>NC_134516.1:13373519-13973519 GCF_027942865.1 Odontesthes bonariensis | reverse complement strand
TGGGATAGGTCCCAGCCCCCCGAGACCCTGAATTGGATTAGGTGGGTATAGAAAATGGATCGATGGATGGATGGGAAAGCCTTCACATTATGTCATTATCATGTTACAGAAGACATTCTCTTTTCATCTGCTAATGTGAAAGTAAATCTGTACTTCCCCACTTCCTGCCACACACTCGTCCAAAGCATGATTAAACCACCTCCATGCTTAACAGTTGGAGAGGTCCTCTTTTCAGGAAACTGTGTTATTCTTTTTTTTTTTTTTTTTCAATTTTTACTTGTCTAAGGTTTTTTTGTGCACCAGTTGGGCTATACGGCGCACCAACTCTGTTATTCTTATTTTTTAGGTCAAACGTATGTTTGCTCATTTCAGACAGAAAGGCCATTTTGAACATCTCCAGTATATGGGAATTGCTTCCAAAGTGCATCTTGCTTCATTTGTTTCTGATGATTCTTCCATGAAGCACTAAATCATCCTGAAGGCCTCTAACAGTCAAGCAGCCTTGACCAGCCTGTCTTTTTATCAATAGTTTTATCAGAAAGTTTTTTTTTTTAATTTTATAGTCTAAACCTGCTTTGAGGGCATGAGTTTGTTTTTTTTTTATTTTCAGAATGCTAGGTAGCTGCATAGAGGACTCTCTGGCTGACGATTCGGGTAAAGGTTTGAGGAATCACACAGATATTGCTTAAAATGTTGAGCAAATTTAATCTTTCATGTCAGGCTCAAAGCCAGTCCATCTTTTACTGACTGAAGTGTTCACAGGAAGAGAAATTGAGACCCAACTCTTGCCTGCCACTTTAGAAAAATATTGTGTGTGTGTGAGTGTGTGTTTGTGTGTGTGTGTCTGTAAATGTGGACGGTGTGGAGAGAAAAACCAAGGATGTGAAAAACACTAAGAGAGCAAATTGGCATGTTTAGAGAAACTGTAAGCGTGAAAATGCTCTAAGTAAGACAGCATGTACCTGGAGAGAGAAGTGTGTAGGAGTACAAAAAATATGTGTGTGCCTGATCTATGTGCACATACACATACGCACACACCAACACGTTCATGGATATCAGTGCACCTTTATCCGACCTCGCAAAGCAGCCACTGAGAAGTGAAAAGGTAGAAGGCCAAAGGGAGGGATTGTTGTGCAAACAGGCAAACACAAAGGAGTTTGTGTTAAGAGGCGAGGGCAGGTAATAGAGCAGACATAATGGGACCTAAGTACCTGTAATCCTTGGAGATGTCACTCCAGACAAGAGGGGGACTCTGGGTAATTCCCTCCGGTTGGTGTAATTGGTCCCTCGCCAGGTTGGAGCGAGTGTGTGCCGTGCAAGGGGAGGGTTCCAGGGTGTTTGGGTGAAGTATCAGGTGTGAGAGGGCGTCAGCTGCACTGAGTGCCTTCTATTGATCCAGGAGAGGGATTGTGCGAGTGTGCTGGCGTGTGTGTTACTGACCCAAATTCAGTGGGAGGCATCTGGTGGAGGGAGAAGGCTCCTACCTGACTCACCAAGCAGAGGGGAGGCAGGTGCACAAGGTGCGGGTGGGAGGATTAAGATGATGATGCTCAGGTGACGCTCGTGCCGCCTATGCAGGAAAGGGTAAAAACAGCTGGTATTATTAAAATTTTTTTAAAAAGACCAGAAACACCCCCCGTGTTTTTGTTTTGTGTGAGATATACATATGTTGAAAATTGCGGCATGCAGTTAATGGAAACCTAGACATTAAAGAATCCTCAACGACAAATAAAACCAAGTCAGAGGCAAAAGACTGAATTAGAAACTGCAGTTCTGTCCATGTTTTCTGACTGACAAGTCATTAGTGCAGAGGAAACAAAAACAGAATAAAAGACAGTGGTATCTAAAAGATTTTTGCATCAAAGCAGTGATATCTCACTTTTTATTGCCTTTTGAAAAACATTTGTCCCCGGGTGCTACTGAAGCATGAATCAATGTCAGTGAGAGAGCATGATTCAATTAAGGCTGTATGAAGAGATGTGTCTGGTAGGAATGCTCACACATGCATGCATCCTTGGCACATGTGCATGTGTGTCCCATTTCTTCTGGATATCTGCTAATTGTACATTTCATTTCTGCTCAAGTGATTATTTTAAGGCAAAACCGATACTGAGAGTTTGAGCGCCGAGAGCGACGGCGAGAGGCGCGGTTGAGGAGAGGAGACATAGATGGAGGGTGGAGGGGGAAAAAAAAAAAGAGCAGAGATAAGAAACAGGAAAGACAGCTGCTCTTTTCCCTCTCATTTCATCCAGTTATTGGTTAACTCGGTGGAAAGAAAGTAAATGTTCCAGGGATTTCAGGTCGGCCTCGTCCTCCCTTAAGGTAGATGTGTGCTCCACTTGAGGTCTAATTCAACTCTTGTGTAGTATTGATCGCATGGCGGCCACAAGGGAGCCCGCCAGTCTTCCTTCGGACCAAGGTAGACAACGGTGAGAGAAAAATGTGCTGTAAAATGCCTTCCTTCCTTCCTCGTCCATTCCCCTGTTGATATCAAGTCTTCTTTTTCCTCTTCTTATTCTGCCCAATTCAGAGTGCATTTGTTTGGGGGTTTTTTCACCCTTCAGGTTTTGCCGCAGAGTGATGGAACACCTTTGGAAAACAGCTGCAGGGACTGGCATTCACTGGTCAGACTCTGTGAATTGAACAAGCGCAGGAGGAGAATTTTGTGCTTGTCGGTGCTGGAATATGTGTACAAGTGTTGTTTTGCATTTTCTGTTAAGACATGTAAGTAAAGAAGAGTGAAATGTTTGGTTTTCAGCTATGTGAGTGATGCAGGGTACAGTAGAGCAGGGGCTGGGAGCTGAGTCAGCTGGATTTGGTCGTGGGAGGGCGGGGAGGTGGATGGACAGTTGCAGAGAGGTGATGGTGGGGTGGACTAGAGGGTGGTGATGGGAAGGAAATCCTGGAAGGAGTACTACCTGAGATGAGAAAAATATGGATTCCTGTCTGCAAGACAAATTGATCTCCAGTGTGTGGGAGGAGCAGAGAGGCTTGTGAAGGGAAATCTGCTGAGAGGAGGCCAGAAAACAAGAAGAAGACAGAGCGGGACTTTTTGTGTGTGTGCTTGTGTGCACAGTTGTAGCCACTGAACCAACTCTCATACAACTGACAGCTATTCAGGGCTAAAAAAAAAAAAAAGGTTCAAAAGAAACTATAGATAGTAAGAGGTGCAGATGCAGACAGGAAAGGGCATTTCAACCAAGAATACAATTTGCTAATCACCGGGAAATATTCAATAGTGTCGGTATGTACTTTGGTGATGCTGTGCATGTTCAACATCAACCTTTGTCCATCTGCTAGCAGAGCTAGCCACTGAATGTTATTTCATGCTTTGTTTTGAATTGATTGCACAGTTTCATATTTGTAATACACTTTAAATGTTACTTAACTTGATGTGGTCAAGTTTTATCTCAGGGAGTTCAACCCAGAACATTTTTTTTTCACCGCTGCAGGGCTTTGCACGTTAAACCATTAGCTTCTAATCTCACATCACCACAACTTTTATAAGATCGCCTGCACACCGGAGACTGGCTGTAGTCAAGTGTTCTTTTGTTGTTTCATGGCGAGTGGTCAGCTGTTTGGCAAATTAACCAACCCTGTGGTAGTGGAATATACTGAATACGGCTCCAAGTATTTTCTCCTTGTTATAGCAAGGAAAGTGTAGCGTTAAAGCTATTTTTTTTTTTGCAGAGGAAGTTGTTGAGAGTTGCCCAAAAAATTATCAACCAACGCATACAGTTCTCGCAGGGTTCCAACACTGGACGCTCTGAATCACAGTTGTTTTCCGAACTTTTCTCTGCCTCGTCCCGGCAACAGGGTGCTACATTGGATATGCCTCATCCGTGAGTTTCAGAGCTGATTAGAAACACGCATTTATGTGTGGAACTTTGTCAGAGTTCCTGATCTGGACTCAGATGCAACTGCCGTTCCTCGTTATTTGGAGAAAAAGATAAATCATCTGATAAAGCTGCAAAACTGTACTTAGAATATAAAGCTTTTAAGCATTTGTTTTGATAGAAACATGAATAGCGCAAACACGGTTAATACTGATTATGTTATATTTCACAAATATTTTGAATCAATGCTTGACGTGTGTTTCAACCGTCTGTCTCTCTATGCTCATGACTATTTCTGCAGTCTTCTGTAGGGATGAAAATACAGGCAATTTCAACATATTTCTGGACAATTTTATTCCAAGTGTGAGTACACTGTAGTGTGTAGAGTAGATGTAGGTGTGTATAGGTTGGTGTGAGAGCGTTTCTCGGTGCCATTTTAAGGCTCCTGACACCTGTTACTACCCCCACCTCCTTCATTCAGCCAACCAAAAACACACACACACTCATGTAAACAGGAAGGGAGTTATGCGAGTCTCTCCTTTGGGAAACAGAGCATGGTTTCTGTTTCTAGGCCTCTTGGCACACACTACAAAGTATCACATTCAACTGATACTTGATTTCCACTTGCATGTTAATGTAAATAGCTGCAATTTTGTCTAAGAGGAAGAAATATAATACTGGTGTGAATAGTAATGAAATATTCAGCATCAGAGCTGCATATACTGTATAGTGACATTTGCTAATTCAAACATTATCTGACAGGTGCAACCGAAACCGCAAGATAATCAAACATTATTAAATGAAAACAAAAACAGTATCTGCTTTGCTGCAGTCTACAGGAGTAGAAGCAGCAGAAGCTTCACGCGTAAATCAAACAACAGCAAAAAGGTATATGTCACACAAACACACACACACAAAGAAATCCATCCAAGCATTAACAGGTTATCACTTCATCCTAGAACCCATAAATCAAATGAAAAGAATGTAGGAGACATATTTCAGGATTCTCACAAATGCAGAAACGCCATTGTTATTCCTGAACTACCCGACAACTTCAAATGTTTGGCATCTGTAAAGGCGGCTGCAAAGGTCGCCTCCGAGCGCCGGCTGGGTGACACCGTTATCGTCAGGCGCCACAGATTGGCACCTGTCACGGCAGATTCAAACCCCTGTGAGTAACGCTGACAGACAGGTCGGCGCGCCGGACCTGAGGTAGGACCCGTGGGTCCCCTGGCCTCCTCGTGGGGGGAGGAGGGGAGGGAGTGCGATGATGGTAAAAATAAAACAGACTCCGTTTTTGTTCTTTCACATCCCCATCCAATCTGTTTTGATAACCCGTTTTCTCTTTGAATGAACGCTTTTGTCCATTATCGGCTGAATGTAACCTCCCTCCCTTTAAATCATGACATTGTGACCATTACTTGATGCATTAATTAGCTTTCAAAAGTATGAAATCTTCATCTGTTACAGTGCACGTTGAAATTCATTTAATATCAGCCGAAATTTAAGACTAAGAGAGAGTAAATCTAAGTAAACAATCAAATCAGTCTTTTTGCTCAGGGTTGGCCTGAGTCCTGACTTGTTGTTCCACTGCCGCTATTGTGACAAAACTGTTTGAGATTGATCAAATCGCCTCAATTTTCAGTCTGAATCGAATGCCGTTTTCCTCATCTGAATCTGAGCAGCCCAGCCTATCTGATGCACTGTATTCCATTATGTTTACTTTTCAACTGAATCACAGTTGTTTGAAACCTTCATGAGGAAAATGAATCCCTCACTGTAGGAGATAGCGTGAAACTTAAATGCAAAAAAAGGACTCGTGAAATCTTTTGTTTCTTGCTGACATTAAAGGAATTAAAGGATTTCGAAGCTGAAGTCCTGGATGTGACTTTTATTTATTTATTTCTGCTTTGGACGCCAGGGTCAAAGCAGAGGAATAAGCACCTCTTTATTGAAGAAGACAAGAGCAATGATCGATGCCAATCGCGTAATCAGGCTTTATTTGAAGGGGGTCGCTGATTCTCAGTCCATCAAGGTTAAGAGCGCGGCACTTGTCACGGCGTGATTTATTATTGCCAGGAGCAGATGAACAACGTCGCATGACAAAAAAAAAGGGGGGGGAGGGTTGGAATGAGTAGATGAAGCCCCATCGTTTGTATTAATAAGTCCAGACGTTATGTGTGAGGCACATTTTGGAAATTACCCTTGAAAAATTAGCGTGTCACGATCAATCGCCATCAAATGAGTCAAGGGGCGTGGTCTGGCCTTATTTAAATGGTATCTATCATCACATGCACACAGGGTAAAGAGGTGGATTGTCATTCAGATGTCTTTAGGATCAGAGTTATTTCCCCTCTCTTTGTTTTTGACTATTCAAGTGTATAAGTGTGTGGATGTGAACCGTGCCGTTGTAAATCTCTCTGATCAGTCATTTCCTTGTTTCCACAGAGAAAAAATGCAAGTTCATTCTCTCTTGTTTTTTGTCAGGAGACTTGATAAATACTCAAAATAAAACGTACAAATCTAAATAAAAATCACTGGGTATTCAGTCAAAGTGACATTTAATGACTGAGTTAATGAGAGTGATGATGCCTTCCTTCATCCTGCCGGAGCTTTATCATATTCACAGTGAATGAAAGTGACGTGTAAAAGCTCAGAGTGTGCGGTGTAAATCTTTCAGTTTGGCTGCTGTGGTGAAAGAGACGTCGCTGTGAGTGATGCCTATTTACAAACAAAAGTGCGCCGGGACACTCCCGCCTGTCCGCAAGAGCTCAGTGGTATATGAGAGACGAATGGAGCGGAAACTGCATTTTTCATCCCGTTCCCCTCTGTTTGTGCACCCCTTACACACACAACACAACAGGGAACACATGTAATGCATCACGCCGTGATTTCTGACAGCGAGGTAGAGGTAATAACTTTGGGAAGCCCGCTCCCCTTCTTTTCTTCCATCCCCCAGCGTCCGCCCTCTCAGCGGCTCGACGCTCTCATGTCAGTCATCGATCTGGTGGCTGGAGACAACTCATTTCGTCGCCGTGACACACCATGATGGACCGGCGCGCCCTGAACCCCTCGACTTGTTCCTGGCCCTGTGTTCCGGCGAGCCTCCGTCTGAGAGGCAGCGTGTTGGACGCTTGGCGAGTCTATTGATCTGCCACGGGTGGACAGCTCGAAAAGGGACTGAAGCCATTCTCCTCTGGCGGGTTCCTTATTTCAGTGGATCTCGTCATATAGCCAAAGCCATCCATCACCATATTTGAGTCTCTGACAGTGTGTGAAGTTTGAGTTAGATATTATCAAATGTGTCTTTTAACAAAGTTTTAGTTTATATGCCGTTTTCTAACTAAATGAAGCTTCTTGTTTCATCTTGTTTCAGCTGACAAGGATGTAATTTAATTTACGCAATGGGGTTGACCACATTTAAGTTTTCAAAGATTAATACAATGAAAATCTTTCGAATTTACATTAACAAGAACTGAGACGTTAATCAATTAACTGACTGATAAGAAAGATAACTATGTAAATAATCAGGAAATGTTTTTAGTTATTTTCTTAAGCACAAATATTCCCTAAACACTCTGATTTTAGCCTCTCAAATATATTAAATATTTGCTGTCTGCACCAACAATGCCACTCATGTGACTATGCTCAACGGAGATTAACTCATACATCACCTTCCTGAATATTAACAACGGTATTCCAGTGTCCTGAACTTGTTAATGAACTAGTTTAAAGCAGCCTGGTGTCTTTACTTTAGCCTAGCTTGTTGCTAATAACATGTTCAGCGCTACATCTGTCTGCACTGAAGAGGATAAACACAGAGGCAATGGCTTTGTCTGTAACCATCTTTACTGAGCACTTTCAAGCCACTGAACACAGCGAACAACATTTTAATAACTGCTGACTTGGGCCTATCAATTCTATCTGTCCAGTTGCAATATCCCCCAAAAGCCAAACTCGGTCTCGCAGCAAAACATGAAATTGCCTCTCTGCTCCAGTCATCCACCATCAGAGGCTTTACCGTGGGGCTTCAGTGCAGGTCTGCCAAGGTGCACCCCTCAGAACCTTAACCATGAGGCCATGCAGGGTTTTCACCTTGGCTGTTTGTCACGTGCCGCAGGGTTCCAATCCCATCTCTGGTGGAGTTCAGAAACAGAGGCCCTCTGTGTTTTATTTAGATTTTCTAAAAATGAATTGACTCAAATGGAGAGCCCTTACTGTTGTGGTCTATTATATGCATAAGTGTGGAAAACTTTACGTCGAAAAAAAAAGATGTGTGAACAAAAGCCACAATGTTTTCTTGCCTAAATCTAACCAAGCAGCGTCTGAAAGCAGGAAAGTTTTAAAGCAGTATACATCTGCTACAAACTCAGCTCTTGTTTTTGTCCAGTTAAATGTGATTGCAAAGAGACTTCTTTTTCTCAGGGCAGTTATTTTCCTGTCCGCTTCTATCTTTTGTGTCACTTGACACAAATCAATAGAACCAAGTCTTTCTGACAGTTGCACAAAGGTCCATGATTAGTTACATTATTAATGAAACAATATTACAAAACCTGTTTCTAATAAAAATCTAATGAACTTAGAATGAGTATATTCTGTCAGGAGCAACCAGAAACACATCTCAGTTTATCATAAGTGGACGAGTGCATTGTTTTGAGACTTCAGTTGATGATTGACTGAGATTGAATCTCATCCCTCCTCTCTGACTTAAAAACTTTTGATCTGTGTCGAACGTTGCGCTTTTACAGTTGTATTTTCAATTTTGGAGTACTCAATTAGTTATTTAGCCTGTCAAACGGCGACCGAACAACAAAATCAAGAACAAGCTGAACAGTTCTGTCAGACAAATGCCTCTAATAGCAAGACAGTTTCATAGATAAAAAGACCAAAGTTTGACGGAAAAGCACTCCCTAGTAGAGCATTTTTAGAGACGACAATGAGGAATTGAACCCCTAACCCTGTCACTACCGATGCCTTGCTCGAACCACACTCCCACCATGGCAGTGTTAGCGCCTTGCCTCTGTCAGTTTGTTGTGTTTGGTGTCGCAGCCCTGAGGCGGCAGAGGTCATCCTGATTTCTGCACAAGTGTTGAACCTAACACCTGACCCCGAGGCTTTACCGCAAAGATCCAAACCCGACGTGACACATGACTACAAACGGGCTTAAACACTTGCGTCGTTGCCTCCCTCCTCCGTCCCTTTGTTGCTGAATATTGTTCTGCTTAAAAATCCCACAGCTTCATATTCATGGTGTCAGACACAGAACACGTGGAAGGTAAAAAAAAAAAGGAGTGCTGATTTTGTGCTCAGTGAGATGAATGTGTGTAAGTGTGAGGCGCTGCATGCAATTGTATTTGTATGTTTTTGCATGTATGTCTATCTGTGTGAATGCAAGGCTCAAGTCGGGGGCAGTAATGCAAATTGTCCTGTCACTTCATTTATTGCAAGATTGTTGGATGCATGTGTGTGTGTGTGTGTATGAGTGTGTGTGTGTGTGTGTGTGTGAGAGAGAGGTGAGAGGAGAGGGGGCGGAGAATCAGGCCAAATCTCCTCACAACTCGTACACACTTTCATTGGTAGATCCTCAGGGCAAAGCTGAGCCTCAACCTGAACTTGGGAGTTCATTTTGTTTCTCTCTGTCTGGAGCACAAGAAATAGCCTCAGGATATTTCAAGTATTTTTTGCCTTCTTTCCTGCCTGTCTGTTCACTTAATGTTTGAGTAAAACCTCTGAAATTACAGACAGAAAGGTAATTCGCCAGCAAGGAAGCGTTATTTTTCCGTGCGCCCCGATTGCTCTGACAGCCAACCTTGCTCGTACGATTTTTGTCTTTTGGCACTCTTTTTGTTGTGTTCTGTGTGTGCAGCTGGAGGTGAAAGTGCGCTAATAAATCAGGCCAGGAAAAAAAGATGAGAATCATGAAAATAAGACCACAAAAGAGGCTGGGGAAAGCCGAGATGTATCCAGCACCGCAGGCATCGCAAAAAACACACATCACCTGCATTTCCCATAACGGTTTAGCAATCCACCTCACAGTAATAATCGCAATAATAATGCACCTTTTTTCCCACCTTCACAAAAAACAGACAAGCCTCAGGTTGAGGAGTGAGCTGCAAATTTAAATCATTCCTTTTCCAAATAGAGGACCCACCCCGTAAAACCTCTATTAGAGGTATATAAAGCGTTATCACCGTCTTCATGGCTTCCAGTGCTGCTGCAACGTGTGAGAGCATGGATTCTGAGTATTAGTAGAGGCGGTTTAAGAGAAAAAGTTCATTAAATACCTTGGGGATTAGCTGCCAGAGTTGGCCTTGCGTCTCGGCTGGCAACAGTTAAACCTTTTGCACCTGCTTCACCCTGTTCTGACATCCCTCTGCAGTTTTTTTTCTTTCTTTTTTTAAGATGAGGTTTTTGAGAAGCTGCTTCAGGAAGAAATTCAAAAAGGACTTCACCCCCCCCCCCCCCTCCCCCCTCCGCACTCACAAGCTTCACCTGAATGGTAATGAAATCAGCCAATTTGGCCTGAAACATAGAGTTAGAGGGGGCTTGGACGGATGGCATCGAAGCATGCACTCGAATGTGGACTTTAAAGGAGAGGGCTGCAGCCGAGCACGGCGTCAGCTGCAGAGGCGGCGTGAGGAGAGAAAGTTCCGCCGAGGTGGGCAAATCTGTAAAGCGCTGGAGCTGAGAGGGAGAGCTAGTCACCTCATCAGGCGTAGATTTTACAGCCCCCGTTGCCCTAATCCTGACAAGCTGTCCGCTGTTAGGGAAGCTGCACCTCCCCTCCCACCTCCTCCTTCACTTCACTCCCCATGTGTGGGAATTTCACCTCCTCGCTGAAGATGCATGCGGAGGATAAGGAGATGTGAGGACATTAAATTGATTAATGATGATCAAGGGACCACAGAGGACACTATGTAGCACATATGACAAAAAAGGACTGCCTCTTTCTCTGACACGTACCGTATGCTGTTTGTGTTTGTTTTCTAAGTGGGACTCAAATCAATATTCCAACTCCAGGAGCCTTCAAAGGCAGCCAAAAGTAGCCAAGTGAAAATACTTGTTTGGAAAATAGCAATCGAAGCACAGTCGCATTTGATTTGCTTTGTTTCCAAACACACCAAAAAAAAAATATATATAAATAAATAAAAAATGAAAGACAAAAATCACGGGAGCACAGACAAACACAAATAAAGCAAAGGAACAGTCCATATTTGGGTTTAATTAAATGCTTAATGCCAATAATGCTGTAATGTGATGCTAATTACAGGGTAATTATGTAAACGATAGTTAACTATGATGATCAACGTTCAAATTAGGATTCAAATCATTTCAGCGAGGGGCCCACCTCTCATAATTGCATTAAAAGATGTACACAACTTTGAAAAGCAAGCAGAGGAACCTTTTCTTGTGCAGAAAATGTGCAAATATCCTTCTCCCCTTAGCCCAACACCACACACACACACATCATCATCAAGCAACACGCAAGCTCGTTCCTCCACCTCTGTACTTTTTTAGAGGCAGAATCCGCAGAAACATCTGTTAAGTAGGAGCAAATGTCAGCTAATTATTTCACCAAAGCATGTTTTTAATTGATCAACAGGGGAACAGCTGTAGAGCAGGTTCTCGCGTCACAGCGCTCTGCGAATGAAGACGGAGGCGGGGAAGAGGGGTGGGAGGCGGGGGGGGGGGCAGAGATGCTTTGAGACAAGAGAGCACCCTGAAACCTCCACCCCATCCTGCTTACTTCAGCTGAACCAAGTCAGGAGAAGGGGCACTCATGTTAAACCTTGATCAAACAGATATTAACAGGTTCACGTTAGATTCGCAGCCCTTTTTTCTCACTGGAAATGTTCTTAATATGCTGTGAACAAAAGGTCTGCTGCTGCTCAGCTCAAACAGAATAATTCAGTCAAAGCTGAAGACTTTCCTCCGGTCTTATGAGGTAAAAGCAAGGGTCTAATGTTGCTACAGCTATGGGTTCAAATCAGTGACTCATTACTTCGGAAAGTCATTTTGATCAGATGTATCAGGAACAAACATGTACCGTTTGTACATTTGCATTTGAGAGGTGGAATGTTCGAGAATAAGATCCTTTTAATTTAACAAAAAAGCCATTTGTACCTTGGCTTGAGGGGGTTTTCACCTTTTTTAAAAAATGAGTCGATGCCATTAAGAAGATGATTATAGCTTTTCCTCATAGGATCTGTCACAGCAAACATGTTACTCACATGACTATCCTTGTCTTGTCATGCCTCCTGATATGACATAATAATGACCCCCAACAACAAACCCCTGAGGTCATGCCAATTTTTCTATGGCCACTACGACATCTTTTTTCTCCACTATGTCTCCTCACTAAAAAGTTTTTTTTGAACGGACACGGCCAGTAGTGACTTGAATGGATCCTCGGATTTCTTTCGAAACTCCCCTTTCATGCAATCATTTTAGAGATTTCATGTTCATAGATGAGGCTCCTTAACATGAGAAAATCCAATTAAAAAATCCAAAAGGCACAATCAAGTGTCCTGGTCCTTAAATGTTACCGTTTTCACCTGCTAAAAATATTTATCTGCACCTTCTGTGCAGTGTGAAGAATTTTGCAGCTCCACAGGTGAAGCCGCTTGATTCACACGATCACTCTCGACACCGGGCGGCGCTTAAAGGAGAAAAGGTGTCGACGCGGTGACATATGCTTTTGTTGTTCTCCGAGCGTTCATTCACTGGAAAACACAAAAAGCGACTCGGGCCACCCCTTCCAGGTAGACACGTCTCGTTGGTTTTTGGGGTTTTCGGAGAGTGTGATTTGCCGTGAGCCGGGCTGCTTTTCAGAGGGCA
Organism: Odontesthes bonariensis; assembly: GCF_027942865.1. Classification (NCBI taxonomy): domain Eukaryota; kingdom Metazoa; phylum Chordata; class Actinopteri; order Atheriniformes; family Atherinopsidae; genus Odontesthes; species Odontesthes bonariensis. The sequence continues at coordinate 13,960,845 of NC_134516.1, read as the reverse complement.
AACACAGTGTTGTGTCGATGCTTCAGTTTCTGTCACATCCAGGTAGGGCGATCACAGAGAGGTGAAGACCCAGAGAGACACACAAATCTGGGTTAACTGCTGCGGATGCTGTCCCTCGAGGCTGGATGTGAACTTGTGGAGCCTGTAAAAGGTCTGTTGTGTGACTACATTCACGTGTAACAGTGAGACTGCCATCGAGAAAAAAAAAAAAAACATCCCTAGGATTTAAAAATCTGTGAATACAAACAGTCAACTTTGCAAACCAAAATAATAAAGCTAAAACTAAGACTTTCTCACCTTTTTTGCATTCATTTTCAAGGAGTGTGCACACGTTATTACCAATTTGGTTTGACAGCACCACATTTCTGTGTCATTTCTATAAGCTGGAGGTAATGAACAATAAGTTGATTGCCCAGTGTTGCAATGGCATAATGCTGTTGCCATGTGTTATGTTGTTTCAAGGTTCAGGAGGTTTGATTTCACATTAGGGGGTATCCAGTTAAGCCAAAAGCTTTTCATCACAAAAAGCGAATGCCTTTTTCCTGCATTAATACACTTTAATAATTATTGCTGAAAGGTGAAATGAGGGGCAAAGAAAGTCTGAAAATCCCTTGCTGCTTTTCAAAAAGCTTACATGCTGTGAGCAAACAGTAATACGCCGCATGCACAGTTATTCGGGAAATTGTTCATCAGGATTAATTTTATTGTTGAACAAGTACAATCCAGAATGTTATTGAACTTCAAACCGGAGTGTGTAACATAGGAAAAAAAAAAAGGGGTTCTGTCTTTCCTCATAAGGGCACACGAGTGAGATTTCATTACAGAAAGAATTGTTTCCGATTTTTTTTGGCACGATTAAAATGTATTCCGTGGTGGTTGTGTTGTCTTCTTTCTTAATCTCGGCCACATGTTTTCATTTCTATCAAGTCTTTAGAAGCTAATTTGTGCTTTTTTTCCTTTTCTTCTCTTTGCAGCCAAAAGTTTGATTTTGGCATGTTTGCGCAGAGTAGTTTAGCCACTTCAAGAATATCGTATCGATTCGTTTTAAGTTATAGGACAGCCTGAACGTCCAGCTTATCATAGGAAAGACAGGGACATACACTCATTTGTTGCATCCACTCTTAATGGGTTATGGTCGGATTTAGGTTAATCATCGAAGACCACATCCTCCTTCATGAAATGAATGAATATCTCCTGCAAAATTTTTGTGATGATATGGTTTTGTGTCAAAAATGTTGACAGAAATTATGATGAATAATCAGTTCTAGCTAGAAATGAACAAAGTATGAAGAGACTTTTTGGGAAGATTTTAGGAACCAAGAGCACATTTTTAAGAAAGTTTCAATAAAAACAAGCAAAAAACTATGAAATTCAAATGACGTATCGTTCAGATATTTGAAGGCTTTTATTCACTAATCCTGAATAGACTGTGATTTCAGTGGTCAACAGCGCTGTGCTCCCTCACAGCCAGGATGAAAAGGTAGAGTTACGAAAAAGATGAAGAGCGAGAGGGAGTGGAAGAGAGAAATTTTCCAACTGGCAGCAGTATGGACTAGGGGAAGCTCAAGCATGACTAAAAAGTACATTCACTGCTAGTCAGTGAATTTTGCTCCCTATTTGTCACTGCCACCTTGGAGAGCAGTAAGCATTAATAATACATGGGAGTTGGGGGAATCTATTAGAGGCTACCCTTGCAGAGAGAAATCAGACGTAGGCTGGGCACTGGAGCTGTTAGGGAGAGTGCGCGGCTCAGGGTGGGAACACGGGGAGATAGAGGGGAGCAGAAAGGCTCGGTGCTCTGACCATGCCCATCTTATTTATTGAAGAGATTTTTAGAGAGGCTATTGGAGGCGTCAGGTGTGGCTTGTGTGACGCATCATCAGAGAGAACAGGGAGGAGAGGATAAGAGGGTGCCATGGCGAGAGAAACCTCAGGACATGGTTGTAATTGAGTTCATTGATCAACTAGAGATGAAGGAGGGAAGTGGGGGAAAAAACATAGAAGATAGTGGACACACTGTTACCTAACGGTGCGTTCAAGCAACTCAACAAACTCGAAGAAGTCTGCCCATGTTGTTCGATCAGGGTGGTTCAGGCTGAGTTGAACCTCTGTCACCATATTTCAACCACCTTCTCTGCAACTTCATCCTTACCTCCATTTCTTGAACGAATCAAAATGAAAGACAGTTCTCAAACTGAACAGCAATAGACAGCTCAGAAGAATAAGCATGTGCGAAATCGCTAAAATTAAACAATTGTGATGTGTACACCTTGCTAATTGTACATTTTGAAAATGACTTGAATCATTTTTAGACCACAGAGAATATAAAAGCAGCATCAGAGCAATGAAGTACCTGACATCTTCATAAACTGCAAAATAATGAAGTCTTATCATCTTTTTTATATTTCATGTTTTACAAGACCCCAGTGCCTCTTTGTGTTGCCACACACTCTTACCCCCTCTCCTACGATTTGGCCAGGTCTGAGCACTTTGTGGAGGTGGGAAGGGTAGGAGGGAGCCACAGAGAAGGAAGAAGAAAAAAATGGACCATTTGTTGCTTCAGATGTGCTGCTAATCCTTTGATCGAACCTCTTATGCTCTTCAAACTTGCGACCGGGGCCAAGCTACTAATGAAATTCTGAGGCCGGCAGATAGGCCTCGAGCCGGAGCGTGACAGAGTCCATCTGGTGTGCTAAAGTCCCCCTCTGCTCTCAAACACACTGCTCACTGCAACTCTATGGGAACACTTTGAAGTGTCTTTGCGGTGTTTAAGCTGCTGCACTGGAGCCAAATCTACTCCGCTTTACCTGAAATTAGATGCCACATTAACTGTGCCATGTATATTTTAATAGTAATAAGTCACTTCCGAATACATTTCAGCGCATTAGAATAAAAATAAGCACATTATGATAAAACCGTCAGCTTGTCCAACAGGCTCTTCACTACATTTTGCATTGTGAGCCACCTGCTCAGATTTGGAGGGGAACCTGCTGGACTGTTTTATGGCACAAAACAGGAGGAGGGCGCTGTTCCTCCAGAGCAAACGGAGACAAAGATTTTTAGAGCGTCTGGTGACAGCAGATGGTGGAAGGAGTGAAACACTTCCAACGTGGCTGTCCTGTTCAGAGGGAAGGAGAAGAAAAAAAAGCAACAAAACTAATGGGAAATGTGTTAAAGTGATCCTTCAAATGAATCATACAGCTTTGGAGTATCAAACCTTCACTTCCTGTTAGCTCTAAACGAGGCAACAAACAGTTTGTAGTGTGATCCATAGACGCAGATTGCAGTATTAGGAATGTTTGCATTGTTCCTCCCCAAATGAAATAAGATATGCAGCAAAATATGAGTTCATACGACCAACAAATCTTTGTGGAACACATTATTTGTTGTTGTTTCCTCCTCCTCAGGTAGCCAATCAAGTCTGACCTCACATCAGATTTAAATGAAAATGAGTTGGATGTGAACCATGAAATAAAGACTTGTTGGCTATTTCTTTGACGATAAAGAGTTTTTAAATTGGTCGTCAATTCCACCAATTCAAACACAGGACAACCATTGTGGCTAACTGGGCCGTCCAGATTTGTTACATCACATTCCCAGCTTAGAGTTGACATATCCAGTCTCCACAACTTCCCATCATGCTGCGTTCACTGGACCTCAGAAGCGGGAAATTGAAAATCGTCATAAACAGCAAATTCTCATCAACAGACATGTGCTGTGGTTTGTTTAAAGACGACTTTTTATACCCCTTTCTTCACAAGCCGACACCACTTCCCGAGGTGGTGTCGGCCCCTTTGTCATACAATAGTCCAATGTGTATATAAATAGAAGTTATTACCATCAATGTGAGTTGGTGTTACATGCACATTCATGGAAGGGGCATTCTGACCTAGCTTAATGTCTGTAAACATCGACAGATTGCTTCAACATATTTCATTTGTATTGAAAGGCAAATATTTTACTCTTTACTGTCACTTTTCAAACTTGACCCATTCTCCACTTTGCTGCAGAGTAATGCAACGTTCAATGTCCTTGGGACGTCTGAAAACACATCATCATTCAACTCCAGACTAAGATAAACCAACAGAAAAGCTATCTTATTCATTTAAAGGCATGGTTGGTAATACTGGAGAGCTAGCAAGATTTGAAAGTGGCACCTCCGCTAAGCCCCCCCCCCCCAAAATCCCGTCAGTGCTCCATCGAAAGCTTTAAACACACGCATCTTACGGTGGGACTCAGCCGACATGTCTCATTAGGGTAAGTAAACTATATTATTATCGTAATGATTATTTTTGGCACCGGTGAAATCGTGTGCACGTGCGGAGGAGAGAGCCGACAGAGGGGGGCGTTGGTAGAATGGGCAGAACTAGTGTAATGAAGGTAATGTTCATTACTGACTTTTGGTCTTGGAGGTCACATGAGTAGTATGTTGAATAATAAGGCACAAACAAATTGTCATATGTTTTATTGAATGTGTGTATTGACGACGTGTGGGTGTGCGGGTCCTGTGTTGCCCTCAGCGGGGAATGGGGGGGGACCAGGCCTGTAAAGGGGAAACATCCAGTTATTTAGTAGCCAGAATGCTCTGTGATAAGGATGTGATAAACTGTGAGGTGACTATGCTGTCTGGTAATTGAAATATGTGCAGGGTTTCCCGCAGCGCATTATAGTCAAGGCGGCCGCCTTAGCAAACTCGCACTGCCGCCTTGCCAACGTTCCCAAAAAAAAATAAATAAATAAAATAATTTTTTTTTTTTTTTTTTTTTTTAAACCGAAGTAATAAACGAAGCAAGGTTTTTTTTTAAAACGGGTACGAAAATTATTGCGGCCATACGGCAACGCTGCTGTAAAGACAGGTCTGGACAAAAACGATGAAAAATGATGAAACGATGCAGTACACACGAAACACATCTAGGTGCGCTGTAAGCCACCCCCACCGGTTACACCAGAACAATAGAAGAAGCAATGCGCATGCGTGTACGCCCCTACTTCTACCAGCGCGAAGCTCACTGTTCCTTCAACAACGCCGCTGTAGTTAGCAGTGTCTGCAGCAGTGCTGCTATCAATGTTGTGGGGTCCATGATGATCGCTGTCTGTCCTTGTTGTGTTGTCTCCTTCTTCCGGATTTTGAATGGAAGCCGCTTTTTGTTCTGGTCACTGACGTATGTGTATACGTCACTGCGTTAGCCATGTGACTGACGCAGAAACGTTTTCGCTGTAACAATAGAAACGAAACAACACCGTTTCCAAATCTTCCCACTCTGGAACCCGTTCTCAAAAACTATCGTTTTGGGGTAGTGGGAACGCCGGCTCCGTGTGGCCGCGACAGCCAAACGATAGGAAAAAGTATTGTTTACAGTGAAAAACGTTTTCGTGTAGCCGTAGCCTAAAAGACAGCATTGATAACATTGAATTGCGACACCTACTGGTTGTTAATGTAAATAGTTATTAATGTAAATAAAAAAGTGTTACAGCTCTTAAACAACTTCGTTATTGCTCTAACAGCCCCCGTCCCATTCCAAGTACTCCCCCCCCGCCAACGACTCACCACCTTGACTAAGCAATTTCCTGCGGGAAACACTGATGTGTGTAAAGTCACTAACCTATGTCTCCTCTCCAGGGTGCTCGGGCAAAAGAGTCCCTGAATTCAGTCTGCAGCATTTGAAGGTCCGGGTCATACCATGTGCTGATTGGTGTAGGGGGGAGTGCACGAGAATCAGTTGGGGGAAGTCTTTTTTAGATTTGGTACTATGGTTTAGACATGCTAGGAAATATAATTGATTGATTTTATAATAGAGGGTAAATGTATTTTAAGGTTTTTGAGTTGTTGTTGTTATGGGGATGTGTAATGGGAGGAGCAGAATCCCCTAGAGGTTTGGTTGGTAGAGCCAGAGTAGGATATCAGGCTGCCAGTTGTACCACACGTGAGAAATTTTTCATGTTGCTACTAATGCTGCTAGGACCACAGTGCTCCTGGTCCGCAGTATATGTCCATATCAAAGTCTGTCTGATGTAAATGTTGGTGAATAAAACACCCGGTTGGTTCATCACGACCTCTGCCTCAAGCCTCCTACTTTGCGTATCCAGCCGCTATATGGCCAGCCTAACACTAGACATGAAGGCATCTGATTGGATTTTTGTCCTCGGCCGGAGGAGTTTGGATTGGTCAGTTTTTTGTCAGTCCTGCAGCTGCCACAGAGGTCTGATTATTTTCCGCCCTTTTTCAAAATACATCATGTACAGATTACTCTGAGGATAGACGGACCATTTCACCCAATATTACAAAATTTGTGTCTGAACAGGATTACCAACCATGCCTTTAAGACTAAATTCAACCCAAACGTTGATTTTTTATATATATATATATATATATATATATATATATATATATATATATTTATTTTTTTTTTTTTTTTTTTTTTGGGGGGTTCTGAATACTAAAATCTCAGAGTTTCAAGTTGCCCCTGGATGCAGCATGACAAATAAAAGACAAATTACGCACAGCAGAAAGACTCTAAAACAGGGGTCTTCAACGTTTTTCAGGCCAGGGACCCCCAAACTGATGGAGAGTTGGAGCACGGACCCCCCTACTATTTATATGGCATACAATTGTGTATATTAATTATATTTAACGGGGCCTAGTGCCGTGTATAAACATAGCTACTCTGTTATTGTACATTCAATACTAAGCTATTCAAATAATACACAGGTTAATATATTCATGTTTTTATTTTAAACATGTGCAAGGTACAGGGTGCCCGTGCCACTGCCATTTATAAACAAACATCTTGCATACAACACTGAGCTATTCAAAAAATCCACAGATTTTAACTTTAAACATGCATGTAGATGGGACAATGAATCCTCAAACCATCTGTGGATGGCACACGCTTGCACACGATTTGTGAGAAAAAACTTTGAAAAAAAAAAAAACTGTTAAAAATAGTCTAATCAACCAAAGATTTTACGACCCCCCCTGCAGTACCTCCGCGGACCCCCTGTTGAAGACCTCTGCTCTAAAACATATGTAAACACAGGCAAATAACCCCATGGAAACTGCATTGCCAGTGGATTGTTGGGTGAACGTCCACTTTTAGCTGATGGAGTTGAGTGTGTGGAAATTGAACTGCTGGCAGTATTTTAATAGTCACACCCATGTGTTGTCATTGAATGACACAAACACACACTCTGCCCAAAGCTTGAAATCCAAAAAAAATCCTGAACATCACAAAATCTAAATAAAAAGGAAACCAGCAGAAAACTGCAGCTTCACTTCTATGGGCCTGAAGACACCAATCACAGGGATTTTGACTATGTGACTATGACATTTTAGATCATTTTTGGTTAATACATTACACAGCATTCAGGGATAAAATGTAAGCGTGATTGATTGGAATCTAACCTTACTTTTAGTTTAGAAATTATTTCAATATTTACCAAAAAATACCTACATTATCTGTATCCTGTTCCTCTAATCTAATAACATGACAATGGTTTATTCCATCTGATGGCAAATTGAATATCTTTGGGCATTATGGCACATGTCACATCAAAATAACCACCAGGCTAATCGTAGTGAGTGTCGAGAGTTGTGTTTTTTCTCTGATAAATGCCGGTTCACGTTTACAGTATTCCGTTAGTATATATACAAAAATGTATTTTCAAGTATCTTAGAAAATGGATACTTTTAAAAAAGAAAAGCAGCATTGGAAACCAGATTCAGTTGTTTCTTCCTGTCAATACATTTTGGTTGGTACCAAAAAAAAAAAAAAAAAAAAAAAAAAAAAAAAAAAAAAAAAAAAAAAGAGGCTCGATATCAGATCACCTGTGATGTGTTGGCAGCTTGTTAGACAGACCTGAAGAACCTGGATGCAGAGGTATCATTCGCTCCAAACAATCCTCTTTTCTTGAGCCAAAATTAAGAATAACTTCAAGAGAGAGCAACCCTGATGACCACAGCCCTGTTTGAAAGAGCAAACCACACAAAGTTGACGTCCTTCCGCCAGATCTCTGCATGCCTTTTGTGTAAAACCAAACCCATCGCGACTCCGATCGAGCCAGTATTTTTTGTTCTTTTTCACTTATTTCCACACTTGACAGACCTGCGCAGGAACCCTGATCTGTCTGGGTGCTTGTGTTTGAAAACATGCCTGGTTGCACTGACCCAATCCATACTACACAAACACACACATTTCCTCAGCGCCTGGGAGGATAAAGTACACACAGCCTTGTACATGCAAGGATGGACGTTGACGCTAACACGCAGTGGAAACAATGCAGAGGAAGATCAGAAACACACACACACACACGCTTGACGATAACGTTTTCTATGCCTATAAGAAAAAGACAAGAAACAGCAGACCACCTGCTGAGAAAAATACACATACATTCTGCTTGTGTGTACTTCGGTTTGCTGAACTTGCTCTATTGATGTGCTGTTTGTCTACTTTTTCACATCACAAACTTACTTCAAAAGCGAGCCTCTGTTTGCTCTCTCTGGATTTCGTTTCCATTTCCAAAGCAGTTCTAATCACGAGGGTCCGAATACAAATCAGGTTCCACGGGGCGACTTTTGGCGTTTTTTTGTCCCCTGTATTTCATTTTTTAAATGCTAGAGATGTACTTTATTTGTGAATTCCTTTGTGTGATTGGAATGCCTTTAATCTTTGCGGTTACACTGTTATTCTTGCACAACAAATTGATGACATAATAAAGCAAGAAAATAAAAACTAATGTACATTTAGAGTATCTATTTTTGGCCTGTCAACAAAATATAACCTAATTGCTTTGCTTGCTAACTAAAAGCATGAGAAGAGGCACAAAGTGACATCTCATCTGCTTTAGGAGCAGGGAATAAACGCATGAACTTGTTAGAATTTAAAGCTTGTTCACTGCTAAGCTGTTAAAGTTAAAGCCCATTTGATCTATTATCATTTAAAAAGATGTTTGGAGGCGCCCTTTTCCTCCGCACAAACACACATCACTATTTAGTGAAAAGTGTCAAAAACAGGGTTTGTACCATTCTCACAAGCTTCCTTTTATTCTGTTCTCTGTCAAGATGATCCCACACTGCTTCAGTAATGTTGAGGTCTGGCCTCTGGAGAGGATTCATCCCTCCATAAAACCTGTTGCCACTGATTTTCAGTCCAGTTCTTATGTAATTTGGTATAGCTCAGCCTTTTCTCCCTGTTTCCCTTCCTTAATAATGCCTTCTTGACAGCCACCCTTCCATGACCATTTCTGATGAGGCTTCAATGAACAGAAGATGGATCAACTGAAGGTCCAGATGCATCTCTCAGCTCCTGTGTCAGGTCTTTACAGATTTTTTTTTTTCCTTTTTCTAAAGGACATCACTGCAACATCGTAACATTCATCTGCAGTACATAGTCTTTTAGACCTTTCTTTTGTCCTCCACTTGTCCGGTTCCCTCAGTTTGCACACTTGTGTTGTCTTTGGCATTTTCATTGGATGCAACTAAAGAAATAGAAGCAAATTATGTTTGTTTGTGACAGGCTGTTGGTAACAAAGGGCCCAAAGGTGTCCAGGTATTTGGACTAGGGCTGGGCAACGATTAAAATTTTTTATCTAATTAATCACATGATTTCCCTGATTAAAAATTAATTCAAAGGTAGTGTTTAGCCTTTAGCATTTAGGTTTATTTTAAATGTACTGCCATATGAATGAAAGTGCCACAACATTTGTTGTGCAAACACACTTTTAACATCAGCATCTTTATGTAGTTTTTATGTAGAAGCCTCGCTCCACTGTCTGTTTCCTTGAATTACTTGCTGCTATCAGTTGTGTGTTTTGCCTTTAAGTGATATTTTAGACTGGAACTACTACGCTGATAAGACCATTCAACTTGGCAGTGTTTACAGATGACTTTGGTTCTGTCGGACTCAGCGGTCTGGAAGAACTTTAAAATAAAAATGGCCGAGTAAAAGTTCCGTACCCTTCTCCATGTTTGGTGGATCCGCCAATTACTTTCTTTTCCGGTTCGCAGCAGAAGGCAACAGACTTTTACAAAATAAAAGCCTGTGAGCAACAGACTTTTACAATAATAAAATAAATAATAAAACAGGGGTGGTCCATGGCGTAGTGGGTTGAGCAGGCTATAGTCCTCGCTGCAGCTGGCCCCAGTTCGAGTCTCGCATCAGACGGCCCTGTGCTGCGTGTTGTTCCCCCTCTCTCTGCCCCCTGCTTCCTGTCTCTCTGAACTTTCCTATCCATTAAAAGGCACAAAAGCCCCCCCCCCCCATTTTATTTATTTTTTAATATTTATTTTTTTAAATAAATAAATAAATAAAATATAATAAAATATTTTTCAGAATTAAATAATTAACGAGTTAACATGATAATAACGAGTTAACTCACTAAGCCCTAATTTGGACACAACACTGGGTCATCCTTTGAGTTGGATGCCTTTTTGGGCTTGAGAAGCAAATACACACTTTTATCTGAAAATGGTCAGGTACAAGGACTGGACTGAAAAGGAGTGAAAAAGCAGCCAATGTTCAAAGAAACACTTTGAAAGACCTTCGGAAAGCCTGGAGAACTTTTGCTAAAGACAACTTTAAATGATCACAGGATGGCCTGGCTGCTTGGAAGCAAAACATAAAGAAATGAGGGGTGGTTAAAGACTACTGCACAGTACTGTATATATGACAAAAAAAAATCCTCTCACATGGAATAAAGCAGAAATACTTCAATCCAGCACGGATACAACAATTTTCCTACAGATATCACAGATAAAAAGAAGCCATCAGTGACTTTATTATGTGGATACAATCACATCAAGTGGACTGAAGATGATACAGGTTTGTTTGGAGCAGGAAATGGTGTGTGTCTGAGCCCTGGGGCTCACAGAAAGCTGGCTTCTTGGGAATGACAACAGTGTCACAGCTTGGTGGTTTCAGCTATATCATCTTTTTGACCTGCGTGTAGGCTGTATGTGCCCTGAACAGCAGAGAAAGGGTTTAGGAAGTCGTTTGTAACGTGATTTCGAAGGCAATAAGAACACAATTTCTCACCATATGTTCTTGCGAGTAACTTCACAATACGTTCTTTTGCTTAACATATGCAGAGACAGTGAATAAAACACCAGAGGAGGTGTCCCTGTGCTGAAGGAGGCGGCAGTGGCCCGAGCCAAAAAAGGAGTTCACCTGGGGCTGGGATTTAATGAAGGGATGGTGCTGTCTGGAAACAAATGGTTGTGGGGGTTTAAGGAAGTAACACGGGGGCTCTTTGGGGTGAGCGGTGTTTTTTGTCTGCGTGGAGGGACTTGGGGTCGTCTAGGTCACACCGCCTGGACTGGAGGATAGAACTAAGAGCCAGAAGTGTTTATAAATGGTTTAAGATGGAGGTTAAGAATTGAGAAGTAGAGTAAGGGCTGAGGGCTAAAAAAAGGAATCTGAAAAAGTACATTTAAGAAATTGCTAAGAAGAGACAGAGTACATGTGCATGGTCCTTATATAAAGCCAATTTGTCTAAACACAGCAAATAACGGGGGGCACTTAAATGCATTTGTCAAATAAATATCTTAATCAAAGACCTATTGCTATTTAGTAAAGAGTGGGAAAGTATTTCTATCTATTATTGTCTTTTATCTTTTTGTCCTTTTCAATACTACAAAACTTCCATTTCAGACGATGTACTGTACTGTAAAACAGAAATAAATAAATAAATAAATAAAATGCCATGCTAATTGTTGCCAAATAATAAGGTTAACTCCGAATTTATAATTGCACCATCATTTTTTAATGTCAAGGTGCTGGGTGGCTATTTCTCGCATTTAGTTTCACTGTATTAAAACAAACAAATAAATCAAATAATTAAAACAGGGTGGCAGAAGACCTAATTATCTAAATAAAGATTGCAGTTCCTTTTATCACTGCTGCATTTTTCTGTTATAAATAAGAGGATTCCCGGTAGAGGGCTGCATTGGGATTGGGACTGCGTCCTGCGGGACCTGCATCGCCGGAGCTAACAGTGATGGTCAGAAATCTTGCGAGAGTGGGCAGGATAAAGAAAACGGTCCCACAAAGAGCTCTCCCACAGGTCACTATCAGCATTACCAAACATTCTACCTGAGAGAACAAGGCATAGAATCACTGCCTGCCTCTACCTGCTGCTACCTTATCATTTGTAACAGGCTCTGTAGTGTTGCAGCCTGTTGTGTTGTACAGTTGCAGTTATCTTGGAGAAGCAATTGTCTGGGAAGGGTTATACTGACATTTCCAATCAATTTGGAATCCATCAATCTATACTGAAAAAGATTATTTACAAGTATAAAACATTCAAGACAGTTGCCAATCTTTCCAGGAGTGGATGGAACAGCTAATTTACCTCAGAGCTACATCTCAGACTCTACAGGCCTCAGTTAGCATGTTAAATGTTAAAGTTTCATGAAAGCACAATGAATAAAAGACTGAACAAATATGGCTTTTTTGGAAGGGTTGCCGGTAAGGCCACGGGACCTGAGCACCTTGCAGTCATTGAGTCAACCATGAGCTCCTCTTTATTATTAGGTATTCTCAAATCAAACGCGAGGCCATTTGTCTGACTGGCTGAAACTGGGTCATACAACAGAACAATGGGCCTTATGCAAGAACGTATTTTTTTCGTATTTTTATTCTAAATTTCTCTTACATTTTTTCTACGAAGGTCTCGTACGAACACGCCACGTCAGATTCAACAAATGCTCTTAACTTCGGAAAAAGCAAACGTTGTAAACGACCTGCGTAAATGGTGAATGCCACCCGTGCGTATTTAAGTGCACGTGCACGAGGATAGTAGATTTGCATACTCCACGCCCAAAATTATACAAAATAAGGCTGCACTTCCTCTGTCCTCTGCCAGGAAGTGTTGAGTCATGCGAATGGCATCAAGGTGCAAAAAGAACAACTTTAGGGGCTCTGAGATTGAGCGGTGCATGGGAATTTGATGTATCATGGGTGATAAACTGATGAGAACTTTGATGACCAAGGGGAGTGCACGACTCACAGAGGACTGGGACAAACCCGATCCGTCTCCAATCTCGCTCTGAAAGGTTCCAGTGGCCAAAAATCCAAAGGTGGTGAGGACCTGGACATGTGGTGGAATTGGGTTTGATCGGCATATTTCTCTCTGGTGTTGTGGCTCTACCAAGCTGCATATTTGCAGCAGTACAGTCCTTGGCAATCTAAATCGTGATGTCAGCCATTTGTCTGTCTACACGGTCTCGGAGCACACATGCGCTAAGGCATCCAAAAGTAACAAGTCTGACGCTGGTTACGCTTCCCATTGACCTTGTTATATACAGAGTCAAATTAACCTTCAAATAGTGCGTAATTTCAGTCAAAAAGAATAATGTCAGCATCATTATGGGGTATAATGTATATATTTATTTATGTTTGCTTCAAAGTAATTAAATATACAATCCATTAGTCAAGCAAACTTGATTCGAATAACAGCGGACTATTTTACGAAACTCCTACGACAGCTCTGGATCACTCGTAAATTCTGTTCGTACCGGAAAGAAAATGTAAAATACGAAAAGATTGGTGAATCGCAAATTCTCTTAAATCACTCATACGCACGACTTAAGAACAAATCTGTGCGTACGAACGGTTGTTGCATGAGGCCCAATGATCCCAAGTAGAAAACAAAAATGGTGCCGTCAGAAGTCCAGAGCTCAACTTGACTGAAATGCTTAAAGGACCTTTGCATAAAGAAATGCTGGTAAACAGAACTGGAACTCACAGAACTGGAGCAATATTGTAAAGTGGAGTGAGCCAAACGTAGATAATGCTGAGCAAAGTTAACTCTGTGTATAAATCAAGAGTGCATTTAGTTAATCTTTTTGTACATTTTTAAACAGAACAAACAAAACACTTGCTCTTCGCTTATACTGACAAGAGAGAAATACCTAAAAATCTGGACTGATAAAGCTAAAACGGCTGCATCTGCTCGGCTGATATCACCAGATGTTCTAAATGAGAAAATATGGAGTGTTTTTTTTTTTTTTCTATTTTCAGTTTGGGTAAGCAAACCCTTGAGGCAATAACAATCCTTAAGGGCTGAATAAAAGCTTAAAGCATAATCCACATACTGATGGCTGTTAAAGTGATGATTACTGCCTGGATTTGCCCACCTTCTGATTCACCATCGCAACACTGATTACTGCTGATTTATATCTGCAGAGAAAAGAGGTGGGAGTATTTTTCTTGACAAACAAACAAACAAAAAAAAAGCAGAGCAACTGAACTGCAACTTTAAAAGGTAATTGTTTGAGAATGTAATAGTGTGGCTTTTTATCCTGTTAATCCTGTTAGATCTGGATGGAGATCACAAGCAACGCTTTAATCTGCTCTAAGGTGTGGAAGAAGGGATAATAGCGATGGAAGAAGATATGAGCGTTAAGGAAGTGGATCCTAAGCTCTGCTTTAGCTTTTCAGCATGCCGCACTGAAAGTGAAAATGAGCTTATAAAGATCTCAAAAAAGCACTTGACATGAATACATTTGCAGGTTAATAAACAAAAATTACGCCAACGAGACAGCCTGGTGGAGAACAAGACAACGAGAGGAAAGTTTTCTTTGTGTTGCCGTCACTCCTTTCGATGCGTGCCTACAACATGAAACCAAATTTTTTCCCCCTCACACAGCCATCCTCACGCCAGTTCGCGATGAAGTCATCGCCTTTTATTATGTCAGGGCTGCAGACGTTTTTGACAGTGTTCCTATTGCTCGTCACCTCGCAGGACAACTCCTCGCATCACCGTTTGCCGCTTTGACAAGTTACATTATTCTTCCGAGGCAGGACTGTCACATCCTCCAACGGTTCCTCAAAGCTCGCTCGGTTCGAGAGACGCCCCCAATGTTTTCCGTCTGGCCAACAAAACACATCAGTTTCATTGGGTTTTTGGAGGGCCAGATGTTTACACCCAAAGAAAAGACAACGGCGGTTGTCAGAGCAGCGCTGATATTGAGTTTAATACTAAAGCTTGCTTTAAAATTACGCTTGTCATAACTGATGTTACAATTGATTAGAATGTGCCAGAGTGTTTTCAAATACTTGAAACGTGACAGGGACATTTCATCAAATGAATGATTCACTCTTGCAGCTGTGAAGATGATGGCATTTTGTTTTACAAAATATCACAAATCACTGATGAGACTCCATGATGAATGTTTTTGTGGTTTAAATTGCACTTTTTTTTGACCGCATGCACAATATCTACAATCAACTGGAGACAAACATAACAGTATGCCGGTAAAAAAAAAAAGGATGAAGCAGCAACGCTTTACCAGCACATCCTTCTGGCGAGTGTTCCAGAGGAGTAACTGCAACTTGAACACATTGTCTGACAGCAATTTTTCAAAAAAATTGCATTCTAACACGCCATCTGGGACATCCCAGATTATTTCCGGACAGCAATGCATATGTCATGCCTATAATTGCGGTAGTTGTGGAGTATTACACTTGATATACATTAAGTCATTTCTGAAAACCTTTAAACAGATTTTTTCAAATCTGTTTTAATGAGAAAATGCATGGGTTTCTGTCGAGTAAGGTAACAAAGACCTGCTGATCATGCTGCCGTGGACATTCATCTCCAAAACGCACTTTCTGTGTCACAAAAACCACCTTTTGGCAGTAATATAAAAAAAAAAGAAAAGAAAATGCATCCTACACCAAAGGGTGACCTATCACTCTAAAGTTATAGTTATAAACAAATGGATTTAGATCAGCAGCCCAATCTAATGCATTCTTCCTTCTGCTCATAGTCCAACTTCAGGCCAAGTTCAATTAAATTTGGCTCGGTGAAGTTTACATAATCTTGCTGACAACCAACGATCCTCCTGTTTGGCAGATCAATAAAAATAACTATGCAGGCACAAACTTTGTAAACAAAGTGATGAATTGGTTTTGCTTTCTCAATTCTACTTTTCTAACACTGGAAATCCTCTGCAGAACAGCCGGAGCTGCAGGTTAAATACATCAGTGTGGTCTCCGATTATCACTCCATTGTTTATCACTCCTCTGTATATTTTTGTACATTGTTGCTGTTTATGCATATCAGTCACAGCACCAGTGCATTAAGCGCAGTCTCCCTAGACAACAGTTTATAGCTGTGAGTGTAAACACAGCAGCGCAGGGAGGAAGGTGTAACGGAGAGGATGTTGTGGATGTAAGATGCAGGTTGCAGATAAAAGCCGTAATCACAACAAATGACCCCTTATTATTACAGATGTCGAGGATAACATGTTAAAACGTGGGAGAGAGCCTGAGGGGGGAAAGGGGCTCCACGGTGGTTTATTTTCCTCAGCAACATGAAAAAGAAAAAAGAAAATACCAGCTTATGCGCAAGATTGCGCCCACGCCATTCCCAGGTTACCCCAGGTTGACCACCGTCGAGGTACTCTTTGAAGTTTTGCTGCCATTATCCATCTGTCACTTCCACTCCACAAAACCTGCAGCTTTAAAGCCGCACTAATGGATATTTTTACATCATTAATGGCGAAAATTTATCATGTGAAAGCTGTCACTCGCGCTGCCAAGACATCCAAGCCGACTTTATTTTTCATTTTGATTCCACGTTTGATTTTCTACATGCACCGCTGTGTTGCCTCTGTAAATATGTTCCGTAAATCCAAGAGGAATGTAGACTTGTAATGTGGCTTGGGCATACACTTCTCATGATGCTGCGCTTCCTGTGTGCTTGAGCTGAAGGGTCATCGCTGGAGGTGGGGGGTCGTGCGAGAGCACACCACTCGTCCAGGTTTAAGATGGCTCTGGCCTTGACTGTGCAGGAGCTTTGTAGTGTGGGATATGAGGCCTGGCTGTAAAGCCGAAGAAAAATAAACCCAAAATGGGAGGAAATGTTGGCTTATCTGAGCTCAGGAGCAGAGCGAAGGGAAGATCTTTTTTTTTCTTTTCCTTTTTTTTTTTTTTTTTACATGTACAATCCTCTCACACCCTCCTACACTCCCATCCAGCTCCCAGAGGCAATATCATGCATTCTTTTTAAACCATAAAATATCTAATATGCCTTTCCTGTATTCAAGTGGAGCTTACCTTATTACATTATCGTGTCACATGTTTGTAGCCCTACAAAAGCCAAAGAGTGTGAGCTGTGTGGGCAGTGAAACTGAGCTGATCTCCTGCTCCACCAGGAAGGCATGGTGGTCCAGGAAAGGATTATTTATCATTTAGTCGTATTTATGAGCATAATTTGTTTCTGCGGTGAAGTCTAAACTGTACTTCTGACCTTTGATCTTACTTCTGTTTAGCTTTTCCCTTCTCACACAGAGACCCAAGGCTGCTCACATCTCAGCTGGATTACAAGCCAGGAAAAGTGGGCTATTGCCCCAAGGCCCCAGAAGTCCACAGGCCCTGAAACCTCTGAGGCTAGTGTATGTCAACTGGTTTGTGCAAATTTAATAGATAGTTTGTTAGTGAATACGCACCAGTAAAGCACAGTAGCTGAGGAGCCTTATTCCAGGGGTTTGAAAGCATCTCTTATCTATGAAGTTAATTTTGTGTGTTACCGGTTTTGTTATTTCAAAGATATTATCTGAAACTAAATCAGTGGGATTAAACGAATTACCACACTGTAATCCAGTACTCCAGCTCGGAAAATAAAAACTGCAGAGTCAACAACACAGTGTTGTCCTCGAGGGACACCGCAGGAGGTTCATCCTTGCATGTTTATTGTAAAATACCCTGAAAGCTCTTTGGTCAGCCTTTGGACATAAGTGAGAATTCTTAGTTGAGAAACAACCTGCTTTCATTCACACACTGGTGACCTCCTTTAACTTTTAAAACACATGAATCCATACCTTTAAGGTAGGGTAGGGGATCTTTTTCTGGAACATTTTTTTACATATTGCTTGAAATACTCTTCACACCCCCATTGCAACCAATTAATTAAAAGTTTTGACACAAATATGAAAAGTTTTAGTGGCGTCTAGAACGTACAATCTAGGAAAAACAGTATCCAATCATTGTGAACGGACCATTCACAATGATTGGATACTGATGCCGTCTATCAAACTGCAATCTGCTCCTCCCTCCCCCTCCTTCCCCCTGTGCGCGTACCCTGCTCCGTGAACGAATTACGCGTCCAGAAGCTTGGCAGGAAGCTAAACAAGAGCTAGCTTGGCTAGCACCTAGCATTATTAAACGTATAGTTAGCATATACTAAATACTAAATACGGCAGCGATCGATGCTTGCTGTCAGAACAGCGCTCGTGCACCTTCGTGCGCGTTCATGCACTCTAGAGGCGTGCCTTCGGGGGGAAACTGAAGAAAAGGGTTGGGACTTTCTACCTGTCTATTTTCAAAATGCAGCTTCGCTGGACTCAAAATCCAGGATCTCCTACCCTACCTTTAAAGGGATAGTTCGCCTCTTTTGACATGAAGCTGTATGACATCCCATACTAGCAATATTATTTCTGAACATTTTCTTACCCTCTGCTGTGTCCTGTGAGCCGAGTTCCAGCCTGGTTTTGGCGTTGACGAAGGTAGTCCGGCTAGTTGGCTGGGGCCACAAAAATAAAGCGTTTTGCTTCTCAAAACAAAATACGTTCAAAAGAGCAATACATTTGCATCTCAAAATCGTTCTCCAGGAAAAAGTCAGACCTCACAATCGCTTGGCGCTATTTTCTCTCTACCTTCGTATCACTATGGGCTGTGTAGACCGTGCAGACCGAAGTGCAGACCGAGCAGTCGCCTGCACAACGATTTTGTGATGCAAATGTATTACTCTTTTGAACACATATTGTTTTGAGAAGCAAAACGCTTTATTTTTTAAGCCCCAGCCAACTAGCCGGACTACCTTTGTCAACGCCAAAACGAGGCTGGAACTCGGCTCACACTACACAGCGGGAGGTAAGAAAATGTTCATTAATAATATTGCTAGTATGAGATGTCATACAGCTTCATGTCAAAAAAGGCGAACTATCCCTTTAAGTGTTGGCCAGTAGCCTAGCAAGCCAGACCCCTACAGCAAAAAGCTGTACAGGGGTCTAGTGACGCTGGATAGCAGTGTGGGCGGGATAAACGGTTGTCTGTCAAGTTGCCTTTGCACTCAACGCCACGCAATAGGATGGCGAAACAACCAATCAGAGCGATGAAGAAGTATTACGTAGTCAGCGCGACGGAAAGTACATCGTGGTGTGTAGTCTAATGTCAGAGAGGAAAGAATATTATTTTTCTTTTCGACTTTGCCTGTGTTTTCAATATCGGCACTCCAATCTGTTAATGTAGAAACTGTACGCGAATAATGTGGAAGAATGGAACTAAACGACAGTTGCCGTTTTTGCAAAAAGAATATGAAGATTTCTGGCGTCTTTGTAAATTCAGCTTGTATTTTTGAAAGACAGAAAGAAAAACAAACAATTGCTGAGAGATTAACGCAGGTTGGAGTGCCGGTATTGAAAACACAGGCAAAGTCAAACAGAATTTGTAAAGTTTGTCTAAGGTTTTTTACGAGAATAGAACATGACCTGCCGTTGCTCCGGAGATGGGTGCAGGATGAAAACGAGGAAGCCTCCACTTCAGATAGCGCGCAGAAACGTCACTGTGAGCGTACTCCTTCCAAAACACCAAGTTGTGCTGCTCTAAATCCAAGTTTTTCGGCCTCCAGTAGCTGGTCGTCCATTAGTGCCAAAAGGGGTGACACAACAACCACCAGCGGGTTGTGGAGACCCATGCGTCGTAAAACCAACGGAGCAAGCTGCTAAATTAAACTTTTACCGTACCCGGTGGGCAAAACTTTAAAAAAAAAAAAAAAAACTTAAGTGCAGTTATCTGTTCGTCTCGCAAAGAAAACTGTATATCAAAATTTTCTAGAGTCGCTGCCAAAGCCAAATCGAAAGACTGTTCGCTGTGCGCAGCCATTGTTTACCTCTCTCTGGAACTACACACTGAAACGTCGCACCTCTGTCGTCACTAGGTAGCCTGGCCTCCGACCCCGCTCCTCACGATTTGATTGGCCCAATTAAGTTTCGATTTTCAGCCTCGCAAAATGACCACAAGTGACTAGACTAGCCCCGGAGCAAATTCAATTTGCGGTCGCTAGTGGCCAGCACAAAAGAAGATTTTCACTCTGAATCCACGAAGCACCTCAAGGTCAGGTAAGGATGGTTTTTCTTTTTTTTCTCTGTATCATACTGTAGGGGGCGTTACTATTCGCTTCTTCCCTACAACAGTTTGCCAAACTGGCATTATTAAAAGAGTTTTATTCAAATAGGCTTCTTCCGGGTGTTAATATGGATATATTTATTTTTCACATTCAGTAAAATATTCAATTAAAAGCTTAAAAAGCTGATTTGCCTCCATTTTGTGCTGAGAGAATACAACTTCTAGAAACAACTTTTTTCTTTAGCAGTCCATTCCATATTGCCACCTGAGCGTAGCACCAATTCCTCTGTAAATCTAGGGGAAACACCTCTGGCCACAGCTGCCAGGCTTTTCCCACAAACGTGAATCATGCCACATCCATCTTCCCAGGGAAGTCAATTCCTCCGTGGCCTCGGTCTTGTCAGCCAGGTAAACGGGGTTTTGATAAATGCAAGAGAAGGTGAGTAGTCACCTGCAGATGCCGTTAGAAGTCTTGTGCTTCACTACGTGTGAGAGTGTGTGTGTTTTTACAGCTGCGAGATGCTTTTCCTCGACTACGTCAGGTTTCTGCCTGGTTCCTTCCAGCAGCTTCAAAATTCCCCTTCAGGGACTGTGCTAAAACGGTCCCATGGCCTTTTCACACATGCCTTTCAAGCCGGGACTGATACGGCTTTATTGCGCATCAGTGTCATGTGTGAGGCGGTATGAGGATGTATGGGGGGGTCAAGGTTGATCCTTTGGCCCTGAGCTTGCAAAAGAGGTAGTAACAGAGGGTTGTGTGAATTACCGAGGAGGAACATCAGCAACTAAACCAGGGGTCTCTTTTTTGCACCAATAGGCTGACACTTTGATGTGGAAAGGGCTCTGGGCGGTCTGATGTAGTTAGAACTGAGACAGAAGCCAAAGACACACACACGCCAAGATCGGAGCCAAAAATCAACAGAGACCAACAACTTTAACATCACAACTTCTTTACAAAGGACGGCCAGTTATCGTTGAGTGTATGAATACAACACGAATAATATCCTTATTTATGATCATATCTTTTAGCAATATCTGAATGTAGCTGTTTGGCAGACATTACGGAGCTAAATCACAAGCTAGTCATTTTAACAGTATTTTTTAAAGATATGGTGTTGTAACTTGTCAGCTCCAGCGACAGGAGATGCTGCTGACATACAGGAGCATTTAGCTATTCATGATACAGCAAAAGGTGCGATACAGAGGTAGGAGGGCTGGTGGTGGCATAATTGACAAGTTTGACTCCCTTTTGGATCTCATTACTTCTGGTTTTTGGTTTAAGCACCAAAACAACTTGATAAGGCTGAGAAAAAGGTTATTTGGCTTAGCATATATCCCTTTTTCACAACATTGACCGTTTAAGCTTAAATTTGACACTAACACCTCATCCTGACTGAAAGCGAGCGAGCAAAAACTGACGCGATACGACGACGAAATTCCGCGAGGGTGTCCTGATATGCATCGTGACAATTTTGTCGGGAGTGATTCTATTGGTTCAGAAAGTACTCACTTGAAACACCGAGTTCTCTGGCGATTGCTGCCCATACGGCCTCCCTTCGGTTCAGATATTTGTGGTACGGGTGTTTGGGGTCATAAACCATTGAGTGTTATTCCACGGTAAAGATCAATTTCGTCATCGCTGGACGGAGCGACATCGCTCGCGGCATGTCAGGACAGGCTGATTGAAAAGTACACATTCTAATCACTTTTTATTAATCGCTCGCTCGCGTTCAGTCAGGATGAGGAGTAAGGTTTACCTAGTGTCTCACAATGTGACACCAACAAAAACTGTCCAAGTGTCAGATGGAAGTCATGACATACTCAGATAATACACATTTTACTTCAAATGTAAAGGTATGTATAATGAAGCATTTAAAGCTGAAAGAGTAGCAGCGGTTGCAACAAGCTGTCAGCCATTGAAAATGACAGTGTTGCATAAAACTGCAAATAATTAAACTGTAAAAGTATGAGAGAAGTTTCCATGTAATGTTTTTTTAATAGAGAAATAAAGAGAGAGTTTGAGCTCAAATGAAGGCAGAAATGAAGCTGAGATATTTTGGTGTAAAATCAAAATTGAGGTCATAATGCAGGTGCTGAAAGCTGCAGTAACCTGCCAAATATCCCACCTGCTACCACAGTGTCAGCAATCTAATCGTACAAAAAAAAAAAAAAAAAAAACTTGCATATTCAAAAACTGTTCTGGTCAGCTGCCCTGACAACAGAACACTGAAATGTGTATATGATTGCAATATTCCATGTGGGAGAAGCTCTGTGATTAAAAAAGAGCACTTGACTACTGAGGAGCACAATAGGGGCCTGACCTTCCTGAGGCTACAAGTGGGCCGCCGGCCCCTGGGGGCTCCTCGGCGCGACTGCGGATCTCATTTCAAGACATCGTGATTAAGTGCAGGCAGAGGCCTCAACAGCCTCTGCACATCCTCAAGAATTCAACGACCTGCAAGATACTGAGGAGACTCTGATTATAATAACACACGATTTGCATCCCTTTCCCCATTTGCATTCATGTAATTTCTTATTTGTTGTGACACCCTTGCTTTGAGCCAGTTTACCAGTTTTTTTTTTCCGCCAGTCCACTTTAACTACAGACGAGTATGAAGGGCTTAAAGGGAAATTCAAGCTCGTAACCAGCTTGGTGTTTTGCACAAATAAATGACAGGATATGTAGTGCACAGGACCAGTCAGATGATCGATACGGTTGTAATCAATTCAAGAGTTTAGCCGTATAAACTTAAGTCCCTAATTTGGAGGTAAAATGAAAATTTCCTCGGATAATTTGGCTGGCCCAGTGGTTTATTTACAACCTGCCTGATCGGTCTGCTGTTTGCGTTTCCTGCCCAGTCAGACCTCTGTTAAACACTCTTGCAGTATTGCCAGATCTTGGCAATTAACATGCTGAATACAGTGTTATTATCACTAATAGCAGCAATGTCTAATGTGGGACAAAAAAGCCCCAGGTTGTAAGAAACTGGAATTTCCCTCCAATCCTTCCCTTCTGTCCTTGAGTGGCAAAGGGGATTTTTCCACCTTTTTCCTGCTTCTCTGTGCTCGGTGTGACAGATGCTTTGTACCTTTTGCAACTTTGCCTTGAATAACTTTTACCCCGCTTCCATCGACTCCCATCTGTAGTCAAAGTGAGGTCTGCTGTGAGTTATGTCAGATGGAGCGATTATCAGAGAGGGGGCCAGGAGGATAATGAGTAACAGATGTGGGTCGCTTGCTCTTGTTCTCATAAATCCACTCTTTCTGTCTGTCATTTCAGCTTGTAGTTTTTTCTTAAAGTTTTGTTTCTTTGCTCTCTTTTGTCTCCTTTTGTTTTTTTCACCGTCTCTCCCATTAATTGTCCCTTTTCCCTGACTCCTCTCCGTCGTCCGGTGGCCACCCACAGCTGTCCTGCACAAAACGCAGACAAGAACTCCCTGGAGCAGAGGTGCACTTGTTCTCTCCCGCTGCTAAATAGCACACATCGATCACACAGGTGTCTCTACCAGCGGCGAGAGGCATCTTAACGCATTGCATATGTAGCCAGGAACAATCAGTCAGCAAACAGGCAATGTTAATGTGGGACCACAGCCAGGTTTTATGCATCTGCAGACCACTCTGTCATTGCAAGGGTGTGCTCACGCAAAGCATGCCTGAAGTGTCCCATGCTTTGTTTGGCCAGGTGAGAACAAGAAAATAATGGCACCGAGATGCCTGAAAATGTGGATCTTTCTCATCTTCCAAGCAAACTGCACTGGGATTTGTTAGCAGTGAAAACAATCTGAAACAACAGGAAACAATGCAGAAACATGAGGGATTAAGGGTGTCAGGACACACACATACTGAACTGTTTCTTCAAGTGTTCCAACGCCAGACAATGTAAAACATGCTTGTTGGGAAACCCAAACCCAAGCCTGAGCAAAAAGCAACAAGTGACTCCACAATGCGAAGCTTAGGATTTAACGCAAAACACTTGTCCAGTAGGCTGATCCAGTAGTTGCTATTCGGACACAAATTTACAGGAAACACTTGACAAATTCAAAAGGCTTAAGGTGCTCTTGAAAGTCTGAACTGTAAAAAACAAAGAAACCTAAAAGCTTAGTTAAGCTTAGTTCCCCCTTAACAGTTTTTAGATGAAAAAAAAAAAAAAACATCCTCCAACTCTCCTTGGGAGGTTTTACAAAAACACATCCAATCACAAGCTCACCTTCCCAAACAGTAACTAGTCATTTCCAGAGTTCAACAACCCTTCCTGCTATTTCTCAGGCCAGCTAGATTTTGAGGAGCCCATCCAAATGATGGTTAGTGTTCTGCCAAAGCAGCTGGTAAGGCTGGCAGAGCTTCCTCCTGTAGCCAAAACGTATAAGCATTTGGGGAATTTTCAAACAGCGGCCAGGTCAGCCAGCAGCTCCAAATGTGACGGTAATCTTAGTCATTTCCGAGAAAAACAAAATAAGTGACAGAGGCATGCATCCATGGAGAAAAATCCCTCTATATCAATACCCATTTCTTTTTCCAAACATATATTTATCTGACCCACTGTGCTAGAGCATTTTATTGTGATTGAAGGATTTACCAACCCGTTCTTGCAGTAAATGAAATAACAACATCACTGCTGGTAACATCACCTGCTCTAAAGAATTACCCCGTCCTTGTTTTCATTTGCCGCTTTAAGGCACATGCTATGGAACATAAATAACTTAATCAGTGAAAAAAGCGCCAACGTTCAGGTGTTCCAGCCTGGTTCCACAGGAATGTAGGTAAGGAGAAACAAACTTATCTTTCATTGACCCCGTTACCGATGTTGCCATCTCATAGCTAAAAGCCTTTCATCTGTTTCGTTCTGCTGCCGTCCCCTCCTGCCCCCAAAAGTTGACTGTTGTTAGCTTTTATATTCAGCATGACAAAGGCACTGATTGACTTTCCATTTACTGAGCACAAAACAGCTCCCATTAAGATGACAGCGGCATTGCAAAAACAATGCATTTCAGTCCCAGTTGTTACGTTATTTCTCTTCAAAGCTCACCAAGTCATTTAAACTAAATTGTTATAGTAAAGTGAAAGTGGGGGGGAAAAAAAGGTGTCAAATTTTTGTGGATGGAAACTCTTGATAATCGAAGTTTACTCAGATGTGGAAACGCTTGAAAACAAATCCTTCTGACACGTGTAGGGATGGTGAATAGTTGGTTGTTTTCTAATCGAGGACTTTTTCTGTTGACTTGTGAAAAAGCTCTGAGATGCTTCATCTGGTGATCTTAGGGTGTGCTACTTCAGACGGGTTCAGCTGACATCAGATTAATGGAAAGGACCGCGTGCCAGGAAGACGTTTAAAACGCTGTGTGTATTTCTGTTTCTATGATAGTGATACCCAAGTGTTTCAGGACACAGTTGTCCTGTGGGCATTACAAACATACTCCTTGTTCCACTTTCACAACATCCGCTCGTGCTGACGCTGCAAACGACTTGATAAATCCACATGCCCAAGATCAAATTTCCACTTTTACCCACATTATTATTCACGAGTCAGGATTTGTTTGTACAAATTTTGATCATATCTAAGGAGCATTTCTCGCTTGCTGGATGTCAGGATATCGCTACACCAGTTTAGTATTTGTTGCCCTAACAGCTGCTGTACATCCTCCTTTCCAGTGTAATCACATATTCTATTCCACCATCCTTCTGCTGTCAATCACCAATTAGAGCATACATTCAGAC
The DNA here is from genome assembly GCF_027942865.1 of Odontesthes bonariensis. Taxonomy (NCBI): domain Eukaryota; kingdom Metazoa; phylum Chordata; class Actinopteri; order Atheriniformes; family Atherinopsidae; genus Odontesthes; species Odontesthes bonariensis. The sequence goes on along the minus strand of NC_134516.1, from coordinate 13,935,004 downwards.
AACAGACACACCGATTGTTTTGCAAGCAAGGAGCGAGACAATTAGTCATTAGCTGACAGTGGTGGAAGTGGCAGTATCCGTGCGAAAGAGATGGAATGTGCTGCTGCAGGTTTAATATGCACATAAGTAATTATTTTTAAATTTTCATTGCAAAAGCCTTTTGAATCTCAGATGAAACAGCATAGTATTTTTTTTTCTCTCCCTGCCTTGGGCCACATCCACAGTGCCCTAGATACTTTTGCCTCTCGCGCAAGAGTCACAAGGAAGCTTCTCACGAAATAACTTTTATCCGTGTGGAATCAGGAGCTCCGGCTCTGGTGATTTTTACGTCGGTTTGCCGTATCAGGAAGACCACAGTGGATCAACACAGAGTGAGAGGGCTCTGTAGAGAGAGGACAACCCCAGGCGGTGTCAAGCTTTCAAAGAGCACACACTGTCAGTGATTATTATTTCAAAGAAATTAGACATTTGTGCTTTGGTGCCATAGCTATTTTTGATTGGTTCTCTAAAAATTAAAGGTCCAAGGGATTGCCTAGAAAAAATGCCTTTAGATGTGTCATTAGATGAACTGTATCAAGGGCAACTTAGGTAAGGTGCTCAAACCTCCAAATGTTTTTTTTTTCTTAGTTTTAATTGAGTAAAAAAAGGTTTTTCATATTTATAAATATGAGCCTCAGTATATCAGCCTCACATTTTCACTCCCTTTAGTAAAGTACTGTCAAGAATAGATTTGCAGTGCCAAGTAGAAGTCACAGCAGAAAATGCTCACCTGTTAAACAGTCACATGGACTCACATTTAGCACTTCGAAACTGTCGAAAAGAGTTATTGCTGTTCAGTGGGGAATCTGAACCTTTGTTACATTAACGCAGGGAAGTGTGAGAAAAGTGCTGAATATGTTATGTATATCAAGAAAAGGATACAGCCATTTTGAGGAAGGTGTGATGTCCCACTGTACACACTGAGGTCACCCAATATAAGGCTTGTGGTTGGAGTTCCCAGAAGTTGTGACATAAGGGGACACCTCAAGCCTAAGTGGGCCCTCGGGCTTCTTTTTTCATGCAGTTCCATGACAAACCAAATGACAATCGGACTCCATGCTGGGTTACATGTGCTGAGGTTTGGAGGCCCCGTGTGACGGCCCCAGCTGAAGGACTGGGCATCGACCGGTTGGTGCTCACAGACTTCCACAGACTAAAAGTAGATTTGAGTATTTGTGTTTTGCTCTGGGATCAATCTCTAAAAGATTTAGTATTTTACCACGTAAGGTCACAAAGACACCTCAACATTTTCTTAATAGGACACGTTGATTTTCTTTGATATAAAATCAGTTTCACAAAACAGAGTTCAGTCTTGTTTGAAATCATGTAAGGTTTTCACCTTGCATTGATGTCATACAAGGAACTTGTAGAAAAACAAATAAACTGTTGGACAAAAGACCTTTAGCAAAAAAAAACAAAAAAACACCTTAGGTACCACCAAAGGTCAGATCAACTTTCTATCAGCCACTCCACAGTTATTGACCACTTTACCTGTTTCTTCAGCAACATCTTTCCACATGGTTATCAGTGGCATGCTGCATTATTCATACAGTTTAAGTTGCCCTTACTGTCTGCTGAACACAATAGTTAAGTTCTCTTAAATCACAAGGTGGAAGAGATGGGGGCAGATTTGGCCAGTGTGTGGGGTTGATTGACGGTACACCCATCAAGATTTGAGCGCTCGCAAAACACGAAGATTAATTCATCAAGAAAAATAATCAACATTCAGTCAAAGTCCAGTGACTTTTAAAATTGTGACGTTAAAATAAACAATTTGAATATTTCTGCGTGGAGTTGAAGCGATAACATGCCAAGTCTGAGTGCAGGAAAACTGTCTCCATAGAAACTATATTTTTCATCCCTGTAAAAAAATAAAAAAAAATTCTTCCATTTGAGCCTTAAGTTAAAGAGTTTTCCTCAGTTAAGGATGCCTTTTAAAAGACTATGGGGAACTAATAATCACATTTCTAATAATGTGTAAAAAAACAAAAAAAAACAAATAAAGGTTAATTTAAGTTGACTTTTTTACACACATGAAGGTGTGCATAAGCCTCTCAAGCCATGTAAGAATTAGCCAAAAAAATGCCCACGATCATTTCTTTTCTTCAGGCCTTGGCTTTCGATTTACCTAAATGTTCTTAAACACTTCAATTAGGTGTCAGCAAGTAACACTGGGATTTTTTTTAAATTTCATTAAAATCTGGATGCAACTTCCTGTGAAAATGCTACTGGTGGGTATTTTGTCAGAACACTTGGAAGCTTTGCCAAATTAACTCTTGTTTTTATTCATTTTCAAAAAATTCCCACTGCTTAATCAAGACAGAAAAGGGAAGAAGGAAGGAGGCAAGGTAACAACTTAATTTGCTAATAGGAATAATTACAGCGTGGCCAGAGGCTAGATCCATTAGCAGACACAAGAACAATTTGGTTCGTTTATCTTCTGCTAATTGTTGCAAGCAAACAGCAAATTTTTTATTAACTCCAGGAACACACTTTACCCACAGAAGGAGTGACCTGAATTGTAAATGATCTCCTGAGTTTGATCGTGTGTACAGACACAAAAACTGATTCTACTTGAATGATTTGTATTTTGCAGATTTGACTTAATTCACAGACCTTCCAGTAATTTTTTCCCCCCTATTTTTCTTTTTTTGGGGGGGCCCCAATTCAAGAGCTGAAAGTTGACATGTTTTAGTGTTTCACAAATAGTGCAATTAATCATCTTTACGTCTCAACATTTAGTTAGAAAGCCAATGAAGTCTCAATGCTACCATTTAACGTTGGCAAGGAAGATCAATTTTCAGGAGCCGTAAAGTTTTGGGGGAGTTTTTTTTTGCAAGAAACATGCAACGAAACTAACAGAAAAGCAAGTCGAGTCAAGCTCAATTTATCCATACCCACACAGACCCAGAGACAAGTCTAATTAGGCGAAATGAATTAAAACATCTACGCTAGTTAATCCTGTGAACACACAACTTTGTGTGCAAACCGCATGTGCCTGTATGCATTAATATCTGCTTACACATGTGCATGCATTTTCAAGGGATTGTATGTATGTGTGTACTGGACCTGAGCCATTCAGCGTCTCAGACATGGCACTGTTCAGTTTTCCGTTTCACTTTATCAACATTTTTATTTCCCGTGCCTGGAAGGAAGAGGCAGAGGACTCAAGTGTCAGTCGAAATGTGGCGCTCCAATAATGACTCAACCTAATCAGGATGATACAAAGACGGCTGGCGCTCAGACTTTGGCAAACGTGGAAAAGGTCAGTCGTGGCCATAGTAAGGGAGGGACAGATCTGAGCTGCTTTGACGCTTCACTAAAACATTGCTCAGAGAGCGGTGCCGTCATCAGTGTAACTATCTTTTCTCTCCTGTGTTGTAATGAACACAGTTTTGAGAGGTTGGCTAGTGACTAAGCACTGCACCCGGTTAGACGGAAGTGTGCATAATTCCTGCATGCGTGTGAGGCAAAGAGAGCAGTCTCGTTATCAATGGCAAAAATTGTTCAAGCTACGCATGAATTAACAGAGCTCTTCAGTGAAACCTGAGCACCTTCAGCCAAGGCAAGTCAAACAGAAAGAAGAGGGGGATAAAAGTGGGAGAAATTGCACACCAAAGCATGTAACCTACATTATCTACGTTGTTAAGCTTATACCTTTATCAGATGAAGTGAACCTTTGCTGTAGTTCAGTGACATCTTTGCTCTCGCTCCAGATGTTGTGTTTTTGTATGCTGAGGCTATTATCTCCCAAACATGACATGATCGTCTCGGCGCATGTTAAAGGCGCACATAATAACCACTGGAGCACAAGTCAGTGAATGGACTAACACGGCATAATGGACTTGGACACTTGTCAAGTCGCCTTTTGCTCACATGGCGAGCCGCCATTTGCCAAATGACCCACAGTTTTTCTTTTCTTTCGTTCTTTCTTTTTTACATAACTAAACAGGGCATCCACTTGCATTCACACATCGGCTCTTTAAAGTGGTTTCTTAATACACTCTAAACTACTCATTTTGACACTCAGGCTATGAACAAGACCTTGGCAGCATGTCAGGGAAGGTGTGACAGAGCCAGGTAGATGCAACACCTCACTCCCCGAGGTGCCAGTTTTGACGGAGCTGACACCAGTGTGCGTGAGAGGTCAACACCTCTGCAACAGACCTGTCAAATCAGGGAGTTTGCACTAGTTTACCACTAACAGGCACTAATTAGTGACACTAACACACACGCACACGCCAGGAGAACATACATCAGTGCAGTAAGGGAACACTTGTGCTGCAGGGTGCAGCCTCGAACAAATCAGAGATGATTCGGTCAGGTTGTTGGGAACAGTTCAGAGTTCTCTGCACTGCACTAAAAGTCAACCGTGCTGTGTGTATTTTAACATTTCTAAGCTATTTGCGATACAATGAACATAAAAATGGGCAGCCTAGAAGGTGTTTGCTCTCTTACAGCCGTGATATCCTGTGTGTTCAAAGCCCGAATGCGTTTTCACTTCCTTTTCATATTTCCTTCCTCCTCAAATGACTGTGTTGTCACAGTTCAGCTGACTCTATTTTCCATATTTTATAAATAGCCAGGAGAAAAGTATTAATTATCCTTGTACAATTTAATGCACCAACTACTTTAACCTTTCAGGTTTCCGTTAAACACCGACATAACAAGGCATATCCGTAGCGGCAAACGTGATTTATGACAGGAATACCTAATTCTTGTTTTTAAATAGGTTGGACGGCAATCTGCATACATCTAAATGTGCCCGCAAACACTTTTCCCCCCCTCCTCTCGCTTGTCTCTGGGCCCTTGTTTAATATTCAAGGATGATTTTTTTGTCCACATACATTTTGGTCTGTGTCACCTTAGATTAAATTATTACCGTTTTGCAGCCTTTGCGGTGCAGGCCTGGGGCCCTTATTTACTAGAATCAATGAAACAGTAATGAAAATCCATTTTTCATAGTATCAGCCCCCGCTGTCTTTTATTTAGTTAGCTGTGTCTAAGCAAGCAATTCATTTTGTGTAAATGCCACCCTGAGAAAAAGGCATTAGTGTGGAAAGGGTTAACCCCCTAAAAATTAAGATGCTCTGCTTGGCTCGGCTGCTGTGATCCGACACACAAAGTCCTCCTGAACAACTTTATCTCTGAAAGAGCTCGGCTGGATTTTAATTATATTGAGGTGGGAGGTTCAGTCAAGTCAGTCATTGTGTATTGATGAATAATATTGATGACTCAGATGTATTTAACAACTGAATAATGCCCACAGTTTAATGACCAGTTACAGAAAGCATAGCACGCACCCTGCACCCATGGGTTAACAAGCAGAGTCTTGGGAGGATTTGGTCTTTGTAAAGTGGAAGTCCTAATATTTTATGTTAAACTGAGCCTGCGTGTGTAATACGCTCTGTGGGCGGTGCTTTGAGCCCTTCTGGGTCACAGCACATACCGCCGAGGTAATATCACACACTTCCAATCTTTGCATATTGAAATATCTCCATCTCAGGAGGACGGTGTCGGCTTCGGCTGCCGTACGTATTCAAATTGGTTTGTTTATTGGCTTCAGTTGGGGTCGTGTATGTGGCAGCGGTAATGAAACAACAGAAAGGAGTTAAGAGAATGCAGGAGTGCAAGTGATTCAGACCGATCCGTTTCAGATCTGTGTATACTTTTGTATGGTGTGTTGTTTGTTTTTTTTGGATTGATTATATCATATTGAATGTTTTGCACCTAGTGTGGTTGCCGTTGGTACAGCTGTAAACAAAGCCATAAAATTCTATTTAATTACCTGTATGTTTTGCCGGTGCAGAGCTTTTCCATACATTTTCCTTTGTAGCATTGCAAAGACTGCAAATATATTCAAAACTATGTGCATAATACTTTTATGGACAACCTGTAAATGATGCTAACCAGCCTTTTCATACATTAATTGTGTGCAGTGTCTGCTTGCATAATCGTCACATTGTACACGCCACAAAAGATCAAGGGCCCTGCCATGTTAGACATGACACTAAAGGTTCATACATACCCATCCTGCCCTCAGACTAGATGACTTTATAAGTACATGAGTGTGTGTGTGTGTGTGTGTGTGTGTGTGTGCGTGTGTCGGAGTGGAAACCCCCGCTCTTTCTGTCGCCTGATGAAATAAAATTTAATAACTGAATAAAAATGTAAATAAAGATTTGCTTAAAATGAGTTGTCCGTGAAATAATCCCCCCCCCCACTATTGTCCTCCTCCTCCCCTCCGTCTTTGAGCTAATGCTGTGATGTGAGGAGTGGGAGGGTTATATCGAGCCCGTCCTGATGTGGCGTGTGACCTTTTGAAAGGCATTCGCAGAGGGTTGATTAAAGACGTATTAAATTTGTTTAAATAAACCTCCTTGTAATGGCACATCATTTGTAAGAAGCTATTAGGGAAACGTCGGGGGAAGAAAAAAAAAGTGACGCCATTATTTGCATGAAAATGTGGCCCGACTACTCAAATAGAGGATCTCTCCTGAATGAGCGGCGATGAGAGAGAGGTGACAGTTCTATAATTCTCTCCCCCCCCCCCCATGCAGTGACAAAAAGATGATCAGACTTTCTGTATTAAAGCGGGGGAGGGAGGCGGGGCCAGTGACACATAAAAACCTGTCTGTTTGATGGAGGCACCGCCCACCAGCCCTCCTCACTCATCTCCAAATGTTCCTTCTCCAAATTACACCTTTGAAGGCATGATTAGTTGAGGACAATGCCACAGAATGAGGTTACCTTTAACAATTAGCTTAGTCAGTTTCACCTTTTGGTTTCCCTCAAGTAGTTTTGAGCTTCAAAAAGCATTGTTTCTGACCGACAGATTCATCTTGTATCAGCTCATGTCAACTTTTCATAAAGTCATTTCATGTTTGAAAGCAAAGGTCAATCTATCTTGGATAATCTATCCTCACAATATTCCGATTTATAGGCATACTTTAGACCATTTCTATCACCTGTTTTTTTTTTAAAGGTTATAACTACAAAAACAAATCAAATTGAGCTGTTGTAGCTTACACTACATGGGGTTTCTGGAACCAGAAGATGTCTTGTATTTTGTGGTTCATATAAAAAATGTTGAGGGCAAAAAGTCGAGCAAGAATGAGAGGTGCTGTAAGCTATGATACTAAAGTAGGTTAATGAATTAAAAATCCTCTCTAATAATTAACATAATAACTTCAACATGTTCATTCAGTGCCTCTATAATAAAAAGAGCTGAGTTAAAGTTATAACAAGTAACAACAATTCAAATACAAACTTGCTTGTCATAACTTAATTCAAAGTCCATCCAGAAACTTGTTTATTCGGAGTTTGCCTCCTTTTGAACTTCTTCTCATTGACCCAGGAGGGACTTTACTTCTGCCAGAACTGGAGTAAGGAGAAGTGAAGTGCTGTCAGCCACCCCAGAGAGAAGTTCAAGGCCTGGGCCAACTTTAAGTTGCCTGGGCAGGATGGAGGGAGGTTCAGCAGAGCATGAGGCTGAAGCTGAAGCTGCTGACAGGCAAACAGCTTGGGGAGGAAAGTTGAGATAACAAATAGAAATTTCTTTTTGGGGGGGTATAGAATGGCTCGTTGATCAACTTAAGAAATGAAAACAGACAATAAATTGCCAATGTGCTTCCTCGAGACTGCATATTCTGACGCAACCAAATCAAAGACATGCTAAGAGTTTAGCAAGCGCTACTGGCCTATAGACTGACAAGTCTTGCAACGCCTTGAAGGGTTCAGAGGCTTGATGATAACACTAATCAGTGTGGAGGATCTACATTTTCCTATGACCACGCTGACAGTACAACCCTGAAGCACAAATTCACAGAGCACAACCCCATGAATGTCAAAGAGAACAACGACTGTGCTCTTGGTTGCAGTCTTGAAGAAAACGAGGCCGTTCTTTAGGCTCGAAGACTGCAGGCTCTTTCACCGAAGGCTGTTACTTGATCTCCGGTTTTAAACCATAAACTGTTGCACAAAAAAGCCCTGAGAAACTAAAATTCTGAAAATACTTTTGACTCCAAGTTCAACTTTATGCGGAAAAATACAGAAAACAAAAGGATTGTGGTAAATCATATTTCCACTAATTCTTGTGGATGAAATTTCTCTCTTGTCTCTGTTTGGTCTCATAAAAACTGCCGAGAAAAGCAAACATTTCTTTTTACATCTCGTCTCGTTCCCTTCCACCATCTGCCCTGCTGCAGCTCGGACAGTGTAATACGAAGCGTCTGGTCAGTGTAAAACAGCAACGGGGAGCAATCAGGTTTTCGGCTGATTACCTTTTTGGTAGCTGTTTCAGAGCACCAGTTTGCGTGTGTGTGTGTGTGTGTGTGTGTGTGTGTGTGTGTGTGTGTGTGCGTGTGTGTGTGAGTACATGATGTAACAGCACCTGACAAGTTGGCCGTGGTGCGATGGCTTGGCGGTTGGTTATTCACTGACAGCAACAGGAAGGCCAGAAAGGTGCAGGCGGCCACACACACACTTGTGTCAAACACACAGTTGTCTCGTTTATGAGGTCTTCAGTCCGCTTAACTTATCTCTTACCCACCTTTAAGAAAGAGTAAAAGAATAGATCCACATATCAATATTCCATAATCATTACTAAAGTGCAAATCTACAATTTTGTTATTGCACCTGCACCATCTTTGACAGAGAGTGACTGACACATTAATTGTTATTTTTTTCTGTCTTCAGGTAACTTTTGCACACAGTCTTACACACACACACAGGAAACACCTTTATACTAGGAAATCCCTCATTTTGACACTGACACAACGGCCATCATGCATGCATGCAGGATGTTGTTGCATAATTTTAAACATAAGGTGGGGTGGATCTAAAGTATTACACATTCAATACATATTACACAACTGGAGACACACCAACTGTGAACTGTGATAAAATAATCAATAAAAAAAAATGTACATAGCATAGCCGTGTGCTGTGTTACATATGACTGCTGTCTCTATTTTAATGATACATTAACCCAAAAACATAATCCCCAAAGGGGGTTTGGGAGAACATACAAGCGCCACACAGAGAGGTCCCAGCCGGGATCCGAACCAGGAACCCTCTTGCTGTGAGGCGGAAAAAAAAAAAAAATCGGACCCACAGTTTTAATCTTTACATCGCAAAATGTAACTGCAGGAAGACTGACCTCGCAACCCATCCCGTACAACGATTTCCACAGTTCCTTCCACTTTCCTCTCACTTGAAAAATGGTTAGGACCACCCAGTGTTCCAACAGAACTTTTCAGAACCATCCCCTGCAAAAATCTAGCAGTTTCACTATCAGAACTCAGACGTTCTATCTTCGGAATGACACCTTCCTATTTCCCTCCATGTCCTTTGTTATCTCGTCTACGTTGCATGTCTCACAGGTGTTTGACCCTGTTCATTTGGCCACAAATGCTTAAAAAACAGGAAGGAAGGGATGGAGGAACATGCTACTCCATGGACTTCCATGCTTCTCCACCCATGCTACACAAAGTTCTACACAGTCTTGTCATTTTTCTGCTTCCCTCTCACTCACAAATGGTTAAGGTGAAGAGATTAAAAAAACATTTGGGTTTGGGTTTAAATGTAGATGCATGTTTGAAGCTGACAAATGTTAATCAATAAGTTGCATTTCCTATCACGTCAACAGATAGAACTACAGATTAGGGATAAATTGCCATCTGATTGTATCTTGATTTTGCCACTACCAGAGTGCATTTTGGAGATGTGGACAAGCATACTAGTTACGTGTTTTTTTTGTGGAGACCGACTGATGATGTTTTAGAACAATTGTCAAGTCAACACTTTATCCCTGTGGCAGCTGGTCTGGAAGTTTAAGAAACTCTGTGACGCTTGGCTGTGGTTACTTGTGTGTGAAATTCCTCTAGACCTCTGTCTGAACTACTCTGGGCCAAGCAGGTTTAATCTACCTTCAGTGGTAACAGTAAGAAAAGCTAAATGACTCCCCCGACATCTCAGAGTTACTGCAATGACCTGAGAGGCCTTGACAGCCCATCACACACTTCTACAAATACTCCAAAACATCCTACTCTTGCTAACTCGACAATACTCAAGGTTTCCACTGAACAGGAAATTGATTCTGGAGACATGGAGCTCAGAAATGTGAACAGGTCGCATCAAGGACTGAGCACAATGCGACAGGAAGAGAATCCTCGTGATGCCCCAGAGAGAGCACTGCCCCTGACATTGAGCACAGACACTGAATGAGGGGAAATCAGTGCTGCATGGCAGGTAGAGAAACTGAAAACTGGAGTCATAGAGGAAACATGTGAGATGTCAAGAGCACGAGCATGAAAGAAAAAAGAATGCTTGAGGATAACGCTTTGCAGTTAAATGTATTCTATTCATGCAATGATGCTTTACCCCAAATAAATATTCTAATTCAAAACGCAACCCCCACTTTGCAGTCATACAATAAGTTGTTTTATACAAGAATCCTCCACATTTCCCCACTGCTCCAAAATAAACATCTTCATTCACAGATAAGCTCAAAATCGAATGCAGTAATGTGTATTCCCTTTAACACAGCGAAGAGCCCCGGTCCTGCCTGGAAGCAGAGTAACTCTGTGGCTTTCTGTGTGATCAGATACTGTAGAGGCGTCACACAGGAGGCCCCGAGGCCCCAGAGCTCTTTATCCGCAGTAAATCATCACTGAGACGCTGCCCTGCTAAAGCCATGCACCTGGCACCACAGCTGAGGAATACAAAATGGGCTCACAAAGCGTTGCCACTTGTGAGGTGAGCACTTAACATGCAGCCGGGATAGGATTGAGAAGATAAAGATACTGAAAAAACACAATAGTGAGGAGATCTGGTGTTTCCTAACACTGAAGTCGGTTTGAATGTTATTTTTGAACAAGAAAGGCTAAATACGTATCCGTTTTAAAACGATGAATAAAAGAACAATTGATCAATTCTGAAAGGTGTAGAAACAACCTACTTGAAGCGGTACATGTTATGAATCCTTCGTGACAAAGACACGTTTAGATGATTGATAACACAAAAATAAGAGAAACTAGGAGTCCTTGGTTGAATGCTCACTAGACGTGATTCCAGTGCATTACTTGAGACACAGCATGATGAGCTCCAGGTAATGAGATTTCTTTTCCCCCTATAAAAAAGGCATATATACGATTCTGGAAACAAACTCTTCGCATGCAGACATCAAAACAAATGGTGAATTAAGGCACTCACTGCCTTTTTCTGAGAGCATGGCCTTGAGCTACTGATTTTTAAACTGTGCCACCGTTAATTTATGCGAAGATCTGAACTAATTCTTTGGCAACTGTGGAGCGGGAATATTAACGCGATGTATTTCCTTGTCGATGATAATGCCGCGCTCTTAATTTGAGATGTGCGGTGTAGTCGAACATGAAATGGAAATTTGCCCCAAACTATGTATTTGTCACTGAACGTCGGATGTGGAATGAGGTTACATGCATCCTTTGCTTCCCACACTCTTAAGAAACAAGAAGAGGTGTATTTCTCCCTCACACACTGGTGTGCATGTACACAGAAAGCTCCAACTTATAGCCCCAGTTCAGAATATATTATACAGATTTCCATCAGGGTGTTTTTATAATGTATTTGCATAGATTATGTCTACGTAAAGAAGAGCTTGTCTTCAAAAATGAACTAGTCTGTTAGATCTGAAAATGCAGGCAGGTTTTCCTACAGCATTTATGACTCCTCTGAGGTCAGAGCTGATTTTTGTAAACACGAAAATTGTCAGTTTTTCAATGGCCATTGTGTGTTTTGTTGACTCTGTGAAATGGACTAAAGGTGCGCAAAAGCAGACAAAAAGTCACCATACCATTTGGGAAATTTGACTGAACATAGATTTAGAACAATCCTAAATGCACAAATTGAAGTCTTGATAGGATGAAATAGCCCAAATCGAGACAGCTTGCTTGTTTGTTTTGATTATTTCAGCATTAAGGTGAAGATTAAAAAAACCAGGAGCTACCTTTTAAAAATGTTTCTGTTCCTGTCCAGAGTTGCTCATATACATAGTCCCATCAGAGAAAAGGAGACATTGTGGGCAAATAATTGGATTTTTGACACCAGACACCATTGATCACTCTCTTATAAATGAGATCTTGACAACTTTGGAAGATACTGAAAAAATAAACGAGCCATAGCTTCATCTAAACCATGAAGGTATATTTAGAGACCCAGTGCCAACCAGGCTGTTCAAGGAGATTTTTCCTTGAATCAACACTTCCATTTTGGATTTAATCAATCAGTCTTGATTGACAGTCTATGCACCACAGACTTTTAAGGTTACTGTAATCAAACATTTACTTAAACATCCTACAGAATTGTTAGCTAATTATAGACCCTAATCCGATCTAACCTTTATGTTTAAACCTTAACTTTGTGATCATTTGCACAGAAAGAATCTGTCTGAGGAGTTTCAGTCAGGATTCAGAGCACATCGTAGCACAAAAACAGCACTGGTGAAAGTTAGCAATGATCACTTCTTGGACCTCTAATGGTGGATTTGTGTCTGTTGGATCTCTGTGCTGCATTTGATATGATTGATCAGAATATTTCATCACAAAGGGTTGGACTTGTTTTGGGGGATTAAAGAAACAGCACTATTGCAGGTTTATGTCATATCTATCTGATATGTTCTAGTTTGTTCAAGTAAATACAGACTCTTCCTCACAGACCAGAGTAAGTCATGGAGTTCTACAGGGTTCTGTGATTGGACCGAGTCTTTTCACTTTATACACGTTTCTATCGGGTAATATTATCAGCCAGCAAGGCCTAAATTTCAACGGCTATGCTGATGACACTCAGCTGTACTTATCAGTAAAAATCAGATAAAATCAATCAGTTGGTTAAACTACAAGCATGTCTGAAAGACATAAAGACCTGGATGACTGAAATTTCTTCTTCTGAATTCGGAGAAAACTGAAGTGGCTGTCTTTAGATCTGAGCACTTCAGCAAGAGCAAACTGTTACTCTAGATAGACCTTGGCTTCGAGCACTACAGTGAGGAACCTTGGAGTTATTTTTGACCATGATCTGGCACTTTTATTCACATATGAACATCAATATGTTAGCCTAACCATGTGTTATCATCTCTAACCTTAACCAGACTAAATGAAAAGTGAAAGGTCCATGGACAGTACTGGATAAGATGGTGCTTTAACTTCTCTTTTTGGATTGATGGTTCACAGAGTAATGCTACTTTCTAGCCACTCTCACAACACACACAGGACTTAAGAACATGTACGGTAATATGTGAGACTTTCACATAATGCAAACACAGACATGTTATGTCGTATTTTCCACTTTTTGAGCTTCTATTGTCGACTGTTTGTGCTGTGGACCAAAATGGCTATTACATATTCTGAGTTAGGACTATGTTGTATCATTGTTTTAACCAATAAGATCTGAACGGGCCCGATCAGCAAACAACACAACTAAGAGTCAAACTGGTGGGTTTTTACAATGAGGCCTTCCACCTACTCTGGCAAGCTTCCGCTGCAGATTTACAGATTTGCAAAAAAGACTGACGGAAATGTAAAGTAGACATTGAAGTAAATGATCTGTGACTATTTATGACAGCAGAATTCTCCAAGAGCTGCGGAAACCACCCACTCTTCACTGGAGTAAGCAAACACTCTGAATATTTACAAAGACTTCAAAATTGTTCACCTAGGTGAATCTGTGACAGAAGAAGAAATGTCATTTTAAGAGTTTGCAAGAGGATGTTAGTACTTTACATTATGGCCAACACATGACCCTAATGGATACAAACTGTCATCAAGCTAATCCCCAGACCACGTTGTGGCAGTGCCACCCAGAGAGCTGTGGGACAAAGGTAGCGTCACATTTCCTGCTTGCACAGGATGAAGGCTGGTGTCCTGGTGGGTATGAGGTCGGTTTACATCATACTCAATGAGGAGGAAGTGATGCGTTTATGCTGTGTAAACCTCTGCTGAGCGCACAGGATGCGACAGCTGCCTAAAGTTTACCTGCTGGATGTAAACCCCGAACACCACACATGCACAGTATGAGTTGTTTGACCTCACATCCACAGATATTCACACACATAACCACGCATACAGGCCTTATTTACATTTTCTTCTCGTTTTTGCATTGCGATGAACTATACCTGCTCAGTCGTATAAATTATCCACACTGACACATTTATAAACTGATGCCTAATTACACTGCAGTTCATTCTCTCTGTTTGTCTTATTTATACAAATCAAACTCTATGAAATCCATTCATTACTGCCTCACCCCTCTTTCACCTTTTCATATATACAAACTTCCTGTAGGTCTTAAAAAACTGAAATTGCTCCGAGAGAAACGTGCCCGCTGCAACAGGATTTAACAAATTGGGTGAGAGCGCCGATTATGCATGGTTAAATGATTAAATCGCTGAGGTACGGAGCAGTGGAAGGAGAGAGAAAGGAAAACGAAGAGGAAAACAGGTCAACATGCACCCACAGAGTGCTCTGGGGAAGGCAGAAGATAAGAGTTTATCACATGCGTATAAGTAGATACCGTTAATCCTCCTTCTGTGAGTGTTCTACATGAAATAAATCTGTGACTGACAAACTGGAAAGATAGTATTGTTTTAAAGGTGGAGGGGTACAGAAGGGTGGAGGGGTGGCGGTTGTTGTCAGTAGATAAGCGTGTAGATAATCGATTCATGCCAGGTTGAGCAGTTTCCTCGGGAAACGGTGGCAAAGAGAAGATGTACAGCCAGACTTGTGAGGCAGGTAGATAAAAGGGCAGTGCTGTGCTGTTCTTCGCTGGTAAATGTTTACTTCTTCATAATTATTCTCACAGTCTTCCCAAAAGCAAGATTGATTATTCCTATTAGAGCTCAACAATGAATTTGAGTGGTAAAAATTACCACCACTGTAATGCACACAGCTTTTTTTTTTTTTTTTAAATCCCACGAGTCATGATATTATCCTGAAACATTATATTATATTTGATATTAAAGGAGACAAAATACCAACTGCCAGAAGGAAAGAAAAAAAAGGGATATCTGATCCTTTATTTACGTAAACATATTACCAAGTCACGGTCAAGTCTCAGGGCAAGAGTAGATACATTTTCAAAATGTGACTCAGACAGGGCTTGCTGCACAATTGGACACTTTTCAAATTTTCAGTGTCAAAGCAAAGTCCCCAGCAGCTGCTGCAGGTAACATTAGCAGCGTGGCTTCATCAACAACTAGAGATATAAACTTTATTTGTCTTGTTATAATTCATTGTTTTATCCCTGCAAAAAATAAATAAATTGCACTTAAAAAAAATAAGGTGCTGAACACTCTACATACCTATGAACTAATCAGTTAAGTTGTTGTTTAAGATGACTGGATTACTTTCTTAGTTAATAATTGCTTAGACTCCTTAAGAGCATTAGCTCCACTCAGCTACTGGCTTCCTCTGAGATAAACCTTACAGCTTCCCATGCAATGACCCGGTAGCAGCCTGAAATATACCTTTTTTCTTCCAACCAGGTGAGAAATTTGAATCTATTTCTAAATGTTCCAAGGGCAGTGTTCTCAATACTTTCCATTAGCATGTACACATATCAGTGCAGCTGCCTTTTGTGGCTGTATGTCCACGTGCAAACTGAACCAAAATCAGTGCATTCAACTCTGTTGTTAAATTGTCCTGTAGTCTTTCTTTTAATACTGTCAGCCTTATTTTCACCAGTGTATATAAACCCCAGGTTGATAGTGATTGCTATAGAAAAATGGTTGCTATAGAAAAATGAGATAAACTACAAGGTCCAAGTAGGAGACAAACTGTCACCTTTGCACTGAGGTCCTGTGAAGAAGTTCAGAAGGAAAAAAAGCTACAATTGATTATTCTGGCCATTGGAATAGCTAACCAGTTCTAAAAGGCTTTGCAAATTGAATTTGCCTAAAGAAATAAACCTGCACCGCAAAAGGACCTGATTTAATTTGAAAGACTGAAGGCTGTAGGTACAGAATTAAGAAGTGACGAGAGAGTAAATGTGTCTGTTTTACTGTGAATTGTAAATGTAAGCATCAAAATCTAGAAGTTTTGACTTAAACAAAAATATTTGCTTGTTATGAAGATCAATTTCAGCCTTCTCAAGAAGTTCAGCTGCCACAGATTCAATTTCTTTTGAAGTGAAATGACATCTTTATTGTCACTGAGAGACAAAAAAAGAAACAAATAAAGCACTAAAAGCTCACACTTCAATTCTAAGTAGCCCTAATAAGACTGTGAATTAGTGATTTTGATTCACTCAGGTAACCCCTCTAACTCAGGTCTTGGTTCTCAACAGCTGAGTTGGCCTCTAATAGTCTTTTATACTGAGACTTTGGTCAAGTTTCAGGACAGGACACACAAGTGTCTGTTGTACATGCTGCATGCGTGTGCAGGCTCTTACCATGGAGTGCTCCATAACTGCTCTCCAGCCTTGTTAACTTCCTTTTCAATCCTGGCTGACACAGAGACATGACAACACTAGTGTTAAAGCTATTCATTAAAAGTCAAATTGTCTTTCTCCTTTGTTTCTGGAGGAAAAGAAAAGCCACATATAAAAGGGTATCTAACCATTGGGAGGCAAGACATTCAGAGGTATACATTAACATAAATACAAACTCTGCTGGAGGAGAGAGACATTTGTATGTGTGTGTATCTGTGGGAGAGGGATGGCATGGTGGGAGAACAATGTGTTCATTGTGTCCAGATGGAGGATGAGAGAGAAAGAAGTGCAGAGTGTAGCTCCATCTACAGGCCGAGAGATCACACACAAACACTGCAAATGTCTTCCCCATTTTCTCACACATAAACACCCCGACAAACACACTTTCACTCCACTCTCCTTCACTTCCACTTGTCACACACAGTCACCGTGACACACAAGAAGAAACATGGACACACTCCCTCATTTTGAAGCTTAAACTCTCTCACGTAACCCTTTACTATTGCATGCACTCAATTTTGTGCAATCGTTTCAGCAGATGATACACCGATCGCATCGTTCAGATCTTCTGTTCGGCATCAATGTTAATGACAGTTTACAGGGGGAAAAAAACGACAAACAGAAGGGGATCACGCAGCTTTCCTCTTGAGGTTCGTTAAGATCAGGTAATATAATTAAATTGTAATTAAAACCACATTAGAACGCTTTTAAGCATCATTGTTTGTGTCACGCAAAGACAGGATCTCTTCATTAGCATGGTTACCAAAACAGTAACACAGAAATACTTGCTTTACATCATTAATTACTCACAAATATGTAAAATTCAGAAGAAAATAGTGAAGTGTTGCACCTTTTAGTTTATTTATTATACCACTTGTGTTTTAATGTTATTATAAAAGATTTTTTGCTCTTGTTTTCATTCCATCGCTTGATTTAAAAATGACCGAGGTAAGTTTTATTATTAAAGTTGACATTTCGAAGACCAAAATCACTAAAGTCTGGAGAGGATTGCCTATTTTTCTGTTGCTGGTTCTCAAGACACTGGACATGGATTCAGTGCTGATGTGAAAAGCTTTCTTCAAGTGTTTTCTCCTCTATACGAAAAAACAAAGGGGGAAAAAAAGGTGGATAAGTCACTGTTTTTTTATTTCAACATGAATAAAGTAACTGGGGTTTTCTCCTCCAAAGTGCTTAACTAATCCCTTCAGTCTGTGTAACATTATCTTTGACAAATACCATAAAAAACAGCCAGGATCTCAGCTAACGTTCCCAGAGCTCCTTCCCCGGCTCTGATTCTCCTCCACCTTAAACCATTTAGTTGTTCAGCAGGTCCAGCATAAAGCCAGTTGGTCCTGCTCTGTCATCACCTCAGCAACAGCGCTCTCCTCCACTTTAACAAATTAGTGGCATTATGTAGCATCGGGTAACAAGACTTCAGTTCCCTGCGTCTTGATTTAACCCAAAAGGAAATTCACTGTGATAGCTTGACCGAAACGCTTACAAGCTGGAGGGAACAGGGGCATCTAGAGCACAAAGCCAGAGCCGTTTCCTCTACTTTTCATCTGTTTGTTTAATTTCTTTTTATATCTACACGCTACAGCACAGTGCTGCACTTGATTGTTCCATAAAGTTGGATTCTTATGAACTGTTTCCGATGCTCCAGATCATTTTATGTTCAAATTATCATGAGGAAAAATCAATTTTATGCTGAAAGGGAGTAGACATGAGCTTGACTTTGGCTCCGACTCACTGTATCGCTGTGAATTTTTGTAGAACTCCAAAGTGCAACAGCCTGTTACCGGTTTACTTATTCCAGTCAGTTAAACACAGCGGACAGGAATGCAAACCGTTCAGGTGTGATGACATCAGCTGCATCCTTGCCACGGATGCGATGGCAGAAACCGAACCTGACATTGCAGAACTGAAAAGTAATTAGAGGCCGCGCCATTGCGTTCCTTCAGCTGACACCAAATCAATGCAGTTTTTCCGCGTTATCAATTAAAGACGTGTAATTACAAGCGTGGAGAATTGCCTCTCACAAACAGTCGGGCTGCAGACGCCTCTTCGCTGCCGGCTGGCTCCAGACCTTCTCCTCAATGGACTGCACCTTGACCTCTCGGACGACATCCTAGAGCCGCAACGAAGGGTTGTTTATGGATTTTATGGCACTCGTTCCAAACACCTGAGCAATAAACTCATTGTAGCGTGCAGCATCGAAATGCCATCCACTTGGTAGTGAGCCAAAGAGCAAAATGTATTACTCAAGAGCCCAGCTCCCAATTGAAGCCAGCTGGGTTTGAACCATTAGCTGATACAAGCAGAGACAACCTGGTTGCTGAGCACATCAACACTCCTGGGTAAATGAAACAGAGGGCTCGACACTACTTCCTCCCACATCCCCTCCTTTCCAACATCAACCCCTCCACCCTGCGGCCTCCCATCAGCACCTGGGAAAATGGATTTGAAACGAGGGCAGCTCCCCAGCCCTCTCCACCAAATGAGCAGATGGAGGTTTCCACAACGATTATCACCACATTACCTGGGAGTCTGTTGACGAACAAGAGCAATACAGGCGGTGCTAATAATCCCCAATCAAACATGACACCCCCGCCAATGTCGCTCACTTCTCTATCCATACAAGGCAAGACTAGTCACAGTGATTCATTTTCATTAAAGTGCCCAGCATTTTCGACTGGCAGAGGGATTTTTTGGAAAGTGAGAGCTTCACCTTCCACCTCACTTAGTGTCCTCATGATTTGGAGTTTTGGACCCTAACAAGGCCCCATAAGGCCTGTATGTGTAATATTTCAATGTAGCTCATGGTAGATAAGACCTGAGTTTATGTCACACTAAATTTGCTAAGTTTGACTTTTAGAGAATTAAAGATGACATTCATGGAACTAGAAAATACCCCTTCTTACATGATGAAACTGTATTTTTCTGCCATGTTGCAGACATGTATTCTCTTACATTACTTCACACTTATTTTCCTTTATTCGCTTTTGTTTTACTGTTAGTGCTCAGTTTTCTCCCTCTGGGAGTCTAGCACTCTCTCTGTCTCTCTCTCATGCCTCCTTTTTTACCCAAAAAAGCCCAACTGTAACAACAGTGGTCTCCAAACAACCCAGGGATTCCAGACAACTGACCTCAGCACTGTTCGTCCACTGCTGAGATACAAATATTTATCCCTATCGCGTTCAGCTCAGCAGTGAGGGCCACCCCGCCACGAGAAACACTTGAATGCCCCTGGAAAACAAATAAAACTGGCCTTCATGTTGCCTCTCTTCCTTCCCCCCAAACCAACATAAAGATACACATGTCTATATACTGAGCAGCAACAGCATTGCAAACTGGAGTTTACAAAAAAAAAAAAAGCAGGCAAGCGGTTCAGAAAGCCATTCATTCCCTCGGCCTGTTCTACAGTTTGGAGTTTTGACATACTTATTGGGCACCAGATAAGGAGGAAAACATCTGAGCAGCTGATTGTGTGCACTGTAATTGTAGACTTTTTTTTTTTTACACAGTGGGCACATTTGCATAAGAATGTGAGGTGGTTGTGCAAAGAGGCTCCTTTTAGATCAACTTCAGCCTTAGGTGAACAATGCAAATATCTACTTCACACCGACTTCCAGTCAGTACAACGGGTTCTGGAAAACAATTTAGGGTTGTTAAGTCAAACGTTTTGCTCGTGGGATGCTTTCGAACTGAAAGGAACATCAGTTTTGAGGGGGTAATTTGGTCAAAAATGGCTGCAATGGTATCTTTCCTGAGTTCAACTCAAGTGTTCGTGAGTAGTGCCTGGAACCTGTGTTGTAACCTGGAAGCTGCTCAAACACAAGTATCACTAGTTTGGTTTCTATCCTGTGGGTTAAAAAAAATTTCAAGCAAACTATGAAAACACTGCTTAAAAGAGAATGTGCATCAGGGTTGAGTGAATAATCTCGGCCGAGGAGCGTGGCCAGCAGGTGAGAGTACAGACTGCATTACGAACTGCTGGTATAAACAGAAAAAGATGCTGGCTGAAACAAAACCCGAAGGGAGAGGACAAACAAAATAATTTGTCTCGGTCATAAAGGAGATAAGAATGGAAACTGACAGACTGCAATTATTTATTCATGTCCAGCTGATCACTCGTGATTAAGCATATGAGTAACGAGTTCTGGGCAAGAGCAACAATAACAACACGGAAAAAATGCCAAGCAAGCATGTGAACTTTTCTTTTGTTTGGGCAAAATAGTTTTTTTTTTAAGTTTTTATGTTTACATAAAAATAAAAAAAAAAGACAATCTTATACCTTCAAGATCAAATTAAGTTTTCAGCTGACAAGATGGCCAAATAAAAACTTTTCTGGACGAGAGACTGAGCTGTTTGACCACAAAGACCAGCTATAGAGTGTAGTTTGAGGATCAAAGTAAAGAAGCTGAAGCAATTATCCTCCACAACACGGAACCAACAGTAAAACAAAAAGTCCTTCAGCTGAAACGGTTATATAGGTCGTTTATCATACCCTTCAATACAGCTCAAAACAATGCACTTCACACTGCCCACCATACGAGTGGCAAAAGGGAAATAAGACTCAAGAGTGTTTCCACATTAAACTAGAAGTCATTCTTAAATCTTTTGTTTTAGAAGCCACAGAGTCCTCATATGGAGGAAGGAGGGTGTGTGGGTAGAGCAGTTAAGTGCTGCACTTTCAGCTGTGGGCCTTTCTGTGAGCAAGGCCAACATTTGTGTTGTCAATAATGTGACAATTCTTCCCTAAAACACCTTTGTCGCTTCCTGGTTGAGTTTTGCTCGGTTAGAGTTAGAAAAAGATCATAATTATGACTAATATTATCTTTTATACAACATTTTTACCTTCACATGTAGTTGCTCTCACAACGAATAAAGGTCACATATATTCGGAAAGTAATTACCAGCAGTATCTGTCTTCATGAACAGACACCACATGAGCAGCTTAAGAATTAGAATAAGAATTATTCACCCTTACTTCAAACCAGCAGCTTAACAGCAGAACCGCCCAACAGAACAATGAGCGTGCATCAAAGCTGGCTGTGGAATAAAAACAGCAGGCCAACGTTAAGATTTTGGATTGGTCATTTCAAGAAATGTTCATCAGGATCAGATGTGTTTCTGGAAAAAACAAACTGTTTAACTACCAAATTTTCCAAGAAGAGATATCAGATATCAAGTGGAAATACTGCCAGAAGCTTCATGATGGATTAAGACCAGCACCTTTTCAAATAGGCATCTTGCTAAGCTACATTAAATATAAGGTGTAGATATGAGGTGTGTTATTCATAACCAGTGTTGCAGTGCAGGGTGGAGATGGGTATACCAAGTGTACCCACTTATTTTTCAATCAGCATTGAGTGCATTAAGTATATCCAACTCTAAATCTCTTGTGAAGTGCATCCCATTCAGAGGCCTTTTTTCTTTTTTAATGGTGGTGAAGGAATGACCCACCCCTCTTCGTCTCTGAATGGCTAGAGCCTGTTGCCTTCATTGGGTGGCTTTATTAAGCAAGAGGAAAGATGATAGGTTGGAGCTACAGCTTCATTATGTCATGGAGGAAATTAATGGAAACGATTATGCAGTTATCCCAAACTAGTTTGTTTTCAGAACGAAAAAATGACAAAAGGACTACTGTTTACCATGTAGGTTAATTTCAATGTTAATTTTACTTTAAGGGTAATTTTCAACTCTGCTGTTTTCAGAAAAAAAAAATAAAAATCAACAAAAATATATAAATTGTGCATGATAAATCCTTGAGGTTTTCTACGAAGAAGTGGAACCATTAAAGCCATTGGAACTGTCTGTGCCGCGATTGTGCATGTCTTATTGTATGCCTTCAACCTCTCTGCAAACAAAATATGATTTGATCTCCTCTCTCACCAGTGGTGTTTTCACCCCTTCAATAGATGTGTTTTGTTGTGTCTTGAAATTAGGATGAATATGCAGTCTGTGCTGCTTGTATCACTACACAAAGACCTAAAAGATTACATTTCTCAGATCTGGGTGAATTGGATAAATCACCATGCTCTGTACGAACAGCACTAAGGGTCTAAAAAAGCCTCAGTGCACAATATATTCCCTTTCAAAGCACCCGCTGCAGTAGTTTGTGTTTGACACTGATCAAGCATAATCATCATGCGGTCAGGGCTTGTGTGTGCCTGTGTGAAGAGCACACAGAGACACATACAAAGACCATCTCCTCTTCTATCTTTCCAGTACAAGAAGAGCTAACCACTCCAGGGAGCCGGAGACTCAATTAATGACATGCATACAACACTTGCAAGATGTCAGAGTAAAAGAAACACACAATGTGCACATTAAATGCTCTTCTATATAGTGCATCTGTGTGGGGGTGTGTGTGTGCAGCAGTATTAATTGTGTGCGTATAGTACAGTATGTAGGCTAAGGCTAGCCTCTGGGAAATACTGTGTGTTCCTCTGCTTTATCTGACTGAGAGCCTGGACATATCTAATGCACATTAACACACTGTAACCTGTTTGAACTAAATAGTTAAGACACATTAAATTCTATACACTTTAATGTTACTGGAGCTTATCAAAAAGAAACAAAGTGAAGAACTTGTGAGTATAGCTGGAGACCGTTTAAGGTGCAACTAAGTAGAAAACATGGCTGCGTCTGTCTCTTACATAAGCAAGAAATGCAGCTGTAGTTAACGTGACTGTTGTTTCTGCAGTTCTACACAGACAAATATAAGAATTTCTTGTAAAGGAGAAACAGAACGACGACACCGCCAGATGATGACACAAAACAACCTGCTCTTATAAGAAACTGAAAGAGAAATTGCATAGGTTATGCTTCAGAACTGCTCACTGACAATCAAAGAAGAATGGAATGTATATGCAATGTGTACTGCTAACAATCATGACTTTGTATTACTGCTTCTAAGAAAATTTCCCTTTTCAAAATGGGGGTATGAGGACAGAATATGTGGCACACTGTACACACACTGTATGTAGTCATATGGGTCATAAAATCTGACTTAGACTAAATCTATACACACTGTGCATACTGTTGACAGGCTGCAGCCTTACATTGTTGTTTCATCAAAAAGCTCCACACTGCATGAAAAGAGGGATTTGCGGATGTATGTGGCCCCTTACATGTCCGCATACGTTGAGCCCCTGCATTTGCGGTGGTAAAAGTGAAAACTTGGCCCAAATTGTCGCAAATTGACCTGGCAACTGCTCCCCCATGCCCCCCTCCCCTCCCCTACTTAGGAGAGCCTTTAATATGTAAATGCCAGTGATCAGGTCAGGAGCTGCCACAGTCATTTTCAAGTGGGGTGGGGTGAGGTGAGGTGGGGGGTGGGCAGGCCTGTTTCTACACGTTCACCATCACCTCCAACTCCAGCCAAGTTTGTTGCTGTGTTGTCTTGAAAAAGAAGAGGTGCACGCTGTCTGCTGGTGACAGGTGATGCATATCTGTTTTTTTTCTCCCAAACACCTCTTTTGTAACCGCTTTTTGTGGGCAAAATTCAAGGATTCAAGGATTCAAAGGTTTATTGTCATGTGTGCAGTTAGAAACGTGTTTCCCTGAACAATGAAATTATTTTCTTTGTTGCCCGCACTGGATGTCCAAATGTATAATAATAAAGATAAGATAAAGATAAAATAAGCATGCAACAGCAATATTCTAAAAGGTTTCTTAAATAAAATAGAAATATAGAAATAAAAATATAGAAATCTGGCCTGTATACATAATGTGCAGTAGTGCGCTCAGTGTTTTATTGTGTATGGCTTAATTCGGTGTCACAATGGTCACAATATCGCCGAGGTCTTTTCTTTGTCCTTGCAGAGTCCATTTTTGTGTCAAAACAGTGCAAATTGCCAGCTGTGGTCAGACAACATTAAATAGCAAAAGGACGGGAGGTTGTCTCGCGAGTATTCCGTGTAATGACGTATACGCATATGATAGGTGGAGCTTAACGGCTCGCATAAGCTCTCGTTCAATCACGTATGAGAAACACTGTGTCGTGCAGTGTAAACAAAAAGTTTAAGGAGCAGATCTGGCGGCATGCTTTCAACTCCCCAGCAACTCTCTGCGGGTCTACAGGTTTGTGTGTTTTTTTCTACTTGCACATGACCATTTGATTGTTTAATTTTAGTCTTGTTGACACTGTACAGCACTTGGGACAGTTCTCGCTGATTTTAAATGTGCTGTATATTAAACTTACTTACTCACTTGCTTACAGGCAGATAAAATGAAAGTCCTGTTGAATGCTATGACCGGGATGTCTCGTATGGTGGCCAGCACTGTGGATACGGTCGTGGAGAGGGTGCTGGAGGGAATGGACCAGAGATTCGCTAGGTTGGAGGTAAGATGGCCGTCGAGAACGGACTGAAGTTACATTCCAGAGAAGTTGAAGAGCGCACCCCCAAGAGAAGGCGGATACAGAATCCGAAAATCGCGGTAAGAGTAGGTTATTGACTGTGGCTTTAGGCTAAACTCAACTTAATTGTGTCCATCACGTGAAAACCAGTGTGAGTTGCTTTATTTAAAAAAAATGAATTTCGTGTTTTCAATTTATAGGAAGCAGTTCGCCGCCTGCATAACTCACCGTGGCATTATAATCCAGGTCAAGGGTAAGAATAAGTGAATGTTCTCCCAATATCTAGTTGAGTTGGACCCGATGTTACGTTAATGCAGTTTTTTTTTTTATTAACCATAGGCCTGTTGTTTTTACAGGCTACTGTCACCTCACAATATGGATGTAACGAGTCGCTTGAAGGAGGCGGTGTCAAACAGTCCGAACTTCAGAGAGGTAGACGGGGACACTATCGAGGGTGAGCGGCGCTGACTTTTACCACGGCTGGCACTGATACTTTTAAGCACTGGTCATTTTATTCATTCCTCTTGTTTGTTTTTTTTAGCTGCGTGACGGACCTGTGTGCTGTGCTACAGGCGCGTCTTGAAGCCAACCCGAAATACTCACAGTCTCACCACAGAAGAGTAAAAGAGAGTAAGAACATATACGCTGTCAATATGACTTTTGTTACTTTATAGACAAGTTGTCAATATGCTGTGCATGGATACACTATGTTTTGATTTATTGGTTATTCCAACAGCTCCCAGAAGCCAGCTTCTGATCCAGGATGAGGACGTCTGACAAGGGACCGGAGTAATGCGAAGAATGCGGATTCCAAACGGCGGCGTTTAGGCTTATTGTGTATATCGTAGGCTACAGCAGTGTGTGTATATAGTTTTCAATTCTTTATTATCAACATGGTTCTTATTACAATGTAAGCTATGTACATTGTGTGGTGTGGCAATAAAAGCGCTTTAAAAAAAAAAAAAGTTTTCTTTTTCATTCTCAATAGAATCACGTCATTCATGCCTGCATTCATAGCCTAGTCATAGTGCAGCTTATAAGAATGACGTGAATATATGAAGTACACAAACATCCCAGGAATATTAGTAATCATAATCACAATTATTAATCATAATTGCTGAATGATATGCCCATATAAAGTATGCATATATTAACCTTATTGGCCAATGGGCGGACAGCTTTACAGGAGCTTTTTTATGTAATCACGTGCCTTTTTTGTCCAATACCAGCGAGGCCAGTGAGAGGTCCAGGCACTCTCACAGCGGGGTGCTAATCGCTGGGCCATTAGCACCCCGCTGTGAGAGCCCGCCGCGAGTCGGGTTCGTTTCCGACAATTTTGTCGCTCAACAAACTTAAAGTTTGTCTGCCTGCAAGCGCCCAGGTGCGTCCGAAAATTAGGCAAATTCGCGGAAGTTCACTGCCGTCCACAGTGACACAAATCCCTCTTTTCGTGCAGTGCCAACTGGGGGGAGGCCAGTAGATTAGGAGCTGGAAGTCCAGCAAGGAGGTTAATGATCTTTTATTTGTTTTGCAACCCTACAAAGACGTGCGCTGAATTTAGTCATCAGAAATCCTTCTCGCTTGACAGGCTTTGAAAGAAAAGGGGCCCATTTTCCTTAACTGTGGTTGTCTTTTTTTTTGGGATGTGAACTCTTCATTTCACACCTCTGTGGTCCTCCACACACCAAGGCCTCACCTCCACACTCTGTCCTCACGGCTTAGGCATGGTCGGCTGCAGCTGACGGGTCGCCACTTGGAGGAAAACGGTGGCTGCTCACAGATCTCCAGAGTCAAAGGTCATTCCTGTTCTCCCGGTGAAAGGTGAGAGGACCAGAACACGGGTCAGTGGTGCTGAAATCTCATTTAAGAGATTGACCCCTGAGGGGCCGGCTTGAGCCGGTCCGGCGCTCGGAGGTGTCGTCACTGGGGGATGATGTATAGGTTTGGACTGCGAGAGGAGCCCCAAAGCAACACACACAAACACACACATGTGCATGCACACACCTAGGCTGACAGGCTCGGATGCACAGAGCTTCTGTGCATGTCAGTTTGCTATCAAATCTTTCATTGGAGATGCTGAAATTTTAAGAGTGGAAACTAAATTCAAAGAATAGCGACCTATTGTTACAAATGATCTGGTTTCAAACTGTAGATAAACAAAATAAAAGGAGCAAGAAAGAGGAGAGTCTGGGTTTCGCTTGTGTTTTAAAGACAAATCCAGTGTCATTTTCTGCTGTCAAAACTTCTCAGGTGGAGAATAAAAAAAAGCCCAAAAATGGTCAAAATGTAACTGCACACTTTGAGGTCAGAGAAATTGATACTCATTCACAGCGTGGGACCTTGACATAGACAGCTGATTATGAGGCAAATTGTGATACGTTACAGTGATAAATTTCAAGTGGCAGTTTAGATAAGCTCATTGTGTCACTTTCCCTTTTGTTTTATCTGTGCACTCTTGGTCGAGCGCCAAGTGGAATCAAAGTGTTGAACAGCTGTGCGCAGAGGGAAGTGTGTGTGTGGTAGTCTGAAAAATTTGGAATTTTCGGGGCTTGTGAAGCAAGGATGTTTTTACCAGCTGAGCAGATTTTTATAAGTTCTCTAAAAATTGTATTTCACTTTCAATAAAAAGAAAGCTTTTCTAAACCAAAGTGATCTCTCTGAAGATCTTTCTCTCCTGTCTCTCTGTCAGTCTCATGCATCAGGGGCACCACATGGCCTCTTGCGTGCCATTTGTGTTACTTTCTTGAATTATGGCATGTAGTACGGGTATAGCAGCGAACAGAAGGGAACAAAGACGGTGAAATGAACCCCTCATTGATCTCCGTATTGAGAACATCTGCCCCAAACCTGAGGGGGGTTTGGAAGACTCAGTGAAATTGAAATTGTAGAAAGTTGCATGCCTATCAAGCAGAAAAGTTCAGGTATAAACAACACTTTTGTGTTCCTGTGAATCAGAAGATACAGCCTTTGCTGATTTGAGGAGCACAAATGATTGGTTCCAGGCTTGGACAAAAGAAAACAAAGTAAAAACAATGAAAAGCAGGTCTAAATAATAAAATAAATAACAATCCTTCACTTTAAAAAAGCTATTTATGTACTAAAAGTCTCATTTAGGGATCAATCACTCAAAGTGACAGACTTATTGGAGTGTATTTTTCAACTATTTCACATAAAAAGCTCTATAGAGCTGACAGAGTGATTTCAGCTCTGCATCCAGAAAACAGAAGCCACAACAAAGACCAAGCGTTCTGCACGATGTCATTTCATGACTGCAAATTTTCAGCTAAAATGCATGAATTAATTTAACTAGCGAGGTCCAACTAAGCAACCTCTGGAGGTCTCCCATAGTTGTTTTGCAGAGTTTCTCTGCAGTCTGAAGGAAAGGTAAGTTAAACCACTTCATCACATAACTCCTGGAATGCACCAAAATCACAGATTAATGATATCTACAAGTGTAACAGTATACCAGGGAGGGGTTCACTTTTAACTGCCAGCTGTGAAAATTTTGCAGTGCAGCTGTTATTAAATAAATGTCCCATCTTAAGCTCCGTATCAGGATGGCATGGAGATCAAACGTAGGGGGCCCATTTGAAAACTGCCTTAATTATAATAGGAGGAGAGCTGGAGTTCAAATATTTATCAAATTGTAATCGTGATGCTGTATCCGTTTCACACGAGACCGACGCTCTGATAGACCTGACAGTTTCCCTTTACGTGGTGGGGCAGGGCGGCAGCATGTGCAGCCTGAGCGCAGCCACATGTGGGGCTGATTATGAGGGGCTGAGTGTTTACGGCGGGCCCAGATGTTGGGTGTTTAACATGGCACGGGTCGAGTGGCGAGTTTTGACAGCTCGCGGTTCGGCTCGATCCACACTTTGGTTCTTGGGTCGTGGAGACAAAACGTCAAACACACACAGAAGAGCCAAGTAAATGTGATTACAGCAATTCTGTTTCTCGGCCGCGCGGACAATCTGCCCAACATCGGTCAACACCGCTGCTGTGTTTGGAGGGAGACATCCAAGGCTGATGGGCTTCCTGAAAACCACCCACTGTTTCAAGGAAAATAGATGGATGGATGAATAAATACATGAGTAAAATATAAAAGGGGGACTTCTACAAAGTTGATTTACTTGTCAGGTATTAGTAGGTGAATGAAAGTCTGTGAGAAGGCAACAAGATGGCGTTTATCGCAGGAGTCAAAGCATGATGGGATGAATCAATACATGCAAACGAGAAATGACAGAAGGAAAAAAAGTATATTATTTATGCCCTCGTTGGAAAAAATGAAGAAATGACAGAAGGCTACAGTTGGTAAATGAAAGTGTTGGTTCAATGAAATATGATTAAAAGGTTAAAAAGCAAGACGGAATAGAAAAAGTTAACAACCAAAAGGAAAGAAGAGGAGGTAGACGAGTCATAGCTTTTGGATGGATGAATGAATGAATGAATACAAAGCAAAGCCCTGAGGATAAAAAAAAGAAGGAAAAAGGGAAGGAAAGAGAAGATGGATGGAATAAGGGAATTAAGGAAAGCAATCCAATATATGTGTCATAATTTGTGAGCAGTGAGGTAACACTAAATGAAAGGGTTGATGACTTCCTGAGAAAAATAAAAGTTTAATACATTGATCTGAATAATGCTTACACGAATATCATCTAAAGCCTTACAGTTAAAGACAAGTCTGAGCATGACTAATGAGAAAAACCTGCTGTCCAATTTGAATTCTTTAAGGTAAGTGTAAAAATAAAGAGCTGATAAAACTGAGTATCTGCAGGCTTGAAGGCAATCACACATTTCAGAATATGCTCCTGTCAATTTAATATTCCCTGCCCGTGGGGGAGTGAAAGATCAGGTGACTGCCATATAAATAGGCCATCCGCCAACGGTTCATCACAGCCGACTCCTTGACAGGATCAGAGTGACTGAGGATTGACTCTGATGTCACTTGAAATCAGGACAGTTGTCGCTGAGGAAGCTCCCAGTCAGCGGTGAGCTTCGGTGTGGCCCTGAGACACGGGCGGGAAGGATGCAGTTTACATCTGTTTCCTCTGAAGGGTTGGAGGGGAGTCACGCCACGGAGGGTCAAGGGCCAGCGAGGTGTGGGTCTGAACGCGAGCGAGATGCAAAGCAGGCAGGCAGCGCTTTCAGGGATACCGCTTGAGGCGGTACATACCTGAACAGATGTAGCAGCCAGACTCAAATTTACATGAATGTTTCTGGAGGGTAAATAAACACAAAGTACGCAAAAAAAAAAAAAAACATAATCCCAGAAGGAAATTCATCAGATCTTTCTGCCATTTCTCCAAGTAGGTAAACAACCAGCTTCCCTTTTAATTTATTTCTAACCACTTTTTAACAAGGTACACATGAGTCGAAGCTCTTTCACAGTGTTGGCCTGGGGAGATATTTGTAGGAGGGAGTAATGCAACATTACAGCTCGAGAGTACCTAGTATTAGATCATGTTTCGATGCTTCAAAGCAAACATGGCCATATTTGGGAACTGAAACTGCAGATAAAAGATAGAACGTTTAAATATGGAACACTTTTGAAATGCTTTGATTAAAACACAAAGAAAGCGTAATTAATTCTCCCTCAAATCAGGGTTTCCAGGTTCACTTATTAAAAGCTACTTTTGGGCGTGTAAATGTAGCCAATGAGGATTACGAGACTGGCATTGAATTGCCTTGAATTACATCCCCCATCTTTTGACTCATTACCTCGTCAGACCAAATCCTTTTAATTTAAAACTCGTCCAATATGTTATTGCAGTTATTCAGTTAAGCCACTTTCACCTGAGCAGCACTATAAAAAAAAAGCTCTGTATTGTCTTTGCAGCAGTTCAAAAATGTCTTCAGGCTTAGACTATTATAACTGTTTTTATTTCCTCACAAGCCAAGATCCTTTTACCCACTTACGCTTTGTCCAAAAACTCTGTGGTCAGACTACTCACCGAGACCTAATATCGCTCCCGTATCATATCACACCAACGTTTCAACACTCAGGCCTCCATCAAATTTACAATCTATTAGACCTGAAACAATCTGGCTCCAGAACCTATCAGTGAACTTTAACCAAGAACATCAGAGGGCTGTGCGATTGTTGTGCTTTGTCCCAGACTGTGGAAAAGTCTTACTCCGGGAGTCACGACAGCAAACTCTGTTTGGTGTTTTAAATCGCAGTTTAAGATTCATCATTTGTGTTTGACTTACAAGGTTCAGGATTCTGCTCTGAGCCGGTTTAAATTGTTCCATTATGTTTCCTTCTTTGAACACTGTTTTTTACTAAAATTTCTTGTTACATTTGTTTCAGTATAGAGCACTTTGTAACCAGAGGTGGGTAGAGTAGCCAAAAATTGTACTCAATTAAAAGTACTGTTACTTCAGAATAATATGACTCAAGTAAAAGTAAAAAGTAGCCATCCAAATAATTACTTGAGTAAGAGTAAAAAGTGCTTGGTGAAAAAACTACTCAAGTACTGAGTAACTGTTGAGTAACGTCTGATTTATGTGTTAACACAGGCATTCAATCAGACAGACAAAAATACAAAATAATCATCTTTAAGCAAATTAAAGATCATCCAATCAATAAAATTAATTAAAATAATTACAAAATAGCTTGAATTAAAATAATCCATGTAAATTCACGAACTTCAACAAAAAATAAAAGAGACTTAGGAAATGTTTAAAACACATGTAACCCATATGTAACCCGTCGTGTCGCTGAGATTGAGTATGGTCACGTGACGAGACTGCTCGGCTACGTTGGATTGGTGAAACACAGTCACGTGGTAGAGCCTTTGGCGGAAGTCTCTCTCTCGGTCAAAATAAAACATACGTGAGGGGGATAAAAATAATGACGCTTAGAATACCAAAGAGGTAAGAAGAAAAGTAACGAGCTCATTGTAGCCTAATGTAGCGGAGTAAGAGTACAGTTTCTTCTTCACAAATCTACTCAAGTACAAGTAAAAAGTATAGTGATTTAAAACTACTCCTAGAAGTATAATTTTTTTCAAAAACTTACTCAGGTAAATGTAACGGAGTAAATGTAACTCATTACTACCCACCTCTGTTTGTAACTCATTTTTTAAAGGTGCTACATACATTTTTACAGAAAAAATCTACTCATAAAGACGCATGAGATTAAAGTAGCACAGGTTTTGCAATTTAGGCTGCAGAAGTATTTCCATGTGTTGTTGGTTTGTATTTCTATACCGCCGATTCCTGGGGGAAAATCATGCATTTTTTACTCCATAATCTATTGTTTTTCACCTTTAAGTAACTTATTTTGCAAATTTATGATGTAAAAATGAGATACAACTCAAGTGCATGTGTGAGGCCAATTCATAGATTCAGTGATCCAGCAGTAAAAAACATCAGCTTCAGATGCAGGTAAAAGCCAGACATTTAATACTTTAACAACTTAAATCCTACCAAGAAGCTAATATATTTCAATGTTATATTAACAGTGAGCCTTCGCCCAAGCAAATAGTCTCAAATCTCTTAGTTCAGCTCGTGATAAACCGCCCACATATTGCTTTCTCAAAACTAGCTTTTCTTCCAACATGACATGACTTTAATCTAAATTGAACAAACTGGTTACAAGACGAGTGTTCAGGTATGTTTTGTATTCTTTCTGTGGTAATTGTTATCCACGAGCCTCAAGATGATTGTTCTGTCTTTATGAAAACAAGACATAATCACTTGCAAATCCCTGCTCCCAAAGCAATAACACACCATACACTTAGATCTTGATTCCTTTCATCTTATTCAAAGCCTCATCAATTGAAAACCATCTGAGGAGACACCTACAGTAAGCACCAACAAAATGTAACAACTTTGAGAAACCATATTAGGATTTGGCTAAACTTTAATGAGAGCTAAACACCTAATTACCCCATCTATAAAGGCAACGTGTTACAAAAACACCACAATAACAGATTCGGCTGCTAATAGAAGTTTCCCTTCTTGGAGGAGCAGCGAACAGGAAAAGGGTCAGACAAGTACGTGTACCTGCTATCCACCGATTCCAGCAGCCATTTCTCCTTCTGAGACTGTTTTACTTGAAGATACTGGCTACCTACTGAAAGTACCAGACAGTTTAGAAAATGTTAGGTTTTCCTTTCTTTTTTTCCCCCTTTTCTCGGCTTATAAAATTCTTAGTGCTTTATCCATTATGCCATTCTCCTGGAATCCCTGGGAAATTCAACGCACCCTTTATAATTACTGCACCAACTGCCGACTGACAAGGCTCATTTGCCTTCGCTGCAAGAGGTTGTCTCTTTCCTTAGGTACCTCTGTTGTGTTGATGCCCTCCCCTTGTCACTACAAATTCCCATCTTTACCTACACAGCCGGTGGCATCTTCAAATATGGATACACAGCTTGCTTAAGGAGAGTGCTGTCAAGAGAAACAGGGAAAGGGATGCTCAGAGGGGCTTAGATTTCCAGGCAGATTTCTTGTGTTTGAATTAATACTTCACAAGTGAGGATGGCTGAGAAAACAATATAAACTCACTTTGTAGTAGCCTGTTTCTTATAGATATAACTTACGCGGGAATAAAGAGACATGGAGGACGAATAATTCTTTCATTGGGGATTCTGAAAAGCACATTCACATGTTTAAGTTGCTGCCTGGTGGAAGTTAATACTTGCTGTGTGGGGTTTCATTTACATTTCAATATTTCATTTGTTAAGGGTACATCTGTACTCCAGATGTAACTAAAAGTTTGTCTCTTACAGACAATAAACAAATCTAACAGAGAAATTCCAC
This sequence comes from Odontesthes bonariensis, assembly GCF_027942865.1. Classification (NCBI taxonomy): domain Eukaryota; kingdom Metazoa; phylum Chordata; class Actinopteri; order Atheriniformes; family Atherinopsidae; genus Odontesthes; species Odontesthes bonariensis. Next base: position 13,901,370 of record NC_134516.1, on the reverse strand, counting down.
ACAGTTATAAAACAGGCCAATAATTCTATGAGTTAATGGTAAAAAAAAATACCCCAAACTCCTCATTTGGAACTTATCTAGGATTTATATCATCAAGAAAAGAGTATCCCCTGAGTCTGTCATCATGTCGAAGGAGGCGCTATACCGCTAAGTTATGTACAGTTCTGACATACAGTAAAACACGTGCGCTATATTATTGCAGTGAGCACTTTGCTATCTGTCTGTCCTGTCAGCGTGTCATAATATGTTACGGTCACCTGGGAGGGACACACGGCCGGCAGCTCATACATTCAGATTCTGGCTGCAAACAATATGTCACAGCGTCACAGGAGAAGACGACCGATATTGTTTTCTTGCTTTTGTTCATTTAAAATAAGATCAGCAAGATTATCAGGCTGCCAGAAAAGGGGACAACAGGTTTAACAAAACAAAAGTTCCAATGCTTTTAGCATGAAAAACAGGGACAACCAGAAAAGTGCCACTTAAGTAGGCCTGTTTAAACTCATGGGGATAAATCTTTCTTTAGCTTTCCATGCATGTTGGCCTCTCTAAACTCTTTTAAAGCAACTTTTAAGGCGTTGAGATTTTACACGAGCAGGCTGATTTTTTTTTTCTTTTATCTTTGCTTTAACAGGTCATTGTCCCTCATCTCACATGACAGATGGCTGGAACAGACAGGTAGCCGGTACAACAACATCAGAATCTGTAATTTCTCTGTGAGGCCCTGCCCCCACCGTCCCTGTCGTCTCCCAGTATCACGAAAGAGAGGATGTCTCTTCTGTTAAAGTCGGCTCCGTCTGTCTGTGCAAAGTGAGCACATGGTTCATGCATAAATCAGCAGCACGGTGATCCCAGGTTGTCCCCTGATGCACCGCCTGCGGTGATCTGGCTACAGGAGCCGTGCCATTATGCCGGCGCATTGAGTCAGTCACAGCTAAACAAATATGAAACCGCGCCACTTTGTGTCACAAATTTTTACATTCAACACAGGTCACATGAATGCAAGGGAACCTTCTCACCCATCTGTGAGCTAAAAAGGTGCAGTTCCTCCGGGGAGGAAAGCAGGATGAGAGTGAGGATGTTAGTCATTACAACTGTGCATGTGACACGGCTATCTAAGATGTATGACCCCTGTGGCCATTTTAAATATTTACCTTCTTACCTGGGTATCCCAAGATGTGGCTTCGCTTTATGAAATCCAAAGCTTTTGAAAAGAGCACAGACAGAAAATGGAGTTATCGCCGAGGTGACAGCTGGGATTGCGGAGCTACTCACCTTGCAATCGTCTGACATGCATAAACAAATAACAATCTAGAACTTTTCTGACCTTGGACCAACCACAAACACTTCTTTGAATGACTTTTTGTTTGTGAGCAAATACAAAAAAACAGCACATTCTTGCAGAACTGGGTTTCCTATATTGATCAAATCTGTGCTGGCGGAATTTAAAGTGGGTCATCTTTGAACATAAGATGGTTATTGCTGCAATGTACACAAACTAATATGAAGAAGAGGATATGAAGATGTCTTCAGAAGAATCATTTGTATACATTCTTCAGACCTTATCTTGACTTACCTATTATCTATGTGTCTGTGTGTAAATATGCAACATGATCATGAATTATTTGACTTCATCGTAAAAATCACATTTGATCTGGCAGGGTAGATCGTAGGTTGCTTCGCATCAATGTACACATTATGATTTTACATGTACAGACTATGTATATATGGGTGTCTCACACTTGAATACTGGAATTCTTGGAACTCTAAAACATCAAAAGGACACTCAGAATCTTCATAAAAAAATTCAACTCAATGGGACCATGGAAGACAACCCTAGAGGCCAATTCAAAGCCAGTTGCAGACGTTAACATCAAATGCAGTATCTATCATGGAGATGCTCTGCCCCCACTGCTGTTCTGCATAGACCTGAACCCCCTCAGCCACATCATCACAAAGAGTAGTTATGGATACCGGTTCCAAATCGGAGCAACTACTAGCCATCTCCTTGACGTGGACACCAAAAAAATCTATGCCAAGACTGACATTGGGATGTCATTCGGAGGAGATAAATGGGGCCGAAATACATCAAAGAGAGGCAAGATGATCACGACCGAGGGGGTTGAATTACCCGAGGGCACCGTAGAAGACATTCAGGACAGCTACAAATACATTGAGATCCCACAGGCAAAATGACAACCATAAAAATGCTGCAAGAAAGTCAGCCAAACTATGCAACCATTTTTTTTTTTTTTCCATTAAAGCAACTAAAGAAATGAGAACAAAGTATGTGTATGCAACAGGCTACTAGTTCAAAGTTTTTTTTTTCTGCTAGGTTATCATCTCTGAAAGTGATCAATGACAAAGACTGGACTAAAAGACGGAGATAAAGCAGCCAACATCCAGGAAGACACATTTAGAGAACCAGGTGAAAAACATTTCAAAAGATCAAAAGAAAGTCTGGCTACTTCGAAGTAAAAACTTCCAATTTCCAAAAAGATTTGAGGTGGCTTTGTATTTTATTGCATTGTACTGTATTGATGATAGATAAATGGGTTGTTTTCTTAAAGAGAGATAAACGAGATTAAAATGATCTGTAACATGAAAACAAGCTTAGTGTAGATTTATGGAATCAATCATTATAGAAGATGATAACACTGATGTACCAAACTGCTGACTTTAAAAACTGATTGTATTCATACTGAATGGCTACAGAAGCACAGACTTGCTGTGCTCAAGAGATCTGCCCTACGAAATATCACTTTCAAGCATCATGAGAACAACTAAAGTTCAAAAGTTGGTGGAAGCTTGTTTGGCTTCTATCGCAATGCTGCCTGTAGTTAACGAGATATTTACGCCGATTGTGACTTGACAAATCAAAGAGTAACACAGAACGTGGCTCCTCTGAAGCATCTAAAAACAGACAACAGTGAGATCCAGGATTATGTTTAGGTCCGGGCTGTGACTGAAGAATCCGGAGAGGTCGACAATGCCTTTGCCCTTGTGTATTTCACCACTGGGAAATCCAGGAATTGATGAACACAAGATTGGTTCCAAGCGCGCCTGCTGATTATTCAGACCTGAGTTCTTTAATAAGCATTCATCATCACACCTTGCTTGGCATGAACCTCCTTTCACTGCATTTCAACAGCATCAGCTGTTAATTGGTTTATTTTCTCAAGCAGATGAAACTTTTTTTTTTTTTTTTTTTTTTTTTTACAGACAGCGAGGAAATGAGTAAAAACAGCGCTTGTGTGGAAGGGATGGAGGGAGAGAGAGGTGGAAAGAAGTCACTTTTGATGATATTAATTATTTCTGTAAAAACAGGAGGCTCGGGCTCATGGGCGACCATGTCAGTCGATTTTTCATTTCATGTGTGCTTGTAAGGTGTCTGGTTCCAGCCAGCCGTCTCGCTGAGTAGCTGACGTTCCACCGGCGGCCATGAGGGAATAGCACTACCCTCTAACACACACACACACACACACACACACCCCTCTTCTTTCATCTAGTTAATGGACATTCCTCCACAAATGTCTGCGAGTCTACCTGACTGCAATCCTTTAAAGTTTAATTCACTCTACATTTAGCTCTGGTCATAAATACCATATTAGGTAGCAGCAGCATGTTTTATGTGCTCCCTATGGTCGTGCTTTTGTTTTAATGAAGCCATTTGCAACTTATGAGCAAAAAAAAAAGAGGGAAAGAAAGTCACATATTAGATGGGATAGATCAGTCAGAACCTATTCCCACATTGTGTTTTATACATGGGCTGGAATAAAATGAGGCTGGCACAGGCAAGAAAGGAGCACTGTATCTTGACATCTTTTTTCAGGTCTTGATGATTTAAAGAGGTCTCTAGTCACACAGTGACTGCTGGTTTTCCGCATATCATTGACTTAATCAAATTATTCACCTGCTACAATAAATTAATTGAAAACTGTCTTGAAGATGATGGTGTACTTATGTAAAACGCTACGTCGGGTATGAAGACGAGCTCTGTGCACACTAAATATTTGGTGTGAATGCACAGAATGGGAATAGAACCATTAAATCTGTAAGTACCTTGTGTTACTCAGTCAAACTGCATGATAAATAGCAAACAGCTGTACTTGTTAATATTGCAGGCAGGAGGAAAAAATAAGGAAACTTGAATTTAGCAAACCTGTTCAACCACATTTAGCAGCAACATCCTGAGCAGGCTCAGCCGATGAGAGCTGCATCAAAGCTGTTAGAGGGCGGAGGGCGGGGAGAGGAGAAGGGCCCAAATGCAGACACAGTTCAGGTAGGAGGTTAAAGGAAAAGTCCAACTTGTTTTATTAAAGACAAAAAGCGTGGCCAAGCCAGAACACCATTAAACGAAACTTGTGAAAAGAAATGACAAAAACCATGAACTAGGACTGACCAGAGAAACATGAGGTGGCAGAATCTGACAAAGACTGAAACAACCAGAGAGCTTAGATACGGAGGAGAGTGACTGGTGCTGAGACTATTGGAACGAGTGGCACCGAGGAACAGACGTGGAGACTGAGGAAACTATGAGAGAATAGTGAACACGAACCTACATGAATAAAAGGAAAACAAGACTAGTGACTTGACGAACAAAATCACAAATAAAGGCTAGACATGAATCAAACACAAAGTCCACAAACTCTAACAAAAAGCAAAGGGAAAACTTTAGAGAAATCCATCAATTTATCAATACATCAAGGATGTCTTAATTGGAGACCCGTTCAAGTCATACAAACACATCTCAATTGGATTGAAGTCAGTCATTTTGTCTTAACCTTTCTAAAACATAAATATTCCTCATTCTAAGCTTTGCAGCTGTCAATTTACTTTGTGTCTGGCCGATAAGCCAATCAATTTTCCTCTTTTGGGATAGCACTTTGACTTGGTATAAGCTTTGCAGGATCCTGATGAAAGAAAAAACAGTTCTTAATTCCTTCCGTTTTGTTTTACTGTGGATTGACTAACACCCAGATCTTCAAAAAAAAAAAACTCTGCAGTCTTCTTTTTCCACTTCTACTAGAGCATCTTCCAATTTCCTATCGAAGTTGTGATCACCGATCAATCATTCTTCCTTAAGAGTAACAACGAAATTTCTCTCCAGATTATGTGTGCCTTTCATTGACAGGGAGGGCGACCTTTCCAAGCCACAACCTCAATTCACCTCCTTAAAGTCACAGCTAGTAACACTAAAAAAGCTCTGTGACGCAAAGAAAACTGAACCAGTAATATCTATTTGCACAGCAGGAACTTTCTTTTTATGACCATAACACCGCCATGAAAGGCGTGCAGAAGAAAAGTACTGTGCAGAGGACGATTAAAACCAAAGACAGTGGAGAAATCAAATGTTACATTTTTTTTTGTAAGAAGTATTCAAGTATACAGTTGAGAAAGTGAGGATCATACCTTATGCGTAATGGAACAACAGGTGAAGACGTCGAAGAAGTGAAAAGAAAAAGAGGTGAATCGGATTAAAGGATTAAACGTTAGTGCGCGATTTCTCAGATGGAAACCAATCATAAAGAACAGCGGTCTTTGTAGTGACGCCAAAGCTAATTTGGCCCACGTATGTCGATGCAATTTGTTGCTGGACAAAAGGTAGATGGCATTTGAGATGGTTGCTGTCTCAAACGTGACTGCTAAGATGTAATTAACTGTTATACACAGTAGTTTAAAATCTAACACGTGACTTCAAATGGCTTATGCAAAAGCCATCCCATCTCGGCTTGACTGCGAGCGATCCCCCAAGTGTGTTCAATAGAGGAATATTTCTTGTAACTGTATTTTATTTCACCCCACCAACGGAAAAGTTGGAACTGCTCATTTCAAGTGTAGCTTATGCACAGACTTTAATCTGATTGCAGACGATGCAACCGAATAAGACACCAAGACACCTTGAGTAGTGCTGTTGGCTCATACACACACACACATACACACTCATTTACCAAGATTCTGTTGAGTCTCACTAAATTTCACAGAGCTGTAAAAGTGGCACTGATTCTCCAAACAATACAAACTCCTCTACATTCTAAGAATATAACTAAAAATCCTGCTGCATAGAATGAGAAGGAGAACGTATATTCAAAGTATGCATTCAACCCAACATATATGCCTGAGGTTGTATAGATAAGACAAACAAGAATAAGACAAGGTAGGCTAGATGAGTACCTTAAATAGCAACAGCAGCAAGACTAATTGCTTTATTTAAATCAACTGGCAAGCAACACCCTTACAACCTGTGATCTCTGGAAATTCACTTTCCTACTTGATTTACCACTCGAGGCCAATTAAGATGTTAGCAACTTGTAAAAATAAAAAGGTACTTCGTAATAGATATTTCAATCAGGGAAATATTACATTTCTCAATGCAAGTCTTGATATTTCACTGCATTCATCACGTGTCATTATTTGTTATTATTAGCATTTGCCACTTTGAAGCATCTAAAAGACCCAAGTAGCATGTTGTGATTTTTTTCTTTTGTTTTTTTTATTGAGCATATCTGTGTTTAAGTATCACTGTGACAAATTCCTATCATTAATACATGCAAATGCTGTGCATTGGTAGATTGTGCAATTTTTCTTTAAGGCCAAAACAGCAAATTGGACAAACCAATTTTGAAAATGTTTGGGTTGAGGTGAAAAAAGTTTTTCCCCTCTGTCTTTTTGTCAGAGCCACGCATCGTGACAGGCATACAAGTCTTTAAGATCTTCACATCTTAAAGGGTTGACGGAGGGGGGTGTGGGGGGGGGGGTCCTTATTATTTATGCTAAACACGACAATAACAAATGCAAATTTATGGAGTAGTTCAGAGTCACCTCACTTTAAACATTAGGAAGCTATCCAAAATGTTCCACTTCTTCCTTTTATTCAGAGTGAGTCTCGCATCAAAGTTATCAAGTGGAGCTTTGAACACTTGGATGTCACATCTTTTGTTTTCTCTAATATCCCTGGAAAATCTGCTTAAAATTGGAAGATATAGCAACGAGCGCGTCCCTGTAGTCAGTTGCACAGATTCCACACTGTTTTCACAGCTGTCTGCTCGCAGGACATGGTTGAAGGTGGGGGTGGGGGGGGGGTATCGAGCTGCTGCAATCAAATTGTGTAAAGATGAGAAGCGAGAAGCAAAAAGGGATAAACCAATACTCTGAGCATTCGACACCAGCAGCAAGAGAGAAACTGTTTGAAAAGTAAAGCCCTGTGTATTATGTGCCAGAAGTCAGACACTGAGCGTTGTACTACGGTATAAAACACATAAAATGTTTGCCTCTGTCCCGCTAAAGATACGGGATGTGGCCAAAAAGTTGCAAAGTCAAGTTCAAACGAGTCACATCAAGAGCGACAACACCCCAAAATGAATATTAGCAACTTTATTCACATTTGAATTGTTATTGTTGGGCTCAGTACCATGTGACTGGGTGGCAGCTGCTCGCAGGTAATGTCCCTCTCATGCCGTTATTAGGCCTCTGGTCAAGAGCCAAACACAGCAGCTGTCCACCCAACACCAACCTATAAACCCCCCCCCCCCCAAAGTTCCTGTTCATAAACAATAATATGCAGACAAATGGAGAGGCCAATGTCAGACATGGCCAGACAAACACATCGAAGGTCACTGCTGCCATCCAGCTGCTAAAAGATTGTCAAATTGTATCTCAGGTTTGAATCCCTGCTCATGAAAAGTGGCCAGAGTTTAATTGAGCTTCTCTTTGATACCGACATACAAGGCCTCTCTCTGTATAATCATTGCGTTGATAAAGAATCAGATGCACTTTAGCAATCATCTTCTGCAGCAAAACTGGTTTTAATAAATTCTACAGGCTCGGCTAACAAGTTAACTTGTGTAACTGCAGCCATCCTTTAAATTGCATTCATAATCGTCACCTCTTTGTGGACTTTAAACTAACTGATATATACGTTCCACTTGCACAAAAAGTCAAGAGGCATGACACGATACAGAAATACACTTCATAAACTGCATTTCTTTGTTTGTAGCATGTTCAGATCAGCTATCCCTTTGAGTAAACTGTGTACCCAGAGCTATATCAGAGTTTCCAAAGAGTTCACTCATGAAAACATAGGATACTGAATCATGGTAGTTTGAAACTGGTCTGGGATGATTAATTTTTTTCCGCTTACCTTGGTTTTCCCATTTCCTTTTCACCACTCTTTACTTTTACTTTCTCAAAAGTCATGGTTTGGCTTTATGACACTGACCCAAAACATTATATAATGCCATAAAAATATCCTGTTTCTCGCGCTTTACCTGTCACTCAATTTTGTTCCCTGACAAAAAGGGGGGACATGGCTTGCCTTTGGATTAAAACCAGGCCAGGGTGACTGGGGAAATCAATACTAATCTGTAATAGTGACTGTTTTGCATCAACATCAAAACCAATTATTTTCAATGTATCTGAAATATCAATAAGCGAACAGCTAACAGAAAAGAGCACAGCAGGGAACAATATCAGTCCTGAGATATCTCGGAAACAATTACTTATTCTATTCACTCGTGATTTTTTTCTGTATTCTGGGAGAAATCATTTGTAGTAAATCAACTTCCTGTAAAGACTTCTTGGCAGAGAGTTGGTTTTAGAAGTTGTAAACTGATGTCTGTTTTCCGTTTCCCTCATTCTCTCTTGGCTCATGTACCTTGACAGAGCAGCACACGCGTGACAGATTTTTTTTCTTGTTTGTTTGTTTTTGCGGCATGAGGTAAGTGCTCCGTGTGACAAAGTGCCACCACAGGCACCTTTTTGCCTTGAATAATCTGGGGACATTGGCCTAACGTGATCTGACATTTGAAACGACCATTGCAGGTTTCCGTTAATAAATGATTCACGCAGCCGGCCCAAGAGACCTGGATTTAATGCCATCTCAGTGGCAGCCGGCGAAAATGACTCAGATCCAGCTCCATCCTCCAGGGTATGGACAAATGGACATGGCCACCGTCTATCTGCTGCCCCAGGTCTCCATTATCGAACCCCACCCCTCCCCTCAAAAAAAAAAAAAAAAGACACGAGAGACCATAATGATCCAGTGTCAGAATGCAAAGTGGTGCATCGCTGCTTTTATGTATGTTTTCCCTCATCGTGAAGAGCAGGAAGTTGTGAGTATTTTTACTGCCACACAGCTTTAGGTGCACTAACAGCATCCTAAGGTCCCTCAGAGAGGCCTAATGTGAATTTAATGAGTCTGATGCTGTGCAAATGATAAGCACGCAAGGTGAAGGTGACAACCTTTTTCCATCAATATGTTCCCCCCCTCAAAGTCTCTCATCCTCCCGCAGGTCTTGTTTTTCCTGAAAGCCAGGGTGATGTTTCTATCTATTAAACCACAGTGAATAACTGGCTGTGAATCTCAGCAACAGTGGAGGGTCCCTTCAATGTCCCTTCAACTATGCAGCAGTCGGATGGAGGTAGAGGCTTTCATAAGTTTGATCATCCCAAGAGCATACTGTACTACATGTCACCAGCCAGCCAACACAAGACACTGTACAACAGAGTTTTAATTATATAAACATTCCTCAGAGGCAGAGCAGAACAGCAGGCTCAAGTGACAAATTATTATGGCTTAAACCTCAGTGAGCAGAGCCAAAGACGCACAGCTTTAAGGAAGTAAACTACATAACTTCAGGACATTGTGATTCAGGGATTCATCGCTGAACTGAGAAATTTTTATCTGGTGTCGACAGTTGGCCTTTTAAGGTTGTATCGCAGGTGTTTACTAGTGTAAAATTCTAAACATTTTTGTCCCTCCTAATCATTTACACCCTTAAGAGACAGGAAAATAGGACCCAGGTTTAATGTACTTGAATTTCCCCTCTAACTTAATATATTTGTTGGCCTAGTACCACAAACTGTGGCGGGTTAATGAGACAACCCACGAGCAGTCTAATCTTGTGCACCTTTTGATGTCATATAGCTAAACACCCTGGTAACTTGATTTAGCCAGTTCCGTTTAAAAAGATTACCATAATAGATATTGCAATGTGCAATAAATGTACTCATTAATCAGATGACTAAATGCAATCTCAATGCATAATATATATAGTAGAACAACTGCTCACAAGAATAAAATCTCCTCCTTGGATCTTCTGAAAGACACATTTCCCACAGAGTGTATCATGCTGGCTTTACAACAATTAAGGGCATGCTTAGTCGTTGATTCCAGAGGTCATCATGATCACATAAGGCCCAACCCAAACCCCCCCAAAAGCACCACAAACATATTTTGTCCAACAAAAAACTCTTTTCATACTTCGGCAGGAAACATCGCAAAACACTTAACCACGACTGGCTCAAATCTGATTAATGCTTAAACCAATTACAGCTTCCCCCAATTAGAGGACATTACCAGGTTAAGAGCTCTAATTCATCTTCCTCAAGTTTTCTCATTAAGAATCTGTGGACATTTGTCAGCAGATTTATTGACAAGCAGTTCTTTGGTATGTTGGCGCTTAAGACTCATCCATGACATCCCCCCCCCCCTTTGCTCCTTCTCAAAAGATGCAAACATGCTGGTGTGATTCTTGGACCAACACTGTGACTTGAGTTTTCTAATTAAGAAACAGGGAGCGGCGTGTCATACACAGACACATCACTCAGCTCCTCAGCCATAATGTTGCCCTGTAATGCCCTGTGTGGTCTCAATTACACTTTCCATGATGTAGAATAACAGCATTACTGCAAAGCAAGACATGCATTCATATACTTGTAATTAAATAAAATACGAATCAAGATCAAACCCCAGTGATCTTGAGCTACATTCATTTAGACGGATGGCGGACAGCACTGACCTCTTTGTTGATTCTTAAAGAGACAGAGCCCAAAGGTCGCTCTCACTGTAAACAGATATTTCAAGCCCCGAAGGAAAATTTTTTAGATTTATGACGCACTTCAACAGGCAAGTCTCATCAGTTCAGATGTTTATAATAAAGCTATTTAAGTCTTGAATTACTTTTTGTTCAAGCAACGAAACAAACTAAGTCAAACATCAATAAGTCAAACTTTGGGTCATAAATAAAGCGCAGTAAAACATAACTGAGCTAAATTAGTTTTAATGTAGTCTTTTACAGCTAAAACATCTTATATCATAGATTGATATCATCAGTGCTGGGCCAGTTCACACTTCACAAGAACAAGCTCAAAAGGCACTGCTGTTCACACCGATTAGAATGAACAAGTTCACATTAATCTCTTGAGATCTTTTTTAAAGAAAAAGGTGCTCTGAGCTTGAAGAATGCCCTCCTATTTATCGAGACTGCGTGCCCTCTATCAATGCTGATTCCAATCTAAATCAATTATTTTATCCATCACAACTACAGCGTCACATGAATATGTTTTACAACTTAAGCAAATTGTCATCAAGCAGGACAAATGAAGTTGGACCATGGTCTTTCCTTTGTTCATGTATTCTACATCATCATTTACTAAATACTGACAAAATCCAAAAGTCAAGGCCACAAACTCCTGATGATGGTGACGTTATGTGGCTGAGAATGTTCTGAATGTTCTGCAGATTTTAAAAGAGGCCTTTTTTCTTCTGCCTTTAAAGCTAGGACAGAATGTACCTTAGATGTGTATTTGTGTTATATCTATCAAATCAAATTTCAAATCAAATTTATTTATATAGCACATTTCATGTACAAAACAATTCAAAGTGCTTTGCATAAAATAAAAGCATTGCAGCAGGGAGTGGAAGAAGCATTAAAAATACATAAAAGAATATAAAGAGAAACAAATAAAATAATTTTAATGAATTTAAAAACAAGCAACAGTCCAGATAAATTAAAAGATATCGTGCAGATTGCATGCATAGACACCTGAGAAAAGGAATGTTTTTAACCTGGATTCTGGATCTATGTAACCCTATCCCGCTCAGAGGCGACATGGGTGGGTACTAGGGATGTCCCGATCCGATCACGTGGTTTCTGACTCGATCGGTATCGGACGTTTCATCCCGATCAGGGAATCGGATATGTAGCCTATCTATATATGTATATTTATTCTCATTATTTTCTTTTATCAGAACTATAGTATTTCAAAACAAATGGGGAAAAATAACAGCTTAGTATTTACTGTTATGTGGTGGTGCAGAGTCAGACTGTCTCAACCATAGACATAATATACGTAGATGCCTCATAGACTGACACTGTCAGTCTATCTCACTGAGCTGACGTATCAGCGCGGCCGCCATCTTGGCTAGGTCTCCAATGCCTCCACATTGCATTTATTTCGACTGAGGAATGTGTATATCCCCAACTACAATAATTATAACTCCCCGAATTTTTATGTCTATGGTCTCAACTCCACACAGAATCTACGCATGCGGCATGACGTCACTTTGCTGCGTGCCGTAAAGCGAGGCAGAACACGGCAGCAGCTTGAAGCTGGAGGCGCGAATGTCTGCGGTGTGGAGGTATTTTAAAGTGAATGACAAAAATGTTACGATTGCAAACTGTGAGATATGCAAACTTGGGATTTCAAGAGGTGATGAGAGCAGGAACAGGCTCAAACCTGACAAGGTAGAGATGTTGGTTTTTATCAAGAAAAACGTGCATTTCTTTCAGTGAAGCCAGAGGAGGAGAGGAAGAATTAGGAGTGCAGTTCTGAAAAGCACTTTACTGCCTTACTTTATAACACTGTGGCACTTTTATTTGCTTATTTGTTTACACTCCTGCCAGGTATTTCAAGTTGAGCTGCTGCTCGTTGTTATATTAGACATTGTTGCACTAAACTACAATGTGAAGAATTTATTTATTACTTGATTACTTTTTTTGTTCAAGCTACCTTACAGAAGTGCTCTGTTTATAAGTGTTAAATGATAAAATAAGGGAAGAACAAAAAAAAAATCAGGGACATCCTGGATCTTTTTCTTCGCCGTTCTTCATTTTTTTAATGTACTGTAGAAGTATCGGATCGGGCCTCGATATCGGCAGATACTCAAAATCAAATGACTCGGACTCGGGGGCAAAAAAAACCTGATCGGGACATCTCCAGTGGGTACGTCATTGAAATGTCTCTGAGTCAGCCAGGGAGGTACTGTAGGAACAAAACCAGCAATGTGTGTAAGGGCAAGCTACACTATCAAACATTGCTGTGATTACATAGATGATTCCAAAATGTCCGCTTGTTGAGTGTATGCACTCACTAATGCGGGGCTGAACCGCTTCTGCTCAGTATGTTTAAGTTACCAAAGAGGAATAGAAAGAGGTAAATGAGGACATCCTATTTCTCACTGATAAGCTGCAACTGAAATGTGAGAAAGGGCTTATGACTCAACACCACTGAAATAAAAGCAACATTTTAACTAAAACTACCTTAAAAAAAAACATAACGACAACAATGAAAATGCTTGAAAATTGCATTTGAGGTCTTTCATCAATCAAAAAGTGTCGCCAGATCGTGGTTTGACCCCCTATTTCATTTGTAAATCATTCATTGACACCCTCCCAGCAGCAAGCATACAAAGGTCAGGCTAACGGAGATCTGTCTCCACCCTCCTCCCAGCATCCGATGCCATCTACCTGCATGAGACCTCAAGCCCTGTGGTCCTTGCCCTGAATGGGGCGTGTTGGTAGTGTTGTCGTTTGCCCCAGCATGTCGCAGAGATGCTAATGGCCTCGTGCAGGAGTCCGTGCTAGATTGACTATTTTGGTCTTAATTCAGCCATTAACATTTCATTAATCTACCGTCCTGCTGCTCGCCTGCACTGCTGCCTGGCGGCTGCTACCTGCTGGTAACTGCCACAGGCTGCATAACACCACAGTCACTCAAGGTGGATGGGATCCTGAGTATCTATGTATCAGACAGGGGGCATTTTTCTCGGCTGTGTTATGATGTCTCAGGTCTTATCGTGAGTATTCTAACATAATGTAACCTATACATAAATCTGGACCATCTGAAATACGCAACACAGCCGCCCAAACAGAGACTAAACCCATTATCTTAGAGAATAAAAAGGTCATAATAAAAAAAAAGAGAAAGAAAAGTCAAAGTATTGTGACTTTAACCTTTAACCTTCTTTCTCTACAGCTTTGTCTACACTTGCAGTCTTAATGTATGAGCCTCATACATACACAGTACAGGAGTATTTCTGTATGCTAATCACTCTCACTCGTTTACGCTCAAGGCAATATCAGTTGCTAAGGTATTCGCCTGATAATGAACACAGCATGTCTGCAAGTGTGTATGCGAGCGTGTGTGTTTGTGCATGCCGGCGCTCCATCCAACAAGTTTAACACAATATTCTAATTAGACGTCTATGTTTATTTAATGCGTCCTGAGCAAATTAGTTGTATAAAATTATGACTAATTAAGTGCTGCATTAATAACTGAAGCGCAATGGCAGCCTCTCTGCTGCTCTACAAAGACAGGCACATAGGTAATCATCGTATCTGTGTCATTCATTAGGCTTTTTGATCATCATAACATGACAGATGATAATATGTGCTCTAATCTACATGCTTAGGCTGCTGCATATTTTAGATTATATTCAAAAACATGGCATGACTAACATCTGAAAACACCTTCACTTACCTACTATGCTGCAGCTGGGCTTTTTATGTGATGCTTTTGCTTTTTAGTTTAGCTTTCAACCTACTCTTTCAGGGCTTATTTTTGTTATCTTTCATCAAAGAAATTCAAATGAAACATTAAATCTCACAAGGGAAGATCGGCAAGCCAGAAAGTGTATATATTATTATCTCCATTTGTGGGAGTTGTTTTAGCATCAATAACTAATACAGGGGAGAGACTAAATAATAAAAACTTGTTCAATTACAACTTTATTGTTTAACGTCAAGCCCAAAAGTATTTGGGTGCAATAACTGCTTAAGTATGTCGAGGAATAGACTCAACTAACTAATGGGCAGTGGTAAAGGGTATTTTAATACCTCTCTTAAGCAGAACCTGTTCCTGCTTTTCCGGAAATGCTCAATTACATTAAGATCTAGTGATCGTGGAGGCCGATCCATGTTTTGCTGTGATCTTCGTGCCACTTTTGAACTATTCTAGCCGTGTGAATCGGCCCGTCATCATCCTGGAAGACTTTGCACCATTTCATGAGCGTTTTGTCAAGAGCTAAATGAAGCTGAACCATTTTGGTTGATCCTAGGTTGGTTAGTTGTAGCTTTAGCTGTGATTTAATTTTCGTAGCAGTATGTTCTGAGATTTTTTTTTTTTTCAAAGATTGATCCCAATTTGTTATGTCCAATCATTGATAAAATAAAAAAAATAGGGTTTGTAAATATCACCCTTCTTTTTTGTTCAGTCAGCCCTCTGTATTTTCACTAAGATTTTATTACAGTAAGAATTTAGAAAAAAACATGCATATTTACAGTTTTCCCTTCTATATTTCAGGAATTATACAGCATGGTGATCTAAACAATGAACTAAAATAATGTGTCCTGAAACCAGCTTGTAACATTTGGGCCTCAATGACAAAAAGACAGACTATTGGCACAGTCCTGAAACACATTTGATATTTCTGGATCAGTGAAGCTGTAGGTAGGCTGTTCATCTGTCATTACTTTACAATGAGCACAGAGGGGGAAAAAAAAACAAAGTGCTACATGAGTGATGAATACCCGGCTTTATCAGATATGTGTGTGATATATGAGATCGGCTGATAATCGACACTTAGTTCTGCCATATGGTTGGACCTGCCTGCCAAGGTACAAGGACTCAAAAATATGGAGGTAAACTCTCGGGAAGAGAGAACTGCCGCTTGCCTCCAAACAAACGGAAGGGAACGTGTCTGCGTTTTAAAATGATGACCTGAGCAAGGACATATGAGCTTTTTGCTTCCCTTTGAGAGATTTATTGCTCAAGAAAAACCACACAACTGCTCAGATAATAGCTCCAAATGTTTACAGATCAAGGTATGTTTCAGAAAAAATAGCCTGACAAGTCGGCTGTGTAAATTAAACAAATGGTTACAGACAGTTTCCTGTGTTTTATGAATGACAATAGTACAGAACTTCAAATAAATGTCAGGAAAAAAACCTACAATGCAAATGGATATGTGGTTTTGTGAGCATATGGGAAAGATTTGGAGAACTGTTCCACGAGCGTAGTCACTTTTCTCCATCAGCTCGCACATGTACAGCACACCCTGAAAATCTCTCTTCAGAGGGCTTAAACGCGTCAAAGGGAACGGTAAACGCCAATAGAGCCACTCTTTTAGTGCAGAGGGACTGCAGCAATCTTGCTGTCAGCTGTGCAGCCCGACTGCAGTAATAATCTCATCAGTGCCATTTAAAAATCACAGCCTTTCATCTGGAAACACAATCCATGACCATCAAATGCTTTTTTTGGACATGTGGAATTACACAGACGGGCCCAAATGTGACTGGCATGCCAAAACAAATGATGAAATAAATAAGTAAACACTAGTAGCATTAGGAGACGTCTCTTGGACATTGGGTGGAAGGTAAGTAAAACAACTGCCGTGCTGCTGCCAACCTCAGGCCCCAAGGCAAGTCTGTACTCACTTGGCGGCTGGCGAGGGAAATCTCCAGCCGTCTGCTTTTCCACCACAGCAGAGGAATATTGCTTGGGGTGACCTGATAGCCGAGTGGTTAGGGTGCATATCACATGGGTGCAAATGCCCTGAGCAGTGAATCCCCCGTGTAATTCCCAGCTGGCTGGACCTCTTTAGCCAAATTTCCTGTGTCTATCAAATAAAATACTCAAAATATAATCTGGCAAAACTAGGGCAAAAAAAAGGAATATATTTGTGTCTATTTGCATGTGACTGAAAAACTGGGTAATTTTTACAAATCTGTTAACCCCCACCCACCGTTTTTTTTTGTAAATTTCCTGTCTCATGATGTTCTCAAGACGTTGCTGCTGGCAGCTATCAGAGCTGCAGCTTTGAATTCTAGAAAGATTCATCTTTGTTGGCTTATTATTCAAATAATTACCACTGTCTGACTAAGACCAATAAACAGTCGATCAGAAGGAGCAAAGGCTTCCAGAACAAATACAAATGCCAGAATCTTGTCATCTTTCACTTGAGGGGGGGGGCGCATCTCGTAGACTCAATGGATTTCAGATGGACAGGAAGTGTAGGCTTTCAAAGCTCTGTAATTCCAGGTGGCCAGGGAGTGTTTTGGCAGGCTAACCTGCGCGAGGCCCGCGGAACGCCAAGAAAAGGGGACCTGGAGTAGGTGGAATGTTAATCATAGAGAGAAGAGAACATGTGTGACAAAGGGAAAGGATGGAAAACACATGTCCCATTTCACACTTATTTACCTTTGACTGCCAAACCCCTGCCAGATTAAAGGGAGGCGAGATGGGGGGAGAGGCGACGGCAAAGGTGGAACCCTTTAAAGTGTGCCTCTTTGATGAAGACGCCAACTCTTTGATAGCATTTCAAACATTTCTGAGAGGAAAAAGGAAACCTTGGCGGGATTGAAACTTGGGCTTCGGCAGGGCGCTGACAAAGAGCTATGTGTAAAGGCACGGGGAGGGGATGCTGATAAACTGTTGCTCTGGACAGAAAGGCTTTGTGCCGTGTGCACATTTTACAAATCACATCTCCAATTGTAGGATGACAAGGATGATGATCTAGCTGTTTGCTTGAGCTGCGGGTTGTAGGTTAAAATGTGCCTGTATCCTCTGCGCATGATCAGATATACTTAAAATTGGCAGAGCTGAATCAAATTAATTGTGCATTTTCTAACATTAAGCAGAGTATAAAATCATTATTAGATTTAATTGTTGTTTTAGCATGTTTGTTGAGGGAAAGAAAAATATACTGAAATATTCAGAAAGATATATTTGAAATCTATAATACATTGATCTTTATAAACAACAATTTTAATCAAAGAGTAATGAGCAACAGTGTACTTCCTCATCTCTTCTTATGAGCTGTTTGAAGCACTACTTCTGTTGTATTTTTAATGGCTGCAAGCGGGGCTTTTCCCTGAAGAGAGAATAAAATAGTGAAGAAAAGTGTCTTATTTAAAGGTACTTTTGCTCCACTGTAGAGAAAAGAATGCAAATTAACCACATTCTTTCTTAGAGGTGCTCCAAAATATCCCAAATTAACTCTGAAATCTCCTTTGTTGAGTCAGTTTTGGCGCATTCGCTTGCAATAAGGTGCGACAATGTAGTCCTGAAATTCCCAAAAAATATCAGTTCATTTGACCAAACTCTCTACAAATGTCTAACATCACAGTAAGAAGCATAAGGTCGAGGTGTCCTGCATGTCCGTCTGCTGACAGTGAGAGGAATTTATCCAGTGGAGACGAAGCAGAGAGGAGGCGTCTGATTTTTTTTCTGCCATCTTAAACCACGAAACACAAGCGCACTTTGAAGCGACGTTTAAAAAGTGAGTGTGATTGGAGTTGAAAAGTTTGCAGCTGTAATGGTTGGCCGTTTGAGATAAGTGTAACTTATTTCATTTGTCAGTGGTGTCACATGCTCTCCCTGCTTTGAAGTCGCAAATTAATGACAAGTGAGAACAGTAGCCATTCTGCGAGAAGAGAATGACCCTGTTTCTAATGGCTGTGTGGCACAGTGAGGGAGTCATCTGTCGGCCCCATCTAATTATGTGAATCGAGCAGTTTGAAAAGTGTCTTAAGGCTGTTTAGGAATAAAAGGGACATTTAAATGCAGAGCACTTTGAAAATTACAGATCCTTCAAAATACTTTCCACGGACACATCGCTTGTACGGTGCGGAGTCCTATTTTTTCTTTGTCTCGTTAATTCTCTGCTTTGAGACTACAGCTGGTGTTCAGGGAAAGAATTTGGAGATAGCACTTCCACTTTTCGAACAGAATTCTCCTAAACTCCCCCCCCTACTTCCATGAAAAATGACTTTTACACTGGAAACAATGTATCTCTTGTTCTAAATGTATAACTTCAGAGTGGTCGACAGTCTGTTGAATACCTCACACTGTCCTTCACCCCATGAAAACATCCTGTGTCCTTTATAATTTAGGATTAAGTGGATGATGGCCTAATACATGCAATTCTTTTTCTATGTATTTATTTATTAAATCTGGTAGAACCTATTCTATCTTATATATTTAATTTAGACTATCTTTGTTATAAGATGAAACAAACGTGAATTTACAGCGGTGTTTACGGATACATGGTTACAAACTGTTTGCAAGGTTTTACATGGGTGCCTCTGAATATCTTACAATCAAAACAATGTGTTTATGAAGGTAGTATCAAAACCTACTTTCTCGTGTTATTAATCTTTATGAATCTCCTACTGATGATGCGAAAGGGAACCGAGTGTGACATTCTCCAGATGCATCACTGCGACATGATGGATAGTGACCTCATCACTTCAAAGCCGTTTACAAACTAAGAGAAACCGCATGCATATCTGTCCACCCTATTTTAGTCATATCAGGACATTTTGCGAGATAACAGCACAGACATCTCAATAAAACTAAAAAGTAAATTAGCAGCCCTCTGTGCAGGTTTAACAGTTCATGCATGTTTTGTAAGGGCCTGCAAAAAATCCCCCCTGACTTGTTTTGAGCTGATATTATAGCGCATTGCAGGTGCAGATGTTTAAATATTTTCCACAATGGAGTGCATTAAACCGATTCCAACATTCAAATGTCTTATTCATGCTTAATAGTTCCTTCCAAGTTGTTTCAGAGGCTAACCTGAACATCTTGCATTCAAAGCCTCGCTGTTTTCCCCCCGCTTTGGTTTTACTGATTATTATTTGATTGCTCATTAGCTGCTGTGTTCAGCATGCGTGCATCTGCTCCTGAAACCCTTCTTTTTTTCCCCCCTGTTCATATGATTTCTCATATGTGAGAAAAAACGACTGTTTCCATTTAATTACACCACTTCGCCAACATTCGTTAACACTCCTTTGAAGGATGCATGTGGACTTGTGAAAATGCGATACGGGGCAGTTTATAAGATGACGTGTTCGATTGTGAATCTAATACCTGGCACGCTGGAGCTTTTTCGAAATAAGAAACAAGGAAATCATTCTTTCATTAAACTAACGCCGACCTGCTCATTTCTAGCAGCTGTCCCAGAGGACACACACCCTGCTTCTCTTCTCTTACAGGGTATGATGTGTGGATGAAGGCTCTTTCCAGCACCATAATGACTGTACACCAAGATTTTCAAGGGCCCGCTCATGACAATCCCATTTTCTGTGTAATTTCATGGTTGTCTTCTTGAATGAAGATATTGGCTGCTCTGAAGCACGAGGTCAGAGTCTCCCTGCTCCGTTTTCTGGATTGTTCCGGAGTATGTTTCCCCTCACTTGATGAAAAGTAATTCATCATTTACACCCCTGAATTCTGCCACTGTTTTTTTTTTTCTCCCTCCCCCCCCTCCCCCCCTCACCATGCTACAGTCTCTCCTTCCAATAACAACTTTCTTTTCGTCTCCTCTCTTCTACTCTTCTGATTCCCCCATGGTACCTATAGCAGTGTTGAGAGATAGATAAGTTCAATTCTGCAGCAGGTCAGCAATCCCTGAGAACAGATTGCCCTCCCAGGCCTCTGTGCTGCCCTCCACCCGTGATAGACTTTGTCACCTCTCTACCTCTGGAAGTCAAATCATGTCAGCTCAGGCATCCTTCTGTATCCCCGAAGTGGCTTTGGCACCCAGTGGGGCATGTGAGCTTAAAATTGATTTTTTTTTTTCTCCCTTTTCCCCACTTCTCTGTTTTTTCTTCTTCCGTAGATCTGCCAGGTTCCCTTAAGGGAGGCAGTTGACAGCCAGCCGAAGGCCTCAGCCAATCATGGAGCAGCAACGGTGTAAAAGACACCTAGGGAAACTTTCTCTGTGCCTCCTGGAGCCGGAGGGGGCCAAAGGTTCCTGACATGTTGAGGAAACAGAGGAAGAGGGTTGGGAAAGGGGGGGTGCTGTTGCTAAGAGACTGGTGGGGTTTTCCCTTGAATCCCACCTCTCCCTTCTGTCTGTATGGCCTCCTGACTGTTCTGCCAGAGTGAAATGAACTGACTCAAGGGGCCTCAAAACTCATTTTTAATTGTTTTGATTTCATCGCTGTTCTTCCTCCCCAAATGAAGTGCGAAGATGCTTCATCAAAGCTGCTCCAATGCAGCTCTCCTTTTGAAAACATTGTTTCAAGGATTCAAGGATTCTTTAATGTCATACCAGCTCACATGTATATGTTTACGGTACGAAATTAGATCTCAGGTCCCAGTTTAATAAGCCTAATAAATTGTCATGCAAAGTGAGGTTTACTTTCTTTTATTAGTTCCAGATAAAATTATTGGACAAAGCCAAATCCCTTTGCATCTCTCTGGCTGAATATATGTAAATGTGTGAGCCCACGTTCATTTGCAGTTTTGAAGCAACTGCCACGGCATGACAAGGTGCTCATGTTACTTCCCCTTTTTGCAAGCCGGTAACATCGGCAGGGTGTCCAGAGTCCAATCAGGGAGTGTTTAATTCTGAGACAAGAGGAAACCCTTGAGACTTTAGAGAGACAGAACCTGATCATACCGTCTCATCAAGGCTCCGGCTCTCCTGTGACCCTTCCACGCTGAATAAAACCTCCATCCACGGCTTCCCAGAAACTAATTCCCGGGTACTTAAGGAAATACAATGAGCTCAGATTGGTATCATCAGTAAATTACACCTACGGCTCAGGCACTGCTGTCTGGATCCAGCTCATTCTGGGAGTGGAAGCTCCTTCACGGTGGCAGGAGATTATTTTAAGGTCCATATGTTAAAGGAATGATGACATACCTCCAATCAGCGTGTAATGGGACCTTTAGACTGGTCACTTCAAAGCCTTTTTCTCAAGCCTTGTGCATGAAAGATTAACACTGCTCTGCAGGAGTTAAATAAGAGAGAAACTACAAAAGCAGTCAGGGAGTAATTTGTTTTTACCTGGAAAATGGTAAATAAACATGACCTTTTAGTTAAAAAGGTGTGGAGAAAATCTTTCAATCTCTAAAGACATCAAATTTCAATGGAGAAAAAAAAGGGATATGTTCAGCTGTGATAAATTTTCATGGTGAAACTGGAGTTGCTCTCCTTTTAAAAAACATTTTTTTAATACATCAAAAAGCAAATGGGAGAGATTCAAACAGCAAAATCACATTGCAGATAGAACTAAAAAAATTCTAATTTAAAATAATTTTTCTTAAAACACTTGAAGTACTTTCATAAACTGCTTTTCTGTATTTAGATGTTTTTAACAATCTTGCCATAAAAACAATGAATAAGACAAAAGTTGATGATTACTTGACTTCAAAAACTTTCTTTGAATAAACTTTGTCAGTTCCTGTTAAGGTGACAGTTCTAAGATGCGACGTTTTACACTAATCTGAAACCCAGGGAGGTCTGTTTGCTTCGAGTCTTTCCATCCTTTCATGAAAATATGGCTCATGCCCTCAGCAGATGAACTCAGACACACGCACATACTTCAACCGCATCTTGCACATCTTCGCCTTGGAGCCACATGAGCACCCAGGTGGCATAGAGGAGGAAAAGCGGGGCATCGGGAGAAGGGGGAACAGCCAGAGATCTGTGCGCGTTTGCCATGGCTGAACGAACGGACTGTGGCTGTGTGTACAGACAAAAAAAATGTATGCACAGATGGACTTTCAGGGTTGGAGGCAGTTTATAAAAATGGGACAGAATCACATATCCCTCAGCAACTGTTAAAGATAGTTGGGATCTGTGACTATATTCATGCAATGGCTGCGGGAGTCAGGTGCCACTCAGGTGATGGATGGTGACATGTACAGCTTGTGGAAAAGTTACAAAAAGCCTTGACATTGTTTCCTGCTTTTCAACTGTTTTCATGTCTTAAAGCGTGTTAAGGTGGAGGAACACACTCCCAAAATGAAGCTCTCTCCAAGATCCATCATACAGGAGGATAGCCATCCGAAAAATGTAAATGTGGAATAAAAAAAAAAAAAAGAAGAAAGGTGGCAGTTTGAAAACAACCTCGGCTTGGCGTGGGCAGGATCATCTGCTTATCATAAAGGTGCCGACAAAAACTGCAGCGACAAAGACTCAAGTCGCACAACTTCCCAACCTGACTACAGAAGTGTTTCACGTCTTTTCAGAATGAGCGGAAGAGAAAAAAAGGGCCTCTCCAAATCTTTACTCTCAGTGAGCTGGAATCTATAATTCCTGCATATGAAAATGGCATCCATGGTATTCATATAATTACTGTGTGTTTTGCAATCCATGTTCATAAGTTCAGAAACTGTGTGGCTTTTTGGACAGGGAGAAGTGTGCTGGCGTGTGCGGGGCCTATCAGCTGTCTGCAGTGCAGTCAGACAGTAGCACTGCTGTATTTCTTAACAAAGCTTTACAGTAGTACAATATCATTGAACACTGCCCAGGTTAATAAAAACGTCCTGGTTAAGTTTTAAAATAAATACAACTTCTCGATTGTTACGTTACAAGCTCAGAGAATCCCACAGAAGTGACATTTTGGCTCTGCGTTCAAAACCAACACTGCGGGTTCCACCGAGCCTCAGCCTGCGACGAGTTTGAGTTCAACTCAGCCGAGGTTACAATTTCAACGAAGTACGTAACATCAGATACTAACTTAAAAAGACAAATCAGATGAGCTTTACAATGTCAGGAAAAAGGCTACTCATATACAAATGTGAGATTTGTATATGAGGTCATGAAATGATGAAAATGTAAGGCAAAGAAGATAAAATGCTATAAAGAACAAATTTAATATCACATTTCAATGTTAGAATATTATATATGTGTGTGTGAAAGGTATGTTAGACTCTTAAATGATGACTAGCCTCAAGAAAAGTACACTTGGCAAGGTTGATCCAGCAAGGAAATTCAAATTTGACTGCTGTTTCTCTCTTAATGTGACTGCTCACTATGTGTGTGCAGAAAATGTGCTGACCTGTGACACACATTTATTCATTCTGCAAGCATAACAGCATTTTCTGGTTCCTACATTCTATCCAGCAAATGTGTTCCTCAAGTATCAGTTGTACCTATGAGGAGTGGAAAGCTGCAGGTAAATGATTTTAACGTGCCTCCCTTTGCAAAACAGACTTTCATAGTGTCTCAGTGCCCATTCGGGCCTGCAATCTCTCCATTACCACCTTATTTCATACATTAAGTGCTTTACTTTCAGGAGTGTAAAAGCAGTTGGGTTATCGGTCCCTCCTTTCCTTCTCCCTGCTCTGTAACCTCGGCCTCGTGTCTGCTTTTAACCGCTGCGAATAGGCTCACAGAGCATACTCGTGGGTCTTTCGCCCCTAAATGAGATTTGACAACGGTCATCTTCTGATAAAAAAAAATTCTCCTGAGGTTTAGAGCTAACGTAGCTTGCAGGTGCACCACCTACATTATCCCTTTAGCGCTGAAGCGGCAAAAGAGTGTCGTCGGGCTGCAAACAGGACAGACTGCACAGAAGTTTACTGCATATACAGTTAGGCTAGCATTCACATAACATGGGGTTTAAGAGGTATATACGAAAAGGACACACTTCCTTCCCTTCAATTCTGATAACCAGCCAACTGTGAAATAGACACACGTTTAAAATGGAAAATAAAATAAAGAAATAATATCAAACACTCTTAGTTTTTTTTAATGTCTCATGATCTTAAGTTGGTCAGAAAACACAGCGCTGTCTGAAAAGCCTTTCCATTAACCGTTTCAGAGGCACGTGACAACACAAAGAGCAACGGCAAAGAAGAAGACGCGAACAAAACCAGTCATCTCAGCCATATTTGAGAGAAAGTGGGCGAGAGGTCTTCAGCAATTTGTCTCAATTGATCATTTAATGATTATTCTTTTACGTTTCTTCGAGTGTCGGCTATGTTTACTCTCTAAGAGTAGAAACAGCTGATCGGTCATATGAGTAACATATTAGCTGTCACATACGAGATGTTTCAGAAAAGATGATCCCACATCTCTTCTTGCACATTGGAGTGCTGTGTTGGCATTCTATCTAATTCCTTAACTGACCTCTTAAGACTGCAAAGAAGTAAATCTTTGATGAGCAAAGGTCTGAGAAGAAGAGAGAAAAAAAAGAAAGAAGTCTTTAAAATTCAAACAAATTACTTGTTTCTAAATCATGAGTTCTACATTAGACATTTCTCTTTTTTTGCGGGGTGATTTAGAGGTTTTCTATTAGACATTTAAGAGATTTTGTTCAGTTACATTCCATACAATTCACATTAAGCCTTACTTTAATGTGTCAGGCTTTTTATAGCTATTTATGTATGGCAGTATGTGGTCAGATTTATTAACATTAATCCTAAACAGCAGGTGTCGATACAGAGAAAAATGAGACTCATACACAGCAGGAATACCGTTTGGAGATGCCACACAGGAAGTGCAATATGCACAATATGTACAATAATATGCCGACTACACATTTTTAACTTCTGCTCTATTTTAAGCAGCATTTGATGTTTTGAAATGTGAACAATAAGACAGACGAACGTAGTCTGAAGATAGACGGACAAAATCAGCAAGAAAACTGTGATTGAAATCATGGATTTGGATTCTTTTAGCCTCATCACCAACTCCTAAAAGAAATCTCAATCATTTTCTATGAAGCACAATTTTGAGCACAATGTGTTCCCACTAGTACAAGAACCTTCCAACACAAATTAACTATCAGATGAAGTAACTTATGTGAAAGTTCAGTACTTTTAAAAAAAAAAAAAATCCTAATTCCCTAAAATGTATCCCCCAATCATTTTGCAAGTGAAAGTTTCACTTCCTTCCTTCCATCACTATCACTATCACCAGCGCTCAAATGTTTTACTTCTCTCTTGTAATCCCAGCAGGAAAAAACTCTCCTCCGACCCCCTCCTCTGCTTTTGGGTGAGGTGACTGGGGTGTTGGGGTGAATGGGTACTGCATGGTGTGGGAGACACAAGATAAGCTAAACCTCATGGGACGACAGTGAACTTGTTCGCAGCGGTATGCTGCTATCCTGCAGCCACTGATGAGCCCGATACGTTTAATTGGGGAGGTCCATTTCTCATCCTGCCTATCCACCGCCGCCACCCCCGCTCACCACCTCCCGCCACTCTTCAGATCCACTCCTCCTTGTCATTTATACCATAACTGTAGGCGGATTGGGAGGGAGGGGAGGTGAGGGGAGAGAACAAGATCCCCCCACAAAACAGAGATAAAGAAAAAATGTAATACTTCCACATTTTCCAGTGCTCCTTTCATCATTATTCAAAAATTAGTTTTTAATGCAATGAGTAGCTCCAATCATGTTAAGGTCTGCATGATTCAGATAGTATCATAATTACAATTAGATTACATTACCGCAATCAGAGAAAGGGGGATCGTTAAAAGAAGGAATATAAATTGCTTTAGTTTTACAAGTACTGAGCAAGCAGAAATTTGAATTAATCTCCACTTAAACATCTTCCCCCTTACAGAACTGCAAAGCATGCTGGTTTCTTCCAGGCCATCAATACAAATTAAGAGAGAAGTATGATATTTTTTTTTCCCCCGTCTTTTTGAGCATCTTAACATTTTGAAGTTTTAGACTGAGAGCTGGCGCCCTCTTCACTCTCCATCAGAGGTTCGGGTTCAAAACTTTCCTCAGCAGGAAGAATGTGCTCTCAAGGTTAGAGGTACATGGATCTTTAAAAGTGAAATCTTTACTCATAATGGAAGAAATCTGAAGTGCGGTGGAAGAATAAAGCAGCAGATTTTTAAGATTTATGTCGATTTTAGATAGATTGAAAGTTTGAGTCTAGTTAAATGAAAAAAAACTTCTGTTAATATTAAACCTTTAAAAAAAAGTTGAACCCCCTTTTCAAATATTCACAACAACAGCATAGTCTTTATCTCCTTTTGTCAATATACCCTACACTCCTTACAAATATTTCCAAGTCAGTGGTAGCGGGTGTAAAAGCGGGAGCGATTTGCCTTTAGTACACCCTTGTGGACATGCCCCACCGGATAATGTCCTAACTGTCCTTTAAGAAAGTCTCTCAAAGCCCATTTGGTCACATTGTGCAGGATTATCCCAAACCTCAGAATACAATAAAACCCAAATCACTAAGAGACAGAAATATAAACCATCAGTGGGCTTCTTAGAGGATGATTAGGACTGAAGTTTGCAAATCCCTTATCCACTAATGAATTAAGACTCCAGTGAAGAGCAGCCTTCCTTTCTTGATGACAGCTGACAATTTCTGAGCTGTCCACTTCCATTTCTGCACAAACTACTTAATGGTACTTAATGGTGCATAAATGAAGAATAAAAACAAAGAACTTTGCTGTTCAGCTCATATATTGCAGTTTGTGCAATTAACATGATCGCCTTAGTTATATCTGCATACATTTTTGGGGCATCTGCCCATTTGCTAAATATCAATTACCTTTTTTTTGTCTGCCTCCTATTTATTCCCTTCTTAGGCCACGATTGGAGATTAATGTGCACTACTAAATTACCACACATGCCGGCCATTTATCAGCTCTGAGAACAATCCTGCAGATTCACCCAAAACGCTAAGTGGCGGAATATTCATGAAATAAGGAAAAAGAAGCAATTTTGTACACACTTTAATGATTAAAAAAAAGAAGGAATTTCTCATTCTCACTCATTTACTGTGTGAGGTTTTGTCATTGTTTTCTTGCGTGACCACTCAGAAAAGGATGGGCTTCATTGGGGGGGGCAAATCCTTCTTAATTTAGCTGAAAACACGGATTTATATTTGTTAGTGGAGGAAAAAACTGCGATACATTACGGTCAAACAATGTGATAATGGTGATGGCACGGTGCATTGTGTTTGTTTTGTAAAGCCATAGTGCAGAGGCCCATAATAGACTAGTATTCAATCCCTGGCTTCAGTAATGACTTCGGTAAACAGAGCTTTCAAAATGAGTTTCTAAATCGGTGCATAGAGGCAAAAAAAGAGGGAGGGAAAAAGCAGGGGCTGGTGGCTTGTGGCCCTCAACACGCTGGCTTTAATCAGGCATTAGGAAAAGGGAGTGAAGATGTTATGAAAATGCGGCGCTGGCCTTTGTTCAGCGTCTGTCATGGCATTGACTTCCCTGACACAATGCTACAATGCATGACGGATCAAAGTAATTAAAGTTCCAATAATTTACCTTCCTCTGTTGCGTGTCAAGTCTGCCAGACCGGCTGCTCTCGGGCCCTTCATTGATTTCCTCACCACTATCAGAGCGCAATCCTTAAAGACAGAGAGACACGAGGGCAGGGTGTGTGTGTGTGTGTGAGACTGTGTGTGTGTGTATGTTTTAATAACTTTCTATGCTCATATAATGGCAACGCTTCAGATGTTTAACCATTAATGATCACAGACAGATGACGGAGATAGAGAGACGAGAGTGTCTGAACCCTCCTCACCCATTCCCTCCTTGTCAAATCACTCTGAAGTCTCTGCATTACGTTCCCTCACAAGCTTCGAGTGGACAAATCGGGGCTCCTCTGCTTCACATTGTTGAACTTTTGGAATTTGGGATGAAAACTCTGCTTTATCTCCTGACTCGCAAGGAGATTCAAATGCTGGTACGCAAGGATTCTGAAATCATTATTGGGACACAGAAGAGTAATTCTGTCTGCCGTCTAGGCCCTGGATTGATGTAATGCTTAGGAGAGACTCCCTGTGTTGTTGTGGCAGCCGTGTTTCTCAGTCGGAATAAAAACTTCTCCCACTAATGTACTTGAGGTTACTCTGTCTCTGTCGTCCTCCTTCCTTCGTTTTCCCCTCTAAGGCACGACAATATATCATTGTCATTTTGCAGCCGGTATGAGGTGGTAGTTGAAGGAGGGAAGGGGGTTTCTCTTTTGAAGGCTTACTACCCACAAAACCGCCTCTCCTCCCTTGACGAAAGTTAAATGGCTGAAGTATTCCTGTTCTGAGATGTGATTAGCATGTCACACATTAAAAATGCCATATTAAATAATCCCATCCTTCAGGCTTTACTTCCTCACCAGGTATTAGCTTAGACGGAGAATAATCCTAAGCTATTTGGAAGTAGGGAATCCACATAAAGATCTTGGCACTCGGTGTTTGAATTTTTCGATCTGCCTGGTAGGTGCGTTGCTCAACTGACTTACAGCGCAGACAGCAGAGGAAGCCGAGCTTGGGCGCTTATAGCTCACCGCCACGGCGCCAGGTTTTTTTTTTTTTTGCATCTAATCTTGTCTCCTTCGTTTCTGTCAAGACGTGACTTCAAGATTTTTCATCACAACTCGAGGTTCGAGATGGTGCAGGAATCCCAGCCCGAGGAGTTGGAGGAAATCTTTTTGTGTAACTGATTGATCTCGAATACAAAGCCTCTCAAACACTCTTGTTGCACAGGTCAACAACGATTGAAGTTTTCTCGTCCGCTTCGCTTGAAAGATCAACTTGTGAATCGAGAATCTTCTTCCAAAAAAAAAGTTTGTACAGTGTAATGTGCAAATAGAATAAGAATGTAATGATAAGGAAACACTGCACAATTTTAAATGAAACATTAACATAAAATGCTGAAACTAAGACAGGATTGGGATTTGCAAAACATATACGCTGATATTAAATTGGAAGTCAAGCTTCGGCTTTAGTTTAGCCAAATATCAGTGATAGGTCAGTGACATGACTGAGTACAAAAAGAGCCTCCCAATGCAAATGGAGAGACTTTGGTGTCTACAGAACAAAATACAAAAAGATTGAAATAATCAGAAAACTCTTCATCGACAAGGCTGAAAACTAAGCTCCTGGTGGAGTTTTAGACTGTCTAACTCAGTCTAAAACTCCATCAAGATACTCTGCTGCCTTCTACGGCACCAAACTGTTTTAAGATCGACTGAAGTAAACTGTGTTTGTTTTTGGAAATTATAAACACTGCATCCTCTGGAGCAAAGAGAAGAGGAACCACCAAGCTTGTTATCAGCACACAGTTCAAAAGCATCCATGATGGTTAGTCAGTGCATCAACGCACATTCACATGAGTAATGTCGCCTATAAGATAACAACTGTTTACGATTAAGGGACGCTTAAGTCAGCTGAAGAATGCAACCTCTCTCACGTGTGTTGGAAAAACTATTGGATTTGTAACAAGACGACACAATCCGCTCTGACAAATCCAACAAAACTGCCTTTCACCAATAGATCCCGCTAAATGTGACAAACTACATTTATTGCTGAATGATGTACAGTTTTTGGAGCAATATATGCTGACATCCAGGCGTGATCTTTTTCAGCGAAGGTCTTTGCTCATAACAGGAGGATAACTCACATTCTGCATTACAACAGCCTGGCTCGAGGGCCAGGTGACAAACTGACGTGTCTGTCGCCCAGACCTACCGCCCACTAAAAACAAGAAGAAGTATGAGGAGAAAAAAGGAGGCTCTGAACTGAAGCTGAAATCATCCTGCATATGAAACAAGACTGAGATACGCTTCGTTTTCAAATCTACTGCAGCTGGTCACTTCGGTTCCCTTTTTTCAACCATGTTGCTGGCATCACATTTTGGCATGTTGTCTTTTTTTTTTTTACAAATTTTGATCAAATAAAGGGCTTTAAGGCTTTCCAAGTATAAACTTTTTGGAGCTGTAAACAAAGTTAGTTGGTAAATTCACCCTGAAAGAAAAAGAAATCTTCTTAATGTGCTGTTTCATTCTATTATGATACGAAAGAAAGAAGGAAAAAAAACTATGCCAAATTAGATCACAGTTAGGGAAGGAACAGAAGCTTATTGCAGTTCCAAACATCACTGGAAATGTTAAGCTGCTGGTGAATTGATTTTAACCCTGATAAGTTCATGAAAAACTCACTCGCATCTGATGGACACAGATTACACAACAGCGTCTGAAAGATGAATCGGAGCAGGACAGAAGTCTTTATCTTCAGTAGCGAGTCAAAGATCGCCCGGAGGAGAGCTGAAATGATGTCGCAATCAAAAAAGAAGACATAATGTTCTCCTTATGTTGTTGCATTGTGTGTGGAGTGCGAAGATGTTAAATCAGATCACACATGGCCCTTAAGGTTGATTTTGTTACAGCTGATGGAAAGTTATTGGTGCAATGATTAGAAATTTTCAAGAGTTAGAGATCATGCAAGTGTCGCTTCTGCTCAGACACAAAACCTCTCATGCTATCTTGACAATAACATAAGTAGATAAACAATACACGAGACATTTCTTAAATATTTAAACATATTACACATACAGAGTGTGAAGACTTCAGTGGATTTGCTACAAATGACAAAATGTCCTCCTGCCAGACAAAGAAAGCTTTAAAATCAATGGGTTCGCTTTCATCTCTGTGTTGAGGTCATCGCCCTGTGGCTGTGGATGGCTAATTATCATCGCACAAATGGGTCACGGTTGTCATTACTTCTGGTCACATGATTGTATTCATCCAACGTGTTTTTCTCCTTTTTTTTTACCCTGGATAACAATGGAGCTACAGTGATGGGGAAACTCCTCTAAATTTCCCCCTGAAGTTAAACATTTGTTACGCAGTCACAAGTCGCTGCATTTCAGAAATATATGCAGCGCACACACCGGGTCATAACCTCGGTTGGAGGTCGTAAAATACAAATATTTCTTTCTTATAGGTGCTCTGAGGAGGTGCATGTATTTCTCTTATAAGAAT
This sequence comes from Odontesthes bonariensis, assembly GCF_027942865.1. Taxonomy (NCBI): domain Eukaryota; kingdom Metazoa; phylum Chordata; class Actinopteri; order Atheriniformes; family Atherinopsidae; genus Odontesthes; species Odontesthes bonariensis. Next base: position 13,869,823 of record NC_134516.1, on the reverse strand, counting down.
CAGATATTTAACATTAAAATAATATCGTCAACGGCTCCTTCAGCAGCCAACTCACCTAGACCATTGAAGAATTTCCAGGTCTTTGCTTCTAAAATTAACTAGTGTATTACTGTGCTGCCTTTAAGCAATGCATTTTTTTTTTTAAATGTAATAAATATGCTGGATCTTCATTAATAACCATGTCTGGACGGTCTAAAACAACTAATATATAACCCATAATACAGCCGGATGCCGTGACACTTCTCCTGCAGGTTTGAGTTGATTTATTTTCCAAGAATGATCAAGTTCTCATTCATGCCAGAGTGAAAGGGACACAACTGATACTACTGAGAAGTTGGCTGCAGCTGTGTCCTCGTAGCTGCGGATCTGATCGATGGTGAGGAGATGCTGGTAGCAAAGAAGCTGGGGTGGAAAATGAGAATCCAACCATTCATTCGATCTAAGTGGTGATACGCTAAATTAATTTCACAGAAAGGTCCAATTTGGGGGGGGGGGGGGGGGGGCTGGTTTGATCACAGACAGACAAACAGTGGCCGACCCACTTGACGACAGTTCAGTCCTTGATCTTTGTGCTAGCAGGCAGACTTAAACAATAATGATAAGCCAAGCCCAGAAGCTTATCCATTGGGTTACTTGTAGTGATTATCCGAGCTGGAGCTTTTGGTATCTGGTCTAAGGCTGTCAGTTTTTCCAAACAGCATATTCAATCCAATTCAAAATGAACATGCAATTCTGTGCCAACAACTAAAACAGCTTGACAGGGTTTTTTTTTTATTCATCCAGTTTGCTGTTGATACTTTCTGCAACACAAACAGCTGTGTGGCCACCTCTCAGCTCCTTAGTGCGCAGGACGCAACCATCGAGTTCCCGTGAACTCCCATGAGCCTGAAATGCACAACCTGAAAGGATGTCACAGAAGCATGTGTGGCCTGAGAAAAAGTTTTATCCACAAGTATCGTCTTATTTGTCTTACAGTTGTGCTGTGTTCCACAGACAATCCTGAGACCACTCTCCCAAAATACAAACGTGCAGCATATCTTTGCATTAAAACCTTGTAATCTTGTCAGTATTGGCATTTTTTACAAGCCTCTGCCAGTAGACCTGCTGTAGCCGACTTTGTTGACCAGCAGGCAGTCAGAAGATATTGAACACCAAACGTTGACTCACTTACATGCGTTGCCTCCGCTGCCACAATCCAGCAACTTATCTTACTGAGGTCACCAGCTGGAGGTGGAGGTGCTACAGTTGCTGGACCATCAGGTACAGTACTTCTAATAGTTTGATGCATTAATCCAGGGGTTCCCAAACTTTTCCATGCCAAGGCCCCCCAAACAGTATTAGCTTCTGGCCGTGGACCCCCTTTGCAAACCACAGACAATGCTACAAAATAGCTTTTATAACGTATTTTCTTTCTTTTATTCACAGACAGTAGCTTGCTGTGTGAATGCAACAGATTGCCTGACTAAATGCTCTTCTTTACGTCTGAAGAAGTCTACCGTTTTTTCGGACTGTGGCGGATGTTTTTGTATCAAGTGACGCTGAAGTTTCGAAGGTTTTAAACACTCATTTGAGAGGGTCTCCAGACGGAGGACGCATTTCGGGCAATCGTGGCCATTTTTCTGTATGGCTGTAAAGCCAAACTTAATGTATGCTGCCTCATACTTTCTGATTTTAGTTGCTCAGTTCTTAGGTTTTTTTTGCATCAGTATCCTCCACAGCAGGGCTGTTGGTCTGTTCCTTCGGTCTGTTCCTAGTCAAAAACCTGTCCATTTTGGCTAGCTACCTACACGCTAGCTTGAAGAGCAGAGCAGCTTGAGAACAGGCGCAAACCGCCAGGTCTACGATGTTTTGACTGGCAGCCAATCAGAAAGACAAGCATGGCAAATAACATTTCGATATGATATATTATTATGAACTGTATTTTACAATACAATACTGATTTAAAAAAATTGACTTTTTTTATAATGATGTTTAAAAAAAATTTGATTCAATTTTTTTCTTATCTTCCCTCCAATTTTCTGAGGCCCCCCTAGCGCCCCCTAGCGGCCCCCACTTTGAAAACCCCCACATTAATCTATGCATAAAGCTTATAGTCTGAAGTACATACAGACTATATTTTTTTCATTGAGCAGGTTACAATTGTTTTAAGTTTCCACACGTTTTTCGAACCCCTAATCCTCACTCACCTGACCCATTTTTGATTTGCCATAGCTAATAGCTGGTAGAAGACTTGTGTTCCAACCTTAAAGCAATACAATGTAACTTCTCAAAAAGCCCATTATGGAGCTCCCCCTACAGGCTTGGAGGTAATGTACGGTTACACTGTCGTAAATACAACACCCTTTCGCTTTCACGTTTCTTGACGAACCGGCGAAGAGTCAGAAGGTGCAAGCTATGTCGACCGAGAAGGTAAGAGTAATCAAATGTACCTGGGAGCGTGAGAGGGGTCTATTTGTTTTTGCGGTAGGTGTGCCAGAAAGCAAGTCGAAGTACTTCCGCTCAGCTCCCGGGCCGCTCCCAGGCTGGTCCAGCAAAGTTACATAGCGCAGTTCTTCCAACTCAGACCCCCGAAGGGCATAGGAGACAGGCCAATCGTAATATTAAAACTCATTCTAGCCGCACAATTTTTTTCAAGCTGTTATTTTAAGGTAGAAATGTTACATAGTATTGCTTTAAGGCTGGCGTTTCTATCCTCAGTGCGTTCACTTTTTGACGTGTCCTTGGGCACTGTACCCCACATTGCCCCAAATACATGAATCGGTGCGTGACTGCGTTTGCTGCATACTGTATTTTTTTGAGAGCACATATATGATAAGAAGCACTGTATGAGTGTGTGAAAAAGATGTGTGCGCTTTATAGAAACCAAACAAGTTGGAAAATAACTAGATGTCAGTCTGGACACCATTTCATGATACGCAACCAAAGAAAATCACTGTGGACCTACAGAGTAGCAGAATCTAACTCAAAGACACAAAACCAAAAGTGGAAACTATCTTGGAGCACTTGTAACATCTCAAATATCAAGGTATCTTGATAGAAAGCAACATATATCGAGTCTGATCAAGAAGACTGATCAACTGACGAAGGTGTGTTACTTCGTAAAACCATAGCCAGATCTGGTCCCAACCACAGACACCACTGCAGAATGATTTACCCATAAAGTACCAAAATACAAAAGTATTTTGTAATGACGGTGGCTGTGTTCATTTTCCATAACACATATGCCACGGAATTATTCAATGAATATCAAAGACTAGCAATACTACAAGCAGCAATGTGTCTCTATGTGTCCTCAGTGAAGTTGGATGCTTTGTCCATCCGTCCATCTAAACCTCAATAAAATTAGATTTATGCAGTAATGTCACGCGACACCTAAAAAATCCTAATCATAGCTCAATCTTACACATTTAAGGGAACAACAGAAACAGTTTCTGGCTCAGCCTCCCAGACAAGCTAATACATTGTGCATCATTTTTTAACAAATCTCGCTCTGTTTTGCAGCTAAGTATTGCATTAATGGGGCTATTTTCTCCTTTTCTGCTGGTGTGGACTGTTAAACGAAATCAACCTAAGAGCAGAATTGGAGGGCAGAACGAACAATGATGTCTACACATGCGGCCTTGCAAAACAGGACGCTTGCTGCGAGTCAAAAGATGATGGATCCTTTTCAGTGCAGCTGTTCCTCTCTGGTTTTTATGACGTGTATTTTTGGAGCCAAAGGGAGGCAGCAGAAGCGGAGACAATAGGGGCTTTTCACTGATAAGTTTAGACTGTCCAGGGACATAAGTGGTGATGGAACAACGACTGTTATAATTTCACCTCTGGCGACTGCAGTTGTGATGCACTTTCTGTGACATTTTTTTCCCCCTTTTGATTCTTGACAGAAATTTAGGGGATTCCCTTTGTTCAAAATGAGAAAACAGGCCAGAATTAAGATGTACATTTAATGTCTATGTAATTCCTATACATTTTCCCTGCAATAATCACGGCTGTATTCATAACTAAAGCCAGGTGGCAGATAATGCTCGAAGGAAAGCAAATACACATTTGAGTTTGTTGCATCGGTGAACATTGTCCATCCACTGTGGGCCTGTTGTGATAGGACCTGGGGCGCCATAAGTGCAAAATGCTCCATGTGTTCCAGCGTATCTTTCAAATGCCATTAATGCCGGCTGGGTTTTTGGTTCTCCCACAAACACACAGAGGAGCTCTTTTAAAAGGATTTTCATACGGGGCAGCGTTACATTAAAAAAAAAGAAAATAGAATTCAGATTTCCGGCACTTTTATTTGTGTAATTCAAGAGGCGTGTAATGCCATTAATGCTGTTACTGTGTTAAGTGTTATGCAAAGGCAACTGAAGCCAAACACAGTGGAAATGAAGCTTCTCTTTTATTTGTCTTTGACAATGCACGGATGGATTACGCTTAGAAACCATGAGTTATTCAATTTCCACCTGGAAAAGCTTAGCTCGCATTCATCATATTATGAGCGTATCTGCTCGATTGGATATAATTCACACCTCAACGGAAGCTTACACCTGCTAGAGGGAATTAAAGCTGAGGCCTTTAATAAACGTTTAAACCTGTCAGACAAATGAGATAAGTGCATTCATGACCTGTTCCTCCTATTCGCCGCCTTAATTCCATCTGAGGGGATCACACTCCATACCTGCGGAAAGTGGGGTATCCTGCATCTCTCTGTGACACTGGAAAAGGAGCCCTTTGGTCCAGCAGGGTGCCAATACGTTGTCAAAAGCAATTAGAAATGTGTTTGATGAAAGTCACAGAGAGTCATGGAAAGTGACAGGAATGACGGCATTTGGAGAGGAGGAAGAGAAGGAGGTAAAAGCTGCAATTTGTTCCTTATCATCCATTATAGAAGCATCCTCTTTGGAATGTGTGCGTATGTGCGTCTCAGTGTGTGTTCAGAGGGAGGGGTGAGGGCCATGAGTGGGGCCCCGACGAAAAAAGACAGTAAGCGGATGCTAACTTCCCACTGAGAGAATTTCTCCAGGTCGAATGCAAAACGCTCCAGACTAATCATCCGCGCAGTGGAAACGCCAGCTGCGGCCCATGGTAGGATTATCATTCTCATAGACCTCTTACTGAGCTTTTAGCTAAATGAAAAATCTGCTCCATAGCCTAGGGAGAAGGCAGCATGCAGATAAGAAGGAAGAGTGTTTACCAAGAGGCAGCGCCGGTGAAAAACAGAACAGGTTTCTTTCCTCTCCTCTGCAATGTAAAAATGGTGGGAGCAGAAATCATTAGGCAGGCAAGGAGGGGAAAGGGAAAAAAAAAACAGCCAGGGAAAGAAAATAGACTAGAAAGGAGAAAAGATCAATGTATTTACACGATTCATTTGTGATAAAGTTCTTCTGGGCTCATTAATTTAATGTTTCTGTCTACCTTATGTCCTGAGGGCGGCATGCAATTTGTTATTCTATTGTTCTCCGCTCCTTCCCTGCTTCCCCAATGCTAATATTTTCCATTACAAAGCTGACTTATAATCCTGAATCTAAAACGACGGCAGAGGATAATCGAATCGTCGTGCGGACCCGCTGCCACCTTTGGGCTCGATCAAATGAAATAATCAGTTTTACAACTAGGCAGAGGTCAGCGACGGGTGCAGTAATCATATGAGGCTCTTTGCCCCCCCTCCGGCTACACACACACACACAACCTAAGGGTAATGGATCTCTATTAGCACTCTATTACCGACATCTGTAACAACGGAGCAGTGCGCCAAACATTGCTAACAAGGGCAATGTATTTGGAAGTCACTAGCCTGCTCCCTCCGGACGCTGCTTCTCATTATGAAGCTATCAGGACCATTCTGTTTGCCCGGACAATGCTGTGGGGGAGGGGGAGTGAAGATGGGGCAGGGAGGGGGCACTGATATAACAATTAAAGGCCTCTGCGGTGGTCCCACCACAGAGCTGTTAGGGGTTTTGGGGTGGTCCCTAGGGTGCCCTTGAGGTCCAGTTGCTCTTGACCCTCCTCTTCTGATCTGAAGCAGGAGGTCCGTTTATTATTACGAGGCCTAATTCACAATTGACTCTGAGGTTTGGAGTCAAACGTGAGTGGGAAAGTGCGTAAATGATTTACAAGCCGAGGGATTCGTATAAATATTACTGAGGAATGCCACTGAAGTCCCCCCCTCCTTGATTTCTCATGCTCCGCTCCAGTCTTAATCAAATAAACCTCAGAGTCTTAAAGGAGACCAAACCAATTTTGCTTTGGAAAATAAAGCGCCTTTATGTGAACTAGTTCAAAGTGATTACTCTGATTATAGCTCAGTGCTGAGGCATTAGATACGGTCTTTGTCAGTGACATTTTGATCTTGACACGGGTCTCTTTTTTTTTAAACCGAGGATGCGGGTGACAAGAACCCTGATATTAAAGAAATAGCCTCTGGGTGAAAGATGGGCCCTATCTCCGGAATAAAAGGTGACAATCACTTCCTGGTGTTGAGGAAAGGAGCTGAAGGTGCCAAATACAGTAAGCCTAACATGTAGTGAATAAAAAAACTACTCAACCCTGCTGACACTGTCGGTCACAATTCCTTTAGATAAACACAGAAAAGGAGGGATTATGCATAAGTCCATCACAGCAGCACACTGTGCTTGATGCTGACCGTATGTAGACTGTCAAACAATGTGGAAACATCCCCAGCATGATGAGGCTTAATCCAATTGGTGTTGGAGCCAAACTTGTAAACTAATCTATGCATTAGCCCAGCTGGCACTGTGCACCCAAACACTCCTCTGGAACCTGGAGTTTGGAGCTGTTTGTCGCCCGTCTGCGATAAGAACCCCGGCGAGCCCTCTGAAAAAGTGGGCTTAACTCCTATTCTTCTAAACTGGAATCACTTTAGTCCATTTATCACTCTACCTGTCTCTGAGACCTATTTAAGATTAAGGTCAGCGGGGGTGGGGGGGGGACTCTCTCACTTCTTCAGATACTTTTAAAATTCATAAGTCAAGAGGCTTAGTCTTTTTTTTTCCCAGTGCATTTCTTCATAACAATGAAAATTCTAATATTTCCATGTAAGAATAGCTGACAGGGGGATTTTTTTCTTCTTCTCCCCTCTAGCTCTATTTCGACCTATCAAAGTATAAATACGCTCACGGTTTGACGAGAGGGAAGACGAGGATGCTCATTCTTGACGGACACAAATCCCACCAAATCACGTCACATGCACATCCCAAAGATGGAGAGGAAGAGGTGCTCTCAAATCTGTGCTCATAGTTTTGTAAAAAAAAAAAAAAAATTAAGATGCAAAAACCCTTTTCAATATGCATCCAGTCTTGGGTGCCTTTTTTAGATGAACGTAACGCTCTTCTTTTTTTCTTTTTCCTCTCGCTATTATCTGTTGTCCTGACTTCCACAATGTCGAGGTCTCACAGAGAGTACAGCAGCTGCCACATCTTCTGTTGTTATTTCCTGGTGTTTTTTTAACAGCTGAATACATTATAGTTGAGCTCTTAAGAGCACAGTATAGATACAGCGCTAAGAAGTGACTGACGCCAACATTCCTCCTTTTTATGGTCTGGTTTAGGATTCAAAAGTTAAGAAAAGATGCCCAAAAAAACAGTTGTGATTGAGCTCCAAAACTACAAGAGTTTCAGCTGTTTCCTTTTTTTCCGGATGAAATATTTAGAATGTTGTTGATTTCTCTTACAAAAAGATTGGATCTGGTAGGTTTAAAACCCAATAAAGTCAACAAAATTACAGAACTTTCAAAGTGCTCACAGAGAGGGCAACTTGACTTCCTTTAAGTTGCCCTTCTCTTCCGGCATAAAAATGTGATGGACACGAGGCATCATTCATGAGCACAAGAGAAATACGAAACAGCAGGGATGGCTGACATATGCTGTCAGTCATCGCGCATGTTTTGGATGATTGAAGGCTTTTCAAAGATGTTATTTGGTTTATTTATTTAGCATTTTTCATTTCTTTTTTTTTTTCCCCCATCTGTGGTGTCAGGCAAACTAGGGGTTATTAAGGCGGAGTGTTTAGATGTTACAAAGATCAAGACGTCTCTCACATACAGTGTGTAAACTTTCAACGCTCACTGGAAAGCAAAGTTAAATCTACAATCATAATACAGCACGAAGCAAGTACAAGAAAGAAATTAACAAAAAAAAAAAAAAAAAAGGAGCACAGCTCAAGCTGCAAAAAAAAAAAAGGAGCCCTTGCTTATTCGCCCACACACTTGTCCTGTTAATAATCTATACTGCAGTCCACTTCTATAATGCAGAGTAAATCCCAGGGCAGCTCAGCGGTGCAGTTAGCCTACAAGTAAAAGCACATGCCTTGCAGTCTTGGCTGCTCGCCACCAGCTGGTGCTCCAGTCAGCTGTAGGTAAAGGCAAGAGAAGAAAAAATAAAGAGAGAGAGAGAAAGAGAGAGAGAACATGTTTTACATACTCATAAAGTCAAGGGATTGGTTTTGGACCAATGTCAAATTTCTCCAAAAAATTCGGGGGAATCTCTGAGTGAACGTTAGTAGATGTCTGCCACGGGGTCAGATACAGCTTCGAGTGCAGAGCCGCACTACATTGCACGCTGTGTTGTGATTTGTTAGCACATTAAAAGAAGTTGTGCAGGAGCCGGGTTGCGAGTTCCAAAAGTGTGAACGCTGCGCCGCATCTCCTGGCTACCTCTAAGAATGCAAATCAACTTGACCGCAGGTGTTTCGGGGGTTGTTTACCGGGTCAAGAACATACATTTTGGAAAATGCGTCTTACCTACACCAACTAAAATTTACGTGTGGGTTGAGCTCGTTTGATTTTTCTGTTTCCTCTGAACTGAATTTTAAAACTGTTATTTTGTTCACACGGCTGAACAAAATCAGATCCAAACGAATGGGTGACGCTCATTTTTTTTCTGAGAAACCGAGCAGTGACGGGGACACGTTAAAGTTTAAAATACTGATGATACTGAGTCACAAGGCAGGCTTTAGAAAGCCCCGTCTAGACCCTCCATCCCTCCCACTGTATTTGGGTCACTGTATTTGTGTGAGAGATTCGGGGGCGGTGGGGGGGGGGCTACGTTGGAGGAGGAGTTGAGGCTCAGCACGACTCACCAATAAATATGCCAAGCTGCTTTTTTCTTCTTTTTTTTTTCCCCTTATTTTAAAAAGGAAGAAAAGAGAGATTTACATGAGAAATATTACATTCTTGTGTGTAAGTGATCGTCAAAGTGGATTGAATTATGGACTGCCTCCGACTGAAGCTAAATAAGAAAATTGAAAACGCAAATGTTGAAATTAATTTCTTTGGCTTTTTTAGCTAAGAGTCAGAGGAACAGAGATTGACTGTTACTGTTAAGCATTTTGTATAATTGAATTGGCTTTTTCTAGCAGAGTCAGGGACTTCACAGGGTTTCTTTTTACTCACTTCCTCACACCCATAAACACTTATTTTTAAACAACACTAATTCTCCCGTTGTAGCCACACGATAACACTTTGACCACGTTCCAGAAGTTGATTTCGCCTTCCATTATGCCTCTTGGCAAGGAGACATTTGCTAAATTGCACAAGCAAAATCCCTGCAGTCCTTTATGTGAACAGTTCATCCCCACAAATTTCTAATTTCATGTCTAATGATCTCTATTGTGCGATTTTCTCAGAACATTCTCCTCCTCCCCTCCACCTAACCCCACTCTCAGTATCTTCTCCAGTTCCAATATATAGGTACAGGGGCCATCCTCTTCTCATTTTCAACCTATAATGTAATGAATGCCACTTCAATTAGCACAATCACTTCATGTTACAAATGGAAACGCTCGCCAGCAAATGACAGCCTAATCTCAGCCATGCTGGATTTTCCCCTCCCACTGCAGGAAAAGGGGGAGAAAAGTTCATTTGAGTACAGTAGTTAACAATACCTCCTCATCACCTTCAGGCCATATTTAAATTTGCCATTGAAAACTAAACCCTTTCTCCCCCTTTTCTCCCCCACCCCCTATCAAAATGAAACAACCTAGGCCCCGGCTAATTAAGTGTGTGAAATATCTGGACTCTAATTAACATATTTGTGAGACAGGCAGAAGCAAGGAGGGCCTTGCAGGAGCTCCCGTGTTTGCTCACAGCTTGAGCAGCGTCGCCCGCATCTCCAGTTAAAAAGGAAACATTCGGGCTCCAGGTCTGCCGAGGCCCCTCCGAACAGGGGAGAGAAAATGTCGGTAATTGGATGACCATCTTATTATCCCTTTGTTGGTTGCAATTCCCTGATTAGCATTTTGGAATATTTTAAATTATAATCCAGGAATTAGGGGATTTTCCTGCTTTTTTTTCTTCTTTAACCTCCCCCCTATTTCCAATTAGCTAAGCAGAGGGATGAGTCCACTGAGGTTTTCACACATGTAGCCAGGTATCATTTTAACTACTTTGAGAACCAGCTTTGGCTCATTCACCCCAAGGCTTTTACCTGGATTTATCTCATCTATGAGCTCATAAAGAGCTTTTGTGTTTCACAACAAATTTGTCCACGTGATACCGTTTCAATATTCTTAGTTTTTTTTTCACACCCACACCCAATTCCAGAATCAAATATTTACATATTAAATTGTGCGTTTAACAAAGTCTCCATTGTTGCTGAGAGGTGATTATCTTCACTGATTTTTGACGTTTTGGCATTTCTGGGTGTTTCCTGTTTATTTAGGTCAATAGAAAGCTCCAAACTGTGACATTCTGCAATAAACTGTGCGCTCTGAAATCTTTCCTTCTGATTGTTTAAGTGACCTCAGGCATTGTAGATGTGGGGCTCAAGTTTTGTGACTATTTTAGGTGCTTAATGTGTATGTGTCCACGCCTGTTTGGCTCATGTGGATGTATATACATATGTGGGTGTTAGCAAGCAAGAGCTACAGTGGTTTAACTGGATGTGTGTTTGTGGGGAACAGGGCAGGGGACAATGTCGTCCCAGACCTCCCTCTCTTAATTGGAAACGGAGATTGTTGACGCAGCATCAGAACTGTAATCAGGTTTCTTTCTCCAAAGCTGAGGGGACGAGGTTGAAGTAAATTCAAATCCCAGGCGACTCAGATCATCACCGTTTGTGAACTCATTTAAAAGAGAAGCGAGACCGCATGTCCTTCAAGAGAATTACACAGACAGCCAATCAGCTTTATATAATGGCACTGTGGGAAGAAAAATGCAGGTTCTAAAAATAACTTCCATGGACAAAAAGTAGAAGAAATGACTTTTTTTCTGGGAGTAATTGATTAGTAAGCCAGGCACACAATGCCAAACTCGTGATAACATGTTTTGCTACTGAAAATAGATCTTTCTTAACTCTGGGCTTTTTTATCTTGGCATCTGAGCATTTTATATATATGTGAAATTAAAAAAACACTGATGATGAGCACTCTTTCTGCTTTACCCTACAGCCAGACACTTTAAATGTTCAGAGTTCACGTGCCTCTGTTTTATCATTTCATAAATAACCATTTGTTAATAAGATTCACCCCGACAAATAACAGAACTCACATGTATTTAGTGTGTTGAGATGCAAGGAACGTTTTTGGAGATTTTACACAATGGAAATATTTCAAGAAATGAACTAATCCAAGGTTAAGGCCTTCTGAATCTGGGCATAATTAGCCCGCCTCTGAAGGGAAGCGAAGGAAAAATAAAATGACTGTTGGGAACAACACAGAAAAGAACAAAGAGAGACAGTCCCCTTGACACATACCCACTCTGACAATCCTACATATTTACATATATACGGATGCTTTCTTAGCTATAGTCACTGCTTTACCTACCCTGTCTGCACCAGTGCATCATAAACCTCTTTTCAAACATGCTGCTTACCACATGTGATATATTACATTCACCTAATACAAGTAACTGTCATCCTTTTATGCTGAGACACCTCTTGACAATACCCGTCATGATGGTTTGGATCACACGCCTTCTTTTGTCCTGCTCTCAACACCAAATTGCAATTGTTCCAAGTGTCACGTTAATGTATGAAAAGTTTAAGATGTCACTGGCATAATCTGACAGCAGAGGTTTTAGTTAAAGCAAACGTGTCATATTGTACTTCTATTAGCAGGTCACCATTGCACTATTAGTGACATCCCCAAGTCACTGGCGTGTCACCTTAATTTAAAGTTAAGCACTGTGACAGTTTAATATGCCAGGGAGATGAAAGCCCCCTCTGTTTCGGAGCCACGTCAAACCTTTTTCAAATGGGCCATAAATAGGGCTTATTGTTTCAGCAATTGAGAGGAACTGTCTGTCTAATATGCCTTTATCCCCCCCCCCCCCCTCTTCTCTGTCTTCCTACACCTCCTCTCCCTCTTATGGAGATTTTGTTTTCAAGCTTGAGCGGCGCTACCTAGAGGTTGAAGATTACGCTTTTGAACACAGGCTGAGTGTCTGTCAGCAAAGAGTCTGGAGACGACTTTAAAGACAAATCACTGCGTTGTCTCGAAGCTTTTTCATATTTTTCTCTCTTCTTTTTTTCTCTCACAACTATCATGTCATAAACCTAATCCCCCCCCCCCCTCTCTCTGAACTTTGACTCAATTTACAGAGGACAATAGCCAGTCATTGCAGCAAAAACAGATCAGTCCTTCAAATGGAAAGACGACTACTTTGTTCATATGGATTTGACCTGGGCTGATTATTCTTGGCCTGCACACGCAGGAAGCATTACCCTCGCTTCCATCTTTTACCAACTCCTGTTAGGGTCTGGCACCTCCCTGAAGGCCTCCTCCTTCTCTGTAACTACCCGACCACATATACAAATTGCAGCAGCGGCAACAGACAGCCTTTCCTTACTGGAACGTAGAAACAAGGGCGCCTCGCCATGTGTGTCCTCTGACACGTCATTAGTGATGGGGAGCTGTCAATGGCACAGGTTTCTCACTCAATAGAGACCAATTCCCATAAATATAAAAAAAAAATCCAGCATCCTCGAGTGTTCCCTGCCCTTCTGTTTTTGGGCTACAAGTGGGCAAATTTGATGGCTGCACAAAAGAAAAAGGCCTTGGAGATCCAGGCGTTGAAATAGGGATAACTATTAGGTGGTTGTGAAGGTGCTGGGCATCGCCACGCTTTTCTACTCTCCTTACTCAGCTGCCATCCTTCCATATTTCATGCGAGGTGGAGGAAAAACCGAGGTGCCGTGAAGCTTGAAAGAGTGCCTGACATCTGAAGTCTTCTGATAGCTCCCTGCGATGCTTGGGAAAAAAATTAACTCTGACGCCCAGATCAGGCCTCAGGAGCTTAATTACATCAAAGAGAAAGGGATCCTTGTTATATTCAATCCAAACAAAAAAAAGAAAAGAAAAAAGAAAAAAAAATGATCAGTAGTTTTCAAGGCTTTGTTTGACATTGAGAAAGACTTGAGTGTAAAAATACAAGAAGGCAAGTGTGTGGAAGTTTGTCATGCAGAAAGGCGTCGAGGCGGATTATCAAAGAAGTAATTTGAGGTTGTCAAGAAATCAGGTTTTCCACATGAAGCCACAGCAAGGACAAGTTGCCATAATGCAACCTGAGTGACCAACGTGACTCTGGGAAAAGACAATAGAGCAACTCCAGCTCTGCTACCAAAAAAAAAAAAAAAAAAAAAGGTAGCTTCACAGGGGCCCTCTCCTCCCCCTCGGCCATCCTATTGACAGGGATGACAACGGTCCCATGATGCACCATTATCCTTGACCGTCAAGCCGACATCAAATGGGCAGGGAGCTGTCCCTGTCAAGACAAAGAAAGAGAGACCTCTCAAAAAGTACAGAGCTGCCAAGAAAGGAGCAGAGGCAGAGAGAACGAGAACACAGCTTGTTACATACGTTGCTTTCCACCTTGCTTTGTCAAAACAGGCTTATTCAGTGTGTACACAAGCCTTGAGGGATGTTTCTTTCAAAAGAGAAGGGAAAGAAAGGCAAGAGACAGGATAAAGAATCAGACATGAATTCGAAAACGTCTTGTTCTCTCTTCAAGGGGGCGAAGCTCTGCATATGTTTACCCAAACCTTTACTTCACACTTGAAATGAAAGAGGGAGAAGAGCATAAAAAAAAGTGCGGTGGGTGGGGAGGGGAGGCCGGGGGGTGGGGGGGTCTTTGAAGCAAGATAAAACAAACCGCTCTTCTGCAATGCACGTTGTCTCATCTTTGTGATGTTAAAAGCAAATTGATAAACAAGGCTCTTGCTTTCAAGGGGTCCTGTCACAAATTCAGGGTGTAAAGGCTTCTCACTTTCATCAGCAGAGTCGTCCCACATGAGTAAACTCTCGCTTAGCTAACTTTCCTTGTTCTGATGCCGCTCATTATTATTATATAGCATTTTGCCTCAAATCAGAAAAGGTTTCACTGGCTCCAGGCGAGCACTTCATAGCCGTAACCAATCACCTTGCCAAATATTTGCACTGGGTTGGAGAAGCAAGAAATTGAGGCTCTTGTAGAAAATGAGTCTCTGCACCCCTTCAGGAAGAGATGGAAACTGAGAAGCTTAGATGAACATGATGATGTGTGTTTTGCAGACTGTTCCAGTGAAGGACCTCGGGCTGCTGTAGCACACAGGCAAGAAATGATAAAACATTAGATAATTTGCTTTAATTTGGTGTATAAATTCTGTTATTCCTACAGTTTAACCAAATATTTGAATTTGTTTTGTGAGGGTTATTTAGTTCCTCTCATCTGGCAATATGATTAGCAGTATCTGGTGAAGTGTAAGAATAATACAATCTTGTTACCTTAAACTCACAATTCCTATTACAAACAAATGTGTAATGGTCGCATTAGTCATGGTCTGGTCTCCAAGTGCACTGTCAATTTGCAGTGTTGTGCAAGTTCACACTTCAAAAGTTCAATTTACGCAGATTAAAACTGAATAAGTCCTTGTTCAGATTTCACTATTTGTAAATTATGAAAGTTCATAGTCCCAAAGTGAACTAGTTCATGTTTATTTATAATTTGCATTAAGCGCCTTTGAAATATACTCCTTAAATGGTATATAGTCATCTGAGCAGATGCATGCACAGCTCTGCATTTATCCATGTAAAATTACTCACCATCAAGATACTAAAGATACTAAAGAAAGCCAATCATGTTTTTAGTGCTTAGCTTACAGACAGAGACCATGTGAGACCCAGTGATTTTTTTGGGATTCTAATACTCCATCTTTGGCCTCAAAAGTCAGTTATTGTAACATTCCTATCACAGAAATGATGCTTCTGCTACATCAAATAAAACAATAATGTCTCTAAATGATCAGAAACTACTGTACTCAAATCACTTTACATTTATTATACCACAATAGTCTGGTGCCAATGCAGCAAACAGTCTACCCATCACAAAGCAACCAAATATAAAGCTTGGCATAGAGTGCGGCCTGCCTTTCTCTTTCCTTATGCAACACCAGCATTTTCACAAAATTAAAGCATACTACCCAACAGAGGGCCAGTGACAAATGCTTCAGTCTCACAAAAATCATCACGCTAACATAAGGTAACGTCAGGAGCAGGCGGACAAAAAAAAAGTAATAAATAAAGAAACTTCAAAACTATCAGCAACAGCAAAATGTCAATGGCCTAAAAGAAACTTTCTGTCTTGCTGTCGGAATGTTGCTGCATAGTTTATGACTATGCACGTCTAATTACACTCCCCGCTGCAATGCTTTTATTTTATGTGAAGCACTTTGAATTGTTTTGTACATGAAATGTGCTACACAAATAACTTTGAATTGATAATTGTCTGAATACAGTTTTATTAGTTTTATTTTATTTAAGTTAGCTGAATAAATCAGTGCCCACCCACAGCGTGCGCGAATAGTTCTATTTCAACAAGAATTTGGTTTAATTGGACAAGAGAGAGTTGTGCTCACTTCAGGTTAAAAATGAGCAAATTGTAACACGCTCATGTCAATTTTCCTTCTGCATGATAATATCAAATTGGAAGAAATTTTAAATAAGGAGTTTTTGTGTTAAAATATGATCATTAGAGGACACAAAAGTGACACACAAGCCTGTGTTTAAGTGTCAATAATAATTCAAGCACTGAGGAAATGCTTTTATAATCCAAGCAGGAGGTAAAGTGAATGCACTTCTACTACGACAGCTTTTTGTCTTTTCATCCAACCCCACATAATGCTCCAAACACCAAGAAACAAGACATTTAAATGCTGCACACACCATGAATACATCGGGTGCTATGGGATATGTAAATCGGAGGAAGCTCATCTGTCATTTCAAAAATACTCAAAAGAATATGGGCAAACAATGCCAATTTTTACTGCTGTGCACAAGTTACATGCCAGACCCGGCTTCAAATACAATCTGAAAAGCCTCCAAGTGCATTTATTAAGACTGCCTGACTTGAGTAGTAATGTGTCAAAGATGCAAACCATTTGGGTATCCAGGCAGCCAGAAGCAAGTGCTCCGAGTAATTAAGAGTTTCGATTCTAATTTGGCCCCAGGCTGAAGAGAGCGAAGCCGTCTGCTCTTGATCTGGACACGAAGACCAAAACTCAGGATGCGTCAACATCAGGGATGCAGCGTGGATGATGATGATGATCAAGATAATTAACTCAGTTGAAATGAGTTTACCTGAAGTTGTGCATTACGAGTAACTCGATATATGCATTTCTGTTTGCCGAAAATTAGATATGTTTACCAAGATTCAATTTTGGTCACCGGTGATCACAACATAGCAGAGATACAATGAGCTTGCATCAGTAATGAGAGGGAATGCAGATTTTTTCCTTTTCCTTGTATCTTTAACGGTACCTCTTATTCTTTTTAATGATTATTTTAGTTCACGTGACCAACCTTCAACAGGATGTTTGATGAAAAGGTCCTCTAACCCCATTAATGCAATGTCGAAGGCCTAATCAAACAAAATCATTTTTTTCAACTTTTCCAATATCAGCCTAATGATTTTCCACAATGAAGAATCTAAGCTTATTCCTGGTTTGGAATATCTCCATGGCTTTTTGTTCAAAAGTAAGAAAGTGACAACGAACCTACGCCAGAACAAAATAAATTTTAGAGCTCATTTAGTTTCTCTAACATTCAGTTATAGAAAATAAGAATCAAATAATGAAGATATCAGCAGAAGCTGAGGCAGATTTAGCCCCTTTATCTGAACCCTTGCGACCTACACAGTTTCTACAGCATTTTCAGCATGATGCACTCAGATTTGGTCCCAACTAACAACCTCTTTGGTATTCAGCTCTCAGAGATTCATGAGCGGGGCAGTCAGACGGCCCAGTCTAATCACGAAGAAAACACCACAGGCCATCAGCCTGGCCCGCAGCTCCTGAATTCAGCGAGACGCCGCTTAATAGCATGCTTAACCTTTGAACGTGACATGTGTGAGGCCAATTCCTGTCAGCCGAGACATCTCGTCAGGGTCCCATGTACTCAGCTAGGCCTCAGTCAGCCTGAGCCTGAACCATCAGTTCACCTGATCAACCGTTGGCCTGGGGGTGTACAGGCACCCCCACTGGGTGTCACACTGTACCCCCTGTTGTTGGCTGGAGCCTTCATCCCCTAACACAAGGGGAGGGAAAGGGGAACAGCTTGTGGTGGCATCAGAGTGAGCTGCCTGCCTTTGTCATGGCTGCTGTGGTCTCTCTGGGTAATACCACCCCTTCCAGCAACAACTACTTGTACTAACAGACATTATAACAAACATTATGACCTGATGCTACAGCTGCAACAGCAGACACTTAGTAAAAATCACATTTACACATTCAAATCTATCTTTTGCACAAGGAAGAATATCATATTACTGAGAAAAAAAAAGGGAACTGTGGTTTGAAATCAGGAAAAATAAACTAGACTCTGTGGTTCCATGTAAATACTGGTCATTTAGTGGATAACATGCTCAAGTGAAAACCCGCTTCATTTTAGTATAAATATCTATTTTTAAAAAGTGGGTTACTACTCTGAGAGCATTAAGTCCAAACTCCATACTAAAACAGTCATTAAATACCGCTTAAACAGTTCGGTTTGACACAGAACTCCAAATAGATAAACAAAGATGCCCTTTTCAACCCAATGTTTTTTACTTTTCACGAAAAAACTATGTGGTGTTGTTTTGTTCTGGTGACAGTAGCCTCACCTGATCATTTAGAGAGGTCTGTTGGCTTTTTCTCTGCTCGTTCGAAGCTACTTTTTGTATGACAATAATAATAGTTTCATCATTTTCGTGTGCCTTGTAAAGGGGAGCAATTGTTTGGAAATGAACATCAGAACATCTTTCCAGGTTTTTTTTTTCCCAAATTGGTGGTACTTTGATTGCCTGTTCTCTCGTTTTGCATTTGGATGGAAACCACTTTTTTTTCCCTTTCTTTTCTGTTTGGCAGCACTTTTGGGTCTACTAATTTCTCTCTCCGATGTCCTCCTGCATGTGATCCAGAAATTGATCTCGGCTAAAACATCAAGCAGGATGTTGAAGTTGCTAAAACACACCAAGAGGAAAAAAGAGGAGGTTGGAATGAAAGGTTCAAACTGTCAAAATTCAAAAGAAGCACATTTCTTAATTAAACTTTTTTCTTTTTCAGTTATTTCTACATTCAGTTTCTATACAGCATTTATCTTTCTCGACTATGGTTTCTGTCCATTTACTTATTTCCCTAAAATGTATTTATTTCTCTATTTCAAGTTGTTTTTACATCATATTTTTAATCAAATCATTTTACATTTTTTGATTTACTTGGGTTTTTATTTATGTATTGTTTCCTTTTCGCATTTTTCACCCTATTTATTTCCTCAACTGTATCTATTCTTGTATCTCCTTTTCTTGTATGCTATTATGCTTTGTGATGCAAATGAGGGACTGTTTCTATATTGGGGAGGGCTGGAGGAGGAGCTAAAAGCTGAAACTGCACAGGTGTCTCTTTGGCATCCATGACAAATCCTGTAAAAAGGGGTGTGACACAAACTCGCACGCTGGCCTCACAGCAAGAGGCTCTAACAAACCTATGGAGAGATGATACAGTGATGCCACACATTATATCTATCTGAACTTTAGAATGACGGCCATGAGGTCAGGCTGTCTCATTCAGGGCTGTACAAAGTGAATAATGAGAAGCAGAAGAAAGCGGTAAAATGAGTCAGAAGTCAAACCTCCCACAAACCAAGCAGAACCACACATAGAAATATGAAACGTGTACATTGGTCCAACTGCAGTCAGTTTAATGATCTCATTGAGGTGATTAGATAATGATCTTGATGGGCCTTTTCACAATGAGATTAAAAAAATGAATGTAAGTTTCCTCCACGCAATACTCTGCAAACTGTCTTGGTTGAAAACGTTCACTCATGAGTGACCATGATGTGGGATTGCTGTCATTAAATGGCCATACTAAAAGTCGCTGGAGGCCTGAAACCAGATCTGTGGGACTGTCTGCGACAATACTGTTATTGCATCGTTTTGTTTCAGGGATCATATCCGTCTGTCTCCTCCCCAAGCAAATCAGATTTTTCTGCCTCTAAAAGCTGTTGTTTTTTTGCCCTTCAACAGCCCTCACTGAAGAGTACGGTGTCTGGCAGATACTGATGAACTTCTCAAAGTATTCCTAATTGGATTGGACACAGAATAAAGTTAAGATGGTTTATTTTTGTTGTGCATATTCAAGGAGCGGGATGTGGAGAGAAATGATGTTTGTGGCTTCTGAAGAAACATTTGGCAGCCAACGGTCATTAAGAGGAGTCCCGCCAAGTGAAAAGTTGCACTCTTTACCAAAATACACACAAAATCAAGACATAAATACTCGGGAGGGAAATGCTTCATGCTTGCCTGAGCTAACTCCAGCTCTCTATCATAATTTCATTAATTGCTCCTGAAGTCTATGATATAGTGAGCATCGCACCGACTGTGAAGCAAGCAGACATATTTCCTTAGCCAAATGTGCGCGACAAAAAAAACAAAAAACTGTTTTTATCGACGTTAGATTGTATCCTGTGTCATTTACTCAATTCATGTATGGAAGTGAAAAGTCCATTTTTCAAATTTAGCACATCCTGGTTATCACAAACGCAACACAATGCAGAAACGATCAAGAGAACCGATGCAATTCAAGTCACACAGAGTTGGATAATACGAATCATTCTTTATCGAGTAATGTCAAAAATATGTTCATAATACAAAACGGATATTAATCGAGCGCTTTAGACGTAGTCTCACCCTCTGTCTTGATAATGAGGCTGCGTTTTATAATAACAGAGTCGTGCAGCTTCTTTTCCCAAAAATTTTCATCAAAAATGCTGTTGGTTTTTTTTCTAGACCTGATGCACAAATTTCTTCAAATACTAAACTGTGTTTGTCTGACAATGACCGGGAAGTCCGGGAAGATGTGAAGCTGAGCAAATTGTGAGATTGAGCTTTGCCTTTAGGAAGGGGATAACCACTGTAATTTAGAGAAGCGGTCGTGAGCAGTGCGACACAGCAACGAGCGATACCTCTGCTGGGGTTTAACGATGGGGCTGTAGGTTTTATAGCTTTGATTATTTCTTTTATATCAATTGTTAATCTCTCCTCATCCGATTAAAACTATGTTTTATATGTGACGGAGCTGCTATAAAGACAGAAAAAGGAAAAAAAATAAATCAAAAACATGCTTAAGCACCATAGAAGAGCTGCTATGTAACAGTAGCCAGGATGTACTGACATGAGCACGAGTAAATCTTAAAAATGATCATTGATTGTTTTTTTTTTGCTCGTTTCCTTTTTCAGGAATGGCAACATTTGATAACAGGATGGGGCAAGAAGTCACGCAGCCTGGAGATGCCAGTGTAGGCTTTTACGAAAGGAAGTAACAGGAGCGTCTGTTTTGAGGGTCCGTTGGGCGCCAGTGTGTTCTGACCTTTAGTCAACACGACTGACACAGATTACGTGATACTTTTTTTCTTTCAACCAGCAGTTATGTAATGCCACAGATTTCCGTTTCTGGCAACTCTTCGTCTATAAACATTTAGCAGAGAACACCAGACTTTAGAGTTCCAGCCAGAAGGCTGTGAAACAGTTGCTGTATTGTTACAGGAAAGGAAGTAATGCCTTTATGCTTTAATTTACTTCATTTCTCATCTTTCTGTTGTGATTTAATACTGTTCTTTAGAACGAATTAAAGAACAAAGTATTGTCTATGAAAGTGTTGCTTTTATGAGCTTGCTCACATTGCCTAAAATTGCCAGTGCGACGGCTCAAAGGGGCACAAGTTAAGCAAAGCAGAGGTACTGCATCATTGTACATTCAGAAGAATCAATTATTTCCACTTGTAAATACGTACATATATTGGCACATAATGGACTCATGTCCAAAATGCTTCTCTACTCATTATACAATCCACTAAACAGGGAACTATATAATAAGTTCACCGCTTTGTGGTGTTTCTCAAACTTAGAATGAGTAGAATTGATAGCCACTAACGCATTAAATATGTACCATAATACTGAGTGAGTGTGTGATTTCTGACACTCTCTTTTATTTGTTTGTTTCTAAACTGGTGTCTTGCACTCAAGTAATGTTAAACTTCTGAAAATCTTTCATAATACAGAGCTCTATATGGTCGTGCTCCACCATATATGCACTCGTTTGGGGAAATTCATGAAGCAGAGCTGCTCCTTCGTCCACTCTGATACAGAAAGGAGACGGGGAGGATCAAACAAACAAAGAAAAGCAGAGAGAAGAAAAAGTTTTCAACACAAAAACCCTTCAAAACAGAGAGAGATGGGCTTTGACACTGGCTCCACATTGTACCCATCCAATTTGCTTTGTTCCCGCTTACCTGCCTCTGCTATCACAAGGGGAGCCACTGGGGGCCATATTGAGGCCATCTTCGCTCCCATGGCCGCTTTTCTTATCACAGCCTTTAAAGTCCTGCACTGCAATGTGCATGGCCTTGATGTTTGCCTTGTACCCTACATGCAAAGCTATCATTAACCATGCCTCTTGACAATCGCAGGCCCTGTCTTTGTTACATCTGCAGCTCTTTGCCTTGGGCTATGACATGACTGTATGGTTGATCTCTTCTCTTTTACATATCGCTCCCTCTGTCTCTCTCTGTTTTTCTCTCCTCAGACCGTGCAGCATGTTTGAATCCAACTTTGATTTGACAACTTTTACCTCTCAGCCTGTGTGACACCTCCACTAATTTGATCTGCTCGGCAGTTTTCAAAATAACCTGTGCCACAGTTGGGCAGGAGCATGAAACGACGCTTGACATATGTTAAATTCTTAAGTTTGCTTTAAGGTGTTGTGTTTTCTGAGAATAATCAACCCAGTCTCACAGAAAAACGTGTAATACCTACCTTGTTCCACAAGGGAAAACGTGGAATTGTCACAATTTGGCCCCCAAAATTGTGACAATTCCACGTTTTATTCGGCCTATTCATTTACATTGCTTCGCAACCAGGTCACGTGACTATCAAGTTTCCCTCAGCTAAAAAAGGAAAATGGCTGACTATCAACTTTTTTTCTGTGAAAAACATTACATTTTAAGAAAGCATCTGCATTTGTATGCATTTCGATGGCATTTCTAGCGAGAACTATGCATCATATTTTCAGAATCTTTGTTCAGAGAATGTAGACGATCTTTCGTTTATTAGTTTCGCCGAAGATTTTGGTATCTCCTTGAAAAAACGTAAGAATGTCACGTTTTCTACCGTTGTTAAGGTGGTTGCTATGGACGCTGCTATCTCAACGTCACCGACCTACGCCGACATTCCCCGTAATTTCTGTTAAAAAATAAAAATAAAAAATGTGTATATATATAAAGATATAGCCACATAACAATAGTGACCTTATCATAGAAATGGTTGATAAAACATTATCAACCATTTCTATCAGTGGGCCATTATTTCAGTGAGCTAGTAGAGAGAAAAGGCCTGTTATCAGGCATGGGCTTTTTTTTGTTTTTCAACTTTATTGACCAAACGTGTATCTCTCATAATATATTCATCATAAATATATTATACGCATATATAATCTGTCTTTATGCGACTATAAATAACCCTTGCAAACCGGAAGTACTACGAGTACCGTGTTGATTTTGAATGATATTACATGGTGCGGTTCTAAAAGTATCTGAAGTAAACTTTTTTAATTTTTTTTTTGTATTGATCATCGATATCAAGTGTAATTACTAATTCGGCTGTACTTGATATTTGATATATTTAGTAGATGTATGTTTTTCCAACCCTACTTTGCAAAACGGAAGAAGCTGCTAACCCAAAACCACATTTCAACAATAACAGTTAGAATATCTAATATATACCAACATCTTGACTTTTTCCAAACCTCAATCATATAGATGAAGTATAATTACTAATTCGGCTGCACTAGAT
This sequence comes from Odontesthes bonariensis, assembly GCF_027942865.1. NCBI lineage: Eukaryota > Metazoa > Chordata > Actinopteri > Atheriniformes > Atherinopsidae > Odontesthes > Odontesthes bonariensis. Next base: position 13,846,522 of record NC_134516.1, on the reverse strand, counting down.
ATTTGATATATTCGATATATATATATGTTTTTAAAACCCTACTTTGCAAACTGGGAAGAACTACAAATATGGCGGTAATTTTGGATCAGATACATAGCACGGACAAAGAAATGTAGTTTATTTTAAAAACGGGCGTATTTCTTATAATTTGGAGTAGTAAATACTAAATTGAGAGTACAATGAGAGATTTAAAGGGGTGGAAAACACTTTTATGTCATCAGATTTTAAATATGCAATTGTGAAATTGGTGAAAATGATTTTTTACCATATTTGATAGCGCCCCCACTTGGTGGCTATATCCCTATGGGTATAGTCACATAGCTGAAGTTAAGAGCTCTCCATAACAGTTGGTCCCATATCTGTAGCCTCTTCTGTTAATGATTAACAAGCCTTCTAAATTGCACTGAGGTCAACGTTCAGAGGTCAATATTTCAAGGCAGGACTGATTTATAATCTTCACACTGACATGTTACTCACCAGGTCAAGGTCTTTTCAAAAATGTCTTTCATTTTGTCCTACAACAAAGTTTAATTTTCACCTGTGTTTGTCGTCAGCCTCTTTCAGGTATGGTTTCTAAGACCATTAGATTGTCCAGCCTGGATGAAATCAAGTCTGGATTTTTTTTAAATTTTTGGTCAGAAAGAACCTTCTAGGTATTGATGATTTTCTTAATCATGTTCATAATTTTGGATTTGGGCTACTGTAGACTTTATTTTACTCACAGGTGGGTGACAATGGGCCCCATGGCATGGGTTTGTCAACATCCCATTCCCCCACGGCAGGGCACTCACTTCACAAAAATGATAAATAATAACAATAAAGATCATTCTTCAACAGGTAGCCCTCTCAGCACCTCAATTATCCTACCCTGCCCCGCCATACATCTTCTGTAAAGATAGACATATGTGTGTGTGTATGTTATTTGTCCTCTATATTCACTAGTATAATACTACTACTCTTTCATCACTATATTAATCAGCCCAACTTCTTCCATCAAATCAGATACACATATAACCAAATAGACATATGTTTGTTTATGTCGGCATACATACATACATAAATAGGAGTCATGTTTTTTGGTAAGTAGCTCTTTAACCAGCTTGGAGTGGTTGCCAGGTTCGCTAGTACCTGCGTTTTTTACGCATTACGTGACCAGTCCGCGTCTATTGGGTCAACAACCACACTGCTACAATAGCGACCAGGCAAGCTAAGCATAAAAGACAAGATCTGGCAACCTAATAAAAAAAAATTTAAAAAACGCAGCAGGACTGATGTGTACTGATAACGTCTATTGAATAGACTGATAACAGTCAAATAGGGTGCATATATATACTTATATTATTATTTATGATCAAAAAATGATCTTTTGCTTGTTGTGAATACATATTCCAAAAAATGTAAAATGAACAGAGTAAAGCATATTAGAATGCATACACAACAGAAGTTCTGTTGTGTCATTTGTAACTACACACAATGAAATTAGACATTTTTAAATCCAGGTTAAAAACATTTCTGTTCTCATGTGTCTATGCATGAAATCTGCACGATATCTTTTAACTTATCTAGGCTGTTGCTTGTTTTCAAATTCATTTAAATTATTTTATTTGTTTATCTTTATATTTTTTTTATGTATTTTAATGCTTTTTCCACTCCCTGCTGCAATGCTTTTATTTTATGTGAAGCACTTTGAATTGTTTGTACATGAAATGTGCTATATAAATAAATTTGATTTGATTTGATAAATTGTTGTTCCTTCACGTCAGCCTAAATTCCTTTCTGCATTGTCCTGATCGGGTTGCTGTGCTTCAGCCACGCAGATATAGTGTGGCTATATCTAAAAAAAAAAAACACCAAAAAATAAATATTTATTATATTTATTATATTATATTATATTTATTCAATATTTAAAGGATTCTGACAAGAAAATAATGTCTTCATTTCAGCTTAAAAGAAAAAAATCAGTTCAGATCTGAGCATATGAGGATTATTTAACACTGAACCTTGTAACTTTCCATAAATCAATATTGCTACTGAAGCAATGAAAAGGTTCAGTGTTTGTAATATACCTTAGCACGGAGCATGTGGTCAAGGAGAATGGTAGAAGTAGAGGAAGATTTTGGGCTTAAGAAAGAACAGCAATCTTTTTTATTGACAGGTTTAGAGGACTGGTTAACAGACATGGAGGGAAAATGAAGGCTACAGCTGAATAAGAATCTTTGTGCTCTGATTGACACTACAGAGAGTTGTTTCCTCTGTTATGGAAGTCGCAGGATGCACCATGTACTGCTGAGTCAAATGCACTCAATTATACACGTCTCCAAAGCATAAATCTACCCCAGCGTGCAGTCATTTACATTTGTATTTCAGCCCAAACTCAAGAGCTTTTAATTAGTTTAGCCTAGAGTCTGCCAAAGCTTGCCTGACCTTCCCACTCTCTCCTCTGCTTGACGCCTGGTCTCATTCCTCAAAAAAAAAAAAAAAAAAAAAAAACCCACGCTATTATATGTAAATATGCAGTGTGAACACAGATAGTGAAATTAACAATTCTTGTATCAGGAAAGCATTTTTCGAATGCATGAAGCAAGTCCTAAATGCATAAATAATAGTTTATGCTTTTGCACCAAAAGATAACCCCTCACTTCCCACCATCTCCCGCCCCAAGGATCACAAAGAAATCCCACACGGGGAGTCAACAGCTCTCTTTTCGTCGTCCACAGGAGGTAGGGGCTCGCGGCGTTTCACAAGCCCACCACTGATCTTCAGATGAAGGACCTGCAGCTCGACAGAGTCTGCATTGCTCAAAGGCCGCAAAACGGCTCTGTTCTCACCAAGAGGGGTGAAAATGATGGCGACTGCACTTGATCAGCAATTTCACCACAAAAATCATTTCTAGACAGTTCACTTTGATCAAAAAGAGCCCTGTTCTTTAGTACATTACACCGGCTGCAAATGCCAGATTGGAAATCAGTCCATAAGTTTTCCATACCTGCTTAAACAAGTTCAGGGTTCACAGGGGGGTGGAGCATATCCCAGCGACCACTGAGCGAGAGCCAGGCCACAGCCTTAACAGGTCGCCTGTCCATCACAAAGCTAACATAAAGACAAACAATAATGCATAGGATGCCAGAGTACCCAGAGAGAACCAATGCACCACCATCTTGCTGATAAAACACAGTGTGAACCACTTCACCCCCGTGCAGCCTGCAGATCAGAAATTCTTATTCTAAATTTTCATAGGAAAAATCCTACCAATGTCCAGAGCTAAACTGAGCATAATTATCTTAACAAGTGCAGGCCTAAAGTTTAAACAAAAGAAATTCATGGTTGACTCTTAATCCATTTGAAGGACTGTCAAATTAAACTGTGCAGAAATCATGGCTGCTGTCCTGAAATAACTTATTAAGCATCCCACTTCTCTTCGGGTGTTTCACTTGCCTTGACTGGTAAAAAGCCTGCCTGAAGAGGCTTCCTGGGAAATTCACCAATCTCTCTACTGCAGCCCACCATTTTGACCATTTTCACATCAGTTTTTTTTTCTAGTACAACACAAAATCCATATTGTGACAAACCATCTCATTCCCCTCATTTTAACAGAAGAGCTGTTAGAAGTTTAGGACATATTTTCCAGCCACTTGAGGTCACCAAAAAACAAGCAACTTGTCTTTATGCTTCGAGTATGCGAGTCAAAATGATAACATGAGAGGAAGATGAAGAAGATTATTACTCTATCGTCAATAAGATAAAAGGAGTTGCTGCCCTTTTACAAACAGTTTATAAGAGGGGCTTGCAAAATGTAAAACAAAATCAGACTCAGAACAACAAATTTCCCTCATATGTTAGACGTGGCAACCAAAATGTCATCCATAAAGGTGTAAAAAATGTATTTCAGCTCTGACCGTGATCATTTTCAGACACGAATCAAGTAACGTTACGCTCGAAACCCAAACAGGAAGTGACAAAACTTTCAGTTAAGAGACATGAGCCAGAAGGGAAAAAATGGTTGTCGTGGAATCTGATGTGGACATGCTCATTTCCCTCCTGTCCCCTGTACAGTAGGTCATTTAGAGGATGGCTTTAAGGGTCACGTTTAAGGGCACGAACAAAACGGCCAATTTGGTCCCTTTGATTGGAGGAGCTGTACTCAGACTGAACTAAAAACATTCAGCTAAGAAAACTAAAACAATCACGTTAAAGACCCAAAACTGCACAGGGAATTTGAGTATTAACATAAAAACAGTCTTGATAGCAACTTTAAGTACACGGCGTCATTTGTTATATATATATACGAAGAGTCAATTTCAAATAACTTACGTATAAAGTACTTTTTTAAGCAACTCATACAAGAACATTTACCAGATTATGGGAAACAATACTTCATACCATTTTAAGAGACGGAGAAAGAGAAAACAGTTGTATGCAAAGTGTTGTGGACTAATTTGCTTTGTCTTTTGGTGTTGCTTTACTAACACACTGCATTCAAATGAAGCCCGAAACAGGAAGAGAGGCAACGCCAGAGAGCTTCTACTTCAACCTTCTCTCTCTCTCTCTGTCTCTCTCTCTCTCTCTGTCCAATGTCTATTTCAAGACCCCCAACCCGGGAAATTAATAATGAATGCATCCTGTCCGATTTAATTCAGCACTAATTAGGTCAGGAAAGTTTGGGAGTGAAAGGTACAGTCCAGGCCACGTGGTTGGTTCTCTCAGCGGGCAGCCACTTTCATGTTGCGAGAAAAAGTTGAGCATCGAACAGAGAGCTGGCAGGGGCAAGGCCAGTGCCAACAGCGCCAGCACAGGGACGAAGGGCCAGGGCTGGAGACAAAGATAATAAAACCAAGAAGTGGCAGCTTCAGAAAGCCACTGGAAAAAAAGAGGCACCAGGGAGATATCAACTATGGGCCTTCGCCGAATGGAAAAAAAAAAGAAGAGAGCTGTCAGTCTGTTTGTTTGGACTGCGACCGCTGAGAAATAATTATTCACTTTTAATTACAATTTGGAGAAAAGAAAGCTCAGGCTTAGGATGCCTTCTCTGTCTCCAGACAGCTAGGCTGGTGTGGGGCGAACGCTGCTGCCCGGAGCACAGAGCAAAGCGCCCGAGGACGTGCAAAGCAATGTTATCACCTTTCACACGCCACAGAGCCAAAGAATAAATGACTTTGATCCGACTGCGAGCGCACTTTGGCCAACTTGGGTGGCACTCTGCAGTTTAAGCACAAACTCTCTGGCATGAGGAGTTCAGAGCTTTGGGAGGAGGAGGAGGAGGAGGAGGGTGAGGAGGGGGGGACATATGAAGGTGACAGCTTTAGAGGTTAACCTCGATTTGAAGTCCCAACAGGGCTGCAAAATCCCGCAAGGCTAGATATCACTCTGATCTTTCACATCTAGCTCACAGATATTGTACCAAACAGTGCCAATAATATCTCTTCAGGACAGACTGGCAGAACTAAAATGTACTTCAAAGCTTCCCCAATTCACTTCTCAACTCTTGACAGAACAATGCACTTTATTTCTGATATGTATTTTTAGCTGCTTAAATAAGTACGGAATAAATTTGAATAGCAAATTCTTCTTATATGCGAAGACTGGCAGACGGCAGCAACTCCCCTGATTCAAATGATGCCAACCTGCTTAGTGGAGGCAATCCAAACGGAGTATCGGTTCAACTACTGTAAATCTGCCTGATTGGAAGGGCTCAGACATTTGTTGGAGAAGGGCAAATGAAAATGGAGTCCAGCTGTGGCGCACTACCTGAAAACCTGCCTGTACAAATGTGACTCTTTTTAGCCGGAAGAAAAAACAAAAAAAACAGTAAACCTAAACTGAAAATCTAACCATTATAAAAGTGAAAAACAATAAAAATGTAAACCTCCGCTTGGAGCCATCACACTAAAAATCCCCAGCATGCCTGCTCTTCTATGAGATTTAAACTAGTTATGAAAGAGCTGCGATTTCATCAAAACCAGTAGATGAAAATAATTATTGCATTCATCCCTACATTACCAGCATATCTGCACTCTTACGGTGCGTTCAGAATGGACGCGGTGCGAACTTTTCGCGCAACGTGATTACATACAAAGTCAATGCAAAGACGCGAATAGACGCGAATTTGTGCCGGCGGCGCGAATGACGTGAATACCGCCTCGCGAATGACAAGACGTGAATTCGCGTGAGTTCAGAAAATCCAACTTTGGCGAAATATTCGCGTCACGACAGCCTATCAGCGTTGAGATTCTGGACGACAGTGACGTCATGCGTCCCGGGATCTTTTTAATGGATTTATCTGCCACTCACCGGAGACAGATGGACAGGCGCTCCGCAGCTGAAATGGAGCGCCTGTAGTTGGTGTCCTGCCGAGAGATCACGGCAACGATCCTCCCGAGCAGGTCATCAAACTGGGTCCTGGTGAGCCTGAAATTCCGCTGGAAGCGGCCGTCATCCAGACGCAACTCCTGGAGAAGGCGGTGAAATTCTCCGAGCTGAGTGCACCTCCGAATGATGTCACTGACCCAGACACGACGGCGTGTGTGTTTCCGACGAATCTCGGACTGCCACAGCAGGTACAAGGACGCAATGGTACTTATATCAGCCATGGTTGATGAGAGAATGAAATGGATAGCCCCTTGAGCGAAAATTCGCTCGTTGTTTACTCGCGCGAATAACACGAGTAAATTCAACTACACCCGCGGCAAAACTCGCACGAGTAACGCAACGCGAAAATTCGCACCGCGTCCGGTCTGAACGCACCGTTAGGGATGAACTTTATCTGCGGGCTTATATTTGCTAGTGCCTGCCTTCAGGGTGTGAGGGAAAGAATCAAATGTTAGATGCATTAAGATGCTTGCATAGGAGATTCTTCAAATGTCAGGAATCAATTTTCTGGATGATTTCTGAATTTTCTACCATTGACAAGGTAATGCTGAGGGTTTGCAAAACGAGGAATTTGAAAAAGCGGAAGTGAGGTGTTAGGACAGTGTAGAGCGTTCAAAAGATGGCTGAGTGAGAAATCCGACTGTTGAACTTAAATGTTTTAGAACAATAACAAACATAAGAAACTACTGTACACGTTTCCAGTCGGGGGAAGGATGGAAAAACACCCAGATGTAGTTGCAACCAACAAGAGAGGCATTGAGAAGGTTACGTTGAGACTGCAGCAGCTTTCGATGCCAAAGATCTAACATGTGATGTGTGACACGTCGTCTTATGACACCCTAACGCAATAAGATAAAATTGCACTTTATAAAAAAAAAAAAGAGCTAAATATGACATATATATTGCTTACTGTTTGTGTATCTGAGCAGAAAACATCATAATTCTTTTAATATTTAGACATCAGTTAGTAAAAGTTTTTTACTTTTGTAAAAAGGTTATCGTGGTTACCCCAGCAAAGATAAAGCCTTCTTTACCCGTTTGTTCAGTTCCTTTGAGTCCCAGGTTTTGACGCTGCTGCCCCAACAGATGGCTGCAAACCCGAAACGAACTCTCCGCCACAGACTGGTACCGTAAAAGTAACGTGTTTGAAAAGGTTTTTCAATTGCAGGAGCATTTGCCAACACAAGACGGTTAAAGCCTTTCCCACTGTGTGTAGCAGTGGGGTTATCATCAGTGCTCTGTCAACTAAAACTTACGGGTCCAGTATACTCTCCCTGTAGGCAGGCATGTCACTAGATAACACGAGGAACGGCATTACACTGTATCCTCACGGCTATGCTTCTGATAATCACGACTCTAATCGGGCTACTTCACAACTTCCAACTTCTTATATTATATATCTAGCACGATATATATAGATAAATATATATATAGATATCTATTGATATAAATAATCCTAAAAGATTACTATAGAAATCTACAAAGGTTCAACAATTAAATTTGTACCGAGTGACATCACAACATCAAACACATGATGATGTAAGTGTAATGAAAAAAAGTCCCTGTTGTAATTAAGAGATAGAACTTAACATGTGAGGCTGCAACTTGTAATCATTGCAATTTATTTGCTGATTATTTCCTCAGTTGATTGATACGGAAAATCTCTGAGCACCAGAGAGACGACATCACAATGTTTGCCTTGTCCAAGCAAAAGTAATTAAACCATAGTAATTTACATGATATAGAAATTATCTAAACAATAATCAAAGTTAGAGACAATCAAAAAACAACTATAACTTAGAAAGTTAGAAAGTAATTACTAAAGCTGTCAAATAAAAGAAGTGAGGCTGTTAGCTTTTTTCCTGAAAATTTAATAGAGATCTCTGTCAAAAGTTGTTGTTTTTTTGTTTTTTTTTATCGATTTCAAGGGAGTGTGAACTCATGACTCATACTGTACTTCAAAAAATGATCTGCTGCTGATTCACAGTAATATCAATGCTTCCTGACCAACAAATAACAAAATTAGACATCTTACTATAGTTTTCTAGGTGCAGCAAATGTGAACACCATGGAAACATGTCGCCCTTTCAAGCAACTTTATGAAGTGTGGCAGTCAGAGTAGGATATGGGTCCTGCTAATCGGAGCCCAACTGAGTGGACATTATGCACATAACGTTATGCCATGATGATTTACCTACGGGCAGAGCTGGTGCAACAATTAATCAATTAGCTGTCAGCTTTTTTAATTAATCACTATCTATGTCAAAAATAGATAAAGTGCTAATCTAATCCAACCCTTTCAGACCTGGAGCAACATTTGCGCGCCTATTATCTTTCGGGATGCACAAGCGGCGCATCACCTTGTCCTTGTCCTCTTTTTTTTCTCTATGTTTTTAATTTTGATGATGAGCAAAAGTCATTCATTCGCAACGAGAACTGAGGGTGTGATGTCAAAAGGTTTTTGTTTCATTCTTCATTTTCTTCAAGATTGAGAAATAAAAGGCTTTTTGTTTGACAGCGACTTTTCTTAAAGATTCTTAAAAAAAAAAAATCAAAACTCAGACTCCTTTATTTGCCTTCAATCTCGATGGATTAGGTGTTTTCCTTAGGTATAAATGTTCAAATTATCTCAGTTTAGCCTCTTTATGCTGAACATGTTGTGCTTTCCTTACTCCTCTGTGCGACTTAACTGAATGGGTGTTCAGCAGTGTCAGTGTTTCTTGTTTCAGTTTGTCTGAGAGTTTATGGGCCAAAAAGCAAACACAAGACGCTAACAGAGTGAACCGTGTGCCCTACACAGAGGTTTATCTGACTTAAATATTCAACAAATGTTCCAGATGGGGCCAATAACAATGCCATTACCTAAAGTGTAATAACTAATCATGCGTGACATAAATTTGTCAACAATCCAGCAATAAAAGTAAGTTCAGGGAAGAGACAGGAATGTGTATTAATGTTTGATATCCTGCCAGGATGTGATTCCGCCACTCCGAAGCAGAGTATCAGTCCGTGCCTGGGAAACCTCTCCCCTCACTGCCAACCACGCAACACTTGTGTTTACTGCTGGACTAAAATAGGCGGAAACTAAGAAGGTAAGCAGTACACACACAGTCAGGAGAAGATAAAAATTCAAATCTGCATGACAAACTCTGTTTTTTTTATCTGATAAACTAAGCCGGAGTTGTTTTCACAAACTCAAGTATTCCTTGCCGTACAATATGTTGATACTCATCTGTACTTTCCTCCTAAGTCAAATGAAGCCTTTGTGAATTAATTTAAACAAGAGCGGGCAGGAAATTGACCTCTTTGGGGGGAGCAATTTTGAATGAATGAATCCAGTTTCAATCAAAAGTGTGGTAAAAAAAAATAAAAAATAAGCAGGAAAAAGTTACGAGCGCCGTGGCACGAAACAAAGTCGACAGTTCAACCTTTTACTTTCAGGAATTATTCAGACCCGAACCTGCAGACAGGATTTTAATACCACCAGATGGTTCCCTATCCTTTGGAAGCAGAAAAAGTAGAAAGATATAATCCTTTTCCCTATAGAAAAAGCCTCCAAGAGAGAAGCCCCGAATCAAATTATTCTCATAAGATGGTATGACCTTAGCTACACTTTATTCAAGCCTTCTTACCTCCACAATTTAACTACTGTTCCTTTCTCCCCTCGACAACTTCTTGCCATGCATGAATCACAGGTTAAATGCATTCCTTTCAACGCCGCGCACCCCGCCGACGGGAATATAATTATGTTTTACAAGTCGACTCTTATCTGTAGCCTCCTTCATTTCCCTGCCGACTCTCGGCGTATTTTGAGGGCTTTTCAGAAGTACTTTACGGTGTGTCAGGTTGTTACTCTTCCATGTAAATGCGCTATTGTATCACTCAAAAGGTCTCCTCTCTCCGTATCAGGGAGCCACAAAACATCGTGTAAATAACCCTTTTTTTTTTTTCGGTGAGTTTAACACACGCTGTATGAAAACCGCAACAGTGCAGGAGATAAGTGGTGTTCTTGCTTCACAAAGTAGAGTTACAAAAGCTCCTGTGTGTAAATCCACAAACGTTATGAATACAAAGCTAAAACCAGAGTTCTATGTGTATATCTTTAAGAACGACACAAAGTCTGTGGTAATTTCACAACACTAGCGGAGTTAACTTTTCAGACGTTTCAGCATACACTATGATTCGAGTCGGGTTTAGTGAGATCCAAGACAAATCTTGTTTTTGATCGAGTTGCTGCTGGTTTTTATTTTGCGGTGTGATGTGTGGCTTTAAAAAACAAAGTCTCTTCGGTAACGACTCGTCTGCGAGACCTAAAGCGGTATGTGTAAAGAAGGGACTGTAAAGTAACATTTGTGGCAAAGTCTTTTACCAGCTTGAACTTGTCAAGCTGTCTTGATTCGGATTCTTAAAACTATTTCAAATAAGCAGAATCGCACTCACTGCGTATAATTGGGCAGAAAAACAGGATGAACAGATGGCAACATAACCCCGGAGCTGCTTTTGGTGGTGCGGCATCTACGTCGCGTTATGGGGACCCCAAACCTTGACCTGTAAAATATGTAGACCAGAAGCATGCAGAGAGATTTTCTGAGTAAGGCATCCCTTTAATTGAGTCAGGAAAACATGGTCGCTGAACAATTTTTGAGCCTTTTGCTGAAACTGCAACAAGGTCTGGTTACGACAGCAGAGCCTAACAGTGCGAGTTGGTAGCAGCTGCCATGATATACTGCCAAAAACTCTATACTGTAGGTGCTGCTGTTCGTCTTTACATTGATACATATTCATTTTCAGAGCAAGTCTATTGTCCTTGTCACACATGTCCTATCATTACATGGCAGGCCTGTCGGTGAATGCCTCAATGCTCCCAAATTGTTCCCGTTCGATTCCCAGTGGCCAGCAGCAGAGGGCTGTGGCTGTACTGGGCATCTCCCAGGTGAAAACCCTTCCGCAGTATGAATGGGAAAGAAGCCAGATGTGAGATTGGGTCAGTTTGAGTGAGATAAATCCAGACTGTTTGTGACACAGAACACAATACATATTCCAGTGACTCCTATATATTGATATGTGTCAAGAAGAGAGTCGGGGAAAATAATGAAATATCTGTGTTTCTGCATCGCAGCACAGAGCAGAGCTGTGACTTTTATTATTGCGACACAAAAAAATAATACAAAAATTTAAAAAACAGTCAAATAAATACCTTAAAAAATACCATGATTCGCAGCCACAACTTGCCACACACCTTGCCACACACCTTGCCCTCATTTCAGGCTTTAAGAGACAAAGAATATGATGACTTGGCTACAATTATAACAATTATACTCCAAGTACATTCTTGTCTCTGAGTAGTAAAAGACGTCAGAAAACAGGTGTCTTCAGGTAGAGAAAGCTCAACAGGGAGCTTTATCAGCCTGTCTTTGTCTAATCAGCTCCCATTGTTAATGCTGTTGTATTCATCATTAGCCGCCATTGTTAACGAGAACGTTTAATTATGCTAGTTACAAGACTGTTGGCAGAGCTCAAAACAAAATAATACAAAATCCCTCTCCAACCCATCTTATTAAAAAGGCAGGAAGGGAAAATTGTGACAGAGACAATCAAATAGGAGTACGACGTGGAAAAGTTGACACAAAGGCGGAAAAATAATAGGAAGAAAGAAGCAAAGACAAAAATAGTCCATGTGAAACAAACAAACAGAAGTGTTTGTGAGAGAAAATACCTGCCGGGGCTCCTGCTGCCACCGCCGCGGTTAGTTACCGCCAATCCCCTGAGAGTGGCTCTCCTGGGCTTCCTAAAACATGAAGGCAAAGGAGGAAGCAAAGAAATGAGCATCGTGAGTCTCAAAGCACAAAACAAATCATGCCTCAGATGTTACATAACCTGTTCAAAAGGAGTACAAACAAGGTAAAGAAAAGAAGGCTAGTTTGCTTTTGCACAGAAAAATTTTAGAAATACAAGTCTATTTTCCACTTGTCATCGACATACTTTACTATAATGTATGTATGTATGTATGCCCCTGTGTGGAAGAAAAGTGACGCGGTGTAAAAATATTCACTTTTTATCACATTCGATCTAACCGCTCGTTCATTTTTCAAGTTTGAGTTGGTTTAGAGAATTTGCTCCTCTGTAGCTCCAAATTTGAGTAGGGTTGAGTATTGTTGTCTGAATATTATTAATTCGTATTCGTCTTATCGTAAGAAATTCCTAGTTTTGAATCCTAAATTGAAGAAAAAAAACAGAAACATCTATAATTGGAATATTCAACAGCACAATTTTAGTTTTTATATAAATAGCAAAACCTCCACACATAAATCCTTATCTATTTACTTTGATGCACAGCATGAATATGCAGGCAGCTCCAATTTAAACTCACACGCAGATTCTGATAGAGGAAGCCTGTCTAGTGTTGAACGACTTGAAGACCGAAAATGACGGTATGAGACTTTAAAAGCCCTTGAAAACTTTTGCGTTGTTATAGAGACAACACAGCGCTGCACTCAGAAACACTAATCATCCATCGGTCTGAACATCATTCAACTTCAGACGAATGTTATGAACGCTTCATCTAGACCTCTCATCCTCTATCCGTTGAGGCCTCAATCCATGAGGTAATCAATTCTTCTGAAATGTCTATAAAACTATGTTCCCATCTAAAAGCATATTCTCTGCTGCTGTTGTAACAGAGGGAGTACAGTGTTTGTTAGGAGGGTACAGGGAGTAGGTGTGAATTATGCAAATACATTCTGACACAAACTTGGATGAGGATTCGGTAAAACGAAATGGCTGAAGGAGGAATATGGCGACAGTGGTGGCGGTGGCAGAGCCCTCCTTCCTCCCCTTTCTCTGCTCTTTACCTTGAGGCGGCGGCTTATCTTATTTGCCGCCTTTTTTAAAGAAGTGTCAGGATTAACATAAGCACCTCCACCATTGTGCTCCCACTCAAAATAATTTTATCTGCTTGCACTCTCAGGGGAGACAATTGGCGTTTTATCAGGTAAGCGAGCACCTCCCTCATCCCCCCCATCTGCCTTTGAGGAATGCCACCACCAGCCCCCTGTTTGCCAGTTTATATTTAGCATTACACCACTTCATTTTCCCAGCTCCAGAACGGAAGGAGGATGACACAGAGAAGGCCTCAGGAGGGCGAGGGTGGGGGTTGTTCACGGTGTTTTCCACATCGATACCAGCTGGTTATAAAGGTACAAGAGAAGATGAAAGGCAACTCTTCTCTGATTATCTTGTTGCACAGAGAGTGAAACCGCCCGTGTGCACCTGTGAGATTTAACACAGCCTCTTGTTTTTTAACAGACATTCTTTCTCTACCATTTGTAACAAAATCTTAAACGGTCCTCCTTGGTTTACCCCCTTTGCCCATTGGAAAAAAAGCCCATAAAGGGGGATTTTTTTCCCTCTCTTTTGGCAACTGAGTTTGACAGGAAACAGAACAGGAAATGATATAATGGCTACATACTGGAGTGCTTCTCCCATGCCCGGCTGCTCCTCGTATGACCTCTGAGACTAAGAGCTGGGAGGAGGAAGAGGAGGAGGAGCTGGCATGCTAGGCATTGCTGCCTTATGTTAACATTGGAAGGTTCAAAATTTTAGAAGAATTTCCTGAGTCACTGCACGTTGCACTCATCTGTCCGTGTATGGCAACACTGAGTGAAGGAATGAATGCTTGTGTGTTTAAGAGAAACTCCAACCTTCATTTCACCCGTTTATCATCAAACTGAAATATGTTGGTAAAAACACAGGAAACACTCTTCGAAATGAATCACATATTTTGAACTACAGTTACTTTATATACACAATACATTCTTATTTGGTCATGACGTAAAATGGTCAAATGTTCCAACTTTTACCAACCAGCAGGAAAGCCACTGATTCAGGGACACATGACCCAGCTTTCGGGCTTAAGTTTCCAGTTGAAAGGCCACAAGTGTAATAAAAATAGTCTTCACAGCAAAAGCAACTCCCCGAGGACCTGCAGTTCACCAAATCTTCACTGATTCATTTGATACCTTTGTCAGCTAATGCTAATGGTAAATAGCTAATGCGTGTAACGAGTTATCATATCATGTTCATGACTGTCATGCGAGTCTATATCTGTCATGCAATCTTTTCTGCACATCTTTATTGAAGTACTGCTTAGGAACGAAAGCTTTTAAATGGGTAGAAGGTAAGCATGCACAACAGATTGTGTGTTGAGTTGCTGTCCTTATTCAAAGACTGTCCTTGCAGCATGCATTACAAACTGTAAAACTAACCACACTTGCATCATAAACAGACAATTTGAACTTGAATGACAGTGCCCTCTGTGCTAACCGGAAAAAGTGTTCTCACTCAAAGGCTCGTTACAACATTCGTTCCCTTGAACAACAGATACCAGAAGGCGGAGCTCCTCCATTAGTGCTGAAACATAGCTGCTGCACTGACACCACAGACTTTGCACCACTCTTGCCATCCCACTTTTCTGATCTTCATCACCCTGGACCTTTCAAGTATAGTCTTCGGTCTTGGCTTCAGTTTTTGCCAAAAGTATGAAAGCAAAGAAAGCATGTTAAATATCTTGTCAAAATAACTAAAGTCTCAGGTAATATAATAAGCCATGCAAGTCAGGGATCCATGTAGCTGTTTAACAGGACTGCCATGGTCCAACTGGGGGCTGAGAGCCCATAATAACTTTGATCATTAAAGAAAACAACTAAAACTGTTTTGGGTCAATGAATAAATATCAGTCAAACATTGAGGCAACTTAAGTGATGTGACTTTGCGCATGCGTCTATTGCGAGCGATGCCTACAGGGTCTCGCTACCGCTTGCATCAGTAATACGGCAGTATCAACACTTGTTTAACAGCATAATTCATCTCCTGGAGTGGTGTTCTGTCAGGTTCAAATACCTACAAATTTATAAAGAAGTGAGAGAGACGTTATAGGACTTTTTAACTCACGAGGAGAGCCGATGAGGAGACAGCCTTCACAGCTTCTTCCTGATCAACTCTAACCATCTCCTCACGCCTTCTCTATTTTATTCAGCAAGTGGGTGTGTACAACAACTCTCAACACAGAGGAAAGGGGGTATCACGTTTCAGGCCGCATTCCTAACACACTTAATATAACGACTCACTTGTATTGATCAACGGACCTCGTTTATCATTTTCTAGTTTTGTTGACCCATTCAAACATGCACTCGTACAGCAAATCTTAGTCTACAAAGTCTTACGAGCTACAGAGTGCTTTTTCTCTTTCATGCACACTCGTACACCAATGTACGCAGCAAAGACAAGGGCTGTGTTCAAAACCACATAATTCTCCTACTACTCCTACTAACTTTTTGAGTTAGTATGTGAGTTTGAGTAAGCGAGAAGTTCTCGGATGCATACTAGATTCGCCTAAATGTTAGGTATGCATCATGAGGTTACTACTCATACTCAAACTACCCAAGATGCAACGTAAGTTGACATCGCCGATCGTCATTAACTGTCAAAACGGCAGTTTCAAGCTAGCTATAACGAGGGTAGGTTCACTTCCTGTTTTTAAAACAAAAGCACCAATTGTATCGTAATGGCTTTCCCTATGATAAAAAGCAACGGGTATTTTATTTTGTGAAAATAACCGGAAGTGCGTTGCTCACTACGGCTAGCTTTAGTAGCGCCAAATTCGTCGGAACAAAATTGTAAATATCCGGTATTTTGTCAGATTTTCAACACGTTGGGGATCTAAACGACTACTTTCTCGCCTGAAAATGTTTCAAATGTTGCTAAAGTTTACAGAGTTTAGAGCTTAAGTGAAATCAGCTTCAGGCCGGCTGATTTCAGCTCGGGCAGGAGCTAAATGGATTGTGGGTAAACGCTGTGCATACTGTCTGATCGATGAGTATGCCGTATGCACTATGGAAGTATGCCCAGTGTTTAAATTGGCTTTTGTTAAGTGGGGGAGCCCTTCATTCGCAGTGGTCAATGTCACAAAACATTTCTACTATGCAAAATACACTGCTACTAACACACCGTTAATTCACATTATGTGTTCTTTATTAGTTATTTATCTCATATGCACATATCACAACAATAACATAACTTTAAAGGTGCACCGTGTAATATTTTTAGCAGTTTCTTTCCAGAATTCATGCTGCCCTTTCACAATTTTTACCTTTTTCACAAATACTTACCACCACCACCATCAGATTCTAAGTATTTATTATGACTGGGAAAATTGCACTTTTCATACATGAAAAAATTAATCTTTCCATGTCTACCATTTTGAATTTCTAGAAATAGACATTTTTAGCAGCTGGGTCTGCACTTACTCCTTTGCTGCTCCTAACAGTGGTACTGTTAAATGCATACAATATGATGGTTACCAATTCTAAACACAGGTTTTAGGAATTTATAATCAAATGTATTAAATATGGCTGGGTTGTTTTTTTTCTGCCAAAATGACCTCAACATACCCACTGAAAAAGTCCCTCGGTGTCCGCTTGATTGTCAGAGTTACAGCGTCTGAACAGAAAAATCAAGTTAAATACCAATGTATGTGGGGGTGGTCCACTATGCACTGGCTCACAAACTTGAATGTAGTTAAAATCAACATGAGCTACAGTACAGAATGAAAAAGAATTGAGCTACCTAAAGACATTGTGGCACTGAATCCATCTGATGTTATTAACAAGCGAAGCAAAAAAAAAAAAAGGTCTTTCAAAAGCCTACCCTACCAACACTGCCATTTACCCCTTTACCATGTGTGCTGAAGTAGGCTACCACTCATCCTTTCCATTAGAATAACTAATTTGTAACGAATAACGAAGTTTAGCGACCTCATAACTTTGGCCAAACTCATAGGATTGGGAGTCGAGCACGCTATCCAGGCTGGTGGTTGTCTCACTAGCAAGAGAGAAATTTGCTATTTTCCATACGCAAAGCTACGTTGCAGCAGGCATTCGTTCAATCAGTTAGCCAACCTTTTTTTTTTTAAACATTCTGATGTGATATTTAACTAGCACGAAGATACAGCACAGACAGCTACCAACTGCAAACTCGTTTCACTCAGAATGACACGACTTGATGAGAAAATCTCGGACGCGCATGTTGCACTGCCTGCCTGGCTGGATTAAATAATTCTAACTGTGATGTCATGGCTCTGCGCATGTGCACATGCTGTAATTCACCTAAACTTGCTTTTATTTTCAGCGAAATTATTGACAAACCTTCCTGACAATTGTAATATTTTTTAGAAGAATTGAAAAATGAATTTAATCACATTACATTTTATTTATTTTTTTTTTAAATATTGTAACGACCCAGAATTAAAGCTGCCGTCGGCAACTTTTTTTTAGTCATATTAG
This sequence comes from Odontesthes bonariensis, assembly GCF_027942865.1. Classification (NCBI taxonomy): domain Eukaryota; kingdom Metazoa; phylum Chordata; class Actinopteri; order Atheriniformes; family Atherinopsidae; genus Odontesthes; species Odontesthes bonariensis. The sequence goes on along the minus strand of NC_134516.1, from coordinate 13,828,817 downwards.
CTTGAACTGTCATGGGATTCTGGAAGTAGAATATTAAATAGGCTGTTTAGGAAAAATCCCGAATTCTGTAGCTCCCTCTGAAGCCTGTAATCGTGCTTGCAAAAATCGAGCGCTCCCGGCTGTTTTTAACCAATCACGTTAGGTTTATTATTGATCTATTATCTGAGCAGAACAGTCACCAACCATGCTGAGCATGAGTCTGCCCCCAGCTTGTGTGCGCGCACACTGGTGTGAACTCACGTGCACAACCTCGTCCACAGAGGGGGAGGGACCTGAAAGTTGTATCAGTTCGAATTTTCCGACTTTAGACTCGGAATTTTGAAAACCTGCCGACGGCAGCTTTAAGGTAAAAGCACACGGACTGGCTTGTTTCCTCCTCTCCCTGTCAATCACTGGACCGCAGGTCATGTCACTCAGGCGTGGGCTGGTGATTGGGGGAGAGGAGTGGGCGGGGGCCAGTCTGTGTGCAGTTTTGGTGCTCTCCTGGGGTTGGTTGCGGAGCAGGACTCAGAGTCACCCATGTTCTGTGATTGTACTGCGAGTGTAGAACTTAATAAAGAGCAGTTCGGCAATCGCCGGTCTCAGAGCCTCCGTGGAGTCATAATATGAACACTGGAGCAGGCGGAGCAGAGCTCCGTTTGCCGGTCCGTCCGAAGTGAGGAGGCGGAGCTGTGCTCCGGAGCGCTCCGCCCCAATTTAAACCCTGAGTATGCCGTATCCAAGTATGTAGTATGCGGTTTCGAACACAGCCACTGTCAGGTTCAGGGACATTTTGACATGTCGGCCGGTGAAGGTGGGGATCGAAAAGCCGACCTTCAAATTCGCAGATGATTGCTCTTCCTCCTTAGCAACAATCACTACCAAACTTGTGACTTAACCTTTGAAGAAATATGATTACATCAAGGCACCACTGATGTAATGCATAACATCCATATATGTGTAAGCCAAAAGTGTCTTTGGGTTCAAGTAGGGACTTCCGCAAAAACTTCCGCAGGAAACACAGGAAGGGTTACTTTGTCCTTTCAAAGCAAAGACAGAACTCCCTGTCACTCTCACATGCAACTTTCTTTACCTTAATGTAGAGCTTCCCACGCAATGTTAATACTACGTTCACCCAAGGATTTGGCAAGGAGCAGCAGCCCAACAGCTGACAACAGTGAGGACAACTAGAAATAATGCTTTCTTTTCTAATTGTAGTAATGTGATGCCAATAGCTTACGTTCACCGACACGAGTTCAATATGATTCTGTGGGAAACTACAGAATAAAATATTTCAATGGATGCAAGCAGTTTTTTACTGAAGCTTCCTCAAGTGGAAAGCACACACCTCAGATGAAAATAAATGTCCTTTCACTGCCCAAACCTAAAAAAAAAAAAAGATGCTTGTGGCAAATCCACGGAGAAAGTTCAGAAGACCAACTTGTTCAAAAGTTTACTCTTCATGTAAAACGTGACAAATATTATATGAAATTTGTGTTCGAACGTGAGGGATGGACACAGAAGAATTCCCCAGCTAATTAGCCGCACAGTTTTCCCATCTCGTCCAAATTTCTCCTGCGAGAGAAACCTCTGAGCCAAGGCATTATATGAAAGTTTTGCCCCCCCCTCCATCTGCTAAATTTGTGCACTCAGGCTTAATTGGGGCCAAATCTTGTCAGAGCCTCCTCTTTTTGAGCATCCACTATTAGTTTGAAGAGTATCACCATAAGGATCCAAACGTATAATAAATGAATAATTCTCTTTTCCCCTTTGTGTTTGGATTATTCAGAGCTTGAATAACACTTTTCTCTGAAGAATCAATCAGGAACACAACTAAAACTTCAAAATTGACCAGCGAACTGAATGAACGGTACTCAAAACTCTTCCAGTAAAAGCTCTAAGATCTATTGCAAAACATGCTCTGATGTTCAGAGCTCAATTATTTCATAGAAAAAGATCCTTCAAGATCGACAATATGCTAGTAGCTTGTCCACTTAAAGCTGACGTAGGTCAGATCAAGAGTAGTTAAAGCCTAAATGAAGTCGTTTGCAGGTGAGGACGCACATGTCTTTAACATATATCTAGTGTCGTATCGCAGCAGTGCGTTAGAAAATGTCCAGCCAGCATCCATCTTCCACTTCAGTAGCGGTTCTGTAGTCAGAGTTAATCTCTGCAAGCTGCCTTTTTAGAAGTATCATCACAGCTGCGCTTAAAAAAAGGGAAGTTAAAAAAAGAGGAGATCCATTCAGTCACTTAATTGTTACAACTTAATCGATAGAAAACTGGAGAATTTAATAACGCTCAAAATAAGAGGCGTGGACTTTTAAAAACTGGACAAAAAACAATGTGCAATGATCAATATTTTGATTTTATCGTACAAGAACGCCTCTGTATTATCAACATATCATCTACATTTTATTCTTTTAATATCACAATTGTCAACAATGTATTGATTCCCTCCCAGTTTCTCTCGTGGTTCATTTTTTCCCTTTGTTTGACTTGAGTTCTGGCTGGAGACTGGCATTTATTACCCTTTTATTTAGCTAATTAAGGATTTGTTCAAATTTCATTTAAGTCAAGTGCTTCATTCAATTAAAAAACATTGGATCACCTGTTATCAAAAACATCCCTGCTGTTTGTAAAAGAGCTTACCGAAGCCGAAAGGCATTTTTCTACTCAAACCAAAATGTATTGTAAGGGTCCAAACGATCACGTGCATCTTTATGTCCTTTCACACACACCTGGTGATTATTTCAGACGTTTCAGGTGGCAATTATAGGTAACACATTTACAGAAATAAACCGCCTGAAAAATATGGCTCATATTTCCAAATTTAATAATGTACAGACATGAACGTTAGCTTTGTGCTTTTCCCTTCACCTTCTTTTAATCCATCTCCTGTAAAAAAAAAAAACGTGAAAAATGGTCTTGCATTTGTTTAAACTCGGCAGCCAAACTAATGCGTTTCGTGTTGTTCGGAGCTGTCAGCGTTTGAAACGTGTCCTCTGGGGGTTCACTCACCGTGATAGCTGTGCATTAATGTCACTCACTCACTGCCTGCCTTCCCCACAGACACACACACACACACACTATTCCCGTATACATCCACACACACACAGATAAATATAGTGCCGCCTATTTTTGTCACACAAGCATGTTAGCAAACAGACGTGGAGCAAATGGTAAGCGTGCAATCACACACACACACCTACGTAGGTTTTGTTTATGTGGACGCATTTCCCCACACGGCTACATACAGTGTGCACACAACACTTGACATCATCTTTACATTTGCATGCGTGTACACACATGCAGAAAGTACACGGAATGGATTTCACACCTCCGCCACACACAAACCCATATTGATGCATCCTCAAGAGCGCACACAGACAAAGTTTGGCATTATACACATGTAGAAGTGCGTGTTCATTTTTGCACACGTAAAATAGTTTGAATATGGGTTGCAAGCACATACACGCACGTATTTAAATACAAACACAGGTCTGCTTTATTTTCATTTTTACGTCAGTCTTCGGCGTTATAATCTCCAACACATTTCCATAACATATATTACCCTGCTGTGTTGACCGCCAAGTAAAGTACTCAAGCTCATCCAGGCCCCCTTTTCATATTTACAGCGTGACTGATTTAAGATGGACTGATTGTGGGGATTTAATTACGGGGGACACAATGGCCACACAATTCTGTTTTCTTCTCTTCCCTTCTTGCGAGGCGCTGACACGCCGCACACTCGGCTGCACACTGCCGAGGAATGTTTTACACCCCAAATGAGCTGTGCTTGCAGAAGAATTTAATTTGATCTGCTGCTGTAATTGTGCTCTCACAAAAAAAAAGAAGAAGAAGGAGAAGAAGAAGAAGAAGAAGAAGAAGAAGAAGAAGAGGTTGGTTGAGGCGTGCCGGGGTGGGAGGGGGGTTGCAGTGCGTGCAACTTTAAAATGTAATATGCACAAAAAGTAAATTAACTCAAGAGGAGAGGTCCTTGTGATGTGTTGACACTTGCACTGCACAGGAAAGAGTGGAGGGAGGAGGAGGGAGGAAGAGGGAACGAGGGTGAGGAAGAAAAAAGAAAAAGAGAGAGGGGTAAAAAGAAATGGCTATGATAAAACACCACAAAGAAAAGCGTTATGAATTTTATTAATGACTTGCAAGACAGTATGCAAAACATCAAAGGTCCACAGGAAAGATTAATGACCCTGTGTGAGACTGTTTAATTACCTCCAGCTAATTAGATTCTTGACCAAATTTTTAATATCTGCGTGCGTGCTCGACGCCTAATTGAGATTCCACCATATTTATCAATCTTTTTTATTTAAAAAAAAAAGTTGTTTTTTTTGCTTCCTTGCTTTTCTCCCAATGCTCTTTACACTTTGTCGCCACTTACAGCAGAAGCATGAATCTCACCCAGGTTGAGGGGGGGGTGGAGGGATCCCAAAAAGGAGGAGTGAGGGTTATTTACTCTCTAAAAGGAGGAGGGATGCTTATCAACCTGATCGTGGATTCTAATGAAGTGTGCTTGCTAATAAACAGACTAAGTGAGCTCTGTCAACTCCCCTTGTCGTGCTATAATTCTCTTATCTGGACCTGAGCTGAAGGGAGAGGAGCTCTCAGAGGAGCCGCTCTCCATTTACGTCTTGTTTCTCCTCTCCTTCCATTTTCCTCCTCTGGATAATCCTGATGCTGTTTACCAGCATACGCACAGTTTCATCTAAATCGTTAGCTTTGAACTTCCAGAGAAAATTATCTATTCTGTGACCCTGTTGTTGTTGTTGTTGCGGCTGCTGCAATAATTGCACGAGGATTATTACAGTGAAGTCAGAGACGATGACTCCTCTGGGTTCGGGGTTTTTGTATCCACCTCTGTGGCTGTTTGCTTGTCCATTTCACCATCTCCAACTTGTACAGAGACGGAGAACGAACCTTCAGAATCATTATTAAATCTGTTTAGAGTGGAGCTACAGTACCTCGAGGCTGCAAAGTGTTTACCAGGGAAGGAAATAAGGAAATTGTACTGGCATTTCTCAATATATTTTCCCTTTTTCAGTCTTTTGAAAGTATATAAAAAATTCTGAGAAAGCTGAATTAGGCATTAATTGAGCTGTTCAAAACTTTAAAAACTCAGTATGACGTAGGCATTTCTCTGTAATAATGAGTTGCAAGAAAAGGGCAAAAGGTTTCCTTTATTTTCTCTGCTTTTATTCATTAGGTTTTTTGCTATTTCAGGCATGACATAAGAAAGAAAATATTAACCTTGTTTTCTCCATGAGATATCCAAGCATCAGAATCTGTCATTGTTGTGGCTGTTTAGTTTTTTTTTTTCCCCCTACTGTTTTCCTTACTTCAGAGGCATGTTTGCAAGACGAGATTTCATGAACCGGGTTGAACATTTTTACGGTGAGTGAAAGCTACACCGCGGTGGACTTGCAGGGCCATGCACAGCACCATCTGCTGTCCAAATATTTCCATTACAACATTTCCACAGCTAACAAGCTCAAACGGCCCTGCAGCAGTTCACTGTGAAATCATATCACTGTGTCAAGTTTCACAACACTCGTTTGAGACAGGGTTAAGCCTTAATTAGCATGAATTTCTAATGAATACGCGTCTAAAAAGACCTCATTCCCCCTTGCTACCTCTCATTTTCCCCTTCTCCCTGCACTTTTTTCATTTTACTTTCTGTCCGTTCTCCCACTTGCCTCCAGATGACTCCCCTCATTCTTTCGCTCCCTCCACCTATTTGCCTCCATCTGTCTCTGTGTTTCACTTTAAAGACCGAGATCTAAATAGGAGTAGATCACCTCCCTCGCTGGCGTTTCATTAGAGGCAATTAGAAAGCCGATGCTGCAATGTCCCATAAGGCTCGACGGGGAGAGGCAAGCCACAGGCCGCATTAGCTCATTGAGATGAAGTATGTATGACAACGCTTTCATCAGCGGGCAACAATTCCTTGCCGACATCTTTGAGCCAAGTGTCAGAGGTACCATTCTGACAATTATGACAATTAACACTGTCAAAATAAAGCCATTAGCTTAGCGAGAGGGCAAACCAATGCACCTAATTACAGGGTTTTCTGTCAAAATAGATTCCCTTCAGACTATTTCCAAGATGGAAAAAAAAAGAAAAAGTAATATGTCGCGCGTATGGTGGACGCCTGGGTACCATTGCTGACATCTGCCACTGTATTAATATCAGCCTTGGGTCGATATACCTGTTCATCCAACCAACTTCCAGTTGAGCGTGTCCAGGATAGCATCAAATTGGATTTAGGAATGAGAGAAAGATAAGTTCAAAGTTCAAATATCCTTCAAATACAAATGCTTAACAGAGTTGAATAATCATGTATTTTCACTTCAGTGATGATTTTCCAACTTATAAGGGGGTTCTAACACATGAAAAACATTATGTTGTGCATTTAGCTGCATTTCTGTCCATGTAATTTCTGGTTGGAATGTGATAGCGGCACCAAAAACAGGACAAGCTGATTCCTTAGAACACAAATTTTAGTCAAGGAAACAGCTTTCTTTAATTTAGGTTTGTTATGACTATACTAACTCTGACAATCACCAAATGCGGGCAAAATGAAACCTTTATCAATATATCATAAGATCACAATTAAGACACAATTAGTGAGAATACTATTATTGCTGGCCATAGAACATAGACGGGGTGGCCTGTCTCACAAAGAGACAGAAATAAACTATAAAACCTTGCAAGATTGAGTTTTGTCACCTTTAAAATATGCAGCACTGCCCATCTGTCTGTGGACGCTCCGGGGGAATCTGCTCAGCTTTGACGTGCCAATGTGAAAACACAATTACACAATCTCCTGGGAAGCCCTTGCCTGTCACATTATATTTACCTTAGGTTCAAGTGACTGTCTTGTTGCTTCTGTGCATCTATCCATCCATCAACCCAACATCTTCTCTGAGTGGATGAGGTCATTCTTCAACTGATCGAGCGTCTGCTTTGAGTGCTGCTTTAGCCTGCGAAGCACTAACACCAGATCTGTTTAAATGATTAGCTGAGGTTATTTTATGGCGTTTACCTGTTTTAAGACATCCAAAGCAAATCAAAACCACATTTTAGCTAATTTGGGCCCCGGTGGGAATCATATGCTCGGATTAGTGTCATGCACGTTCTCCTCAGAGAGCTGGCTCCTTTGTGTTCCGAGTCAAAACTGACCCATGTTTGTGTTATGGGATGGATGAATGGTGACAGCATAATTCTGCAGTTATAAAGGCAGGTAAAATCAATACCACATCCTGCATATCTCTAAAACGACGGGCCAAAAGCATCCCTTCATGTGATCATTGTATAGTTATAACATTCGTCTTTATCTTCATGGTAAAATAACATCATCCGAGACTACCTGCTTTTACAGCAATGATCGGAATTAACTTGGATGCTTTCTGAAACGTTTGGCTCATAAATGTGCGGGCGGCCATTACCTGATGTGATTTGAGCTTTTTGACCAGTTCCTCCAAGAATTCAAACTGAAATTACTTTACACAGTGTTTCAGTGGGCTTTTATGCTATAACAAAGATAAAATGTACATAATTCTACTCTTTTCCCCCCAAACTTTTTTGTGTCATCAGTTTAACAGTGGCTCGTAATTTGAAAACATTCAACCACAATTATTCCCATTTGTGCTGCCCCTTCCTATGGCAAATCCCCCTCAACAAGCTGACTTCCAGCCCAGAGGTCAGAGTGGTTTACTGAAAGCTGTGACCCCTGGAAAATGCCTGACATTCAGATGTATTCTGGATCAAATCCAACTCGTAAAGATGGCGACCGAAGCAGTTACAGGTCACTGAAGAGTTTTTTCTCTTCCCGTCTTTCTAATTGGTTTGTAATTAACCGTCTCAAACAAACAAAGCGATTGGAACTTTAAATGCCTATATGGTTCACAAATAGGAAACATTTAAAGCTTAGGTGAGGAAGCTGAGGTGATGTTTTCAGTAAAACAAACTCAAGCCGCAGCGACAGCATCGGCAGAACCAAAAGGTTCTGTTAACACACGCTCTCATTCGGAATTTAGCCAGTTTCTGGTTACAATAGCCTAAAATAAACTACCGAACATTCTGACATCACAGAGGCAGATTACTATAATTACTTATAGCTCAATGTTACCATTTCCAACAGTAAACCTTTTACAGTTTAAAGAAGAGAGTAAAAAAGCTCTGGTCAAAGTCTTGCAAACTAAACTAAAACAAGTTCAGACAAACTGAATTAAGTGAGAAATCTGTTCTGCTTAATAGGGGAAAAAAAGAGCCTCTCCATAAATTCCAGTTAAAATTATGTGTATCATTCAATTTCTTCAATCTTATTTTCCGATTTAATCCACATCTTGGGGAAAAATCAGCAAGTCTGTAAATCAGAGCACTCTGAGTCGGAGTGATCGCCATCGCTGCCGGTGCTTCTCCCCTTTTGGTTTTTATCAAAAAAAAGGAAGCTGATCAGTCCCTTAAGATAAGGATGGGAGCTCTTTGCTTAAAGCATCAAGTTAATAAAAGAATATGTTCTCCATCACGCCAACCGCTTATTGTATTTCACAGGGACAAAATGCAATTTGAATCATTTCTGTGCCGCACATCAAAAGGAAGTGGGCAGGGCGCGATGACTCACTGCACCGAAAACACTCCAAAAGAAGAAAAATCAGATCTGCACTCTGTTTCTTCATTTCTTCGTACATCTCTATTTGTCTGATAAGGCTGCGAGCAGTGGCAGTAAAAGGGTGGATAAGTTGAGACAAAAACAGTGACATGGACGCTCTGCAGGCTGATAGGCCGTCAGTTTATCAATAAATGACATCATTTGCCCCTCAGACGTCTCTCTGCCTGTCACATTGGTGGGACTCAAATTAAAGAAAAAAAACAAAAAGGAAGAAGAGAAAAGAAATGACTTTTTCCCATTTGAGCTGTCTGGATGATGGCTGGAGTCTGAAACACTCGGGAGTCTCCAACTGTCTGAGGAGACAGAAACTTTCAAATGATTGCACAGTCCCACTCCTGACAACAAATATGCTGTGCTAACGGCACAGTTAAACACCATTACATGAGATCAAACTGCAATAAAAAAGACACTAACACTGATTATAACAAGAATTCCATTTCTAAACTGGACGATATTTAAGTACAAAAAACATTAAACCGTATATGATAAGAAGGGCAGACTTCGAAAGTCTCAATCTTGTTTTGTTGACTGATAATTCTGTCATATGGTGGTGTGACGGACTGCATTTGTGTCTAATGGTGGCAGCACATAACCAGGGTGGAGCAGGGCTGAGGTTCAGATCAAATAGTTTAAGGGTGTATTTACATCTAACAGAAACTCTGTGGGATTTCTCTGCAAACGTGGCTCACTTGAACAGATAAACTATTAGCTCCGCACAGACATCCGAACGTAACCACCTGATGCTGTGATCTCAAACTTATCCACTTCTTCTAAACCAAGGATTAAAAAGAAGTATGGGGGTTTACAAGATCATTTAAGGGGATCGCCAGTTGAAAAAAGCAGAATATATACATTATTATGCTTGCTATATAATGATATTGGCACTATAACTATTTATACCAGCGCTAGAAGCACACTAGACTGACTACAGTCTTCATCGTACACAGAAGGTGCTGCTATATAAAAGAAAAGAAAAAAAGAAGAAATGGCACAACAACATTGCGCGAATAGGACTTGAAGGAGTTGTACAGGAAGTAGACTGTGTATATACAAATCTAACTACAACCGGCATGTGAATCTGTGGGCCGTGTATGTTACTGCTGTGGAAACAAACAGTAAGAGAAGTGGGGAACCTGTGACACAGCTTGTTGAGTCACTCACACATTCAGTAGGGTCTGTCATTATATATGCAGAAAATAAACACAGGCACACAATGCTTTGTTTCACACAACCTCTGTGTGCTTGGTACAATTACATATTGGTGATATCAGTCAATGCTAACGTGAGCTGCTGCTGCAATGAATTGGCAACCATAGTTAAAAAAAATCCAGTCAGTTATTTAGTCAGTTATTATGGACAACTAGCATATAAATAATCATTTACAGTGCTGCCATTCAGGGCTGTGATTATTTTTAGACTGAGTTCAGGTTTAGGTCAGGTCCGGGATGTGCAACTCGGTTTCCAGACCTATAACAAGATAACAGGGGATGACTGCGAGGCCCCGTGCCAACATGAGATACAAGGCCCCTGCTCATACAGCTGCACAAGCATAAACCCGTGTAAGATGGACAAAGCTTTAAGTTCTGCTACTCGCAGTGCAATTCGTTTGTAACAATTAGAATCAAACCATCCACTACGACTTTCTTCCAAACAGAAATGATCTTTAAAACTGTTTGCTTTCCATCGAAAAGTCAGTTGTCACTGTTGCATTTGTATTCGAGGTGTGTGGCATTTTTAAGAAGTCAAACGCATTCTAAATGTGAATCAGAGTGAGGCTGTCTCTTTTTCAGAAACCATACAGCACACGGTGCTGCTGCTATATCATTCTAGTGTACTCGGATGAAATGAACCGTTCATCGTGCAGCTCTTCTTTAATTAGTGCCACGGAAGTAGATGTAAAGTTTCAATTTTAGTAATCGATGACAAATCAATGTGGAGTAGAGAGCCACAGAATCCTTTCAGCTCTTAGTCTTTAGATTATAATCATCCGTTACCATCTCTTCGCTTCTGTTTGATCAGTGTGGGAAAACTGCCCAAGCCGCCTGTTATTGTTTATCCTGTTATGCAGCTGATACAAGCAACCCCATGACCAACCGCTAGTCTGGGCAGGAGGCCTCGGAAAGTCCCCTCTCACCAACAAAGATTCTCTTGTGTGTTTTGTTTGGATTTGGCAATTGTGTTGAATCTGTCATCATTTGTGGAGCATCATCCACATTCCATTACCGTTATGGAACATTCTTCCATTCTACCATGTGATCTTGACCCATAATAAATCCCCAAAAGAGAGGGTTTTTTTTTGTTTTTCAACATGTCTGCATACTAAGACCTCTCTTGTTAAACCTTTGGCTCTGACCTCTACACAGATGTCAAACTAAATTCTAAAAAAACGTAATGCCTGCAGGTTACTGACTGCAGCCACAAACAATACTCCAGTTGTATTTCATTCATTCTGGGACCTTAACCAGTTAAACAACATTTCATTATTTGTAACAGCAAAGCACTTCTCAGGAGTTCGTCATTAAGGGAAAAGCCGACTCACATTTAATTTCGAGCAACTTTCATTTAGAAACTCAACTACCCGCCTGCTCTAATCCATAAAAATGTATCTGTTACTTTTTGCGAAGGTTAATGTGAATTTATCACAAGATAATTCCACGAGACTGAAGCTTTTCCATTCTATTCGAATGAGCAATTACCTCAAATAGTTGTACGAGTAGAAATGTGAAGCCTGTACAGCTGCCTGACTTGTTGTTCAGAGACATGCTGAAAATGGTCGGGTTCATTAGCTGTCAGCTGACGCGAGAGTTTGTGGGACTTCTTCTGACTGTGAGCAAACCTGTCGCAAATGACCTAGTGGGATGTTTGTGTGAGGACTGTTACGACCTTGCATGATTTTTGCAACAGAAAGTGATAAACACAACACTGGCATTAAATCAATTGAATAAAGAAAACAAAGGCCTGCAGCTAACAGGTAGGAGTTAAAGATTCTGTTACTTTCATATCAGACTTTCATATCACCAAATTCTCCAGCTCTTCACGTGCTTTTTCATACCCACCGTACACTGTTAAATTCTATGTGATGCTTTTAGCAAAAACAAGAAGTGGAGCTCACACTTGATTTGATAGAAACTACACACAAAAAAAATGACTTGTGAGTGATTAATCATAACCTGCATTTTGGGTAGCAGGTCTGTCTGATAATGCCACCTCCCGCCTCCCCACGTAGCCGTCTCTTAAATCTCTATTTCACTCCGTGACCGCTCCTGATCTGTGTCATCAATCATTCAGTCAGAGCTGGTGGCACAAGAGGGAAACTTCAAAGGCAGGTCAGACTCAGCCGGCAACACCGTCAGAGTGGCACGGCTGAAACTGTATTGTGTATGCACAACAATGGTGAGCCATTACAGTGGAGACTGTTATCAGCCAAAGGCTACCAGGGACGGTTCCTGTCTCATTGTGAGCCAACGGAGTAGATTGTGTTCACGAGGGAGTTCAGACTAAACATATTAGGGGCGTAAGAAGACACACCTGGGGCTTATCTTATGGGAAATGGAACTGGCACAATATCCTGAAAAAAATGCATCCTAACAATCGTGTTTTTAAGCGTGTCCAACTGCGTCAGTGTTTTGTATTCGCCTGTGCTTCTCGGCTCGAATAGGCTGGATGTTCTTTGTGATCACTTAAACGTATTGTACTTACGTGGGTGTGCGTCTCGAGTTCGACTGTCACGGTCATGTGTGTCAGAGTGCGTGCACGCGCGTTTATTTTTGTGAGCTCCGCACACGACATGTGGACCAAAATCCGAGAGTATCCCTCATGAAAAGTCAGTGTGACATCTTTTAATGATAAAGCCGCAGATGAATTGTTTATGGTGCTTTTACGGGTGTGTGTTTCTGGCTTTGTGCATGTGTGTGTTTGGAGTGTTGCAGGAGTGAATAATTCAGAGAAAAAGCCGTTTGTTTTCAGGGGGCGAAGGCAAAGACACATCTGAAACATATGGGAGGAAATCACATTGAAAGCAGTGAGCAGTAAATTAATGGTAACAGATGCCAAGATGTCTGGCTAGTGCTTTTTTTTCCTCCGATTTTCTAGCTTTTGTTTTCTCTGAGAGCTCTTGCATTCTTAATGTTGGGAAATAACAGAAATAAAACGGTCTCTCATGTGAATAGTGTCACTTGTTCCCTTGCTGCAGCCCTTACAGCTGAAGCTCTGTGGGGAAAAAAAATAAAAATAAAAAAAATCAGCCCCACCTGGCTCTGGAGTTACCTTTCTGCTCCACCGTTTAATTGATTTTAATTCACGGCGGTAATAGCCTTTCAGCTGCAGATGACGGCTCGACAATGACGCCATAAATTATTTGTTACCTTGATGAAGCAGGCCCACTCAACTGATAAGATAAAACGGAACTATGGTCTCTGTTTTCTCAGTCCGTCTCCCCTCCTCCACCCAAGGAGAATATCTTGGCATATCAGAATTATGTCTAAGCTCGATAGCATGTGCATGCGTGTGTGTGGCTGTGTGTAGGGTGCGTTGGCCTATGTCCAAGCATCAGCCGCAACAAAGACAACCTTGCTCTTAATGGCACATATCTGAGAGATGGAGGACCTCGATACATGAAAGCACTGTGATCATTACACTGATAGCAATTATCCTTCAGGAGGCTCTAATGGCGGCGGCCTCTCTTGTAAGCACACACACACACACAAGACAAGCTTGCAATCAAGGGTGGCAGGCAATTAAAAGCAATGCTTTTTGGTGAACCTTTAACGACATACACAGCCTGACAAGGAGATTTAATAAAGAAAAGGCGTCATTTCAGAGAACAAAAGGAGGAATCAGGACAAGAGATATTAATGTTGTTTATTAATATATTCTTAATGTGTTGCGGTGGACTGGGGGTGGGTGGGGGGGTTGAGGGGTCTCTGGAGTGGAGCTGTGGCTTTGGCAGGAGTATGATTGAGTGCAGGGGCCAGTGTGTCGGAGGGACAAAAACAACAAGGTAATTAAAGCTTAAAGCGTGCAGTTTATTCTCTGCCATCCGTGACAGCGTAAGGTGTCTTCCATCCAGCCCCCATCAACCCCCTCCCCAAATGAAAAATAAGTCAGGTAATTGTCATTGCGCTCTGCATGTCATTATTCATTAAAGAGGTAATTCATCTTCATGGAGAAAGCAGAGGAAAGCAGGTAGGTTTATTTGTCATAATTCAACGGGCGGGTCGCATTTATCAAATCAGGATTTTACAGAATAAATGACAAACAAATGATCCTCACTATTACACTCCTTCAAGTTTGTGTGTGTGTGTGTGTGTGTGTGTGTGTGTGTGTGGGTATTGGAAAGTCGCTACATGGAGAGAAATCTTTGAGTTAAAGTTTTTGAAGGCATCACCAACACCCCCCTTCACCATATACACACACACACAAATACACAGTCATTTTCCACAGAGTTCCTTTTTTTTTTTTTTTTTTCAAAGTGCGATGGGTTGACTAAAGAGAACGCTCCCCGTTGTTTTTCCTCGCGCGGTTACAAAGAGGCGCGTAAAAAGTTACAAGGTTGTCCCCCGTGGGGTTAGATTTCAAACAGCACCTGTCAAAGCAGATGGGGCATTTAAATAAGAGTCTTTAAGAGGTATTTGTTACAGCGGAGCTCAGGAGTACCTGCTGTGCTCGCCGATGCCTTTCACGGCTGTCGTTGCTCTCACAGAATCTGTTTGCTGTGTTTGCAGGGATAAACATCACATTAAAAAAAGAGAAAGGGAAAAAAACACAACAAAAAACCCACTGAGGCCACAAATTACACAGGAGAAGACTGCATTAATGTAGCTGCTGAGGCGAGGGAAGTCATGTCTGCCTGTTCTACTGTGAATCTATGAATGCTTATATGTTTTCACTGTGAGACAAAATTTCAAGTTTTTGAAGTGAAGATAAAATACTTACAATTCCAAATAAATTTAGTACAATTACAGACAACAATATTCTGACAGGCAAGCATTCTTTTGCAACTGTCTATGTAGCCAGAATAAGAGAAATAATAAATAAGTGGAAAGTAAAGCATGAATTTCCAACTGCGGTAAGAATAAGTCCTGAAGCTCATTGAGCTCATTGATCGTGTACATATGCAAACACAACTTGCATTGCCGAACACCCTGATCTGACCTGATCTAAATTCAAAACAACATGCTGGTTTGAAGATGTCTACCGCAGAGTCCTGACGGCACTCCGGGCCTCAGCCTCAGCGTGAGCTCACACCTGGGAATTCGGGCCGATACTGTGACTAAACATTGCCGTGGACAGATGTGTCCTCGTGGCCAAGTTTGTCCACAAAAAGAAAACAAACACAACCACCTATAAGACTCATGGGCTCCTCAAAGATTCGGGCTGCAAGAGATCCAAACAAACACAACAAATAATCCACAGCCTGTTCAAGTTGAAGCAAATGCATCTTTTGGGATGTTAGGGGTCTGAAACCCCAAACACAATAAAGCAAAAGGGCAAATAGCTGGCATGTTTGGCTGAAACATGCATTAATAAAATTGTCTCGCTGTTGCTGAATTATTTCAACATTAATGAAGCCGATCCACAGCAACTAAACCGCTAAATCTCTCATCCGGGGAGCCCTACTGCATGACCTTATTTGACAAAATTGATGACATGAGCAGGAAACAGAAAGGGGAGGATGTGGCTGACAGGCCAAGAGTTGCCATGTCTGAGACTGATCCCCTCTTGAGATGACTTTCCTGTCACACTGGCAGCCTGCGTGTTTCATCACTCTGCGCCCAGCATTTTCCCTGGACTGCCACCACCAGGGGACCAGGGGCTGGTGGTGGAGGTCAGCGCAAGAGGCTCACCTCCCCGCCTATCGCCACGGCAGCAGGCCTTCTCCGTGACAGAAATGAGACACTGGTGGGCTCAGGAACCGTTGCTCCGTCTGTCATTTCCATCTCTCTTTTTGCATCTATCTGTGGCCCTTTCCATCCTTCAATCAGCAAGAAAATAAATAAAAAAATGAAAAAAATAAAAAACACAGGATGCCCTCTTGTTCTTCACATGCTAAACTTCAGTCGGATTGTCAGACACTTAATAACTGACAAAACACTTTCTCCGACTCCCCGTCATTCCCTCTGCTGTCAGAGGAGATAATAAATAAAAATGACTCCTGCGTGGGTGGAGGGAGGACGGCCGAGACGGAACATCAAGAGATGGACAAAGTGTTTCCAGAGGCCTGTAGGGAAACCACAGACCAACACACACGTTGATGTGTACACACAAACACTAAGGATGCAGGCAGGCGCCCCCCTGATCCCCCAAGGCTTATAATGGGAATAGGCAATGTGACAAAGAGTTAAAGGCATGCCAGGCCAGTGTCCCAGATAATAGGACAAGCTGTCCAGAGTTGATGCTTCTTGCTTTGGTACGGTCAAACAAGGCCTAATGTGGAGACTTTGCAACCATCTGGGGGTTTGAGAGAGGGTTGGGTGGGTAGATAAACTAAATAGAGCTTCATCGCACAGCTGTACACAACCCTCTGCGTGATGGCAGAGCTTCAGAAAAGCAACAGACTCAGAAGACTCGAGTCAAAGTCGTCCACAACAGAGAAGCTAATGAAAAGGTAACAAAAAAAAAAACAGCCACAGAAGTAGAAATCATCAGTAAATCCAGTAACATCAACTGCCAGATGAAAACAGACACAAACAACAGAATGCCCTTGCTTTGTGGGGGTTTGTAATACTTTGCGAGTGAAGGACAATTGGTCCTCAGTGTAAAGTGAGCGCTTGGCTTTTAACGGACCTCTGCATGCCAAGTCCTCTGCAGGCGATGGCTGGGGATGCTACCTTCGCTGTCATTCAGCCCCATCTCGTCGACTAATCTTCTTGGTGCAATGAAAGAGCTTAACAGCTTTGCAACACTATCCCTCCCCAAATGTCATTATCACAATGTACTGCGCCGTCCGACCGTCTCAACCGGCTCCCTGCTTATCGTTTTCTTCATGGGAAGTTGAAGGCAGGCGTCCGCTGACATTCACCGAGCTCTCAGTGCAGCTCTTGTTCTCAGCATGCCAGACAAACTCATTTATAGGACATTATTTGGGAAGTCATTTCTGTAGTTTTCAGTTTGCTGCTTGTGTTTCTGTCTTTGGAGTTGTTGTACATTGAACTTGGTGTAGATATGTCGCATCAATCCTGAACTAATCATGATGTCGGCAATGAAAATGTCAATCTCTATTGAGAGAAACTGATTAACGGGGTACAATTCCAACGTCGTATACACAATGCACACAAATGAATACGTATCCATAACTTTCCAAACTAACATTTCATACTGAGGAAACGGTTATTTCCGTTGTTTAATGAAAATTTCCCTCATGTTTTCGTGTCACTGCAGTACTGCAAAACATGCCTAACTTGTGGGAAATCCTGCTTTCTATTATAAATAAGATCTTACACACATGTAAAAGTATTTTTTACATTTTAACTAGTATTGGGTCATAGTATTTGGTCATTTAGCTTAATTGATCCTTTATAGTGTTTCAAAGCAAACTAACTGAGGCTTCTAAATTAAGACAAAAAGGGACTGATAAATCCTCATATCATACTAAAATCATAATAATGTATAACTTAATGGCACAAAGTGAGGCATGAATTTGAACTTTCTTTGATTAATTTCTTTAATTAACTACATAGACACTATAAAGTAAATATACATGCAAGTTAACATTAATATCTCCCTGCATTTTTTTTTTTTTTTTTTTAAATGCAAAGGAGATTATCATGTTTCATCACTTTAAACAACCCGAAAGTCCAACAAAACTCCCCTGGATGGCGTCACCACCATCGTAGACGTCCAGACATCGAACTGAGTGCCTAATCGATAAGCTGAAATAGAATTAAATATATACTGTGGAGTCAAAAACATATTTAAAGCTCGTCTGTGGTGAAAAGAACTGAAAAGGAGAAGAGTGAAGATGGAGGGGGGGGAGCGTGCATTTTTGCACAACTCGTCTAAATATACATGCGTGTAGCGGTATCTCACATATTTCATCAAGATGAGGCCTTCTATCTCTACGATGGACCCAGCAGGGAGCCGCCTATCTGCAGCTCGGTCGTGATCTCCGAACTCTTTCTCTCCGCTCACTTCACTCTTTGTTTACTCTCACACAGAGTTGGTGATGAGCGCCCAGCCCCTCCTCTTCCTCCTCCTCCTCTCCCACCACCTCATTACCTCCTCTACCTGATGGCCCTGCTCCTCTTTCCTCCCTCTCCACTTTTATTTATATATTTATCTATTTTTTTACCCCAGCTTTGCGGGTTACCCTTTTTAATATCATCGGTGAAACATGATTATTACCTCTTAATGCTGAAATTACGGGGGCATTCTTTTTGTCATCGTCGCCGTTGCATTTTTCCCGCGTAGCACCCCGTGGCAGGAACATCTTTATCTCCCCATGTGCTCCTAGTTTTAAAACCTTTACCCCCGCTGTTTGAAAAATATTTCTCATTTTCCTCCCCCATGGCGTGGAGAAATCCCCATAGGCAAACCATTAGTGATCTTTCTGCCTTTCCCAAACACTTATTACTATCACCCGCACTCCTTGAGCTGCCTCATTGGCTTTTGGTAAATTATGCAAATAAGGTGATGTTCGAACATATAGTTTTTCTGTTTTTCTGCAACTGCGCAAGTTTGCACAGCCTTCCACCGAGCAGCCGTGGCACCATTAAAGTGACTGAGCACGTCAGCAAGATTTATGCATCAGTGACAAATTATAATGCTTTGTCGCTAATTTCCCCGCTGCTTCTTCAGTGCACAGGTTTAGTTATGTGTTTGCCTTTTGGTGAGGCCTTTGGTTGCGAATTTTAGTGTTTTTGTTTTTTTTTTTGGATCGTTTTGTTTTTTTTCTCCCTGCATATCAATGTGTCACTTCACTTCACATCTGCAGAGACAGGAGGCTGCAACCCAAGCGAGTCTGGTGTTTGACTCATTATAGATGAAGCAACATCTATTCTGGAGTTTCACTTTTTGTTCGAGTCACTCTGAGGCAAACAGAGGTACAGCCAAGGGAGATAAAAAGTTCAATTTATTCTTTCTATGTTTCGTAGTACTTGCAGATAGTATCAGATTTCTACTATCTGTCAGGTTTGGGACATATTTATCTGTTTTGATGGAGATTCTGACACTGTCATTTTAACATAAATAAACATGCATGTAGTAAATAACTCCTGATTCCCATATTCTTACATTTAAAAGTCTTAGTCGATGAAAAAAAATGAATTAAGAAAAAATAAAAAAAATTTAAAAATCACATTAAGCATAGACTATCAGAGAGGATCCAACATCAATACCTCCTCCACACTGAGCGAGCAGCATCCCACCTTGCCTTGCTTCCTCTTCATGCACGGCGTAATTGTTTTTCATTTACTTTGAAAACAGCTAGCTGAAAAGATGGGCCGTTTCAATGAACAGATTAGGGCCTGCAAGCACAAACAAATGACAAATCCCTCTTAACCCTGTGAGCCTTTCACTCTCCGCCCTCCCACAAACACACCTCACCCCGTCAAACATTTGGCTCTGGCAATGTTATTAAACACAACTTTGTGGATTTACTTCCTTCAAAAGTGCCATTTAACCAGGCGGCAGGCAGGAAGGGAGCAGTGCCAGGAGGGGAATTACAGGTTGCCAGCGTTTCGTCTTTGCAAAGGAGTGACAGGGCCGTCATTTTGCCGGCGGGGCCACCTCCCGTGTTGTTGTGACAACCGGTCATTATACATCGCCGAGATGCTCTCAGCTGCAGGTTTCAGCCCAGATGCAAATGGACGCAAATGGGCTCCGACTGCGACCAAGCTAATAATGTCCTTCTCATCTGCTTTGCTTCCTTTTCTTTTTTTCTTTCTATACTTTACCACCCCCCCCCCCACTCACACACACTTTAGGTGGACAGTCGAGTGTACGGTCTCCAGATATTGTTGCAGTCTTTGATGAGCTTTCAATAATTACAGCTAAAGTTATCTGAACCCTGGATAAACATGCAGTTAAGAGGCGAGATTAAAATAAAGCGCAAAAGTGATGCATTTAATTCCTGCAAGGCAACACTAGGTTATCAAAATCATCTTCTGAAACCAATAAAACCTAAATGATATTGAGCTTAATGAAATTAGACACATATCCTAAGAACTAAAAGGTCACCATATGGAATATGTTGAAAGGAGCTTGTAGTTGTAGAAGTGTAGCTGCTACGTTTTATTGCACGGTGGACAAATCCTTTGGAAACAATTACACTGTGTAAATATTATATCTCTGTCTTGTTAAAAAAAAATACACTTGTTTTTTTTTTAATTCCTATATATTTTCTCTCGTTAACGTCGTCTTGAGGGGGCAATCTGTTTTGAATTTGCACATATTGACGTTGTAATTACTGCTTTTTAGGTTTCGTTTGAATTAATCAATTGAATTAAGAGATTTTTATGTCAAGAAATGTGGTAGTTACATAAAGATGAAATACATTACATTTCACGAAGGATAAAAAAAATGAGTTCAGGTTTACAAGGTGCAAAGTTATCTTCACCTTCTGTCTTTGATTTATTTGGTCTTTTCTTTTCAAAGAGCACGACTAAATAAATAAACTACACTCGTAAATTCTCTTGGGAAAAATATCACAGCAGACTTAAACTTCTACAATGCTCAAATAAAACTTAAGGACAGAAATGTGGAGCGTATGTCCCTCTTCCTCATGTCCTCCCATTCTGCTACAATTTAAAGCTCTGAATCTTCATTATCAGCGACATACTGTGTATCTTAAAAGCAGCTTTCAATACGTCACAAAATAAACATTTTTTATTTTGTGATTACAGAGGGATTACAGAAAAAAAGGGGGAAACATGTTAGGATCTGCAATGGTTTTAGAACAAAATAATGAAAGAAAAAAAACATGACTGAACAGAGTTTTACTGAGTGATACAATTTGTGTAAACGAATGGTGTAAATTTGTGTTAATACTGACTAATTGTGAAGGAAATTAGTGTAAACAATAAGAGTCCTTAAACATTTTACCTCCAGAGGAAGTTAAAATCACACCCTTCTGGTCTAAATATCTAATGTAAATTTAATTATTAATTAAACCGACTGTTGTTGTCCGCTACAGGTTCACTGATGCAATGAATTGTGCGAGCACAGCACTGAAGAGCCATCCATGAACGATGCTGGTTTGGTGCTCACACACAAGTGATGTTTTTTTCTCTGTGCCATAAATGATAACATGTGTGCTGATGATAGATGAGCTCATCAACACGGTTGTCTCTTCTCGGATTCAGCGACTCACCTGAGCGAACCAGCAGACAGCTTTTCACCTGCTGATCAGTGAGCTTCTTCACTGAGTTGCTTTTGTTTGTTTTTACCCATTATCAGTTTGATTCCAACACAACTAGTAATAATTTAATGTAACTGTTTCTCTCCAGTACGACAAAAAAATGTGTTAAATTAGAGGATTACTTTCAAAAATCTGTTTTATGGTCATTTTCCTTAAGCGGCCACTACAAATGCTTTTGTTAATAACATTGCCAAATCTACATGTATCAAAAATGAGCCAGAACCAGAACACAGGACTAAAAATATGTGCTTTTATATGATCCACGTTAAAGTGCTGCCTATTTGTTTGCTTCCAAAATCACTTCTTTTTTTGTGTGTGTGGGGGGGGGGGGGGGGGTTGGTTTACCAACTGCAGCCCAGCTCTGTGTTGCAATCCAGTGAGAGAGAGAGAAAATAAATGATCATATTGTTCTTGTAATGCTTGCTCTCGTTCTTGGGGTCAGATCTGATTAAAGTCCCAGCCCATTAGCAGAAGTGAAATGCTGGTGTTTTGGATAAACAGTAGCAGCGGGGAACAGCTTTTTGCAGACAGAAACTGTCTACCTTCTGCAGATATTTTGAGATCTAATGGGATAGAATATGACAGGTACACACAGATCAGCCACCATTCAGTCATGCTAAGCAGCAGAGCTGACGTGTCGTGTACACGGTGCTTGAAAAGCAACACACACCCTCCAAAGTTAATGGGGACAGAAGTGATTATTCTCTCTCTTACTCTCTCCTCTCTCTCTTCAGATATATAGATATTATCAAAAACACCAAACTGCTGTATATTTGATTTGAATTCTACAATCGTAAACCAAAATATTCATGGAGGTGCTGACAGTTTGAAATATTACCCGTACATTTTTTAGCCAAATACTGTATCTCTTTACTATTACAATTGTTCTTTACTTATTCTGACTGCTGTACTATCGAGTTACATGTATGAGGTAATTCATGTATAATGCATGCATATAAAAGCAGATGTTTTACTCCTAAAAGGTAACAGCACATTTACTGTAGCTGTAGGATTGAGCACATTCATACTTTACTGCTTTATTAGAATGTGCATATGTATCACTGTGTATTTCATGATGGGCACATCTCTACTTTTTTTTTTCATTATTATCAGTATTTAAAAGGGTAAAACCTAGCAAAAAGTAACTAATTGTTAAATTATAAGATTTCGTCAATTGATACATTTAATCTAATCTTCATATACATTTATCTTTGCACTTGTGAAACTGAGAGGAGAAGCAAAGGAAATTTACACTGTATTGCACTCAGAGAAATGTCGGTGCCACGAGGTAGAATATAGCACAAGCATTCAAAGATTTAGTAAAACGATGCACTAGGTTTCGGGGTATCCACCAAAACGGTTACGTGATATCATAACATGAAGACTTAAGAGTTTTCTGCCCTCTTCTGCCTTAATAATGCTGATTGAATTTTGTTTGCCTTCACTAATAACATTTAAAAACTTTTGGTCCATTTGTCCCAGATAGTTTCATCAGATGTATCAGGATCGAGGAAAAGGACGGTCATCAGAAGAGAGAAGGAATTCCTCAAAGAGTCTTATCCCGAGTCGGCCCGACAGAAGAGGCACGGAATTAAAGGGCAGTGATTACCGATGTGAATGATCTATGTCATTGCACAGATCCGCAGTCTACTTTAAAAAAAAAAAAAAAACACACAGAGAAATCCTTCAGTCTCCAAACATAGATAAGACCATTTAAGGGATCATCTCACTGGTGCTGGAGAAGTGCAAGCTTTATTTTAGCACATAAGCCGAGTATTCACAAACCGCAGATTGAATTGGATAATTGGATCACTTGCTTTAAGATTAACTGTGTTAATATTCTTTATATTATATTTGGACTGTACTGCCCACACAAGCCATCAGCAGTCTTTAAATTGACTGCAAAAGTTTACATGTATTGTAATAAGAGTTTTCAATTTTTGTGCAAAAAGCCTGATGGGTTAGCCTGATTCTGTGTTACACCATCAAAGATAGGTATCTGTTTTAGTGGTTCATTTGTGTTTTTAGTAGAAATCCATTTTTACAACGTTAAACTGAGCAATACAGACCAAAGCATAACAAACACCATTACGCCAGTGTCCTTGAGAAGATGAAGACACGTAACTGTAAGGGAAAGCGAGAGAAAATAGGATTTAGGATGTCTGGGCCAAAATTTATACTTCCTTGTTCTGCGATAAAGTGCTCTATAATCTGGAAATAGAGTTTCCTTTAAAATATTATGTTTGAAGGCAGAGGGCAGAGGAGGGGAGGGGAGAAAAAGCAGAGCTCAAAGCAGGCCTCATAATCTAATAAATTGATTTGCAATATCCTCTGAAACTGTGAACTGATAAATGTAGTTTCTCATGTTGCCCCGCCTCGTCTCCAGCTCTCTGCTTAATGTGCTTCGGCGCATTGGATAGACAAAAAGACGGTCCTGGTAGTTTTGAAAACTATTCCAGTCGCCTTAATGTAAGCGCTCATCTGGGCCTTGCAAGTGGTCACCCAAGGATTAGGGACGGCTGTATTGCTAAGCTTATTCTCTCTCCTCTCTGTGTAACCCACCCTCTTTTTTTTTTTTTACTGTTCTTTTCTTTGACAAAAAGCAAGCTGACACTCGAGACAAGGCATTAAACATTGGCTACAAATGGGAAAAAAAATAAACAGATTATCCTTGGATATGAACTCCCATGTTCTTGGGATTGCTGGACAGCTGAAGCCAAAATGAACAATAAGCGGCTGACTCTGGGTCGGTGGCCAGAATCATCTGCACTGGCAGATTGCGGCAGAACAGAAAAGAAGATCCAGTGGCTTCAGAGGGGCCGTCGCGACGCCACACGGTCCCAACACGTAAGGAAATAGAACTAATCTGTGGCCCCAGAGGACACCCTGCGACTATTTTTTCAGACTGCTGCGTTTCTAGCGGGGGGGAGATTTACCACCCATGATTCCACTGGGCGGGTATGGAAGATGCCACCCTATTCAACACCCCTGCCAAAACATTAACATTACAAACATTACAGCACACAAAGGAGAAACAGAATCTTATTTGCGCCCAAATCCTCTCAAGTCCCTCAGAGTGTGGCATGAAACGTCTCTGTTGCGAGAGCCGAACAGATCTCCCTCAGGTTTTGTGTCTTCTAATGGCTGATTTATCATTGCCGTCAGCCGTAGGCGTTATCAGAAATTTTGTTTGCTTGCAAGGTGTACCTGAGACTCAGAGAGGCCTGAGAGGGATTACCAGAAATCTGGATAGTTGTCAAAACCAGCAAGAGGAAGCGAATAAGACGAAGAGAAAGACAGCAGCTCCGGGTTTGGCACTCTTGCTTGGACCACACAGATCACCGGGGACACTTGCATGAAAAAAAACATCCTCTCCATGTATCTAATAAATGCTACTTGACATTGGGAACGGCTTTAGCAGTGTCCCCGTGCTTTAGAGGAATGAAGACTAGCTCTGGATTTGGGCAGTCGGCGGGGCCTATCTCCACACTGGCAGGAGGCATCAGGGATTTCATGGCTGTTTGCCCACCCTGGTGCTTTTCCTCTGCCTCACACCCCACTTGGGCAGACAGTTGTTTTGTTTTCTTTTGCAGTCTGAGTTGCAGTCATGTCTTTTACAAACATATTTTTACACATATCCTGATATTTTGTGACCTCTGTGCTTTCGAACTTTTAGCACACTTTGCTCCCGTCTAATGTATGCTTACGTTAGCTTTTTATCAGTTTCCCCTTTTGGGCTGTAATGATCTCGTAAATTTATTGGTTAAACAACTAACCTCAATATTTTTGCCTTGAGAGATCGTTGAACATCGTTGCGATTATGATTTTAGACTCTTAGTGTGTAACGTCTTAGAAGGAGCCCTTTATATCGAGAGACACCTGAGGGTTCCTGGACTGCCACATTACTTAAACTGCTCAGAGGGGACAAAACACTAGCCCTAAAGAAAGTTTCTTTTTCAAGACAACTGTGGCTCTCAGAGAAGAATTATGAGGTAAAATATTGCTACGATAGATTGCTATTGAAACAGTTTTTCATCATATTTGCCATTCTATAGTCCTAACTATTAATCTAGGAAATAATTAGCTGATTAGGTAGGCTGCAAGTACAATACACAATAGAATTACCTGTGGCTGTGTCTCAAACATTGACTGTTAATGAAAAATGGACATTGGCACCATCACATCATCGATTTGTTCGTGAACTGCTGATTGACACCTTCTTGAGCGTCTTAGCTTTTTTTTCCAATGAAACACTACTTTAAATTATCACATTTTGCAAGCAGGAGCTCCACTCTATAAAATCCTTCGTGTTTACACTGTTTGAATGACATGTATTTGAAGTTACAACTTTTGAGCAGGTGTAGCACCATTTTATTGCGCACTGTGACAGGAGACCGACTCCTAATATCAAACATTACATCTGTGGAATTAATAAAAATGAACACAATCTCCACCTTGCGGTCTCCATCCAGTTACATGTGGGCTTTGTAAGTATGGCGTGGTGTTCTGCTTATTGTAGTTTCCCCACTGATGTCCATTCAGATAATATGATCAAAACCAAAATAATTAATGAGCTCTTTGTGGCAGAATTACAGAGAAAAATCAATCTAAAAAAAGAACCAACTTTACCAAAAAGTGTGCCATTTCATCTGAAAACTGGGAAAGATTTTTCTGTAATCTAATCACATAAACCAAACTTTTTTTACTTCTTCTGCTTTACCAGAGAGTCGGAGGGCCCACGCCAACAAGATGAACTCAACATTGCAGCTCTATCGTAAGATTATTAACCCTTTTCCATCAATAACAGAATCTAGCAAATTAATTCATCGCACGATGCATAATTCTTGTGGACTATAAATGTTAAAGTAAGGCAATGTTATGATTCACCAAGAAAACTAAAGCATAATTAGTTATAATCTTTCATTAATTAGGAATATACAACTTCTGATCTAGATATAAGCATCCATCCATTTTCTATACCCGCTTAATCGTCAGTCGGGTCGCTGGGGGGCTGGAGCCTATCCCAGCGGTCATCGAGCGAGAGGCGGGGTACACCCTGGACAGGTCGCCAGTCAATCACAGGGCCACACAGAGACAAACAACCACACACACGCTCACACTCACTACTAAGGACAATTTTCGTCACCAATGAACCTAACATGCATGTTTTTGGACAGTGGGAGGAAGCTGGAGTACCCGGAGAACTCACGCATACACGGGAATAACATGCAAACTCCACCCAGTAAGGCCCCAGCCGGGAGTTGAACCAGTGCTAACCACCACACCAGCATCCACTCAGCAAATATAGTTTATTTCATATGGAAGTTTCAAACTTCACTACGTACACGTCAAATAATTATCTTTAGGTATGGATAGCCTCCCTGTTTGAAAGCCACTCTAGTCTTTGCGCACCTCTCGCAGCTGAGCCAGGGTTAGCCAGGCGGGGTCTTCAATTTAATGATCCAAATTAGCCTCCTAAAACAGGTTGTTGTGGTAACAATAGGCATTCAGGGCTGCTAGCACACACGCACCAGATGGCGTTGTCCATCCTTTCCATACATGCAGGAATCTATAGCTCTTTCTCTATTGGAAACCACTGAGAAAGTGAAAAATCTAAACCCTGAGGGTTTATTAGTGCAATTATCTAAACGAAAACAAAAAAAAAAACAGCACAGCAGAACAGCCTTTAGAACATGCATTTTCTATTCCACAAATTGCGATCAAATAACAAGCCCAAATCAAAGTAGTTTGACTAAAGTTCACAGGTCAGTGACCCTCTTGGTATTCCTCTTTCATACACCTGAACAATCTACAAGAAGGGAAAGGGAAGACTTTATTTTCTGAGATAACTTTTGCAGTAAGATTGCCTATCTGTATTGGACAGTCTGTATCCATCTGTTGAGTCCGGAGCATCAGTGACTCTAACAATCTGAACAAATTGATTTAAAAATAAAAAATAAAATAAAAAGAAATAAAAAGAAAAAAAAGCTTTTTCCATAATAATTTATTTTCTAGAGCTACTGGAACAGACTGTACAAAGAAAAGGCTGCACAATGCTGCACAGCCTGTAGACAACATAGTGATTTAGCTGCAGTGAGGGCCGGTTCATTCCTGCACAACCCAACTAGCCTGATGAAATAATTCCACAATTGAGTATTTGCTCTTTTACTTTTATTTCTAACCCTTCAACATACTGCAAAAAATCATATTCAATAATTCAAGTATTATTCAAATTCAATTCTAATTCAATTCATTTCAACTGAATGACTCCCATTGGTTGACAGATTTGCCAAAAAAGCATAGCCCCAAATCCAAATATCCATTTTCCAATATTTACCAAATTGTGTTGTGATTTTTTTGAGACAGGTCAACTGAACACTGAATGCAAGGAGTAAGCCCAGTAAATGATAAAATGAATCGCAAGAAAATTCACTGACATCTTATTTCGTAAGAGAAGCTGGCGTTTCTTTGAACAGCAATATGTAGTCTCCAGCGTGGAGTCAATGGTATCGCAATCAAAGAACTTAAATCTTGAAACCAGATAATGTCTTTCTTTTATGAACATTGTGTGGTCTTACAGCTGTGGCTACACAGGAAATGATAAAGCAGCAGGTTAAAATACGAAAGTATTTTCCTCGGTGTGTTCACACTTCCAAAACTGAAAAAGTCTACATTCCATTCTCATGTAAATAAAATATGATCTAATTGCATGCATCTATCCTG
This sequence comes from Odontesthes bonariensis, assembly GCF_027942865.1. Lineage (NCBI taxonomy): Eukaryota > Metazoa > Chordata > Actinopteri > Atheriniformes > Atherinopsidae > Odontesthes > Odontesthes bonariensis. The sequence continues at coordinate 13,801,068 of NC_134516.1, read as the reverse complement.
TTTTGAAACTTGTGTGAGAACTGTCCATGTGGTTGAGCAGAATGAAAGCTGAACTAGGGTGGGGGTATAGTTAAGAGCATTTAACTAGCTCTCAGCATTTGGTTCCTCAAGACCAATATTGTGTTGTTTTTGTTCGATGTGGCCATCTCTGCACGGCGATGGGTAGCTGTGCATAGGTTTTACTTTTCTTTGTTATTCTAGTCGCTCCCCTGTTTCTCCTCCTTTGCAAAAAAAAATGAAAGTCCATGTGTGTTTTTGATAGTGTGGGTTGAAATAAAAACCAAAACCAACCAAGCCTCTGCTACGGCTGTGTGCTTACGTCTCCACGCACCACAGGCACCATGGAAAATCTGAAATAGTCACAAACCTGCGTTCTCACACAAAGTACAGCTGGGGTGTGTCAAAGCCCAAATCACCACTAAGGCAATGTTTGCCTGCCAAACAATACTTAGCCTACACACACACACACACACTCTTACACGCAGGGAATATCGAGTCTCATCTCTTCAGGTCAAGATGGTTTCACCTACCCTACCTTCACACCTTTTCACACACAATTACCAACCAGCAAATAACTATTCCTCACTCCCTCTCAAATGGAATGGCAAGAGTTATAATTACAGCAATCAGCCGTGACCTCACAACACCTATATACAAACTACACTTCTGCTCACATACTCTGGATATAGGTTCAAACCCCAAGTCAGTGTGCCTCGATTCGGAAGATAGGGGCCGTCTTGATGGATGGGCTCAAGCTTTCCAGGCCACTGGTCATCGTCAGCTTGGCGCTGAGGAACACCAACCCCCCCCATTTCCTGCTTCACACTGACCCCTTCCTGCCCCATCAGCCCAAGGATGGGTCCAGGCATCCAGTACATGGGGAGGAATGGAGGGGGAAGGGCCAGATCACAGCTCACAAGAGTGCAGAGTGCAGCAGATTAATGTGGGTAAACACTCCAGGAATTGTCACTTCTCCTGAGGTTACTTAACCGCAAAGTCAATAAGAAAAATCACAACAATAATACATTTTTTATTGGTACAGCAGTTCTCACAGCAGAGATAAAGAGCTAAAGACAAGCCTAATAATAAATAACCCAGACATAAATTAAAACTAAGGTTAAAACAGGACAGCCTTGCACACAACTCAGAGAAGGTAAACACGACAGGATTTAATTGACATGAGCAAACAGAGCAAATGCTGAAAACATTTATGAGCAAGTTCAGAAGCAAAAACGCCCACAAGGTGCCTAATACTGTAGCACAATATTCCCGATGAGCAAAAAATTCTGTGAAAGGAAAAAAAAATAAAAAATAAGTAGGAGCAGAGTCGTGGGTTCAAAACTTAGATGTAACTTGAAGGTGAATTTTGAATATTTCTGTTGGATATGTTACTCCTATCATTTCATGCCGGCTATTATTTTTCCCCTGAAGATCTCAAAACCACTAAAATCGGTGTGGCATTAATACTCTTATTATTACTGCAGCGTGAACACAATGTGGCTCTGCTCTTGTTTGCCTGGTTTTGAGAGCAGACAAGAAAAATAGCAGGAGAGAAAAATCCTGATATTCATTTCAATTAAGACAGTCCCTCCTGGCTGTAATCTATCAAAGTCACCGTTCATTTCCTCTGCAAAACGAAACATGAACTCGTAACTTGATGTTGTATAATCCGAGGCCTCCACATGAACCCTGCCCAAAAAAGGACTTGAACAAAAGAATTAAAAAAAAACCTGCTCTGGAAATCTATGTACTGAAAATACCTGCACTGGCAGTAATATTTCATACTGGGGACTAAACTCTTCCTTCCAGCCCTCCTCTCAGTGTGAGGCATGTAATTCGTGTACATGGCCTCTGGTGTTGTTTTAGGCTGCGCTCCAAAGCCACTCTAAAAAGGTATGTGGCTTTGGCAGGGAGAATAAACAGCCACCTCATTTCATTCTCCCACGTCTCGGACTGTCGTCTCTGCTCCTCTCGACCCTGCCAGTTCTGCGATTCCAAAGAAAAGCACACATAAAACACAGCACTTTGGGGAAATCAGAGGCTGCAGAGAGAGGCGAGGGCTGAAGGGCTAAAAAAGGTTACAGCACGGATCCCAGAGCAATTCAAACAGACCACAACACTGGAAAAAAAACATGCAGATGCATGCCGGCCAAGACATTTGTTTAGTAAAACTATTCTTTTCTTTTTTGTTTTATTGTTGATATAATAATATCTAAGTGCCATAACTCATCTTTCAACTTCTCCAGATGGACTAGTCCTCCTGAAACAGCAGAGCATCTTGTTCCCATGACATCCTGAAGATTAACCTCAAGGACTTAAACGAACGCAACAAAAACAGAAAAATAAGCAACAGCCATGTAAAATAAACGTATCTCTTATCTCCGTAGTTACTGTTAGAATGAAGCATCACTGATCAGCCGTGCTCTTGAATAGAACCACGCAGCCAGTAAGCAGACGTCACACAGTGCCGTTGATTTTCTGTTTCTGAAATTCATTTTTCTGAGATTTCCTGCTGCTGTTAGGCTTCACCAACACACGAGATTGCCCTACATAGTTGTACAGTCCAATAAAGTGCAAAAAAGTCGCTTATAGGGGAGGGATGCGTGCAGTTAGTATCAGACCTTAAGTACTACACCTTATCACTGAAACCTAACAAAGTAGAAGGCAGCAAAATGCCAAAGTGCAGAGGTCAGCAGACGTGATCAATCTATTAGGTTATCTAGCATAATCAATATTCCCAGTGAACTTTGGGATGTCCAAGAATCCTGGAGAACTATTCTTGAAGACCACTGAAAGAAATGACAATAAAGCTTGTCCAAGAGGGTTCAGACTGTGTTGAGGAAAGTCAAATATTGACTTTCAAGCTTGCTACAACTTGTGCAAAAGTCTTATTTTTGACTCATTTACTGAATTGCCAATTATGTTTCACAGTCCAGCACCTTTTTCCAGTTTTTGTGAAAACATATAAAGAAACTGAGGATGACATAAGACTCCAAACTCCTAATTTAATTCACATTTTGCTTCAATGTACCACCTTAGTTTCTTCAGCACCGTGACGTCTCAACTTTTCCAACTCATTACCGTATGTTAACTTGGAGATTCTGTGTCCAACACTGATTTGTGTCAATTTGCATGAAAGTGACATCTTGAAGTGAAAGTTTTCATTACTTTTGAAATTCAGGTCTTTATTACTCAGCTTGTCATATATGAAGTGCATTCACCGCAATGAACTGAGTGTGTTATTAAAAACGATGCACACTAATGGCAATGCAGAGAAGTATGTTTTAGAGCACAGACGTATGTCAAACGGTCAAGATCTAAATGTTATCACAAGCTCAGATCAGCAAAACCTTACAGATATCTGTTCAACTAAACGTCTGAAATAAGCTGCTGAGAATGAGACTACCGACTAAAAGCAGTTTCCTCTACTGTTGCTCCACTGCACCGTCCTGTGCGATTTTTTTTCTGAAGGTGATTCGCTTGGACAGCAATAAATTAACTCTTGAAGACATTATCTCTTGTTTGGACAGCAAAGCAGAGACAAATGACCGTCGATGTGTGCATGACTAAGTGAAGACTTCATCGAAACTGCAGTTATACCTCTGTTGGCGACTTCAAGGTGATGACTGAGGGCCTTACAAATCAGAGCTGACAGATGCACCTCTACCTGGCCCCTTCCTGCTCCCATCAATGTCGACAGCGTCTCAGAGCTGACGGGTAACGGCCTTTGGCTCTGTGCAGAGGCCCAACACTTCACGGGGAAAATGCCAAACACACTAGACACAAACACACAGAGCCACTGTTCTGTCATGAAGAGGATGTAGAGGTTGCAAGGAGAGGTCGGCCGTGTCTCACCTGGTTAAGAGACGCTTAAGCAACTGGCAGGCTTGTTGGCAAGATGCTGTAAGAACAGCAGTGAGTGATGGAGGTGATATCACCGCCAGGCTATTGCTGACCTCAGAAACAGACAAGACAGATAAGGATGGGCCTTTTTTTCTTTCTTTTTTTTTCTCCACCTCAGACAGTCGCGTAGTAGTCCTCTAGTAGCCAAACTTCAAGAAAATAAATGATATCATCTGAAATCCAAGATACATTTTGGCTTTGATGCAAAAAAAAAAAAAAAAATCAAACAGCAGAAAAGACATTCTTAGTGTGCAGAATGTTATTTTTTATCGTACTTGACATTTTCTTCCTAATAGGTCACCTGCCTTGAGGAGAGTTTTCTTGCCACATAACATTACGACACACCTATAAATTTCGCACACAGCTTTGTAAATGCCTGCTGCTCCTCTTGGTCGACAAACATTTTCCCTGACGTACCGTTGACTATACATCATGTGACAGTGAGTCTATTTGTGTCACAGCAGGTTGGAGAAAATGTCAGAAATGAGCATGTCTTCAGCTCCTCCACACATTTGCTAAACAAAAGGCAGGAAGCTTCTCTCCACTGTGCTGATGAGGGGCTTCGCGCAAAAAGGTCAGACTCAAGAAGTCACATCTTTTTCCCCGTCAAGATGTTTAACACTTCATCTGTCATGTCAAATCTGTCCTTCATCAATGTAAGGAAACTGTAGACGGAAAAAAAAGTAGACACAAAAAAACCCTGGCATGTGTCCCTGGGGGAGCAGCGAACTATCCTGGGCACCATTAGTATCTAATGTGTTTCTTTGTGTGTCTGTGGACAATAATAAATATACAGAAATTTCTCTAGATAATATACGCACTCTGTTCCCATCTTATAAGACACATGAGCTCTGGAAGATCCCAGCCGCGGCGTAAATCAAGCATGGCTTGTGCTGATCTAACATCAGAAACCACACTCAAACACTTTTTTCCCCCCAAATGTTCGTTATCCGGCGTCGGCAAGAGGGAAACAAGGTGTGCAGGCTAATATGAAGATGCAAAGCAATCATGCAACAGCATATGGAAGGAGACGTAAATGCTAAAAGCCTTTTATAAACCCCTAACAGATTCAACTCATTGTTCTCCAGATGCCAGTTAACTGAGCCAATTGAGATTTTAAGCATTTCTGAACAAAAAGAGGTATTTAACACCCGCTTTCCTCACACACACACACACACCGTTTCACTTATTGTTTTTCCTTTGATGGAATTTTCTTCAAAGCTCGCCTCTTAACGTTGGCGGATCATCCGGCTCGGCCCCCTCGTTTTCAGATCCCTCGTTTTTTTGGTTTTTTTTAGCTAGGCTCATTTGCGTGCCGAGGTGCTTTACCTTTAGGAAAAGAAACATCAGGGTTTATTAATGAGAAGGATAAAAAAAAAAAAAAAAAAGGAAAAACAGGAGGATCTCTTTGACTCTCACGCAGAGTATTCCTCTCCCCAGGAGACTAACAGAACGAGAAATAACATGAGCAGCACATATTAATGTATGCGCTTTGATGTCTGGCTTGCAGAGTCCTGTAGCACCATTAACAATTTAACTGAAACATCACATTTGTCAAAACTAAATTGTGCATCTAAGACTGGAGGTTGAGAGAAGATATACGTGTCTTTTACGGAGTTGGAGGAGGGCAGAAAGGCCCAATTAGAATTGTTTTTGAACTGGAGCAGAAAACTGTGTGTGTTGATGCATCTGTGAGAGAGAAGGAGACAGAAACTGTGTGCTCCTCATGGCCTTCTTTAAACACTTACATCATATGTTAACTTAGCTCCCTCTTGTGTGTAATCATGGCAGTGCTGCAGTTATTGACACATACATGGGCTATACAACTATACATAAGTGTGCATTTGTCGTTGTATTTGATATGTGCAGTATTGAAGTAAAAAAAGTCTGATGTGATCCCTTATGTGAATTCTAAAAATTCTGAATTGTATTACCAGGAGTGTCTCCAAAACAAAGGAGGGAAGTAGGTTAACGTTTGAAAAAAAGGTCCATCTCCTTTCCAATCTTTCACACAGAAGCACTTCCAGTCACATGTTTGCGATTTTATTGACTTTTTATTCGAAAGTTCATCTACAGTTCCACAGGCATTAAAGCAGTAAGAAGGGCTCGGAAAAAAATGTGAAATTCTGAATCATTTATGTGTCCGAAGCTTCAGATTTTCTGATCATCTAAAATTATTTGAAGTGCATGAAAAGTTGCTGTAATGCAGCCATTTTTAAAATAATTACACATCAAAAGTAAGATTAAGGTGATCCATTATGGACTGTTATCGAGTTCTTAAAACTAGAAGGACAAACAGTGACAGGTACCCGACTCTGAGTGAAAGGACCATCCTGAGAAGATGCAAACAGTATAGTGTGTAAGCTCGACTAATGTTTTATTTTTTATTTATTTTTTAAATCATAATTGTGCTAAAAGTGTGGCACAAGTTAATACTTTACTATCTAAATCAGAAAAACAAATCATGAGAAAAACCACTTTAAAAGGAGAAATTGTCATAAAATACAAAGAGATGCCAGTAAACATCCCAGAAATCCATTCATGCCTTTACAAACAAAACCCGAACCCCTCTCACAAACCGGTCGCACTCAAAAGGCAAAGTAGCGCTTGAATGGGAACACAGGGCTGTGTTCAATGAGTAATATCTGGCAATTAATTACTTGATTAATATGCCCTTAAACACACAAAGTGACAGTGACAAATTCTGTTCGCACGTTTGCGATCCCGAAAACGATAATTGTCCAATGAATGACTAATTTGTCATAGAGAAAGGAGCTAGAGCTTCCAGTTCAGTTCATAATGCGACACTTGTTTTTATTTGCAACTCTGAATTTTTAACTGCAGCTCCAGAGGCCAGGCGGACGAATATCATGCCATCGCCCATCATTCGTCAAACACACAAATCTGAGGCAGGATTCTTACATTTGAAACCATTAAAATAGTAATTTCTCACGTCTGCTTCCTGCTCCTACCGTATGCACCAGTAAGGCGGCGGCTTCAACGTGGCACAGATTAAACATACGTGGTAATTAGGAGGCTGTTCCTTGGCTGTAAAAATTGCATCAGATGTCGCAAAAGAGGACTGTTTTTGTTTTTGTTGCTGGATATTTTCATCTTGAATAATTAAAAACGCCGCAACGACTACTGCTTTCCTTCAAATCACTGCCAGAATCATGCAGAGGGTCTCAAATGTCCACCAACAGCTCACAACTGAATGCAAGAACAGAACAAGAAACCCATACAAATCCATGTTTCTGTTTGTAAAGCTCATGAATAACCATTTGGATATGGTGCTGCATGACAACGCATATTGATGTCTATCAGGCACTGGCTCAAAGATGGATGAGAAAGGATGGCACGGTTTACTTCTGATATCCGAGTATAGGCAGTAACATTTTGCTGATCTCAAACCCCGCTGCATTACAGTGCTCCTCATGTGGAAATATTGCATTGAATCTGTAAGCTGGTTTTCTTTTGCAGGAGCTGTTGCTGTGGTGACCCAATTTCTTCACACCCTACTTCTCTCGCTCACATTTTCAAAATAAAAAAAATGTATTAATTTGAGCGTTAATGATAGTAAAAATGAGCAACTTGTCCATCAAAAATTATTCTCTGAATACTCAATCAGAGGACCACTTTGAGAAGCTGTAACAGAAACCATGTGAAGTGGATATAAATAATGCAAACATGAATACGTAACTAAGGAATTCTGTTGCAGCAGTAGAAACTGGACACCTCATTTCGAATAGAGCAACAAAGAGGAGGATATAAGATGAAAACATAATCAGTTCATTAATGTGCCTTAACTAATAGAGTAGTCTTGATCAAGGTTAAAAGAGTAGTTTTTAAAAGTGAAAACTTCTCTTATTTTTCTTCTTTGCACAGGAAACGACTCCTTCTTGTTCCCTTATGGGAGAACTTGTCTTCCCTATTACTGAAGGCAAATGAATAAAATTAGTCAAAAGCCAAATTGATTTTTTTTTTTTTTTAATACGGTGATCATCGATATTCTCAAAATTCTGCTTTTCAAATGTGAAGACTTTCTTTGAACTGCAGGAGAAAAAAGAAAGCAAACAAAAAACACAACCAGACAAGTTAAATAAATGAAAGAATTGAGCTTTCAAACTAATACTTATGGACTGCACTTCTCCCTTTTGATTCTGCACGAAAAGAAAAACAAAAACAAAAAAAACAACCAGGATAAGCTCTGCAAGCAAGGCTGACACTGGTGTGAAGTGCACCCGTCACCCAACTTATGAACGTCTATTGCCGCTGCGCTGTGCCGCAGCCTTCAGTGTGATGCGTGCAGATGAAGGGCTGCGGCTGAGAGCCCAGCCCGGCAGCGCGCCGGCCGGGAGAGGAGCTCTGGGACCTGGGGGGCTGCAGCGGCCGCACTCCCCTGGTAGTCTGCTAATGAGCTCCACTGCTGCTCCTCCACAACATCACACACTCACAGAAAGAGCGAGGGAGAGTGTGCTGCACACATATACAAACTCAGCACAGCTGCAGCAAAAAGAAAAATCACACGCTCACAGAGTAGCATGTTAAAACATACAGACACAGCCCGAGTATATATACAATTATATGTACATGGTAGCACAAATAGTCCCTCCACTCACATACACACACAGCTGTGGCTTTGAAAGGAAGAGAGTATTTATCAGAAGAGCCACAGAGCAGGACACCGATGTGCCTGTGACACTGAGAGGTGGCGGACACGCACGCAATCTTGCTGGAGTTAAACTGTAAGCTGAAGAACATTTCACACCCTTGAATGAGTGACATAAAATGGACTGCTGGGGTGTGGTTTTAAAAGGTAACCTTTGAATTCATTGTCAGAAAAAGATTTAAAGTTGTGAATTTGTCTGATGCTCATCACAGAAAACCAACACAAATGTGCAGAAATTACTTTTCCAAATAGAAGAGACCCAAACCAAAAGATTTAAGTTTAATTCAAAACAGACACAAAAGTAACAATTTCTCCCTCTGGGTCAGAACAATCAGATGTGGTTACACTGCGGGAACTGGTATTTCTCCAAGTACATCTGTTATTCTAATAAAATACATAATCGACAAGGAGTTCACTTCAATGCTACATTAGATTTAATCTTATTGCACCGATTGACTGGGGCATTATTTGACATGGCTGAAACTACTAAAGGACGAGTGAACATAATTTTTAAAAACACATATATTAGTGCACACTTCAAGAAGTTGGAGTGGATTTATTATGCGCAGCTTCCCCATGGTTAACAACTATGATCTGGCAGATCTATACATGTTGCAGCATATGAAACTAATGTATCTAAATGACACAATGCAAGAGACTTTATGACCTAAAATACATCAAGTCCACATTAATGTTTTTCTGTAGTTTTGGGGCAGGGCAGCATAGAGGGTTCCCACAAACAATTCATTAGGCTACTAATATTCATTTGGGGCCATTTTTGGCATGCCTTGGATCTTCTTGTTTTGTTTTTTTTCCACTATCGTAAAAACCTCAAGGAGGCACAAAACTGGATGTAGGAGTTGTGGTTCAGAACACCGGATGGGGTAGAGACACTGACATCATGGTGCACAAACAACAACCTGGACCTGGATGGTACTATCGATCAACTTGAAAAAGGAGAAAGTTGAGCCCCGTTATCTCAAGTTTTCCCACCACTCAAAATTGACAGAACCCAGGTGGGGAAAGGGAGCAGCATTGGTGAAGAAAGCAAAGGCTTCTCTGTAAATTCAAAAGGACATCTACACAAGGTGGAGCAGGTCCATAGCAGCCATAATCATCACAGACATTCACTGGCCCAATCACAACACAGTAGCTGCCTTATGTCACACATCTCCATGCCATTGTGGCCTGGACTGAACATCTGAGCTTCCTCTCTCAGACATCCTACAAATTAACAGTTTTGTCAAGAAGTATCCCATTTATTATATTTAATCTAACTTTCTGACTTGTGGGATGGCCGGTGGTGTAGTGGGTTGAGCAGGCACCCCATGTACAGAGGCTACAGTCCTAGCTGCAGCTGGTTCGAGTCCCGCACCAGACAGCCCTTTGCTGCATGTCATTCTCCCTCTCTCTGCCCCCTTCCTGCTTCCTGTCTCTCTCCAACTGTCCTGTCCATTAAAGGGATAAAAAGCCCCAAAAAAATCATTTATAAGACGCTTTTTCTGTTGTTCTTTTGCTCAGCAGGTGGAGAGACAGCACTCTCATTTTACTGCTGTTGTATTATTACAAACTTTGTGACAAATAAATCTTTGAACCTTGAATCTAGTTTGTGAGCCTTTCTGACTACTTAGAAATTGAATTTATAATGACGATTAAAGAAAAACAAGTGAGCTGGACTTGTAGGTGGCTCCGAGTCCTACCGACAGCAGGGAGGGACTAACCATCAAGCACCATCGAGAGTTGGGAAACGTGCAATTACCTAGTTTGTATTTTACGAGACCCGTTAATAAAAACAATCCTGTTCCCAGATAGGGCAAGTGGACCTCAAGAGGTCTTCTAGGCTCAAGAGATGCTTGTTCCTTACCACAGACTCAAAGGCAACCAGCTCCACCATGAGAGTAAATGTTTGCATGCTTTCCTTTGTAGGCCTACCAACTTTCTTATTGGACGACTCTTAAAGGTGGGGTATGAGATCTTGGAAAAACGGTTCCTGCAAGCTATATTTTTGAAAATACACAACCTTGCCTCTCCCTTCAGCCCACCCCTCGAAACCACGCCTTCAAAACACATGAACGAGTCACGAGTCTGTGAACGCACAGGGGGGAGGGGGGCTGACGGTTGATTGGTGTGTCAGAATCCAATAGAAGTAACTCTCATCATTACTTCTATTGGTCAGACATTTCCTCTGGCTACACCCTCTACAATGGACTAAAAGATTTCGTTTTTTTTCCAAACATTCTATTTTAGTGGGTGCAATGGGGTCGTGAGGAGGTTTTCAGACAGTATGATAAAAAATGAAAACCAGAAAACATCACATACCCCACCTTTAAGGAGGGCAGACCAGAAAACTTGCGCTTGGATTTGCTAAATCTAAAAACTTAACATAGCTAGAACAGAGAATGTTGTTATTTGTATTTCGCTGAGACCACGGCAGAAAAACAGCAGTGATTGAGTAGTAAAGTATTTGGTATGAAGTACTACATTTAATGTGTCCTATAAGTTGAAAGTCAGAGCTCAGAATTTGCTAAAATGCTCTAAAGAACTTCTGTTCAATGATTTACAAGATTGAGAACAAATAAAAGATCTTGCTTGCTAAACTACATTTCTGAGGAATGTCGTTAAATATGGAAGTCCTAATATGGAACAACTAATCAAAATAGGTTATGGATTAAAGGCATATTATGTTCCTGTGAGCACGTTTAAGTTCTACAACAGATTAAATAAAAGTATAGTTTCTGTTCTTCTACAATTACATTTCAAAACGTATATACCAGAATAATTTAAAGACTGCAAGTCCAATGCTGCTGAAATCTGTTGAAAGTAGCTTTTGTTGCAAACTTGGGGCCAATTAATTCCTTTTCTCCTTTTTTGCTCCAAATATAAAGAAAGGATAAGATAAGTCCTGGAGTCAATTAACAAAGTAGGATAAGAATCAGTCCGATACATCTAAATTACATCAGTGAATGTGTTTCACCCCACACAATGCATCTCTACCCCATCTCGATGGGTCTTCTTATCCACAACAGCAGTAAATAAGACTTTCCAACAATTACTAACACTTACAACGAGATGCCCGATAATGTCTTCCCGAGAAGCAAACAAATTGAATTCGTTTTTACTCCCGTCAAAGAAATCAACTTTCAGTAATTACCCCACACGGCAAAAAAAGATTTAAAAAAAAAAAAAAAAAAAAAGGAGAGGGTGAAAGGAGGAGGAAAGAAAAAAATACATTTGCAAACCATACAATTTTTTGCCAAACATTTCAACTAATGATATTGTAATAAGTTGCCTTGCAATGGAGTGGGACTGGAAAAAAACGTAATTACATGCATTAGTTTATCTAAGCGCTTGTACCGTCGCAGATCCATCAGTTTTTCAGAGCTCATCTGGAAGCCCATGCATCACTGTCAGGAGCCGTTTGATGGGGGGGAAAACGTGTTCATTTGTTAGCCTCGTTTAAAAGATGGCGCCTCAGATTCACTTAGGCCCAGACGGAGCAGAGCGGTTATGACAGCACCATTACAAAAACACACATGAAAAAAGAGAAGGTCTGAGACGGAGCACTCTGTGCCTTGGCAACTTCATCAGTTTTTTGGCATTAAGGTGATTACAGTCAATAAGACGAGCGCGAGTCGTGTTGTGTATGGTAATGATGAGACGATGATGTGGTAACAGTTATTCCACCTGGACTCATGTAAGCTGGGAAGGTTGCGTGAGGCTCAGGTTGAGAGCATGAGCTGATTCTCTGATTTTGACACATACCTGAGGCTTCGTTGACATTCATACTTGAATTGTTACTTAAAGCTGGTCCAAACCTCATTCCAGAGGTTCTGCTGATGTTCAAGCAATAAAAGATACACATCAAAGTGAAGTTAACAGGTCTGAACTTTACTTGAAGATAAGCTAATGTGCATCACATGGTCAGTTTTATTTCTGCTTAAATCCTACTTTAGATCAAAACTGATTGTTAGTTAGTAATAAAAGCCACTCCAGGGGTTTATCTCAACCGTCATCTGGTTCCACAGGCCACATTTATTTGTAATATCGGTTGAGTCTGTAAACATATACCTCTTTAAATGCATGCGTTTATACTTTCTCTGTTTCAAAATATAAATTTAATATTCTCTTCGAGTCTCGGACTGTAGGTTGCATCTAATGTTTTTTTTTAAATAAAGTTTCCTAAATTATTTATTTACCGGTCAATGTATAGTTTCATTGAATCTCTGAACACCAGAGATACTCTATGCAGGCCCCTCTTTTCCCAGCATTACACATAAATCAGCCATAACGTTAAAACCAATTACTCAAGATTGAGTAGGTCCTCCTCATGCACCAAAAACAGCCCTATCTGGACAAAAAACCACTGAGGGTGTCTGGAACATGAGCTATAGACCATTCGGGCCCTGTGGGTTGTGCTGTGGGGTCTTTGTAGATTGGGCTTCCTTCCCACAGATTACATCAGATCCCATTAGATTTGTTTCTTGGGAATTTGGAGGCCGGTTGAACACTTACGACTCTTTTGTCATGTTTTTATAAGTCCTTCCTAAGCAGTTCTTGCAGGGCCCTCTGCTCTCCTGCTGCACAGACTGTTGTCATCTCCAAAAATGTTTGGGTAGGTGACATGTGTCAAACTATCATTCATGTACCAGATACAGACCTGTGTTTTCCACGCATTACATTACATTGTAACGGGAGCTGTTCTCAATTAACCGTCAGAAATTTGAATTTTGTAGCTGATCAGTGTAAATTTCCTTTGTGCTGTTTTGTGTCATTTTGTGTTTGTGTCTCTGGACTCCATCTTTTTTTCTGGATGCTTTTCTGTTCCATTTGTACCCTCTGTAGGCTTGGGTTTCACTGCAATGCCAAGTCATCCACTTTTGTGGAAACAGAATCTTCTCATTCGCACTGAGAATAGCAGAATTATTTTATTCTTCTCAAACACAATTTGTTTTTTTTTATTTTATGAATGCTTCAATCTAATCGAATTCTTTAATGAGACTTCGGTGTACCCTGATGGTACTGTAACACACAGATGATTAATCTGGGGGATCATTGGATAATTAAATCTTTAAAGTTTTAAATTTAAACATAACCATGTCTTTAAATCCTGCAGTGGATCTTGGGGTTCAGAGGGTTAATCTGGGATCATCTGAGCCAATAATAGCTGTTTAATATTGTAATTTCTCGAGTTTCATGGACATTCTGGCAGCTATAAAGCATGACTTCTGTCCTCATTTCAGATCATATCTCTCCATCTTACCCTGGGATCTTTTTTTCTTTTTTTAAATAAAATCAATACTAAGGTTTTATTTCCAGTTAAGAGATTTTCGTCTTTTACAAACACCGTTTCCTTGCATCAAATCAAAAGAAGATAAAGCTAACTTGATGTCTGATATTCAGTAAAAGCCTGATATCAGCTTCGCTTTATTATTCTTAGCCCAGTAGTTGTATTCCCAGAGGAGCTCTCTGAGCAGAGCGAAGAACTAACACTGCCAGGCTGAATTCCCAGCAGTGCCACTAAGGCTGAAAAGAAGAAAAAAAAACACGATAAAGACATTCGCTGCTTTCATTAAAACTGTTACAGTTTCAACACTGTCAGTTTATCCTGTTGACATATTGTACCCAGTTACTATCTGATATGATGTTCACTCAGATATATTCATACCCACTTAAACTTTTCACCCATTCATTACCACCATAGCATTTGTAACGCAGCCTGAACCTACTTTTATTCATGTCTTTGTGTGAAGAGTAAGTACTTAAATCGACCGTGGGGAACAGCAGTCTCAGGTGCTTCATGGTATCCAAATTGGATGGAAAATTTGATGCATCACCAACATTTCAGGCTGATTTTAGCCGATTTTGCTTTGCAAAAATGTGGCTGTATTGCCATCAAACAATCAGATTATCTGAAATCATGGCCATAGGGTAGTCTTGTTCCTCAGACTGATATCAAACTATTGTTACTCATTAATATTTGGTCTCTGCTGCACCGATCACAGACATTTCTGCCTGAAAACTACACAAATATTCCCTTTAAATATATATATAAGCTCCATAATTAAGCTTCCGCTCCAGCACACAACGCAGGTCACTACATAGTCTTTTAAAAAGGGCAAATTAATAAAGCAATCCATCCTACCTAAACAATTATTTCGTGAGCAACTGCACCTAATATTTAAATTATTAACTGAATAACCCTGAAACAGTTAAGATGTTGTGTAATTGATGATACAATTAACGTGTATGAGGTTTTTCTGTTAAAATGTCCTTTTAAAAGTCAGGAGGAGGAAAAATAAAACGGCTCGTGCACTGCTGCAGGACACAATTACATTCTTCAGTCACCGTCTCTCAACTCTTAATGGACATTAAACATGGAGCTGAAGAAATACACAAGCACAATTGAGTTAGCGGGCACTTACAGGGGAGAAGCCTTCCCCCATACATTTGTGTAACAACATATAACTGTCACAAAATTACATGTCATTATTGAGCAGATCATATGGATTCCACTTATTGTTGCTTAATGGCCACTTCTTTAAAAAAAAAAAAAAAAAAAAAAAAAAAAAAAGTGATTTAAGATAATGCAGAGGAGGTTGTGATGTCCGTCCAACCTCCCGCTCTCCTTTACCCCCTCCTTCCAGTGAAGAAAAGAAGTTGCTTATTCGGTTACATTTCTAACCGCAATTTCCGTTTTGCAATGAGTTTGTTAAAGCTGACAGCTTGAAAGGCAGCCATTAATGACACACACTGAGGCCTCGCGTCCGACGGCCGGCTTCAGCCAGCATACAAAGGGCAAAGTGAAGGCTACAACTCACATGCAGGAGAAAACCGCCCCCTGCTGGCCCTTAGAGGGAATGCAATAAAATAAAAGGATCCCAGACAAAATGCACTTTGCAGCTTATCATTGAACTACCTCTGAGTTCACTTTAATTTTAGGAAAACCTTTCATAAAGTCAGTGGCATTGTGCTGAAAGGAGTCTTCTGTTCTGATGAAGATAACATGCATCAGTGTTTTCTAACTGCATGCATCTCATACCTTGAGCTCCTACTGTCTCATTTAACACCATTATTCAACACTATGAAATCTTTTCTTCCTTTTGTGGGTTTCTATTCTTTTCCAAGCAAAAAAAAAAGGACAGTCACAAAACCCCACAGACTTTCAACCTGGAAGAACAAGTCTACAGATGACAATAATGGCAGTTACTGACATGGTTTCTTTTTAATTTTTTTTCGAATCATGCTTTGGCATAGCTCATCTACTCTGTTCTGTAATCCAGTCTCTCCTTCATATTAGGGATGGAAAATTTTCTAAAGCATTGTGGGAAAGTGAAACCCACTCACTAAAACCCATACTAACGAAAATCCTTTAAGGTTACAGCCTATTTCATTGTGTTTAATTGAAACTCTGGGATGTTTTGTTGTCTGCCTCCAATTCTTTTCTGAGCAATTATTTGCTATGGTAAATTACCTGGTAATAAAACTCTCTTTAAAAAAGGTCGTAAAGTACAGTCATTCTAAGAGCTCAACATTTAACAAACAGTGAATAATTACTTGTGTTCCCATCTTTATCTGTTCTGTTCAGATCGGGAACAATTTTTGATACCTAAAATTGAGAACTACCTCAATTTGAAAATCTTGAGCATTACGTTTTTTGGCAGCTTCTCTTGCGTGATTCATGAAGGGATGATCGAGGGCTAATTGTTCAATTTAATTTGTGTA
Source organism: Odontesthes bonariensis (assembly GCF_027942865.1). NCBI lineage: Eukaryota > Metazoa > Chordata > Actinopteri > Atheriniformes > Atherinopsidae > Odontesthes > Odontesthes bonariensis. Next base: position 13,784,774 of record NC_134516.1, on the reverse strand, counting down.
AATGACCAAACAAGAGATAACAGAATTACATCTGCACTTCCTTGGCATCGGTTCAGCAGTAACAGCCTTGACAGGCAGCTGCATCAAGACGGCATCCTTGCCAGAAATTAAAAGCCACAAAACATTAATTAACAGACTTTTTTGTTATAATAATCTACACCAAAAGGTTTCAGAAGAGAAGAATGAGGGGAGCTGAGTATTAGGGATCACAGCAAAGAGGTAGGCGGTGTGCATAATTAAAATAAATTAGTTTGACTAAACATTTTTGAAGATACTTTTTAAGTGGGTTAAATACAGTTAAAAAAAAAACAAAAAAAAAACAAAGGAGAGGCTTCAGTGTGGGGTTAAGTTTCTGACAACCTCATTAATCACCATGATAATCCCTCCATTACAGTTACACCACAATTGGCCTGTGTTTAAAGTCTGACGGCAGTGCAATGTCCATGGAAGCACCGTCCTGGCTGAAAAACTCCCAGGCCCGGACTTCTGAGAGTGCAACTGCGGAGCCAACAGGATGCAGCACCATCAATCACCTGAGCTTTACAACTGCTGCTCCTGCTGTTCTCCCTAAACTGACGGAGCAGCCTGTACTTTGCACTTGTCAATTTGGAGCTTTATATACACACTAGAAGCTAATGAACCATCTCAAACTCCTGATGGCCAGGATGTAAATGATCTTAACTAGCCCTCTGTCTTCTGTCAGGAGGAGGGCCAAGAGAAGGAGAAGCTCCTCCAGTACTCTCATGTCAGACACCTTCTTCTGCCAAAGAGGCACAAGCTGTGGTCAGTGGTTAAAGCAAAGCAGTGATTCTTCAAAGGGTAACTAAATTATCTCCATCAATCATGTTAAACAAAGTGACAGTCTTTACCTCTTCCAATCTGCTCAGAAGCGAAAATTCATCTCATGCTGGTCAACAGGTAGTGGAAATGTCAATTTGGCTTCCAGAGCTGTACATTCCTTTAGTGGATTCATTTTTCAATTTTGTGACTCCGATATTCAGCCCAATAAATATCGGGACACAATGACTGTATATGAAACAGTACATATTACAGCTCAGTGATAAAGTTGGAATCAAAATTACAAACTTAACACTGAATAATGTGTGTTTGGTAACTGAAGATATACATTTAATCAAACAAAACAAAACAGTTCTTTTCATCATTCATTAGAACAACAGAATGTTTGAAAAAGATGTAGGAAATGTACTATATTTACATAGAAAACTGGATTTGGGATAAATTAACTATTAATGTCAAATTTCCACATACTAAGAGAAAGACTCACTTTAAAGAAAAATATTTCAAATCAAAGACAAAAGAGATGGATACAGTGAAGTGGCTGTTGTATATACTCGCAAACATATACTTTTATTTGTGGGTTTTTTCTTTCTAAACCTTGTATTTTGGCAAAACAAACAAACAAACAGATAAATAAATAAAACAAGATCCAAATGAAAAACCACAAAAGTTAATTAATTCAAACTGTGATCCAATAAAGCCAAAGCTTCCTGAAAATGAAAAATCTAACCTGGATCTACTTTTTCAATCACCCTGAGGAGATCTAGTCCCTTCCCAAACAACTCTCAAACTCGTGTATCCCACAAACGTACAAAATATGGCAAATGTAGACACAGTGACAACGGCAATTTCTCATTTGCTTCTTTTTCCTATTTCAAGGCATATTATTACCATAAATTATGGCCCTAAATCAAGATAGAAAGCACATAAAAAGTGCTGCCTGGGCATATATTTAGCTCTGGTGAACTTCCTCCTTGCTGCCAGTTCATGATCACCCATCCAAACACGCTATTTTATGCTCGACTTGCCTGATGCATTAGAAAAAGAGTGCGCACCATTTTATTTTTTTTAATCTCTTTTCTACCTTCATCTCCCCTGAAGAAGAAAATCGATGGCAGGACACGAAGAGGCCATCGCTTATGTTTGCTTTAGCAGAAAACGAGCTTCTGTGCACAAGGCACGACTCACCTGGGTCCCGTTCATCTCTGCTCCGTGGAGCTCCCGAGGGCTCTACGTGCACCGTGTAAACTGACAGTTATCGACTCCACATTCACACAGAGCTGGGATCTACCTGTCACAGTATGTGTGTGTGTCGTGTAGTATTCTGAAATACAATCTTGGCTGCAGAGCCACACATCAGACTTGTCAGAGGGATGATGAATTAATGCTAATACATGCAACAATATTTGTGGACTCTTTGACAGTCTCATGCCAAAACAATTTTTTCCACCCATCATAAGGCTTTAAAATAATCAAACGTTCACACTGCTGATTAGGATGCATCAAATTCTCCTTGAACTGGTGTTTGTAGGCCTTCATTTAAATTCAACATTCAAACTTTCATTCAAACTTGTTTCGTTCATATATTTGCTTTCGCTGACTGTGTCACAGTCATAAAAGACGAGCAAAAAATGACATAATTGAGCTGATGACTAACTTTGTATGGATTGTCCTCTCTTTTCCCTCAATTTGTTGTTTTTAATCCTGGACAATTAACAACTTTCACACGTTCAATATGATGCTTATGAAGTTGCGTAGAAGGACAAGTTCTTTATTAACACCTGACAAGATAAATTTGACTTGCTACAGCGGCGACCCCCAGAAGATGGCCCCCTTGGCCACCACCTATATCGCCTATAGGTATGACCAAAAGTGATTAAAACCCAAAGCTAACAAACACCATCTTCACCATCCTGACAACACGTCAATCACCTCCCTGTTAGCTGAGAAGGCTATGATCTTAAACTGAATGTGATCACCTTTTCACAACACAGACTGCCCTATTCATTCAACTGTTTTAAGGCAAGACTGTTCACGAGTTGCACCATACCATTCTTTCATAGTAAACAGGCTCAATCAAAGTTGCTACTCGGTTAAGCCAGCAGCTGAGGTAGTCACAGAGCCAAATCTTCAAAGGTAAAGCTGGCACGATGCAAGATGCTCTTGTTACGCCTTTGATTCTGTAACACTTGTGTCCAGTTTTAAAGCACCCACTGACATGGCATTACGTCACCACTTTTTGGTTCATTATGAATGAGAAACTACAGCAGCAATATGAGGATGTCTTCCTGGCAGTGTTGCAGCACAATATCTGGTGAAAAAGGGCTTTTATTTTCCGGGGTTACTGTAATATACATTTCCAGTGTTTCCCAAATAGACTAATGTGACAGTTCAGAGGAGGAACCAAATGCCCAGACTTACAGATGGCAGGTAAGAAGGTGAAGGACAAAAAACAATGCCATAGACGCTGCAGGAACAGGTAATCCACAGGTCTGTGAAAAACAGAGCCCCAAGAATCATAGACAAGAAGAAGAACTGGGAGGGACGGCCCAAACACACAAAGAACTGACATAGCGTAAAGAAAGCGAAATAATCAACAATAGTTGCAGGTATCAGCAAACTGAGACTTGGTATGAAACTGGAGCAAGAGGAGAAACTCAACAAAGTGTTTCATATCCATCATGTCAGAGCTAAGTGACTAAACCAGGTCAATTTCATTTATAAAAAAAAAAAAAAAAAAAAAAAAAAACATGAAACACTACGATCAATGTTTGCGACCAAAAACTCTCTGTAACTCCTCAAAATATTAGCTTTGCTCTTATTGACTTCAGCTCTGGCTCCATCTCTCCTAACCATCATCGTTTTTCTGCTACTAATATCCAGACAATTGGTCCTGCCATGTTGCTCAATACCTAATTTTTCTTCTTCTTCTTCTTCTCTTATTCAACTAATATATTCAGCCTCTTCTTCTTCTCCTGCTAATACACATTCACTCTTGACTGTGGCTGCCAATTAGCCAGCCAGGCTTTGGCAGTTCATCCATCTGACTTAAAGGTTCCTTACCACTAATTTTGACGGTCAGGTCAAGTAGCCGAGGGGCCCATTAAGTGGAATAATGAAGTCCTCGGTGAGTGATCATCAATGACTTCAGTGCTATTAATCCTTTAAAGACATACTTTCTTTATTTTTAATGTTTGACGTTATCATCCGGCCAGCTGCTGCATCGTCTTATTTATCCAAGACTAAATAAACATGATATATATATGATTTCTCCTTTTTTTTCCCCACTCTAATATTAATAACTCAACTCTTTCTTGCATCTCTTTGTCCTATCTAATTTTCCCTCCATCCCTTTTTCCACATCTCTTTTTCTCCGCTGTCATTTTTCAGCCAGCTTCAAAGTCTATATACCAGTCTCTGGAGACAAAGCAAACTACAGAGCAGCAAGATAAGTTGTTATGCATACAGAGCTTAAACAAATCTCTGGGCAATACACTTACTGCATCCTTTTTGCCTTTAAATTATGGGATAAATATCTAACAATGTCTTACTAAGTGTATGAAAAGTCTCCTCTCCATCTCCCCAAACTATTTTTCCATCCTCCTGTTCATGTCCACCTGTAATCCATCACCACCTCTGCTGTTTCTTTCTCATCTCTCATTCCCTGCCCTCTTTATTCCCCCCCATACTATATTCAATTCGTGCTCTGCCTCTTCAGGTCAATATCTGCTGCCCAGCTGGACATATACGGGATTCATTTGTGCACAGTTTAATGGCTAAATTGACACAACGAAAGAAATGTAAGCGAACATAACCAGAGATTTCTATACTTGTCATGCCAGATCCTAACATGTAAATGTAAACATTGTCCCAGAGACAGTGAGGCATCTTAAACATGTCATGGAAGCTCCATCTACTAGTGAAGTCATACTGATATCACCACACAGTAGGTTTTATTACATCTATGGGCCAAGAAAGTTGTGTCACAAAATGAGACATGTATACCCTTTTCTCTCAAATTGAAACAATTTCCTGAGTTCTTCATCAAATGTCTGGTTAAAATAAGGAGAGACAGTTCCTTTTTTCACCATCAATTTACACCTCTATTCAGAGTGGAAGAAGTGGGCCACTCAACTCTACTCCACCCCTCTTTTCCATAGGGGTTGTCTCTTTTGAGAATGGTAGAACTCAATAACCCTTGAAGCCTGTTGGTATTATATGAGAGAGTATACGGTCAGTAATTAGTCTGAGTGCTAACACCAGCACACGGAGCAAACCAAGCTCAATCTATCACAGACCACAGTGATGGAAAAATACTGGACTGGAAATGTTATTCTCAATCAAATTGAAGAATGATTTGGCATGAATACATACATCGAAAAAGAAAAGAAAAATCACACAATACATCTCTTACATAATCATCTCTACAAACTGGGATTCGCCATCAGTCCATTTCTGTGTTTTGCTGCCGTTTTCAGAGTTGATATTAAAAATTATTGCTTATCTGAGAACTTCATCAATTTTTTCAAGTTTATTTTTGTACCAGTGGGTTGCACTAAACTGCTGCATTCAATGACAAACATGAAATCAGCATTTTCAGCTTCGAACTTTAAGAACGTTTAAGAACATATAATAAAAGTTGGATTTTGTACTTATTGTATTGTACTGTCACAGTTCATCCTTCCTGTCTCCCCTCCTATCCCTCTGCCTCAGTTATTTTCCACTCACCTGCCAGCCACTCCAACCTAATCAGCCCAACTACACTCACCTGCAAGCTCAGCTGCTTTTGGGTCCTAAATACACCCGTTACAGGTATATAAACGTAGTCCAGCATCATTAGCTCAGTTTTTCATGAAGCTGCCCATGAACAATGTATCAGGAAGCTTTTTGTAGAGATGCACGATATGCCAAATTTCCACCGATACCAATTACCGATAATTTTCAGCTTCTTAGGGCCGATACCGATACAGATAACCGATATATCCATATTTTTATATTAAATATAATGTGGAGTTTGTTTAAGATGGAAAACTGATGTTTTACTTGCTCTGGCCTATCTATAACAGCAAACAAGTTTTTGGCTCTTCAAATGTTTATTTTTTTTCATGTCATTACAAAAAAATATGTTGCCATTTGCTATAAATAACAATAACAGAGCAAAAGTCACAACTTCACTTTAAGACAAAGTGCATGTAAGGTAAAGTGCAGCCCCTTGAAATATTTAACAGAACAATGGGGTTTATCTGTAAAGGCATTTGTGGAGGTAGGTCAAGTATTTTTCAAAAATAAAATATATGCATTGACATTTGTCAACCTCAATTACAAAAATGTTATCTAATAAATAAAAGTGCAACCTCAAAAATAAGGTTGATTACCCACTAAAGGTTGACATAATCATTCCTGATTTGACAGCATAAAAGCATGTTTGGTTCAAAATGAAAACTGTGATTTCCTCTTTCCTCTCAACATATCTTTCTTAACCTCCCCCCAAAAAATATCAGGCAGCATCAAGGCATCTTGAGTTCAAAATGAAAAATTATAAGATTTTCTTTTTTTATCTCAACATTTCTTAACCAAACTATCTTTTCACTTGTCACTGTCTACATTGTATTCTCTATTTTCTAGGTGAGGGCATTAGTGGGAGATTTTTCTTAACAAAAAGGAGCATTTCTGCCTTGTCACATCCAATTCGGTTCCGTTTTTCATCAATAACATTTGCAGCTGCAGAAAACAAACGTTCACTGTCTATGCTTGTGCAAGGAGAGGAGAGGTATTTCCTTGCGAGAGGGGCAAGGTCTGGGAACCGGTTTTTGTTGCTTCTCCAGTAGTCCATGGGGCTTTGAGATCGAGGAATTGTGGGCTCTGAGAGATAGGCTTGGATCTAAAATAGAAGAATAACAGTATACATATATATAAAACAATATATGAGACACTATGTTTTGGTCTACTTCTTAGAGATTACCAAAGCCTTATGTAAATAAATAAATTACCTGCTGATCTGTTTGGCTTTGGTTCAGCTCTTTTGAGCTGTTTTCTTGAAGGATTTCATTGTACATCGTCAGCAGGGATACATTGTTGTTGTCATCTTCCTTTGTTTTCTTCTCCTTTGGCTCTTCTTCACTGTCCTTTTCAGCTGATGCTACACCTCGTACTTTGTCCTTCAAAACTTCTGTTGCTTCCCTTTTTGTTTCTGGGTCAAAGAAGCAGTCCTTGTATCTGGGGTCCAAAATAGTAGCCAGAAAAAACAAGCCCTCTGTGTAAATGTGGTTGAAACGCTGTTCTACCGCTTGCAGTAGGGTGCTCTTAGAGGTTTTAATTCCATGATCTGTTGAAGCTGGCCTATTTAACAGGCGTCTCAAAGCTTGAATGGAAGGTATAACATCTGTGTTCAAAAAAGCAGGTAACTCAAAATCCACAGCATATGTTGCCAGGGCCCTCTTTTGCTTTATCAAACTCTGCATCATATAGTAGGTGCTGTTCCACCTAGTGGGCACGTCTTGCTGTAGCCTTGCCTCCTTCATTCCAAGCTGCTTTTGCAAGTTCTGCAGACGAGAGGTGGCGAGTTGGGAATGTTTAAAATGACCTATCATCTTCCTGCCAGTTGACGCACAGTCCTGGATGCTCCTCTGGCTCAATACAGATTCATTAACAGCTAGCTGTAACGTGTGAGCCATACAGCCTAAGCTAGCAAGCCCACACTCTTCCATTGCTTTTTTCATGTTACGTGCATTTTCTCTGATCACAACATGCACTTGTTCTTTTTTAATGCTCCACTGTGTTAGCATGGTGTCAAAAGCTTGACAAATCATTGTCGCTGTATGCGACCCGGGGCACTCCTGTGCATGCAGCATTGCTTTTTGCATGTTAAAGTCATCATCCAGCCACTGAGCCGTTAAGCTTAGCATACTGACCGGGCTAACATCTGATGTCCATATGTCCGTTGTAAAACTTACGTGTTTTCCGTTCTTGTCGATCAGGTTGTGGATGTGCGTGGCGACAATATCATAGAGTGCAGGGAGGGACACATCCGAGAAGAAGCGGCGGCTTGGAAGTGTGTAACGTGGCTCCAAATGTGCAATTAACGCACGAAAACCCGGGTTTTCAACAACACAAAAAGGCTGATCATCAAGCGCTATAAACTCCATAACTTTATCATTTATGTTTTTCGCCTTTTCACTGTCTCTTGGAAAGAGTTTACTTTTTTCAAACGCCTGTTGAATTGGGACATCAACCCTCCGGGTTGTTGTTGTCGCGCTTGCCTTGAGTTTAGCACTGCTAGCGGCTGCAGCCTCATACTCACTCAATACGGCTTCGCCACGGTGACGGCTTTTCAGGTGAGCTATGAGGTTCGTTGTATTAAAACTTGACGCTTTCTTTCCTCCTCTCGGAATCCTTGCTGAGCAAGTTTTACAAACTGCGAGGCTTTTGTCATCTTCTGCCACCGAGAAAAACGACCATGCTGGTGATGACATGTTGTATTAGAATCTGTGGTATTAGCTTGGGTCCTGGCAGCGGCGCAGTAAATGACGTAACCAGTGCGCCAGGCCAGGACTAATCGACCTGAATAAAACAGCCGGCATCTCCGCGTGCAAACTTTTATTTATCGAATTATTTTATCTGAAAAATTTTCCTATCGGTCGATAAAAAATTACGTCATTTCCCCCCAAATCGGCCGATATTTTATCGGCCCAATATTTATCGTACATCCCTAGCTTTTTGAGTTGGTAATGATTTCAGACATCCAAAAATAAATAAATAAACACATTTTTTCATAGTATGTAAAAAAGAAAAAAAAAAAAATCCACCAGGGTTCAAAGTATGGCTTAAGAGCTTCAGAGAAAGGCCTTGGCTGCCGCTAAAGCGAAGACCTATATTATTTATGCATGTTGAACATGGAGATCAATTTACACAAATGAACATCCATATAAACACACATGGAGACGCATATGTTTATTCTGCTGCATATATACAACAAAGAATGCGACAGGTCATTCATACCATCACCAATAGTGATTCGCAATGACCTTTTTAAATGATTAATTAATTATTAACTGTTGCTTACTATTTTTGTACCATAAAACAATCTCCCATTTCATGATAAATTTTATTATATGTATTTATTTAATTCAATGGCACATTTTCTAAAAGAAATATATAAATATATACACACTGTATTTTTTTGGTCTAAATTGTTTTATATAAGTGCTTTTGTTCTTTAAACAAAAAACATCCTGTATAAAAGGAAAAATAAACAAAAAAAAAAATGTATGTTCTAATTCATCCATCCATCCATCATCTTCCGCTTCCCCGGCCACTTCCTCCAGCTCTTCTGGGGGGACCCCCGAGGCGTTCCCAGGCCAGCCGAGAAACATAGTCTCTCCAACGTGTCCTGAGTCTTCCCCGGGGCCTCCTCCCAGTGGGACGGGCCCGGAACACCTCACCAGGGAGGCGTCCAGGAGGCATTATCACCAGGTGCCCGAGCCACCTCATCTGACTCCTCTCGATGCGGAGGAGCAGCGGTTCTACTCTGAGCTCCTCCCGGATGACCGAGCTTCTCACCCTATCTCTAAGGCAGAGCCAAGACACCCTGCGGAGGAAACTAATTTCGGCCTCTTGTATTCATGATCTCGTTCTTTTGGTCAGTACCCACAGCTCGTGACCATAGGTGAGGGTAGGAACATAGATTGACCGGTAAATCGAGAGCTTCACCTTGTGGCTCAGCTCATTCTTGACCACGACGGGCCGGTGCAGAGCCAGCATCATTGCAGACGCCGCACCGATCCGTCTGTCAATCTCCTGCTCCATTCTTCCCTCACTCGTGAACAAGACCCCGAGATACTTGAACTCCTCCACTTGGGGAAGGATCTCAATCCCGACCCGGAGAGGGCATTCCACCCTTTTCCAGCCAAGGACCATGGTCTCAGATTTGGAGGTGTCGATTCTCATCCCAGCCGCTTAGCACTCGGCTGCGAACCGCTCCAGTGAGAGCTGAAGGTCACGGCCCGACGACGCCAACAGAACCACATCGTCTGCAAAGAGCAGAGACACGATTCTGAGGTCGCCAAAACGGACCCCCTAAACGCCCTGGCTGCACCTAGAAATTCTGTCCATAAAAATTATGAACAGAATCGGTGAAAAAGGGCAGCCCTGACGGAGTCCAACCCTCACAGGAAACATGTTCGACTTACTGCCGGCAATAAGGACCAAACTCTGACACCGGTCATACAGAGACCGAACAGCCCATATCAAGGGGTCCAGCACTCCATACTCCCGGAGCACCCACCACAAGAGTCCCCGAGGGACACGGTCGAACGCCTTCTCCAAGTCCACAAAACACATGTAGACCGGTTGGGCGAACTGCAATGCACTCTCCAGGATCCTGCTGAGGGTATAGAGCTGGTCTACTGTTCCACGGCCAGGACGAAAACCACACTGTACCTCCTGAATCCGAGATTCAATTATCCGACGGATCCTCCTCTCCAGTACCCCCGAAAAAAGACCTTACCAGGGAGGCTGATGAGTGTGATCCCCGTATAGATGGAACACACCCTCTGGTCCCCCTTTTTAAAGAGTCGGACCACCACCCCGATCTGCCAGTCCAGAGGCACTGCCCCCGATGTCCACGCGATGCTGCAGAGGCGTGTCAACCAAGACAGCCCTACAACATCCAGAGCCTTGAGGAACTCGGGACGAACCTCATCCACCCCCGGGGCCTTGCCACCGAGGAGTTTTTTGACCACCTCGGCAACCTCAGCCCCAGAAATGGGAGGCCCCACGTCCGAGCTCCCCAACTCTGCTTCCTCATCGTAAGACATGTCAGTAGGATTGAGGAGGCCCTCGAAGTGTTCCACCCACCGGCGTCCCAAGATGAGGTCAGCAGAGCCTCGCCCACACCATACACGGTGTTGACGGTGCACCGCTTCCCCCCCTGAGCCGCCGGATGATGGACCAGAAACTCTTCGGGGCCGTCCGGAAAGCATTCTCCATGGCCTCCCCGAACTCCTCCCAAGCCCGAGTTTTTGCCTCAGCTACCGCCGAGGCCGCGTTCCGCTTGGACTGGCGGTACCATTGGCCAAAAAGGCCTGATAGGACTCCTTCAGCTTGACGGCTTCCCTCACCACTGGCGTCCACCAGCGGGTTCGGGGATTGCCGCCACGACAGGCACCGACCACCTTGCGGCCACAGCTCCGGTCGGCCGCCTCAACAATGGAGGCACGGAACATTGCCCATTCGGGCTCAATGTCCCCCACCTCCCCCGGGACATGGTTGAAGCTCTGCCGGAGATGGGAGTTAAAACTCCTTCTGACAGGGGATTCCGCCAGACGTTCCCAGCAGACCCTCACAATACGTTTGGGCCTGTCAGGTCTTGCTCCCCCACCAGTAGAGCCAACTCACAACCAGGTGGTGATCAGTTGACAGCTCCGCCCCTCTCTTCACCCGAGTGTCCAGGACATACGGCCGCAAGTCCGACGATACAACCACAAAGTCAATCATCGAGCTGCGGCCTAGGGTGTCCTGGTGCCAAGTGCACATATGGACACCCTTATGCCTGAACATGGTGTTCGTTATGGACAGTCCGTGACGGGCACAGAAGTCCAATAACAAAACACTACTCTGATTCAGATTGGGGGTGCTGTTCTTCCCAATTACCCCTTTCCAGGTCTCACTGTCATTGCCCACGTGAGCATTGAAGTCCCCCAGCAGAACTTTTACTTGCAAGATGGCGCCTGTGACTGGCAGTGCCACGGCTCGTCTCCTGCAGTATAGTTTATTAACTCATTGGCTGCCAGCCATTTTCAGTGCAGAGAGATCCATACTGCCAAGTGTTTTACAGTATTTTGACTGATTTTCCAAGACCCACAGAAAAGTGTGTCTTATGACTATGTACACACTGAAATTACCAAAAGAAAGAGTAGACTCTCTTCTTTCATCAGGAAAAAAAGTTTGTTTCTACCATTTTCAGTCCTTTAGTAATAGACAGTAGAACATAGGTTGGTTTCACCAAAAACAGCTGTTTTTGAACAAAAAAATTGAGAAAACAAGCTTTGTTTTTGTGCAAAGTGGCACTGCTGCCACCTTGCAGGTAATTTTGCCAATATATTCTCTGTTTAGTGTTTACAAGCCTAAGATTTAGTGACAAACTCCGCTAGATTGTTCCCCAGCCCGCTCCGTTGAAAAACGCAATTGATGTCTATAGACGTCTTTGGCAGTCAACGGTTGTTTTTAAATTGACGTCTATAGACGTCAATGGCAGCCAATGAGTTAATGGTCATCTTTACAACATATGTCATCATATCAGCCCGTATTTCAAATGGATGTGTCTCAGCTTTACGGACCTATGATCGGGACTCTGTTTTGTATCAGAGAGTGGATGGAGGGCCTGTACAACATGGGGCAGGTACAAACAGGCGTTCCCTCCTGCCTTTATCATCGACCCCATCCTTGGAGATTTTAACCTTCATGTTGATGACTGCTCATCTTGCTCAGCAAAGGAACTTTTAACATTGACCGAAGCTTTTCATTTTGAGCAACATGTTTCTGAGCCCAAACACCAAAAAGGCCACATTTTAGACTTAGTTTTTACCCTTGGCCTAGACATTTTAAATGTGTCTGTACAGGACGTCCATCTGAGTGATCATTGTCTTGTTTTGTTTGATCTACACTTCAGCCCTGAGCCTAAGCCCTTAGCAGAGATGACACGCCTCTGAGACATAACTTCTATCTCTGCCGTCCTAGTTCCTTACGCACTTATTGTTTCCTCCACCACTGGCACCCTCTATATTTTCATTACCCCCTACCCGAACCAGGGTTTGTATCCCCACCCCGCTGTGACTGGTGTGCAGTTGGTGAGAGGCTGAGGTATCTGACTTATCGCACTTACTCTAGCACTAGTTTTGCTCTTGGCTGTTTGGTATTGGAAGGAAATGCACTTATGATTTCTTGTGACCTGAAGTTCTTTTGCCTACCGATGTTGAACGCACTTATTGTAAGTTGCTTTGGTTAAAAGCGTCTGCAAAATGACCGTAATGTAATGTAATGTAATGCTAATACTGCACACAGTTTTTCTGCTATGTTTGACCCTCTTTTGTTCATGGATTGCCTCGATGTGGACAATTTTATTCACTGTTTTATCAATCATTGTTTTAAAATTCTGGATGAGGTGGCACCTGTCAAATCAAACTTGTCAATGCAGAAAAAAAGTGTTTCCTTGGACAAATGAAGATACCCTAAGTCTGAAGAGACTATGTCGAAAGACTGAACGTCTGTGGAAATCCACAAATCTTGAGGTGCACAGACTTCATCTCAGGGATCTTGTGTCCTCATACAATAAGATGGTGGAAAATGCCAGATCTGACTATATTTGTCAACTGGTAACAGTAAATAAGAAAAACCCCAAAGTGTTGTTTGACACGATCAATTCTCTTGTATTTCCTGCTGCGCCACTTACCCCTGTTTTTTGTGAAGCTGACAGCAATGCATTGTTGAGATTTTTTGCGGACAAAATTAAGATGATCAAGGAGAAAAATCCCTCACCTTTTGTGTGGAACCCCTGCTGTCATTGAGCCGGTCTCCAGCTTGTGGTCCTCATTTAAGTTAGTGACTCTAGCTGATATCTCGGCATTGGTGACCAAGATGAAACCCTCCTCTTGCTCATCGGACGTCCTTCCTTGTAGGCTCTTTGTGAAAGTGTTTGATGTAATTGGCCCCTGGGTTACCAAAATGGTTAACCTCTCTCTTTCTACAAGTTTGTTTCCCAATACATTTAAGCATGCCATAGTGGAGCTCTTACTTAAAAAGACAGGCTTAGACCCGACTGTCCTCAGTAATTTCAGGCCTATTTCAAAGCTACCACTCTTGTCCAAGATCTTAGAGAAGGTGGTCTCTGAACAACTGTCATTATTCCTGGATCAAAGTAACATCCATGAGACGATTCAGTCTGGTTTGCCGCAAATATCACTCTACAGAGACAGCCTTGCTGAAAGTGTCAAGTGACATTCTGATGTCTGCTGATTCGGGAAAATGCACTGTTCTAGTTCTTTTAGATCTGTCCTCAGCCTTTGACACCATTGACCACCAAATCCTGCTGAGAAGACGGAGGGATGAAGTAGGTCTGTCAGGTTCAGTTCTACATTGGTTCTCGTCATACCTTTCTGGGCGTAGTTTTAGTGTCACAGCTAACCAAATAAGGTCTGCTTTTTTGATCCCTTTGGGAAAAATCATCCAGAGATTTTCTGATGTCTCGTACCACATATTTGCTGATGATATCCAGCTTTACTGCTCTTTCAAGCCAACTGAGCTCCAGAGGCTAAATTCCTTAGTTCATTGTTTGGTGGAGATAAAACAATGGCTAAATGATAACACCTTGCAGCTAAATGTGGACAAAACTGAAACACTGGTTATTGCCCCTGATGACTCCATTCCAGGGATTAACCAGTACTTGGGTGACTTGGGCCAGTCTGTTATACCAAGCCTAAGAAACCTGGGTGTTGTGTTTGCAAAGACATGTCATTAGTGCAACACTGCAAAACAGCTGACCAAAAACTGCTTTTTTCAACTGAGGAAAATCTCCAAACTCAGGAAAATGGTGTCACAAAATGATTTGGAGCTGATTATTCATGCATTTGTGTCTTCGCGTTTGGACTATTGTAATAGTTTGTTTTCATGTCTGAACAAGAAGGAGCTGTCTCGCCTGCAGCGAGAATTCTGACCCGCTCTAATAGGAGGACTCACTTAACCCCTATTCCTAAAGCTCTTAATTGGCTACCAGTTTCCACTAGGATAAATTTTAAAATTTTGGTTTTTAACTTTCAGAACATTGCATGGTCAGGCTCCACCCTACATCTGATCCAGTCTTACACCCCAGCTCGGATCTGAGGTCTGTGGATCAGAATCTTCTGTTGGTGCCACGCACTCGTTTCCAGACAAGAGGAGACAGATCCTTCCAGGCTGTTGCTCCCAGGCTTTGGAACGTTCTTCTGTTCTCTCTTCGCTCGATAGAGTCTGTTGACGCCTTCAAAAGGCAACTTAAGACCTTTTTATTTGTTCAGGTTTTTTCTTAAAGGCGGGGTAGGGGATCTTTTTCTGGAACATTTTTTTACATATTGCTTGAAATACTCTTCACACCCTCATTGCAACCAATTAATTAAAAGTTTTGACACAAATATGAAAAGTTTTAGTGGCCTCTAGAACGTACAATCTAGGAAAAACAGTATCCAATCATTGTGAACGGACCGTTCACAATGATTGGATTCTGATGCCGTCTATCAAACTGCAATCTGCTCCTCCCTCCCCCTCCTTCCCCCTGTGCGCGTACCCTGCTCCGTGAACGAAGCTTGGCAGGAAGCTAAACTAGAGCCAGCTTGGCTAGCACCTAGCATTATTAAACATATAGTTAGCATAAACTAAATACTAAATACGACAACGATCGATGCTTGCTGTCAGAACAGCGCTCGTGCACCTTCGTGCTCGTTCATGTACTCTAGAGGCGTGCCTTCGGGGGGAAAGTGAAGAAAAGGGTTGGGACTTTTTACCTGTGTATTTTCAAAATGCAGCTTCGCTGGACTCAAAATCCAGGATCTCCTACCCTACCTTTAATTGTCTTAGGGCTGCTATGATTGTCACTGAGTTGCCTTTGCCTTTTAAACTTGTACTTTTATGTACTTCTTAACTGTGTGTTTCTATTGTACCTGTAAAGCGCTTTGTGACCCTGGTCTGTGAAAAGCGCTGTACAAATAAAGATTACTTACTTACAGGACGAGGGAGTCTCCTGGAGAAGCACTCTCCAGTTCCTCCTCCAGGGACTCCAAAAAGTGTGGGTACTCTGAACTGCTGTTCGGTGCATAAGCACAAACAACAGTCAGGACACGTCCCCCCACCCTAAGGCGGAGGGAGGCTACCCTCTCGTCCACCGGGGTAAACCCCAATGTACAGGTGCGCAGCCGGGAGGCAATAAGTATGCCCACATCTGCTCTGTGCCTCTCACCACGGGCAACTCCAGAGTGAGAGAGTTCAACCCACAGACCCTGCCACCAGGCACTCGCTGCCGGGCCCCAACCCTGGGCCTGGCTCCAGGGGAAGGCCCTGGTGACTCACGTCCGGGCAAAGGAACACGTTGTCCAATAATTTTTTGCGTCATAGGGGGTTTTGTGAGCTGTTCTTTGTCTGGTCCCTCATCTGGGATCTGTTTGCCTTGGGTGACCCTACCAGGGGCTTAAAGCCCCGGGAAACATAGCTCCGAGACTCATTGGGGCATGCAACCCCCCCCCCCACCACCACCACGGTAAGGTGACAGCTCATGGGGGAGATGTTCTAATTGTAATCTATTTATTTTCTTTTTCATGTTATTTTTCTTCCCGGCTAGTGCCTTTCTGTGCTCCCGATGGTTCTCGAGGTATTCCAGCTTCCTCCCACCATCCAAATGCATGTTAGGTTAATTGGTGTCTCTAAATTGTCCCAAGGAATATTTGAGTGGTCGTTTGTCTCCGTGTGGTGATGGACGGGCAACCTGTCCAGGGTGTACTCTGCCTCTCGCCTAATGACGGCTGGTATAGGGTCCTGCCCCCCGCGACCCAACAGTTGGATTAAGCGGGTATAGAAAATGGATGGATGGATGTTATTTTTCTTTGCTTGTGTCTTGGCTTGTTTCTTGAGGTCTTGTTTAGGCGATGTGTTTTTATGTACACTTTTCATGAAATTTTCCTATTTCCTAAATATCAGCTTTGCTGTCGCAGCTGATGTCCACTCGTCCTCAGCCTTGGTGAAATCATACTGTTTTATAAAAAAATAAAAAAATCCTGTAAAAAGCAAATAATAACTTTGTTTTACACTTCATGAAAAGTGGGATTTTCGTCAGTATGCAGCACTGTAGATTGTCGTGAAAGTTCAGGTTTACGGCTGTTCACGGCAATTTGCAGGCAATGCAGAAAACTGCCGTGAATTGCCGGAAATTGATGTGGGCCTGGCTTGGCAGTCATCCCCCTATGACCCCCCTGCTCCTAATTCTAGGGGAGGATATGCAAATGCAAATCAGGGGGAGTTTTATCCCAGGTGAGATTTTTCTAAAAGGTAAAATCTCTGGTACAAATAGATCAGGCAAAGTATAGCCTAATTATAGACTCTTACATTTTAGCTTGAATTGATTTATTTAATGAAAGTATGCTAGATTAACTACTGTGCATGTCATTAGCAATGGCAAATTGTGTAAAAAAGATACACAAAATCAGAATTAGCTTTATTGGCCAGGTTGGCGTAAACAAACAAGGAATTTGATTATTTTAAGTAAGCGACGCACCTCCACGTTATCAGTGCTAGTGCACAGTAATTAATAAATTATAAACAGCATAATTTGTGCCTGTATAAGCTTGCCCATAGGAAACCGTTTCATGGCCGAATATCTCAAGAGAGCAGCCAGACGCCTCGCGAATATCTTCGGAACAGCTCCAAATGTTCAACAACAAGCAGGGGTGAGTAGAACATCATGTTATAATGTGAAATCAAGGGCCTAATGTCAAAAAACCGGTCTTATCCTTTAACGGTAAAAAAGTAACACAAGACAGCTTGGTAACATAAAGTATGTAACAGAGAATAATGTACAACAAATATTTAAATCATAAATGGCTAAATTTTTGAAGAAAATAACACAATGTCACTGCTGTATTATCCACACAACTTACCCTCAGCAAAACACAACGGGACAGTGAGGGCAGAGGGGAGGGGCTACAGAAGCCCAGGAGCAACAAAAAGGGCAGAGTGCAGGTGTGTAATCAACTCAGGGAAAATGTATAAAATAATGACAACATGTCTCAACATGTCCATATTTGGGCATGTCAGAATCTTGCGGTCTGAGCTGGTTACAAAGTTGCATGATGACAGCAGCGGTAGTCTATCACCGCTCAAAGTGTGGTCCACGGAGCTCTTCTTTTTCTTCTTCTTATTATTATACATATTTTATTTATGTCAGTCTAGAGAGATTCGGATCTGAAGCCCCGAATGACCAGGTCTCGACGCCCCTGGCAACGACTAATCCGGATGTGAGGTTTTTTTTCACTGCCACGCCCCCTTGATGTGTTTTGATATGTTCCAAGCTTGCAGAAGAAACTGTCCGCATTCAGCCTACTCGGATCCACAGAAAAGTTGAAGGTAAGTTCAGCTTATTTAATTTTATGTGTAAGATGTTTTAGCTTTCTTACTCTTAAACTACCCTACTGTGTCTACAAATGGCATTGTACCTCTTCAGATAAGGTTGGCAAAATTTGGCTATAGTTGAAATGTAATTACTTTTCAAAACGACCATAGTCCTGTAAGCTTGATGCTGCGACCAAAATACAGCCACGAGTGAGGTTGATGACATTTTTCAAGAAGAAACACGGCTTGTTCAATCTTCATTAGTTACATGAGTCTGAAGTTGTTGCCACAGTTCCAGACCATTAGGACTGGAGGATTTGCTTTCTTTTGTTTTATGCGACCGAGGACGTTATGTGTTAGCTTAGCATGCTATGTTATTGATGGACGTGGGATTTTTTTATTTTTTTTCCTCTGTTCGCTTATGATTAAGCAATATTGAAACCTTATCAAAAAACAACCCGATTGAACTGTAAATGTACA
The DNA here is from genome assembly GCF_027942865.1 of Odontesthes bonariensis. Lineage (NCBI taxonomy): Eukaryota > Metazoa > Chordata > Actinopteri > Atheriniformes > Atherinopsidae > Odontesthes > Odontesthes bonariensis. Next base: position 13,766,372 of record NC_134516.1, on the reverse strand, counting down.
GAGATGTTGAATAGATAGAATATGCTGAGTTTTGCATTTAAGAGAAGCATTTGTTTTCATATGAAGGAAGGCAGTTGATCGCGTCCTTCCGGGCGCCATTTTAGATAAGGACCTGTTTTACGTGAGCTGATGGTAGCTTGGTTGGTAGCTGAGCAGGGTTTAGGCTCAGGGCTCCAGATTGCCACTAAATGGTCGCATTTTGCCCCTAATATTTGAGACAGTGAAAGTACATTTTTCATCTGCTAGTGCATTTGCTACCAGTAATTTTTCGGATTTAATTTAATTTATGGCCATTTTCTTGGGGTGGCTTCAACTCAAACAATATAAATATAACATGCCCAGGAAAAAAAAAAAAAACATGTTTTCTATTTGTCTACAGCGAAATGGGAATGTGTCTCTCTTTTTGTTTGTATGAATTTATTTTTGTGAAGTAAAAATACACATTTACTTGTACTACATGTGTTTTAAACTACAGTGTATCATTGGCATGATGAGGATTTTTACAATAAGTGTACTTATTAAGAAATTTGCTGGTGGAAATATAGATTATTGAACTCATTAAAGTTAAACTGCTCTGGTGAAATACATGTACTGATACAATTGGCTATGAATCACACGCAAAGCAGCATGGGAAGAACCAGACGCCATTTGATAGACATTCGTAGCGCCCAATTAACGGCTCTAGGCATTCGTAAACCATGCCTCAAATACGATAAAATGCACACCTAGTCCACAGACCACCATCTCATCTAGATGTGGACGCGTCAGCCAGGCTAGGTGTATGCAGGAATCCCGAGGTTAATTTCAATATCATTTTAAAACTTTTTAAAGACCATCCAAAACCAAAACATCACCTTTTAACATGAAGACAAACTAACATTATGATTTATTACTGTAACTTCAGGTTAAATGTGAAGTTTTTCAGAGTGTTTGACTCCATCTCACATTGCCTGTTACCCAACTTTCATTGTTGTCTGAACGGAATGAGGTTGAGCAAGCAGATATTGAGTCAGTGATCAGGCAACTATATCTTCAGATTAATTGTAATTAAAAACGAACTAGATTTTGAAGTTGAAGTTTTGAAAGACATCAACACAATATTATAATATATAACTCATTTCACAGGGCCTGTTTTGTTTGAGGTTTTATGTTTTGCACTTCACTGCCATCATATACAGTAACCACAGTAATGCTTTACTGAGTGAACTAAATTTGTTCTTTTGTGTATTTCTTAAAGGGCTACAAGACGGATTTGGATTTTTTTGGAAAGTAGCCTAGTAGCCTTGCAAAAGAACAACAGAAGCAGTGTAAGTTTCTTTATTAAAGTGTATTTTTTGTCTTGTAATTTACAGGAAGCCGTACGCCGACTTCACAACTCAGAGACCAATACTAGGCGCTACGATCCGGAGCAAGGGTAAGATTTAAATAATATGCTTTCTTTCTTCTGTATAAGGAAATGGACACGTTAATAGATACCGATCTTAACTGTATAATTTGTTTTCACAAGCTAAACTCTCCTCACAACGAGGCTGTCACCTCTTATTTGCTAGGAGCTATATCCGCAAGTCCAGATTTACACGATGCTGATAATGACGAAATTGTGTGTAAGTAACTTTTTTTTTTACTGGTTCTCCTTCCTTGCTTGATGTTACTATGACTTACGTTTGATTTTCATTAATTCCACTCTCATTTAATTGTTTTCCAGCAGCCTGTAAGACGTACTTTGAAAGCATACGCCAGAGTTTCCGATATAACCGGCCAGGACTTCCAGAGCAGGCGGAAGCTGTGAAGATTTCAGCTCGGAGTGGGTCGAGAAGAAAGAGGGTAAGACTTTTGTTGACTATTTTTCAGATGCATTGATAGATGTGTTGTGTCCATACGCAGTGCATAGCACAGTGCTGATTGCCTTTATTGATTTGTTTTTTTACAGCTGTTGGAAGCGAAATAGAGTGTGCTAGCAATTAGACAATTTGTGGCACCGACAAACGCCACGTTCGCAGGTTGTAAATTGTCATTAACTGCCGAAAATTAGGGAGATTTTCGGGCGTTTACAGGGACGAAAATCCCACTTTTCATGCAGTGTTATGTTTTTTTCTTGAGGTCTTGTATAGGCGATGTGTTTTTAATGTACACTTTTCATGAAATTTTCCTACTTCCTAAATATCAGCTTTGCTGTCCGCAGCTTATATCCACTCCTCCTCAGCTTTGGTGAAATCATACTGTTTTATAAAAAAAATCCTGTAAAAAGCAAAGAATAACTTTCTTATTCTTATCTTTCTTTTATGTTTTGTTTCTTGAGGTCTTGTCTTGACGATGTGCTTATGTGCATTTTTCATAGAAGTAAATTATTCCATTTATGTAAATGTCAGTTTTGCTGTCTTCAGCTGATATCCAACTATCATCAGCCTTGATGATCTTTTCTTCCTTAAGCACATACGTATAAAAGTGGTCAACATAAGCTCAAGTTTATGTGACAAATCACGGAGGCCAGGCGACACGTCTGGTCTCCACTGTTCACACGAATACTGATGTCTTCACTTGGTGTCACAGGCACTCTTAAGGTTGTCAGGTAAGCTGTCCGTGGCAGATAGAGTTATCAGATCAGGGGAGATGAAAAAGTTTTCCTTCATTAGTTCCGAGTCGCATGCGTTGCACTGGTCCTTGTAGTGATCATCCCTCACTGCGTTGGCAAAAAGAGAAGCGGTGGTGTCGTTGTTACCTGCAGCTGGCAGGAAATAGACATTACCCAGGCTTGTGATGTTGCTTTCAGTGGAGCGACACTGGTTACATCCGTTTACTTTGTTGACACGAAGCCTTGACATAACTCCGTGTTCGTTCAACCAGGGCATTAAATGTATCAAAAAAATAAATAAATAATCTGTGATGTCATTTGCCTCCCCCAGTCGTAGTAATGGTATCACAGCACTTAACTCCCCCAAAACCGGGAAGATCTCTGTAGGTGAGAAAAATGTCCCTGGGTTGTGAAGGGCTCTTAAAAATAGGTCTCCAAATTGTGGCGTTGCTGGAAAAAGTCTTGAAACCTCTGTGGGGCTCCGACTGAGTTTCGTCTTTACAATGTTCAGATTTAGAACACCCTGTAGTGTTGCATTCATCCAACAGTTATTAAATTAGTTGGAGAACTTGCATAACCGCATGTCTGGATTGACAACTGGACCTGTTGTGGTGTCAGAATCTGTGCTAAAATCTGTATCGTTCTCAGAATCTGTGCTAAAATCTGGCAATTATTCCCACCATATCTGGAGGACTTTGTTTTTCTTTGGTGTGAATTTGATCATCTGCAGGATTTTTTTTCCAAAGAAGATTCCGCAGGTCCTGCAGAGATTTCACTGTCTCCATCTATTTTGGTTTCCTCCTCTGGAAAGTATGGTTTTAGGAGTTTCCTCACAGCCTTAGTGACCAAGGCTCCTGCAAGGAACCCCAGAGTAAAAAAATGGCATCTTCCTTTGAGAATATTAACAATTTAAGTGTAAAATAAACTTTGTTCTTTGTCTGGGAGACTAAACCGAGTCTTCTTATTCTATTATATGTCAGTTTTTGGCACAACTGAGCTCACACATTAAGGGTGCTTTGACACGATCAGTGACATCACAGATATCAAAGATTCTAAAGCAGAACTTCGTTGCCACAGTTACTCAAGGTGTGTGTGGGGGAGGGTCCTGTAGCCCATTTTTTTTTTTTTATACATGAACTGTTTCTAATCAAACTGATGGCGACTGAACGGGTCTGTGTTGTGTGGAGCAGCCAGATGTTTTTCCATAACATTTTACAACCGCAATCCAACAAAAGGTCCAGCCTATTAACATACATGTATCACTTTAAACACAGCCCAAGTCTGAACTGCTGCTGGCACATTAAGAGACAGGCATCCACTGTAGCTGTGGCCTTATTTGGCTTCTGATCAGCTATATTCAGATGAATTGAACAGATTGTAACATTAAAGAACAACATTATCCAGAATGTGTTCATTTGAGCAGCAGTATCTGCTCCCATCCACAATGGTTCTGTTTATACAATGTGTTAGTTTACATTATAAATGTATCAAAACTACATTGTAACTCTGGAAGGACTGCTACAGTTTTAGGTGATGCTCTCACACAAATGTTGATGGGGGACCTGGTGTACTCGGGTCAAGCAGTTTCAACTCTGACAACTCAGCTGCTTCCATCAACCACTTGTAACCAATGCAGGCTTGGCACATAAATATGATTTGTTATGGCATTGACATATTTTGATAAAATTATGATTCTACTATTATTATTATTATGACTCTTGTGTTACACACTCCTCGATGTACTGTCCAATCTTGTGCAAATAACACGTGCACTCCGTCACATTTGAAAAAGAAAAATTCGAATACAATGAAGGAATACCCCGAGGTTGGTTTTGCCTCAATTTTTGGGTCTCCCCTTTGATAACCCTTGAGACGTCTTTGGATCAAAATTTAACCGCCCCTCCACTGTATGTAAAAGCAGAAAAAACTCCCTCACTGATCTTAATTGATTACTTTTTAAATGCTAAAGCTGTGATTTTACAAAGCCTTTGAAGCTTTAGAGAAATAATTCTTATATGGACATGTCTTCCTTTAAATCTATTTGCTACTCTCCTTCACTCACCACTCATCTAGGCTGCATTTGAAAGCACTCAGTACTCCCGATATATAGTGGGTTATAAAGGAGCACGCTATTTTTTTTCCAAATAGTCTCCAAATGAGTTTTACATACCCTGTATACTATAGTGCACTCAAAGGATGCAAAATAAAAAACATATACAATACAAAGAATAGTGTTGAATCAATGAATCACAAGGCAATGCACTCCAGAATAAAGAAAAAAGCTGATCATCAACCAGACCTCCATCAGCTCTAAAACCTGTCATACAAAAGAATTAAGTTTTGGCACAAGAATAATGTGTTAAAGTTAACGACTGATGCCAACAGAGCAGACAATCCCAATGCAAACACCTCAAAATAACTGGTGTTTATTTACTGTTACAGAGCTGGAGTGTTTAATTATGCGACAGCAATCTAACCTTTCAAGGAGCTGAAAAGAATTATTCGAGCAGCTTTCTACATAAAACTCCCTTGTAGTCTGTCATGCTGCATTTCAATACAGCTGACCGTCAATAATGTCCTGCTTATTTACCTATGTTAACTTACAAGCCCTATATCGATAGAGATGGGAATTGATAAGATTTTTACGATTCCAATTCCATTTTCGATTCTGCTTAACGAGTCGGTTCTTTATCGGTTCCCTTATCGATTCTCATTTGGAGAAAAAGGACAACAAACCGGTCGATTAGCATCAACTTTGTTTAGTTTAGAAGTAACACGAGTCATGACCTTACAGGTCCACATTCGTCTATCATGGCCTGGGTAATTTAACTCTTCCCCGCTCTGGTGAAAGGAGAAGCTGGAGGTAGACGTGAACTGGGGTAGTACCACCAGCCTCTGGCTCTGAGCCAGTCAGGCTCTGTCTCTCATGATTTCATCTAAATGTAATGCATGAGAAGGAATTCATTTAATCTTAACCGTTACTAATAGCAGGTTTTACAATGAGGCAAATGGCGCTAACATGATTGGCAGTGTTTGTTAGTTAGTAAGTTACCTGCAGTGTTAGCCGAGGACATGCTAACGTTGCTGGGTTCAGATTCACCAGAAACTTAATTCTTTTGTATGACAGTCCGGAGCGGATCGAAAACACGACATTCATTCATAGTTATTGCATGTTGGTAGTATTTCCTCCCTTTGGAAAAATATTCACTTTGCAAGTTGCCCTGTTTTCGTCTTTTTTAGGAATGTGTAATCAAACTTTCGAGCGTTTGTACCGCTTGGGCGCCATGTTTACTATCGACTGCTGGCTCCACTGGACTCATTGACGTCATTCGCGCCCACTGGAATCAATAAGGGAATCGTTTGCAAAATCGCCAAACGATTCCAAGGAATTGAAACACTGGGAACCGGTTCTCAACAAGAACCGGTTTTCGATTCCCATCCCTAAATATCGATGCTTTTTACCATGCACTACCAAAAAAAACAAAAACCAAAAAAAAAAAAAAAGAAAAAAAAAAAAAAAAACACAATGTTACAGTGTCTGAGACAAAAAAACTACGCCTATTGTATATTTTCTTTTAAAGGATAAGACCGGTTTTTTGACATTGGGCCCTTGATTTCACATTATAGCATGATGTTCTACTCACCCCTGCTTGTTGTTGGTCATTTGGAGCTGTTCCGAAGATATTCGCGAGGCGTCTGGCTGCTCTCTTGAGATATTCGGCCATGAAACGGTTTCCTATGGGCAAGCTCATACAGGCACAAACTATGCTGTTTATAATTTATTAATTACTCTACACTAGCACTGATAACGTGGAGGTGCGTCGCTTACTTAAAAAAATCCGGGTTATTGTAATTTTGATTTTTTTTGTCGTAAAGTGGGTGTTACTGACGTCATCGTCGTGCTACTGCCACAGACAGCCCACAGACCTGCTGCCTATTTATTCATTCGGCTAAAATTCAAAATTAGTAACCCGGATTTTTTTAAGTAAGCGACGCACCTCCACGTTATCAGTGCTGGTGTAGAGTAATTAATAAATTATAAACAGCATAGTTTGTGCCTGTATAAGCTTGCCCATAGGAAACCGTTTCATGGCCGAATATCTCAAGAGAGCAGCCGGACGCTTCGCGAATATCTTCGGAACAGCTCCAAATGACCAACAACAAGCAGGGGTGAGTAGAACATCATGTTATAATGTGAAATCAAGGGCCCAATGTCAAAAAACCGGTCTTATCCTTTAAGAACACGCATCAAGCCCAGCTTACTTTTTTGAGCCGACACTTAAAAACACATTCTTATAAAAACTCCAAATTAATAGAATTAACAGGATCATGATTTGGGACCTTTGAATGGTCCCAAATCAATTAGGACTGTAGAATAAATTTAACAAATGTCACGCCCACGGGACTTTGCCCATGTTTTTAGTTATGTTTTGGTTTTCAGTTCATGTCCTGCATTTAGTTTTGTGTTCTAGGTTGTTTCATGTCTTCGTTTTTGAGTTCACGTTTAGTTAGGTTTTTGTCACTCACTCAGTTCGTTAGCTTCACTCACTTCACCTGTGTTTTCCACATCAGCTGCACTCATTCATTAATCACTCCCAGTTCCTTCAGTTTGTGATATCCTTACCTACCACGACTCCTGATTTTCCACCCCCTCATGCCACGCTACGTCTTGTTCAAGTTAAGTATTTATTCCATGCCATGCCTAGTCTTTTGTTTTTCCATAGTCATGTTTTTGTTAACCACGTATTCCATCCATCCATCTATCATCTTCCGCTGGTCCGGGGATCGGGTCGCGGGGGCATCTCCTTCTTCACCACGACGGGCCGGTGCAGAGCCCGCATCACTGCGGACGCCGCACCGATCCGCCTGTCAATCTCCTGCTCCATTCGTCCCTCACTCGTGAACAAGACCCCGAGATACTTGAACTCCTCCACTTGGGGAAGGATTTCATTCCCGACCCGGAGAAGGCATTCCACCCTTTTTCGGCCGAGGACCATGGTCTCAGATTTGGAGGCGCTGATTCTCTGAATCCGAGATTCGACTATCCGGCGGATCCTCCTCTCCAGTACCCCCGAATAGACCTTACCAGGGAGGCTGAGGAGTGTGATCCCCCTATAGTTGGAACACACCCTCCGGTCCCCCTTTTTAAAGAGGGGGACCACCACCCCGATCTGCCAGTCCAGAGGCACTGCCCCCGATGTCCACGCGATGCTGCAGAGGCGTGTCAACCAAGACAGCCCTACAACAGCCAGAGCCTTGAGGAACTCAGGACGGACCTCATCCACCCCCCGGGGCCTTGCCACCGAGGAGTATTTTGACCACCTCGGCAACCTCAGCCCCAGAAATGGGAGGCCCCACGTCCGAGCTCCCCAACTCTGCTTCCTCATCGGAAGGTGTGTCGGTAGGATTGAGGAAGCCCTCGAAGTATTCCACCCACCGACTCACGACGTCCCTAGTTGAGGTCAGCAGAGCCCCGCAGAGACCCGCCCTCACCATACACGGTGTTGACGGTGCACCGCTTTCCCCCCCGAGCCGCCGGATGGTGGACCAGAAACTCCTCGAGGCCGTCCGGAAGTCATTCTCCATGGCCTCCCCGAACTCCTCCCAAGCCCGAGTTTTTGCCTCAGCAACCGCCGAGGCTGCGTTCCGCTTGGCCCGTCGGTACCCATCAGCTGCTTCCACTGAGTCCCACTGGCCAAAAAGGCCCGATAGGACTCCTTCCTCAGCTTGACAGCTTCCCTCACCACTGGCGTCCACCAGCGCGTTCGGGGATTGCCGCCACGACAGGCACCGACCACCTTACGGCCACAGCTCCGGTCGGCCGCCTCAACAATGGAGGCGCGGAACATGTCCCATTCGGGCTCAATGTCCCCCACCTCCCCCGGGACATGGCTGAAGCTCTGCCGGAGGTGGGAATTGAAACTCCTCCTTATAGGGGATTCCGCCAGCCGTTCCCAACAGACCCTCACAATACGTTTGGGCCTGCCAGGCCTGACCGGCTTCCTCCCCCACCAGCAGAGCCAACTCACCACCAGGTGGTGATCAGTTGACAGCTCCGCCCCTCTCTTCACCCGAGTGTCCAGGACATACGGCCACAAAGTCGATCATCGAGCTGCGGCCTAGGGTGTCCTGGTGCCAAGTGCACATATGGACACCCTTATGCCTGAACATGGTGTTCGTTATGGACAGTCCGTGGCGAGCACAGAAGTCCAATAACAAAACACCACTCTGATTCAGATCGGGGGCCGTTCCTCCCAATCACGCCCCTCCAGGTCTCACTGTCATTGCCCACGTGAGCATTTAAGTCCCCCAGCAGGACGAGGGAGTCTCCCGGAGGAGCACTCTCCAGTGCCTCCTCCAGGGACTCCAAAAAGGGTGGGTACTCTGAACTGCTGTTCGGTGCATAAGCACAAACAACAGTCAGGACCCGTCCCTCCACCCTAAGGCGGAGGGAGGCTACCCTCTCGTCTACCGGGGTGAACCCCAATGTACAGGCGCACAGCCGGGGGGCAATAAGTATGCCCACACCTGCGCTACGCCTCTCACCACGGGCAACTCCAGAGTGGAAGAGAGTCCAACCCCTCTCGAGGAGGCTGGTTCCGGAGCCCAAGCCATGCGTCGAGGTGAGTCTGACTATATCTAGCTGGAACCGCTCAGCCTCGCACACCAGCTCAGGCTCCTTCCCCAGCAGAGAGGTGACGTTCCACGTCCCAAGAGCCAGCTTCAGTAGCCGAGGATCAGACCGCCAAGGTCTCCGCCTGCCACCCAGCTCACACTGCAACCACGTATTGTTTTTGTGAATACATCTCAGTTTTTGCTTAACACCTTTTTGAGTCCGCATCCGTGTCCTGCCAACCCTCCACCCACCCTGACAACAAATAAATTCATGTTAACCAATGCGTGAGGGCCATATATTTCATACTTCATGAAAAACTACCAACTGCTTTTTTTTACTTTTCTGTTGTCGATAAGAAGATCTCAAAAACTATTTACTGAATTTCACTGCTCTTCATCAATTTCAAGCCTAATGGTTTTAAAATGTATCTTCCTTCACCCGCAATATCTACAAAAAAAGCCATCAGTCAATCCCTGTATTCATATATTAACTTGTCAGTGCAGTTACAAGCAGTATGTAGCTGTTACTCACAGTGACAGTGAAGAAGTAACTGCCAATAGTCTTAACAGTGAATACATGTCAAAGTTACACAAGGCTTTCTCTGACACCGTTGGATTTCAGACATGAAAGATGAACCTGATTTGTCCCTCTAACAGCGAGTGTAAAACCTCTGTGCTTTCATGGCGTGGCCCCAGTCAAACTGTTCATTTTACCCCTAATCGTGCCATTTATCAAAATGCTGCTCAGCTGCATCAATAAGTGCTGTTATGCTAACTAGATACGAGCAAAGCCACAGTGTTTTTACCAGGCATCATTAAGATTTAGGTAGGTCCAAAAGTGGTCTGAGACGGCAGGTCAAATGTCTTTAGTGCCAGTTCCAGTTTGAAAATGTCAGCTTATGCAATACTTACTGATGCATATTTCAGTGCAGAGCCCTTACCTTCAAGGTGACAATAATGTAAACCCTCCCACACTTTAGCAGTGCAGAAGAATATACTCTAGGGGCAGCTCTTCTGTCCCTGTGTTAAATACCGCACTGATGATCAATGGGACCATATACTTCTAAATTACCACTTCAACTGACATGGAAAATCTCAAACTAACATCCCTCTCAACGAGAAGATTCTTTATCTCAATATTATCTCGATTTTTTTTAAGTATTATAATTGATCAGAACGTCTCTCAGGGGTAAGCAATTTTCTGAAGGAAGGACTTGACTCACTGAACCACAGTTATTGGTCAGGCAACGTGATCATAGGGCAAGATGCAACGCAGAGATGATACACTCTTATAAACAGTTATTCTGTGGGATTCCATGGAGTCCAAGATTTTCACTTTTTTGCATAGATTTTTCAATCAAAATTCAAGACATTTCTATGAATGTGGCAATTGTCAGCTACCTATTTGATAAAATACCAGGGATTCAAAAGTATTTTTGATGGTCTGAAACACAGAAAAATGCTCAGATTCTTCAAGGAAAAACTGTCTAAGTGTTTTTTAAAAATGTCCACAGTGTAATACAAGTGAGCGACATATTGTAAGTGCAATGTTGAGTTCATTATCTTGCTCAAGGACACTTAGGACATGAATACAAGAGAAGATGGGGATAGTTGGAAGCCCTTTTGTGTTGTATTATATTGCTGTCTGGGATTGGGTTTAGTGTACTTTTTCTGTGTGGTATTGTCCCCCCCCAAAAAAATTTTTGTGGACTTTCTGTATTTTCATATACGTGAAAGTTCTTTTAATTTATTTTGGTGAGAATTTTTTAAAAATCCACAGAGAAGGTTATTAATTTTTTCCAAGTGGTCAAGCAATTGTTCACTAAAATAAAAAGGTGAAAGCTTGCTTCCTCATCGATCACTGGTTCAAGCCGTTTTAAGTGAATGTTTGTGCTATTTGACTGGATCCTCTCGTCTGGCTTGCAAGGGGCAGAGCACCACAAAATAAACGCTAGACAATTTAACCATTTTACATCCAATTCTTGCAGATGATTATGAGTCCCGTGTCTACAGCTGATGGAGGGATTAATCTTGCTTTGATAGAAAAATGTCATATTCTGCAGGCAGTGATGGATGTGATTTATCATTCCAGACAAATCTGTGCCTGAATGTCCCTTATCCTGACAGCTCTATTGTGGCATGAACGTCCCAAAATGTCACCTGTTGTTCACAGAGTGACCTTCTAATTTTCTAATTCAATTTCCTGAAGAGCCCCCCCCCCTTCCCGCCATATCATGAACCAGTAATAACAATTACACACCGTGACTGGATCCAAAACCTGCAATTCCCCGACTTTAAATCACAACTCAAGTAGTCTTTTATTAGGCTGCCTGGTTAAATCAATCTAAATCTAAGCATAATAACTCTCTAATCAGGTGCTGGGGAGAATAATAGGTTGTCACGCTCGAGGAAAAATAGGCAATCATGGAATGTTTTCTTTAATTAGGCCGACTCAAGTAGAAGGGCACGACGGGAACGTGGGACACATTCATCATAGCCAAGGTGGGAAATTACTTCAATTACTCAGGAAGGGGAGAGTGAACTGAATTACAGAAGTCAAAGAAGCAGAAGAGAGGAGACCGTGATCTGCAAGGATGTAAATATGACACTGAGGGCAGAGAAGACAAGGACGAACAGAGAGGAAACCAGAGTGGGATGAGATAGGAGAGAAGGAAACAAAGTGTGCCATTTTATGGTTTGGATCAAAAAGACGTGCAGCAAATAAAAATCATGAGTCAAAGGCAGTGGTAGAACAATATTTAGTGACTAGCTTTTTAAATACACAAACTTGCTCTGTATCTTTATTTTAAGGAAGGGTCGAATGCGTGAGCAGACTGTGTCTGGACCTCCGAGCTTGTTTGTGCTGTCATTTGTCCAATTTGGGGTACCTATCCTACACGTCTAACAACCTCCCACTATAGAGCCTCTACTATCTGTCAGCTTTCCCAGAAAGCAACAAGAGAAGGGAACTGCAATTCCTCCCGAGATGATGAGATAAACAGCCTCTTACTGTAACTGGATCTATTGATCCGAGCAACATTTTGGCAGGTCGTGTATCCAGTTTGTTCTGTGACTGAAGAGCTGCCAGCTTGGCTACCAGCCAGATAAATACAGAGATTATGCCTTTTGATAACTGTGACACTCCGGCTGGCTCAGCCCTCGACTGAGATTAAGTAAGTGCTAGAACTCTGACGAGGTAAAGCTCTGTAATGGACTCAGGAGCTTTCACTTTTATTCTACCTAATTCTTGCAGATTATGAGTCCCGTGTCTACAGCTGATGGAGGGATTCTTTGGTTTATTAAGATGAAAAGATAAGCGTATACACGGCAGCAAGAATACAGAGAGAAGATCTTAAACAGTTAACCTAGATTTAATTCAAACGACAATAAGAAAATAAATATTCAGATCAATCAAAATAATTGAGACAGACTACAGAGAACAGTCGCCAGAATCTCTTTGCAACTCAGGTGGACTAGAGGAAAAAGGCTTATTGTCTGGTTTTAAACTGAATGTATCAAAATAAAAGTCCAGGCTTTTAATTGTGATGCCAGTTGACATTATTGACTCAATATATTATATATATATATATATATATATATATCTCAATATTTCAGTGGGATCAATTCATATCTAGATACACATGCAAGGGTCAAAAGCTGAGAAATAAATGCTCCAATCTCCAATGCTAGTATGCCCAGCAGATACCTCTTACTTGTTAGAATAACTCTGCCTTATTTGCTCTATGGGAACAGATAAAGCTGGAAATTGTCACGATTCATGCATTTCTTTGTCATTTCTGGTTGGTCTCAGTTTAGTCTTGCCATTTCCTCACCTTTCCTCAGTTCCCTCCAGTCAGTCATCATCTCCACTCCCTTCACCTGTGCTCATTATCCTCAGCTGTACCTTCTCACTCACTCTCCCCACAGTATCTATCCCCCAGTTTTCTTCATTCTTTGCCAGAATCCCTCCATTGATGCACCTATGCTTTTCCCCGTCGTTGTTCCCATGTTTTCTCTCCATAAAGTCTTGGTCCTGCTCCAGTGTAAATGATACAGTCTGGTTTTTGTTATTTTCTTAGGTGTTTGCTGTTTTACTAGTTTAGTTTTTTTTTGTATTCCAGCTTGGCTGCGATTTTCATTTCTATTGTCAAATAAACTGAGTTTTACATTACCTCTTGGCTCCTGCCCCGTGTCTGCACCTGGGTCCTCTTTCGCCTTCATCTCCAAACCGGAACAGCAATGACTAGTGGGTTCTCTCCTCAAGAATTGTATCTGATAAAACATGAGTTAAACACCTCTTAGATTAAGTAAATTTATTATTTAAAAAATAAATAAATAAATATCCCTGAAAAATATTGGGAAACGGATTAAAAACTGAGCTATACACAGACACATTATCACAGTGATAATGCAATTTTGATAGTGATTTCTTAATCAGTTTAAATATAAAAGATTCAATGAGTGGATAAAGAAAGGCATGACCGTTTACTGCATACTGATACACAAGTTTTCAAACTTTATGGGAGGAATATGATTTGGAGCTGCTCGAGTTTTACAGATTGTCCAAAATACCATATTACAGTAGAACAATCACAACAAGAAAACTAAATAAATCTAGATGATGGAATAATTAATTTCTTAATTAATCTCTTTAAGATTGCCTACAAATCTGACAGCTAGATTGTTTCAACAGCATAGAATTGTCTCTTAAAAAGGCCAAGGCAAGTTTATTTGTAGAGCACAATTCGTACACAAGGCAATTCAAAGTGCTTTACAGCTACATAAAAAACACAAAAATGCAAATAAAATAATTCCATAAAACATAAAAATAATCATTAATTAATTAAATTAAAATAGAAGAGTGCAGATAAAATATGTTCAGTTGTCATATGCACAGCTAAAAAGAACTATTTTCAGCCTGGATTTAAACGTCAGAGTTGAGGCCTGTCCCATATCTTCAGGAAGGCTGTTCCAGATTTTAGGAGCATAAAACTGAAATGCAGCCTCACCTTGTTTAATCCCGACTCTGGTAAATAGTAAGTCTGAACTCTACATTAAGGAAAAATGTGACAAGGAAAGCAATAGGGTTTATGGAATAACAGACAAAAGCACTAGCTCTCTCCTTTGGGAAAAAAAAAACGTTTCATTTAGACCTCACCATAGTACTGAAACAGCATTATTAAAGTTACAAATGCCCTCTTTATGGTCAGTGACTATGGTTTTGTCTCCATGCTGGTCCTGTTAGAGCTCAGTGCAGCTTTCGATACCACAACATCTTATTAAAATGATTTGAATATTTTTCAGGATAAGAGACACTGCTATGGATTGGTGTAAGTCATATTCTAGTTTGTACAGGTTAAAGGGGCACTAGGTAGCATTTTCACCTAAAATTATAGCCTTTAGGAGTTTACCAAAGGTTAAACAAGTCAATAGTAAGCGAATGAAGCCCGTCTCACTCCCAACAGGGGTCTGTATGCTGAGAATCCCAAATGTAACTTTGCCAGGAGCGACCCGCTTCTGAAGTCTCGCGATGCGCGAGAAGAGTCGTTTGTGTTTACGGCACTTAGCTAGGTACTGTTTGCTAGTTGTAGTTGTAGGCTATGTGTTCGTTTTCGTTGAAGAGCCAACACCAAGCGTTTCATATTCTGCCTTTCACAGACTGAATATGAAACGTTCGATGTTGGCACTTCCCATCTTTGTGAAATTTCTCCGAGCGTGATCTTGTTCATCAACCATAGTGATCTGTGTTTTAGATCGTAAAGAGACAGGTTAGCCTGGCCCTTCTGATGATGGTGCTCCAATTCCTCTTGAGTTCGAGACGTAGGCTAGCTTCAGAAATACACGGACTGATCTGATTAGAATAAGAATAGCGTTTTGATCCGAACATGAATTGTTATCTACACATGAAAATTGATTCATTTGTTCGGATTATGATTGTAATCGGAACAGTGTAGAGCTAGTCTGCGTTTAATGCGGCGTGTATGTTGGTAGTGCCTGCGCGCATCTCTCTAAGATGTAACTTTTGTAAGTGTCTGCTAATACAAAGGAATCACTCCACGAATACACCATGATGAGGGAAGAATCCCATTCAAGATCAGCAACAGTCCATCCATCATCTTCCGCTTGTCCGGGGATCGGGTCGCGGGGACAGCAGCTTGAGCAGAGAAACCCAGACGTCCCTGTCCCCGGCCACTTCCTCCAGCAACAGTATTATAGCATATTATCTTGAGTTCTCTCTTTAGAAAATCTCTGATTATAGTATCTTACGTGGGCAGTCTACACTTGTGAATCAGATGACCTAACTGCACTGACTAAATAACACAACGGCAGCATTCGCCACGATGTTTAATTGGTGGATTTGTATAATACAAACATGCAAAACAACCAAATTATCATAGGAAAAACAGACAATGTACAGAAGACATGGTTGCTGTCGTTTATGGTGTTCCGCAGAGTTCTGGGGTCCATTTCACAAAGCAGGTTCAACAAACTCTGAGTCTATTCCTGATCTCTGAGTTGATCTACTCTAAAGGCTGAGTTATACTTCTTTTAACTGCCCTTGCGCTTGCGTCTTGCGCTTGTGTTAATGGCTCGAGACGTTTATGCTTCATTTAGCTTTGCCGGCGCTTGCGTGTGCTGCGTGGCGATTCACCGCCAGGACAGTAGGTGGAGTAGCGGGTTTTTTCAATGACAAGCCTACTATGATGAAAGGAAATTCACCGCCAGGACCTCTTCGAGTGGATTCATGCTTCTTCTTGTAAATATCCGGTATTTTGTCAGATTTTCAACACCTTGGGGGTCTAAACGACTGCTTTCTCGCCTGGAAATGTTTCAAATGTTGCTAAAGTTATATATTTACAGAGTTTATAGCTCAAGGGAAATCAGCTTTTCAGGCTGGCTGATTTCGGCTCGGACAGGAGTGAAGTGCACTGTGTGTAAACGCTCTGCATACTGTCAGATCGATGAGTATGCCGTTTTCAAGTAGTAGGCGGTTTCGAACACAGCCAGTGGCTTGTGCTTGCGTAAAGTTTAGAAAATTGAGGTGACACGCAAGGGGGGGCTTGCAACCGCGCAAGGGCTTGCGTTGCGTCTTGCGTTGCCGACTATAAACCAGGCTTAAGATAGAAAACTCTTGAGTTTTCGGTTCCAAAAACGCTGATTTGAGTGAGTTTAGTCAACTCTGAGAAGTTTCACCTTGAGTTTAGCACGTGCGCCAAAATTTTAGAAAGCCAGCATCAATGGAGCCCCGATTCGACGAGTCACCATGGCAACAGGGAAGAGGAGGGGCTACGTTTTTTACCAACCTCGAATTGGAAATCTTAATGCGCTCATACGGCGAGTTTCAACATGTTTTTAGAAATAAGTGCAACACCGCTGCAGCAGCAAAAGTGTAAGTTTAAATGTAGTCCTTTGCAATCACAATAATATTAGAGGGGAAAACTGCTTGAATGGTAACCCATTCATTTAGGTGCAATCCCACGGGGGAGAAGCGCACTTGGCAGCAGTTTAAGATGAAATATAAAAACATTGTTCAAACAGGTGAGACCTCGGCATGGAGGTACCTCATTTTGATCATGTTTTACACTGTAAAGTAAATATTAAGTGGCTATTTGACTGTGCAGTTGTTTTATCCAACATAATGCTGTTTTCACACACATAAATGTCTTCTCATCTATATCATGTTCTGTTAAATAATTAACCCTATTTAAACCAACACAGACTTCTACTGAGCCAACAGAAAGGCAGATGCCCGTAAAACGGGTGTTGGCCCAGCACCGCCACCTCTAAAGGAAGGGCAGTGGCTGAGAAAATCCATGGAGGGAGTCCACCCCCAAGACACAAGTGTCTTTATAAAATATAATAGGCCTATATATATATATATATATCTTTTTTAAACCTATTCATACAAATATTTGTCTTTTATGTCTTGTCCCAACAAAATTCTGATGGTGCGGCTGAAAAAGATAATTTTCTGGAAATGCTAAACATCTATGCGTGGTCTGATAACCCTCTCCCGACGAATATTTAACCCATTTAGGCCGGGAAAGCATTGCCGCATTTCTACCTTTAAAGCCGGGGCCGCTGTTGCGTTATTCTACTATTAAGGCCGGGAAAGCGTACACGTCTTTTTTTCCTGTATAAGGGTTGTTTTGCACCAATTTTCTTCAGATACTTTTATTTTCTTACATTTCTCCATACTTGGCCTACCTGGGGTTGAAAGTCTCGATAAATGCACAGCGTTTTAGCGGGCATATACCGGCTTTCGGCAAGTGTGACTCATATTTTGAGTGACAAAAAAATATATATATATATATATATGTTAGATCGATTCTTTAATTGGAAGCTCAAGAACAAGCCGGAGTAATCTCAAGTTAAATGAAGTCTTTATCTCTGGCAACAAATGAAGTATCTCAGCGCTGCACTCGGTATGACAGAACTCTCGCAGGAAATCCGTCACGCAGAAATATTTTAATATTTCAAGATCACAATAATCTTCCAATTTAGAACTACAATAAAAGAAAAAAAAATAAAAGAAAATACACTTCAATTGGATACTTTTTCAATTTATTTTCCCAAGCCACGCGGAGCTGCAGCATAAGGATGAAAGAGCCGCATGCGGCTCCGAAGCTGCGGCTTGCCGACCCCTGATGTAGCAGAAAGGTGTGATTCTTACAAACTCAGTGTACCGAGTGTATAACGTAAACTCACTTTGAAGTAGTGCAGCAGGTATCTGCATGTGAGTTTTACTCCAATTTCTTTTTCCACCAGATTTTCAGGTGACAGAAGTGCTGGGATGAGGTTAACCAGCACCTTCTTGAACTCCACATCGATATCTTAGACAACGCACATATCAGAAAATGTCACCGCTTAAACAAGGTTTTTAATGCTTCAACAAATGCTGCTGGAAGCCTGTTTGAAATCAGCATTAGGCTGCTATGCCAGGTTTCTTAGTGACAGCAGTTTGCAAGTGTTTTGGGCAGATTATGTAGAATAACAGCCATGTTTTCTACATACAGGAAAAAGACCTGTACGCTTTCCCGGTCTTAATGGTAGAATAACGCAACAGCGCCCACGGCTTTAAAGGTAGAAATGCGGCAATGCTTTCCCAGCCTAAATGGGTTAATTCTCTGCGCAATAATGCTGCACCTTCATCCACGGGATCGTTGTCAAAAGGACATGCCATGTTGGTGAAAAAAAAGTCTCCTCCTACTTTGCCTAATGGACTTCTAGAAGTAGAAGAACTCGCTCTGCTGACTGAATGAGGAAATCAAATGGCGTGTGTGGCTGAAAGAGGGCGGAGACAGAGAGAAACTGGAGGTTTCTCGAGTAAAACCTGGTCCCGACCAGGTTCGGTTCATAGAGTCTGTTACTACGGTAACTGACCGAGAGGTGAAGTTACCTCTCTTTGTGAAACAGGCAAGAGTTACCCCTCTTTCTTTTCCCTTTGTGAAATGGAAAACTCAGAGTTTCCCTCATTTCAAGGTTAATAAACTCAGAGTTTTCACTAAACCTGCTTTGTGAAACAGACCTCTGAACATGCACCGATTCTACTTTCCCAATAGAAGAGTTTCTTGTATGCAAACAACACCGGATACAAACGCAGACAAGGGGGAAAACCCTCATTGGCAGTCATAACATTATAATTAACATCTTAAATAAAGAGACATGTTTCACTGAGGTCAATATGAAAAAACATTCACGGCAAGTTATAGTTTACAACCATCCACTTTTAACAGAAATAACTTCCATTGTACAAACACCTCAAACCAGTCATTGTCAGGAACAGTATCGAGATCTCAATTTCACCACACATTTAATTCAAGATTACTTTATCATCAGAATACAAAGAACTTAATTTTTGTCGCAGTCCGTAATGGTCTAAGCTAACAATGTAATCTGTCCCACACTGAGCTATCCATCCTTTCTAAGTAAGTAATCTCATAGATTCACATATTTAAGAACGTCATTTAGTGTCTTTATTAAAAAATAAATAAATAAATTCTGCAAATCTCTGCACTTATATCAAGGTTCTTCGTGTGTTTTTAAAGAGAAGACTCGTGACCTAGATGTACACCATATTTCAGCAAGTAGTTGTCGTATTTCTAACTTGTTAATGGCTATACAGTTTTCAGCTGTTTTTTTAAAATACTACAGTACCTCTCTTATTCAAGTACTAATGACTGAATCACACCTTTTTATTTAACTTTATCGCGAAGACTTCTTGGATACCATTGGTTGTTTTAAAACTATGTGGCCCAAATCTATATCTAAACCATGGTTGGCGAAAAAAGAAAAAACACTCACCAAATCACTCGTCAAACACAAGTGAAAAAAAAGCCAAAGGGCAGGTGTGACAGTTGGCGCAAATACAGGAGCATTTTACTGAAAAACACTTTTCTCATATCTCGAAAAATGACTATAATAAGCCTCACTAACTTTTCAGCCCCATTGATACCCTGCTTGTCTTGATAGATGCTCTGACACTTCAACTAAGACTTCTGTATGAACCATCTATCCCTGCTACTTGTGATGCTGTCTTCAGTTTGAGCCTGTGTCCCTCACTCAACAACAAAAAAAAATTGGTTTAATAAAACAGTCCTCCTGCCCTTTGAATGCTATTCCTTCTTGTTTTCTGGAAAAAAAAATTTATGTTGATGGAACTAATATTAAATTTATTAATATTAAACTAGAGGCCTCAAACACTGAACCGTGGGGCTAAGTCATCAGACAATTGATGATAGGTCCATAGATTCTTATCAACCACAAGATTAAAACCACTAACCATCTCATTACAATACAATGATTTAAAGGGATGCTTTGACTCCTGGAAATCATATGGATGTTGCTTTGACTCAAATGCTCAGTGATATGAACCAAAATTTACTTCCAGGTACTGGTAGACTAAATGGTGATTGTAAAAATTATTTTGTCACTCACATTCAGGTCAACTGTTATGCTGTCCTCCTTGCTATCCCTGATCTGTGAGGATGCAGAGTGACAGAGAGGGACCGTCTTACACAAAAAGGAACATGGTCGAGTTTCGTTTTTTGAAAAATGACATTTTGATCCAGTATGTGCAAGAGACTGAGGGCTGAATCATAGCGCTCCATAGACCTCTGCAAAGGAGATTTCACCATTTCAGTGAGAGAATAAAGTGCAAGTGGTTACCCAAATGCATTAGAACATCAGCCAATTTTAATTTGCAACCGCTGATCAACCAAGAAAGGTTTTAGTCGGGCAAAGTTTGGTTGGGGGGGGTGGCTGTTCTTGTCTCTTCTACAGAATTTAGAAGTTACAACTTCGTCTTACTTATAACAAGTGCAGCCATGCTTTTGGCCGACATAAACAGAAAGAAAAAAGGGGGCAGGCCTACCAGAATTAGAAATACATGCACATAGCCTGAAAGAGAACAGGAAGCACAAGGTCAAACCTGTTGGTAATAGTATTCTGACTTCATACCTCGTTTGAAAAAAAATAAGTAAAAGTCAGTATACTGCCCAGCCCTACACATAACACCGACTTAAACATTTCTATAGACCAAATGCACAAACCCATGGCTAAAGGTTACAGCAGCAGCCTCCATCAAACTGGAAAATACACTCCACAACGCCACAGAAATTGCTCAGAAATGTCTCAAACCCAACAACAAAAGCCACGGCATTGACCCAGCCTCCAAACTCCCCACATGCCAGGTCAATTGAGTATTTCTGAGATGTGCTGGTATCAGCCCGACCCTTTTCCTACCTTTTCCCGGCCATCTTTACTTTTCTTTTTTTAAACACCTTCATTTTTCAATCACATTTAGCCACTCTTCTCTCATGCTCCACCTTCCTTTCTGTTCCCTCCCTTATCAGCTCCTTTCATTTTTTAATCTACCTCCCTCCTCTCCCCTTTCTGCTTCACTGACCACAGAGCTCCATCATCATCACAAGGCCAGCCCAATTTTTGTTATAAAGGCAATAAATCATTTCAGCTTTCATCTATTGTTATTGATGAATGACCAATTATTTGTCATTTAATGCACTGAAAAACGATGACCCAGGCACAGATTTTTTTTTCGTCCTCCACTGGCTGATATGACACAGGATAGCAGTGATGGATTGTATCCTTAAACTGTTATTACAAGTATAATCTGGCACTCAAATCCGACATCTTACTTAGTATGGGTTTATTCCACATAGACTGTCTCAGTGGCATTAGGGAGTAACAGAGAAGATGAGAAATCAATCCAGGGAGGGTGCAAATATCCTTTAAAACAGCTGTTGAACAAAAACAACTTAAAAAAAATGTGCAGATTAAATTGATTCAGATTCTGAAAATACGACTCGGTGTAATGAGAAAAATCACTCATTCCGAATATTTGGGTACAGATTGAGCCATTGTTTTTTGGTTGGGTCTTTTGTCCATTTTGGGGGGGGGGGGGGGGGGGGGGTTGTGAGTTTTATTCCATGTTTTGTTGTCTTAGTCAATTTGACTCCCTGGTATATTTTGAAGGTTTTCTTGCGCCTTAGTTTTGCTTCCTGTTCTTTAAACAGAATTTAAAAAAAGGCAAATCTCTAATGTCTAATTTTAGCGACCTCATCTTCTCGCGCCTCTCTCGTTTTCCTGTAACCCAGAAATTGATTGCAATCTCAAAACTCTCAAATGCACCTGGAGAGAGAGGAGGTCTGTAAGCAAGGATCCACCGGTGAATCCTCTGAAGTCTGCTATAACTTCGAAAAACATGAAATATAGGCGCTGTTTTTATGTAGTACAAATTAAGACGTTTGAGTCAAAACGTGCACAGTTCAAGGGTAAACAAGGTGACAAGCGAACATTATTAAGAGTGGAACAGAAAATAATGCAACTCACCAAACTCTGAATCATTTCTTCCTCTATTACCAGCTTCCTCTGCTTAATAACTTATGTCGAACTGAAATATTTTGGTTAATTTTTCCCGGTCGTTCGGCGGGTCGTTAATTGCGCACACCTGCGAACGTTAAACAATACTTACCGCTGATTGGTCAGGCAATCAACAACATGTCCAATTAGATGTACGTGTTTTGTCGCAAATGACGTGTTTATGAAATGACAGTTACCTAAATCTTAGCAGCGATTTAGAAATAAGAAGTCGCTCTTTAGAGTTTCAAAACTTGTGATTATTTAGTTTTCAGCTTTAGCCTAAAAAAAAGTTTTTTGATTGTCATTATTTTCAATCAAAGCAATAAACTATTTCACCTATTGAATTAAAAAAAAAAGCAAATTCCTCAGTGATAAAAAAATAGTTTGGCTCAATTCTGGCACAAAGCTAACAAGCCAGGTAAAAAATAACCAAGCCCATTTACAGAAGGAATAATGGCTTGGACACGCTGGCCCAAGTACAGGTACTGACTGGGTACCTTTAGGTGATCAAGTTTAACAGTAAGATCCTTAACTAATCCTAACAGTAAGATCCTTAACTAATCCTAACAGTAAGATCTTGCTCATACTAGTTAACAATGCAACACTGGCTGGTATAATTACTAATTTTTGTCTAACAAATAACAAACAAAAAAAGAAAGTGAGTGGGATACTGTAAATGATTTAGTTAATTTATTATCATTCAGGATCTAAACTAGAAATGGAAAAAGATTTGAATTGTCAGGGATGGTTTTAGATTATATTGTTCGTTCCAATCACTGACAAGTCAAGAGGAATAAGCTTTGATCAGTGTCTGCTTTTGGCTAAATGTTCTGTTCTCCTGATACATTTTTCATGAAGTAAATGTCAGAAAGCATAGTCGGTCTTTGAGGTTCAGAGAGTCAGACAGAGACTTTCAAACTAAATTGAAAGCCAAGTAATAGAATTGTGTTGTGAAGCAAGACTTAAAAACAGGCTATGTTGGAGCCTGCCTAACATACAATATATCAAACAGTGCTGTACAATAGAGCGAAGCCACACCCCAGCTGGACTTTCTTGTAATCTTTTTAAATGGTCTCCAGCTAAAATTGTCCAGGCTTTTTGAAAGTATTTCAAAGTTATATTTTGCACATTGGTTTTGCACATTTTTAGTTAGTTTGTTTTTTGTTCTTTTTCTTTTCTAAGCCAGTTAGCACTGACTTATGAAGCATTCAGGCATAAAATGAAAGCCACCTAACTCAAAGGATGAACCAGTGTTGTGTCTACTCATAATAGACCAGTTAGCACTAATAGAACCACTTTTAAATGGTATCTTTCGGCGCCGTGTAACTAGAAGCCTGTCAAAAAGATCATCTTGACAGAGAATGGAACGAAAGGCAGCCAACATCCAAAGCAGAGCTTTGGGATGTCCTTCAAGAAGCCTGGAGAACCATTCCTGAAGATGACTTAAAGAAATGACAAGAAAGCTCATCTAAGAGGGTTCAGGCTGTGTTTGAAGAATAAAAGGGATCATACCAAATGGTGACTTTCAAGCTTTTTAGACTTGTACTAGATCTAATTTAGCTTTTTGTACTGTATTTTCTTTTCTTTTTTCAATAAATTGCTGCAACCATTTTAAAAAATAGTGGCAGAAACATTGGGGGGGAAGAAACTTATAACTTATGATTTCTTGTGACCTGAAGTTCTTTTGCCTACCGATGTGGAACACACTTATTGTAAGTCGCTTTAGATAAAAGCGTCTGCAAAATGACCGTAATGTAATGTAATGAATGAAGCATACACAGCACAACAAGAGAATGATGAGAAAAAGTCTGGGTGAAAACAGAATCTCACACACCAGCACATCAAACTGCACAACACAGCAACACAAACCACAAAAACTCAAACGAAAATAAGCTCATTTGGCAAATTTTATACTGAAAAACAGTTCCCATAAACTAATAAAAGTAGAAAACTAAAAAAGTTCAATCAAAAAGTCGAGTTATAAGTGGGGGATTTGTATGTTCCATAATGATATCATCAGTTTGAAAAGACACGTATTTTGTTGTCTGCTCAATAAAGTAACAGCTCCTTTTCATAGGTCCACTATGTACTACTATTAGTAATGTTTTTGCTTTTCCAGCTTGTGTTTGTTTTAATAGATCTGCAACAGATATCAAGATTATTGTTGCAGTTTAAATATACAACCACTAGAGGGCAGTGTTTGACAAGATATCGTGCCTCAAATGCTGCCCTCCCATTCAGATGGTTTAACTAGGTTATCCCAGCTTTAAAAATGCACCATCATTATTGCATTCAGCCAAATTAGTAGCTGCAGTTTCTCATCTATTATATTTTTTTGTATGATTTGACAAAACTAATTCTTGAAAAAAGAAATTAAAAACTTTCAGGGTTTAAATGAGAAAACGCTTAAGTGTCCTACTCTCCATAGAGAGTGATTATTTCTAGAAACATAGATGATGATGACTGTCGTTTTCATCTTACTGAATATATAATGTGTTTTCATGATATTTAGACAGAGATGAGAGCTAAATCAGGTGTGTTCAGTATTTTACTGTTAAGTTTTGCCATGGTGCCTCATTGTCTTTCATTACTATGCTTTCTACATCTAATGTCACTTTAGATATTAGCCTTACTAAACCCAAGAGAGCAGAGCTTTTATTCTCTAAAGACTTATGGAAGAAAAAAAAAAAGAAAAAAAAGTGGCTCAGATCCATTTCATTTGTCATGGGGCTATTTAAGAATGAAAGATGCCCATCCCACCTTTTTTTTTTTTTTTTTTTTTTACCCAAGGACATATGAGCTCATGCAGCCTGGGCGGCTGCCTGGGTGAGGAGGAAGAGGAGGAGGAGCTGGATGCATTCATCAGGTGCATTACGTCACCACGGGCCAATCCCCTGCTCTCTGGCACGAGCTTTCACAGTAGCGTCTGTCACAGAGTTAAACATGAGTGAATTTGGCTCAAAAGAAAGGGGACAGAGAAGCATCACAAGGTCAGATCACAGCCAGCTGAGACATCAATTTGCAATGCTTTCATGTCTATAATACGAGGAGAATCCCTCACAGACCCTGGAGGTTTGATAAGTCTTTAGTCCGTGTGAGTAGACGCAGAAAATCATTGATTCGCGAGCGAATTTGCAGTTCTTAGTGAATTACACATGCTTGTAGACATTTAGGCATTAACAGGAAAATTCAGAGAGGGTGCTCTGAATGAAATGTTACATGTTCACATTTGGAGCACCAGAGTAGGCCATAAAATGGTAAAGATGACTTAATTACTTCTGAAAATGTCCTGATATTTCTTCAAAAACAAGCTGCTTTGTTGACTTTTAATAAACAACTTTTCAGTGACTGAAAGTGTGCCGGTGCAACTTTTTCATGAATGAATGTTTTTAATCACAATTGCCATAGGATTATAGCTTTGCACCCACTGGTAAAAGACATTTTGGATCTCCTTTTAAGTCACTTTGTGCTCATTTTGCAAATTTCCTTTGTTGGTTTGCACCTCTCTTCATTTTTAAGTCTCTTTAAGGCTGTTTTGAGTCATTTTGTTTCTGTTTTGTGTCAGTTTGTGACTGATATAGAAATGTTGAGTCTCTTTGGTTATTTTCGACTGATATGTGCAGCGTATCACCGTGGCAACACATTGGCCCTCATTTATCAAGCCGTCGTAGAAAGCATCGTAGATATGAGCGGAGAACTCGTCGTACGCAGAAGCTCAAGTGAGATTTACAAAACATGCGTACCACACCAATCCCATCGTAAAACAGAGCGGCTGTTGATAAATCTGGCGGGTGAAATCCATCGTAATGATCCTAACCACGCCTTCTATAAAAGGGCCGCACCTCTAGATTTGCGACATGGATAGACAAAAGACGGCAAAGAAACGCTGTCAACGCTGTTGACAGCTGGGACGGCTGTCAACAGCGTTGGCGATGTAAATCGCAGACCGGACGAGTTATGTATTTTCCCCTACTGTGATGGTCAATAAAATGTGATAAACTCCAGATTAAATGAAATCTAAAATTGAACGATGTTTTACTTTTTCTCCAATAAGATCAGGAAGAAGTGGTCCGATATGAAATTGGCCACAAAAAAGGTCGCAGCTCTCGGACGCAGCATGTCACAAACAGGGGGGGGGGGGGGGGGGGGCTCTGATCCAGGTTTGGATTTGAGTGCCTTGGAGGAGAGGGTGGCTGGCCTGATCGGAGCTACGTCTTTTTTCCTTGAATAACAGAATGTGCAGGCTGGTGGGATCTCTGGGTGCGGGGTCCTCTGGATGTACATCTGGAAATGGCACTCCATTTTTTTGGGCAATGTATGGAGAACCCCGCATGCAATAATAATATTGCATACCTTTTCGGGCGTATATAGAAGGGTTCCCCCGCAGCCGAGAGACAGATCCACCTGCCCTTTAGGTGCCCTAACCTCTCCACAGTGCGCAGTGTTAAAGCGCCTCTCCTGTTCGGTGTGAGGGTGCGCGGTTGAATAATGAGCCATCACTCTTCCAATTACGGAGTTGTACTTGTTTAATTTATTTAATTTGCGTTTATGTTTATATTTATGTTGAAGTCAAATAAAACATGGTCCTTCTTTGAAGTGATAAGTCTGTAATTTTAACCAAGGGATTTGTTGCGACTCACAAGGCACGCACTAGTGACGCTGCTGTTTATGTATGCTATTGCAGTCACCGCAAGTCAAAATGGAAAAGTGCGTACACGGCCTCAGACCTGTCGTGGCGATTTCATCTTTCCTGCGCTCACGATGGATTTGATAAATGCCAACCTTTGCGCAGAAAAGAACGTACACACGACCTACGCACGTTTTTCGTCTTACGCAAGTTTGATAAATGAGGGCCATTGACATGGCTCCTACAGTGGCTGTTTTGCGACATTTCTTCCTGTTCATTTGGTAAATATTTAGAGTCTCTTCTTTCGTTGTTTTGAATCCTTTTGCGGTTGAGTATGATTTATTGTATTTTTCGTTGTTTTGAATAGTTATAGCGATTATCTTGTGTGGTTTTAAAAAAAGTCTCCTTGTAGTTGTTTTAGGTTGTTTGGTTTGCTCTGAAGGCTCTCCTTCTATTTTGTGCTACCTCGTCTCCTCCATCCTGTGGCAGTGAACTCAGTCTCATCTAAATGTCTTGAAAACAGCTTCTTCCCTGAAGCTCTCAGACAGCTGAACTCAAGCTGCACTCTTTAGACTCCCACCCCTCTCTCTCTCTCTACCACACACTGGCCTGCACTAATATCACTTTATCCACCAAAGGTGCAATATTTCATATTTCTCTATTCTCATAGGTGCAATATTACAGACTACCTCCTGCTCTCACATGTGTACTTAACCGTTTATATTTTTGCTGTTGTTTATATCTTTCTTATTTTATTTTTTGTGTGTTATACAGTTATTTATTAGGCTTATTGAACCGGGACCTGAGATCTAATTTCGTACATGTACATGTGAGCTGGTATGACAATAAAGAATCCCTGAATCCTTGAATCCTGGAAGATTGTCGCAATTCCTAAAATACACATGGAGGAGCTATGAAAGAGGATACACAGGTGGATATTTTGCCAAAGTCTTGTTTGCGTGCAATGAAAACAGAATTTACAATAAATATACATTTTTTCAGGAACTCCTTATCCTTACTCCATCCGACAAAAAGAAGCAGCAGCATCGAACTGACTTACATCGGTTTAAACAACTTCAAAGCAAGGATGTCTCTTTAAACGTTACCTCGACTTGTCTGTCCTTGTCGAATCAAGGGTGCGCAAATGTGGAAATAAGAAGAGAGCTAAGTGTCTTTGTTCTGGTGCTTTTGAGTCATTTAGAGTTTGTGCCTTGTAGTGGTTGTTTGACTGTCATGAAACATTGAGTCATTTCAAACCCTGGAGTCAGGGGGGCCCTTGGCTGGCTTCATAAATCCTTCAACAGCTTTTTGTGGCTAACAAGTCACAGGTGGTGTTCAGATACAAATGCTTAACACCAAGTCCTCAAGCTGGATTACTAGTGTCACTGACTGTCACTAGCTTTTGGCATTTCAGCCACTTAAAAGCAACATTGTCAGGTCAAATTAAACTTCCTTGACTTTGCACAAAATAAACACTTTTAGAAATGTTTTGCAGTTCAAATGGTGGCGCAGAAAGGAGGAGAAAACTGTGTAAAGGAAGAACTCCAAGAAACCTCCAGCAGAACCAGCCTTAACCAGTTTAGGGGATGAAACGAGAGCACAGAGACACAAACGAACACAACACAACCAAGCCAGGGATACCTGTGATGGGAAATAAAAGAAAATAAACAGTGTGAATGAAAGCTATGCTGGCAGATATATGCATGGGAAGTAAAGAGAGCAAAGTGAGAAGAAGTGCTCAGTGCATTATGGGAGGTCCCCCTGCAGCTCAAGGCATAAAACAGCAAGAGCCAGTGAGTAGAGAATGAAACTGGAGAAATGTGATCTCTCCTGCTAATTAACACCACAACTTTCTCTGCAGCAGTGTGGATCAGCTGCAAGATTTTTGGAGAATTTTTGGGACAGCCTAATAAAAGAATTGCAGTAGATTGGGACAATAATCTTCCAGATTTTGATTATGTTACATGGGTGAACGAAGGTAATTCTAGATACCCGTTCTACATGGGAGTTAAAGAACATATCCTGGGCAAAAATATATAAAGTAGAATTCATGAAATATCCTTTAGAAAAATAAATCAATGTAATCATAATCCAATTGGCAGCAGCAGAGTAGACAACAAAATGCTTAAAAGGACATTTGATGTCGTAATCAGAGGTTACAGAATGCTTTCAAAAGTAATTCAAACCAGGTCCTGGATTTAAGTTTAAAACGTACACATCTCTTCAGAAGCTTGTACACATTCATGAATAGTATCATTTACTGTGGTACTGATCTGCCTGACACTGAACACAAAGATTTCAGCTTCTGGTGACAGGTAAGCTGATGTGGAAACTTGTTTTTCCACTTTGGAGCAGCAGAGAAACAAATCAATAGGGCTGATGGGAAATGTGGTCTTTGCTCTTTTGGTCAAAGGGATGACAGCATCCAAAAATGAGGCGCAGCTCTTGAGGTCACTGCTGCTTCAGGATGCTGCACAAGCGAGGCTGTGAAGCTGTCAGCTTCACTCTGCCTCAACCACTGTGTGTGTGTGTGTGTGTGTGTGTGTGTGTGTGTGTGTGTGTGTGTGTGTGTGTGTGTGTGTGTGTGTGTTAAGATATTTTACCTCGACATGAACCCACCATTCATTCCATGAATTTTCCATGGAAATGTAGATAAACCTTCGTCGTCATGTGTCCTCAATTCACGTCTCCCTTCAGTCGGAAGAAGGTGAACTGGTCATCTCTCAGCGCTCATCAGCTGTACACACACACACACAGTCACACACGTGTACACACACACACACACACACACACACACACAGTGATATGATTAGCATCACTCGCCCTTTAAGAAAGTACACTGTGCTCATAAGAGAGCATGGAACAGGGGTGTAAATCGAACAATGCAGCTCAATATCAGCAATAAAACAGCTGTCATACATTTGGGATTGTGCAAATATTGATGGGATTGAATTTTAAAGATGTCAAGGAAGTTGCACCAATTATGTGTATGCATAAATCTATATATGCATACAAATGTATATATATAAGTGAAGAAAAATAGCATAAATCAAGGTTACTTGCAAATCATGGCAGTAAAAGTGAATGAAAGGTGGGGTGTAACTCAGTGGATAATTTTTATTAGTTTTTTTGGTCAGACTGTGTATTGATTAAATATCTCCCTCAGCTTTTGAATTTGCTCAGCTGTATCTGTCAATCAGAGCGTGTGGAAGTGTCTGACGTCTCTCTCTCCTTCGACTGCTTCCACTGGAGGGCACGAGCATATGTTTATACAAGTCTTCTGAATAAAAAAGTCAAAATAGAGGACAAAAAAAACACTTTTGTCTCTTGACAGCTCACAGCGCCCTAGTTCCTCATTTTACTTCAAGTCAACAAAGATAGGTCATGCGTCCTGTGCAGCAGATACAGCTTTTGAGTAGGAGCTTTTACTACCTGACAGTCTATGTAGAAGTTCAGCCTTGAAAAATACCTTCTGACACATTTTACATAAGAAGTCTTCAAATTTTAAGGCAAAGCAAAGTAAGGAATTTGATCAAAATATACTGTATGTATATATATATATATATATATATATATATATATATATATATATATATATATATATACATATACATACACATGTAGATTTTTTCTGGAGTTAAGGTTTTAAGGTGCACCTAGATTGAAAAAAAGCCCCAAAACAACCAGTTACATAAATTAACTGATTTTAAAAAGTCAGAAAACTCCCAACTGTCTTAATTACTGAGTTTGGACTTTAACATACATTCGATTGGTGTGTGAGAAAAATGCTGTTTTCCCATGGTGGGCCACAGTGCCCGCAGTCTTTGTTTTGTGTCGAACGAATTAAGACAGGTCATGTTTTTTGTGCAACAGCTTTTGAATAGAGAGCCTTTACTCCCTTAAAGGGTGTGCATAGGGTCGAAGTCTTACAGGGCTGATCTGCTGCTGCCATGTCTGCTGTCCTGCTCAAAGGACATTTTAAAACCTATAACCAAAACAAAGAGACATTCTGATACCTTTAGTGATGTCAGGGGAACCAAATTGTAGTGCATACTCAAAATACTTAACAATACAGAGCCGTTATGGTTTTAAGACACATAAGGAAGACCAAGCAATCCTGAGACTGAACACCTGATTGAATGTTAAAATGTGAAAGTGCTGCCCAATGACATCCTAAGGCTACATTTATTGAACAAAAGTCACTCTCTAAAGGTCATCATAGTCTGTTAAGACTTTTCCTTTTGTTCCCCTGAGCTGTCACAGGCTATCAACCAATATTATTTCTAAAAAGTCACTGCGGAGCCCTGCGGAGATGCTGCAGGTCCAAATCAATGGAGCATCTGTGAAAGGGCGGAGCTTAATCAAATAACCCAACGACTTCCATGCCCTTCCTCCGACAGCCGTGCCAGCTCTCTGCATAAGATGATCACTGTGGTTTAATAGCATGAAGCGATAGTTAGATCAGATACCATGTTGGCAGCGGCTTCCACTGTCTCTCCGGCGTTATCAAGCAGCGTGTTTGGAGGGCCGATGACAGTGCTGGCACAAACAGGGCTGGCCTCAGACCACTGGTGTTGAGTGTGCAAGTCGGTGTGTGGCGCCTGTCTGGCTTTTGGCTGCAGCTCAAGGTTGTAGCCTGTTGGAATCAGGGGAATATGACTGCAGATGCCCAATGTGGACGTCTGTATAATCATTTTTAGAGGATCAGAACATTATTGTTTCTTAAAATCTATGGTATAAATCTTATAGGATCTTAGTGAAATGACAATATTTGAATGTTGAATGCTTTTCAGGCTTATGCATGTTTTAGGGGGCAAACCAGCTGCTGAGGGCGCATCAAGTGAGCTTGCCAACAACAACCTGGCGGCACAGAAAGGATAACAAAAGCTGAATGTTCCCGAGACACAGTGAACAACAGTGTCAGATTGAGTTTAAAGGCTGTAAGGACACCGGTTATTTCAAATGCATGATAGAGGACAAGTCATTCATATGACATATGATGGCTGGAACTCTGACCAACTTAGACCTGCTGCACAAATGTAGTTCTTTCTGTGTTTTGCCCTTCAGTTTACATGCAAATGAAGTTTCAGATCACTTGAAAAGTCGGTTTACAGTGTTGACACAGACGACTGGAAATAACGATGCAGATGATTTGGGACATCGCTATTACATGTCTGCCACAACTAGTCAACCAACCGCCTGCTTCCTGCTTCCAGTGTTCATGAATAAGCGTGTTATAAGTGTTTTCAGGCATGTCACTGTCGACAGATAGTTGTTCTTGTGAAAATGCACCAAAAAGCTCAAGTGGAAACAGATTGTTTCTCATTTTAAAACAGGAAAAAAAAATTCCCCATATTCGTGCAGACAAGAGCCTAGAGTACACTTCTAATCTAAAACCCAAAAGTGTCTGAGCCCATTTTGCACAGATGCAGGAAATAACAGGCTAAATGAAGCAATCAAGTCATACAATATATGCAAAATTCTTTACATGATACTCTGCATCTTATATAACCTATTTAGAATTCATGAAACTGTCAAAAGCTAATATTTTGGCTTCAAACTGTGTTACAGTGTGGTTACAGTGACAGCTTTTGCAAATAAGAACCATATATTTAATCTAGCAGTTTGTATTTTTTTTCAAACAGCAGAGGACCCTGTAGTATGTGATTTGGCAAATGATTTTAATCTTCTGGTCCCGATTTTGCATTTTTGGGGTTCGCAGTTTGTTTTGTATGCTCTGTTTTGCATTTATCTTTACTTTATTTCTGAGACCAGCTTCACTTTTGCGCAGTTCACACGGCGTTGCTTGCTGTGTTTGTTGCATCACATCTGTCTCCAGGGAGTAGTTGATGTAGGCAGGATATTCTCCTGATTGTCATGGGATCAAATTTTGTCCACAACCAAATGGTTATAAGTCTTCACTTCCGAGACTCAGCTCAGCATGGATTTGTGAGCTTCAGTTGTTGGTGAGACATCAGCAACTAAAGCTCTTCATTTTATTAGGTCCTATATAATATCTCGTAACGAATCAAATCAGTGATTCACAGTGTCTGTAGGTCACCCTTTGGTATCCGTACAGCTTCCTTGGTAAATCAAGTTTGTGGAATAAGTTACCAGGTAGCATTAAAATGATTAATAGTTTAGATGGTTTTAAACGCGCTTTGAAAACCTGGCTTAGAGATCAGTCAGTGTAGGATAGCACTTTCATAGTAAAAATTTGTATTGTGTATGCTATATATGTAATGTTGTTTTAAAGTTTTGGTTTGGTCCCAGTGCCACTCTTCCCATTTTAACATCTGCTGCCATTCAACATCTAGGACCACAATGGAAACAAGCTTCCGAGCTTTATTGTGTTATCCTGGCGCTCTGTTTTTTTTAATTTAAGTATGTGGTGCGGTTTATATGGAACTTAATCATGTATTTATTTTTTAATATGAACGGAGAATGTCAAATAAAATCATTCATTCATTCATTCATTCATTCAAAAGAAAACCCAAAAAAGATTAAATTAGCATTACTGTGCCATGTAATTGAAAAAATACCTTTTGACAACCCTTCTCTTGTCATCATTACCCCAATGTATGTTTTTCTTTTGTTAACTCGAGATAACAAAAGCTTGTTTTTCTGTTTTTAACAGGTTACTATATTCTTTTATCTAAAGACATTTGTCTTTGGTCTTCTTGATACAAGTTCATTTAACTTATCTCCATAATAAGAGCTTTTTTTTCTCCTTAAGGAGAAGTCAAAAATTAGTGCCTGGTTCACTGTGGTGCTCTTGACACCTCTGTTATGATTGTTGAAGAGCATCTAGAACTGAACACTAAAGACAAGTTGTGGAGGCGGAGTCTTGGTTACAGCAGTTAAGTGATGAAAGATGAAACAAACGTTTGTGTCTTTGCTTCAACCAACAACAGCTCAAGTAAAGCCTGATGTAACAACATAACTGACATCGACATCATCTGTTTTCCGTCTGAAATGTTTTCATCTTAAATCAGCTATCGGAGGTAACCAATATGCCATCTGTGCACCTCGGTGGCATCTCTGAATTATCATACGAAGAGAATTTCAGAGAGCATGAAAAATTACAAGAAGCACAAGAACAAAAAAAATCAGAAAAACTCAATAGCGTTCAAGGAAACACAGAAGCAAAACCAAAAAAAACGTAACATTTCAGCGAATGCTTCAGATTTCAACCGAAACGCAGAGTCAAGCAAAAGCACAACTACTTCTGAAATGAATGTGTTTAAAAATATTCAGAAAACAACACAATAGAATCATTTCAGAGAATTCAACCCAAAGCAGCAACCAATCCAAATCAAATCAATCAAACATCAATAAGAGTTGGAGATTCTTCCCTGAGCAAACATGATAAATTAACTGCAGAAGTCTGGTGTAAAACCCATACAAGGTTCAAGGTTTTAATGAACAAAAACTGCTCTCTGCGAGCGTCAGAAACGCTTCTCCAGATGTTTACTTCGACTATACTATCAACTTGATGAATTAGTTTGTGCGTGTCTTCATTAGGCTCTGGGGTCAAACTTTAACCGGTCCAATTGCTCCTTTAATTGGAAGCCTTATTAGAGGATTGATTATAATTAAATCTGCCTGATGGGAAGTTAATTTCTATCAATTATGGAAGAGATAAAGGAATAACATAGATGAAACACCGCTCATTGTTATTCCCCTGCCACTGATTTGTTTGCAGCTGAGGTTGACAGAGACTCCAGGCTGGCCTCAATCTGTCTCCAAAAAGACATAGATTTGAATATTAAATACTTTTCTTTAAAAAAACTGTTTCTCTCCAGGGAGGGCCGCCTTAACAATGTGTACTCTTTTAAAGCATCTGCTCCATTTATACAGAGGCTTACATTTACAGGAAAAGAGCTGTCAAGACCAGGCATTATACTAAACTCTTTCTGTCTGGCCTTTTATGTTGGCGGAACATTGTTTTAGCAAAGTTTTTTTTTTAACTTATTGAGAAGAAGTGATTCACTTGAAAACAGAGGTCGTTGTAACATTATTCAAGCACTACAGAAAACAGATGGAGAGGAATAATATTTGGGATTTAAGTATTAATTGCACTCCGAGTTTGTAAATGAGCCGCAGCAAAATAAAGACATCATTCAAAGCGACTGTAGGAGCAGAGAAGAAATCCTGGTCAGGAATAACTCCTTCATAGATAATAATTATCGTTGTTGTTCAAGATGTGATGAAGAAAAAGAGGCATCACTTGCTTTGGGCTTTGCTCTGTTGTCAAAAAAAACGTTCTTGCTTTGCTCTGCAACTTGAGACTTTCAGATTCAGATTTCAGGGATCTTTTTTGGCACGAAGCGTGGATTGTTGGAGTATTTCAGGTCTTATGTTTGATGTAAATTGAGGTAAATTGTAAGTTTTAGAGGAGAAATCACCGTATAGCTCAACGTGCACGTTGGTGACATTGGTAGTCAAGGGTACTTTGTTATCAGACATGAATGGACAAGCCCGTAAATTATATATATATATATATAGATAGATAGATATTTTTATTCTGTGTCCTGTGACACATTACTCTATTCGTTGTGGGAATACAGAAGAAATTATCATTCAAATTTTCAAATTACAGTCTCCTCTGAATCCAATTAACGATCCGAGTCAAAATGTATTTTTGTTCAACTTGAACAAATAAATGGCTGACAGAAGATTACCATATGCGTTACCTGGTGAAATAAGCAACAAGACACGTTTGTAGATGTGAAATTACACCTTTTGTAAGTGTCAAGACTATCATAAAAATCCTGGTCCTTAAAATGAGGTCAAAACGACCTCAGAGGAACAACAGCACGTGACATACTGCACGGTTTCATTACTCTTTGTCATAAATTCCGCCAAAATGCTGAAGCAATGCGTGAAAAACTAAGTCTGCCCCTGTTGCTTTCATAGGATTTAAGAGGGTAAGAAGCAGCCAGGTGCTGCTAATGAAACGCACTCAATCAATGATCATCAGCTGATGTGAGCACCTCTATAAAAGCCGAAGTTTTGGCAGTTTTCTGGTCTGGAGCTTTCAGGTGTGTGTTAACACGATGTCAAAGAGGAAATACATCAGCAATGATCTTAGAGGAGCAACTGTTGCTGCCATCCTTCTGCACGGTTGCTTCAGTTGATTGAGGTTTGTCGACATTCGTTTACGCCGAGCTCTCTTAAGGTCCCACCGGGTCCGGACTGTGACTGGACCACTGTAGCACCTTGATCCTTTTCTTTTTCAGACATTCTGTTGTAGATTTGCAGCTGTGTTCGGGATCATTGTCCTGTTGCATGACCCAATTTTAGGCAAGCTTTAGCAGCCTGATAGATGGCCTGGAAAGTGAGCTTTTTTAATGATCTTTCTTGCCATTGAATGATTACCTCTAAATAGTTTAGAAATTGTCTTCATAACATCTTCCCAAATGAATTCGTAATCAGATAAAAATCTGATATGTAAAACAGATAGGGCTGGGCGCGTTAACTCGTTAATCATTTAACGCCGATAAATATTTTATCACGCATTAACGCAGGTTTTATTTAAAAAAATAAAATTTTATTTTAAAAAAAAATAATACAATTTTAAAAAATTTTTGGGGGCTTTTGTGCCTTTCATGGATAGGAAAGTTCAGAGAGACAGGAAGCAGGGGGCAGAGAGAGGGGGAACAACACGCAGCACGGGGCCGTCTGACACGGTTCTTGAACCGGGGCCAGCTGCAGTGAGGACTATAGCCTCTTGTACATGGGGCGCCTGCTCAACCCACTACACCATGGACCACCCCTGTTTTATTATTTATTTTATTATTGTAAAAGTCTGTTGCTCACAGGCTTTTATTTTGTAAAAATCTGTTGCTGTCTGCTGCGGAACCGGAAAAGAAAGTAATTGGCGGATCCACCAAACATGGAGAAGGGTATGGAACTTTTACTCGGCCATTTTCGTTTTAAAGTTCTTCCAGACGGCGGAGTCGACAGAACCAAAGTCATCTGTAAACACTGCCAAGTTGAAGTTGAGTCTAAAATTTCACTTAAAGGCAAAACACACAACTGATACCAACAAGTCATTCAAGGAAACAGACAGTGGAGCGAGGCTTCTACATAAAAACTACATAAAAATGCTGATGTTAAAAGTGTGTTTGCACAACAAATGTTATGGCACTTTCATTTATATGGCAGCACATTTAAAATAAAACTCAATGCTAAAGGCTATACACTACTTTTGAATTCAATTTTGGATTTTGCGCACAAATGCGATTAATCGTGATTAATCAGGGAAATCATGTGATTAATTAGATTAAAAATTGTAATTGTTGCCCAGCCCTAAAAACAGAGTATACTTTCTTTTTCACAACCGTACGTAATGCAGCCAAGGGCAGTGCATTTGGAGTGTTTTACTAATAGCTGGGATATTTTTAGGTTAGGACACACCTTATGACCACGCTCTATGCTTTATATTTTTCCAGTCGCAGGCCTGTGACCATTTTAAGCTGGGCGGCTATTCTATTTAGATTGCAGAAACAGGGTACGGATTCCAACTGTCTCATGACACTTGGAATTGGCTCAGTTAAAGGTGGGCTAGAGGGAGGGCAGAGTGGTGTTAATTCAGATGCAGAACACCAAAACAGATTTAAAAAAGAAGAAGTTGAAATGAAAGATGTGTCCTCAAGCACCTGAGACCAGGCTAGACTTTCAGACCATGGACAAAAATAAACCAAACATTATTTCCTAGATATCACTTTAAAGTCGAAACCAAAACCAGTCTGTCACCTGTCAGGATGAAAACAGTTTGCGGCCCTGATTTAAACCCACACCGGCTCCAGCAGGTGAAGGCAGGCAGGCGTGAGAAAGCTCAGAGTGAAAACGCCTGTGGTTGACTTAATACACTGCAAAATATTGCGATAAGTGTGGGGCATTCACAGCTAACCAGCGGGATGGCCCGATTACACACTCCAAACCGCAAGACAACACCGCCAGCAGATAATATCTGCACTTCAGAGTCCAAA
The DNA here is from genome assembly GCF_027942865.1 of Odontesthes bonariensis. Classification (NCBI taxonomy): domain Eukaryota; kingdom Metazoa; phylum Chordata; class Actinopteri; order Atheriniformes; family Atherinopsidae; genus Odontesthes; species Odontesthes bonariensis. The sequence goes on along the minus strand of NC_134516.1, from coordinate 13,728,679 downwards.
TAGGAGCACACAACCTGCAGGATGGATCCACCTGAATCAACAGTAAATGCTGTGTTTTATCTATTTGATTTAGCCTAAAAAAAACAACTTATTTAATCATGATGATTATCTGCTGTTGTACATTTCAATTTAACTGTACACAACACTTTCAGGGACAATCTCAACTGACAGGTTAAAGGTGATCTCAGGAGTGCGGTGACACAGTGCGACAGCTGAAATAAGGTGGCAGGAAAACTGCACACACACACACACGCATGCACACCTCAGTCTGTTTACACTCCCTCTCTCTGCTAGCTATCCTGTGTGGTCACAAATATAGCTGTGGGATTTGTTCCCCTCTGGCCGGCTCGAGAACAAAAACACTTCATCGGGGTGAAGGTGTGTGTGAGTCTGTGTGCGTGTGTGTGCTCTTGTGCCTCAGTGTATCTTTGTGAGTTTAAGTTTGAGGGCTCTTTCTGTTTGAATGAGTAGATATGTGCTGGGTGGATTTTATTCATTCTGGAGGGTTTTTGTACAAGCTGACTGTGTATTGCCGCGTGTCTTTCTGGTAAGAGTTATGCACTAAATCAGGGATTCTCAACCTTTTTTCAGTGATGTACCACTTGTAAAATATTTTTTCAGCCAAGTACCCCCTAACCAGCGCAAAGCATTTTTTGTTGAAAAAAAAGACGTAGAACACTGTGTCAACACTGTCTGTTTTATTAAACTTTGCAACTGCAAATAAACTGCATGCTCCTCAACTGTTTGCAAATGAAAATATATAAAAATTTTTTGGGGGAGCCTGTGTTCCTTTACCTTCTTTGTCACCTGTCCCTCTGTGTTCTCAGCAGCACTTTAACCAGGACTCCATTGTTTGTGTTGTAAAGGCGACAGAGATTTATTTCGTCTATCATGTAAAAGGCAAATGCCGCGATTCAAGGTTATCAGTCGCGTCACTGTTACGTCGCACACTCTAGTAGCCAGTAGAACGCCGCCATTTGGGTACCTGCCCCGCTGCCAGCTGTGTTTGTAAACATACCTGAACATACATGAACTTATATTAATTGATATTTATAATGACTTTTGAATTGATGCTATTTTTTAAATATATTTTTTAAAATCTCAAGTACCCCCTGGAGTGCCTCCAAGTACCCCAAGGGGTACGCGTACCCCCATTTGAGAACCACTGCACTAAATGATCAACTTAATTCTCACGCAACCCTCTGCGCTATGATTTATAGTTTTGTTTACTGCAGTAGTTTCTTCTTGTTGCCGTTTTGTTGCGTTATATAAATAGATGTCAGTAGATGGCTGTGGTCTCCCTCTGGCGGGGCAAAAATGATAGAATCCAACAGTACTTCATTTGTGAAGTATCTATCTTTCAAAGCAACCATCCAAGCCGAACCACTTACAAAATCAAACAGAGACAATGATCCATTGGTAAAGTGATCTGCAAAATGGAAAATAGACATTTTAGACTGATATTTCCTTACTTCCTATTGTGACAGAACACACTGAACAAAGCCCTATAAAGTGTCTAACAGATGCATCTTTGGTTTTGCTGTTTACGGTGTTCTAAAATTTGATTGTATCTATGATTTTTTGCTTCCTGATCAACTGTCATGTTATCAGTTTTGCTGGTTTGTTTTGGGAAGTTTTGTTGTTTTTTTTCCATTTGAATAAGACCAGAAACAAACAACGAAACGTGCTTTAATCAGCCGCTGTTAAATAATGAGCACTGCACAAAGGCACTGTTATGGATTTGTGTCTGAAAGCCCTGCATGAGATTTCATTGTTGAAGATTTTCCCATTGATGTTTGTGACTACAAACCCTCCTTTCACATTTGCTGACATATAGGACAGATAATCCTGCCTTTCTGAGGTAAACCCTGGATTGTAACCTGGCAACCTGACAACTGGAGTAAATCCCCATCTCTGTGTAACTGGAAAGAATGAAAGACAGCAGCCAGGTTTGATGTCAATGACTCCCCACACACTCAATCAATACTCCGAACCCAAATGAAAGATGAAAGCTTATTTTTTTATTTTTTTTTCATCCAACAAAGGGATCTCTGTGCTGTCACACACCAGCAAACATCGATCTGCAGTACTGAGCTAAAATCCCCCAAACCTCCACAAATGGATCTGATTGAACACTCAGTTTCTGGTCAGATGTCTCACTTATTATTTCGTGCCTGTTTGACGTTTCTTCGATTTATCTTTATGGATTCTTGAGAGCTGTTTTGGGATTTGCATGCCCAAAATATTTTCAACTGAATGCTTCGCATCACATGTTTGGTGTAATTTAATGGCAACAACAATGGCTTCTATTGTTGTGCCTTTTAAAGGGTTGACTCTGAAAAACTTCCACACAGCCAGGCTTTCACACAAATGAATAAGCACACGTATGCCTGTCGTTTTTTTGTCTAACATCACAGCTGCACGTACAGCTGTTGAAGGTTTGACTGATTTACAGTCTCCATGAAATGGAGCTTATGTGTTGTAACGTGTTCTGTCCTGCTGTTTTTCCTCCTCTATATATTAGAATCTGCAAACAACAATGAAAGACGACTCATTTTGAAGGTATTATCTGTGCTATTGTTGCAGAGTAGGTAATTTCCTGGCAGCTTTTCGAAAATGCTGATGACTCATCCTGCACACAGGGTGTATGCCAAACTTTACATTCAATGAAATGCTGTGTTGCATTAGAAAAATGTTTCATTATTTCCGGTTAAAAGTTTGATTTTTGGCTGACATTAAAATCCATGTTGGGTCAACTGTATAATAGACTAAAGTGCTGAAAAGATGTCCCTGAATCAACACAATCGTGAATATATTTGTTGATAAAATTGCCAACATTTGATCATTGTCTGAATGCAGAATGCAAGCTGTCTTTGAACAGGACCATGTGGATTACGTGGATTACGCTGCTGCCCGTCTTTTAACCAACGCTAACAGACGTGTGCACATCACTCCTGTTCTTAACTCCCTCCATTGGCTTCCTGTCCTTTATAGAATTGATTTTAAACTTTTAATGTTTGTTTTTCAAGCTCTTAACGGCCTCGCCCCATCATATTTATCTGAGCTTTTAACAGTCCGCAATCCTGGTAGAGCTCTGAGGTCAACAAACCAATTTTTGTGCCCAGGTCAAAATACAAACACTGGGGTGACCGAGCCTTTTCTGTCACTGCCCCCAGGATCTGGAATAAGCTCCCCGTCGAGCTGCGTCTTATTTCTGACCTGGGCCTCTTCCAATCTAGGCTAAAAAAACACTTATTTAGGATTGCTTTTAATACCCAGTAGCAGAGATGGGACCAAGTCACACATGTGCAAGTCTCAAGTAAGTCTCAAGTCTTAGCTTTCAAGTCTCAAGTAAGTCCCAAGTAATTGTTTCTCGGGCAAGTCAAGTCAAGTCAAAGTCAAATCACCTTATTATTACAATTTTACCCGCAGAATCGGATCTTACTAAAGTGAAAAGACAAGATATAAGTAACTGTCAGTAAACATCATTGGCCAATGTATCCAACCTGTTTAAAAAATATGACAATAATTTGGCTTTGCATTGTAATTACTGAAAATCAGTAAAATACATAAGTAAGGTAAATACACGTAAGGTATGTAGAGAGGGCATGACTGATTGACAGGGTAGTGATCCAATCATGACGCCATTCTCAGCCTGGCGCTCCTACCGGGTAATCGATATTATTATTTTTAAATTTTTAAATTTTTTATTCAAACTGAAAACATGAACTGAATAACATTCAAGTCATCGTGTCTCAAGTCAAGTAAAGTGCCGAGTCTTTAACTTCCAAGTCCGAGTCAAGTCTCAAGTCTTTTATTTTTTGTCAAGTCAAGTCACAAGTCATCAAAACAGCGACTCGAGTTGACTCGAGTCCCCATCTCTACCCAGTAGTATGATGACACTTTTATCTTATTTTGTCTTATTCGATTTTGTTGTATTTCATTGCTTTCACTGTTCTTTTATTGTTTTTACTTATTCTTCTCTTTATTTATTACCTGCTGTAAAGCACTTTGGTACACCGTAAGGATTGTCTGTAAAGGGCTGTATAAATAAAGTACATTTACATTTATTGTTGACAATACAATATTAGTCATTCAAATTTGTTTTCAATGTCAGAGATCATCGCAGAATCAATAATTAGGTTTGACAACATTTTAATCCGATCGATATGATTTTGCCATCTGGCATATCATCAGGGCAATATCAACTGTTAACAATTAACAGTATTTACATGCACTATTCCAGCTATTGACCTTGATGTGAATAAGAAATCATTCAGATTAAGGTGTTTACATGAGGATAATCCATTCATATTCTAGTTTAAATTACAGAGCACAGTTCGATTGATAATGACTCACGCCCACATTACGCCCCTCTTTGCCGTTGTATTATTTGCACCCATTCACAGTCTTTATTGTAAACATATCCCTTGAACCATAGTAACATGGTTCTCCATCGCCTCAACAGAGCCATCCATCTCTGCACAGATTTTGCTGCTGGAAAACTTTTCCAGAAACAAGCAACCTGATTTATGAAAACAAGTCCAAGTTGCCCATAATATTCTTTAAAATGTATGTTCTCCAGCCCGGACGGAGCATGTGCTGTAGGCAGCTGTGTGCAGCACACGATGCAAGGAAAACTGGAAGGAAATGATAATGCAGTTAAGGTGTATGCCTGTCTATATAACACAAGTGGAATCCTCATATTCAACATCCTTATACTCATTTTCAGAGATGCTGTAGAGGTTTTGGTGTTGTTATTGTGCTTTGTTCAATGTGGTGAAGTTTGGAACAGGAGCGTCATTCAGGAAATACTAAATGAAGAAGGATTATGCAAAAGGACACACACACAACACACCAAACCCTGCTTGTAGGCTGTAAACTAAATTGTGTTTTTAGATAAGTAAAAGTTCAAATACACATTTAAGAAAATATATCAGCTGGTTATTCAGTTTTATCTTAAAAAAAAAAAAAATCAGTAACTTAGGTGAAACAAAACAAAACAATGAGAGAGAAAGAAAGCTTACCAAAGGCGTTAACATGGAAAAAGTAAGCAACAAAAAATTTGTGAAAACCTTTTCCAGCTTTAATTGTTATAATCTGAATTTGATGCCCATGATTCTTTTGATTTCAGTTTAAAAAGCAGACAGGAAATCTCTGCCGAACAATAAGGAACATTAACATGTTCTTTTATCTTTAATAACGCTGTGTGTATGCAGAATAAAAAGCGACAGCCAGCAGTTGCAAACAGACAACAGTGGAGGAGCATTTAGTTAAATTCAAATGTGACCGGATCAGGCTACGATTGTTCTAGCAAAATTACATTTTCATTTGCAGTTAAAGTGAATAGTAATAGAAGTTTGGCTTATTCCCTGTTCCCTGTAAAGTCCTGCATCCAAGTTCAAGAAGTCAAATACGCTTTCGAGGTGGGACTACCTCAGCGTATTCTTTTCATTTTAAAATCAGGTAACTAGAGGAAAACGGATCCCTGAAGAGAAAGAAAATGGTCAAAGGTTTCTTCCAAAGAAATAATAAGAAAGTGTCCGTTTTCAGGTTGAAAAAACATAAACAAGATTAAATCAGTTTTCTTCAGTGCTGATAAACACAGTGTGGATTCAGTTATGTATCTTCAATGGAATTTATCTGGGATATCTCACAGAACACGTTACTTCATGTCACAGCGGACACGTCTATCTCTACATTCATCCGCCTCTACCTATTTTTACAGACACAATGTGAGGCACTCAGACGGAGGGTGTAATTCAGTTACTTTTCATTGCGCCATGTGTGGATTGTAAAATGAATGCAGCATTGAAGTCATCCGATTTTCCCTGCATCTGCCTCCCCATGAAACCAAATCCAGGCAGTCTGGGTGGAAATGTGAATGTCTGTGGTCAGAGGAACGTTATTGTTCCTATCTTTTTTTCCTTGGAAAAAAAAAAAAAGGTCAACCTCAAGGTCAATTAGCAACTGTTCTAAATTTGCGTCCCTCAGTTCAGTTTTATTCTCACAGCACCAAGTCGCAACACAAATAAACCTCATGCCAAAACATGTATTATGCCTCAACAAAATACTGTATCACATTTGGCCTTTTTTGACAGTGAAAGATCAATAGTCTGACTGTTTTGGTGTCATTTGCATTGCAATGAGTACTGGGTTTTTTATGCGTCTTCAGCTCAAAGGGTAGTCTGATACACCTGGGTAAAAGTCCCGAAATGTTGTGAAGAGACAACACTGTCCTGGAGAGATGTCATCTCTCAACACAGGATCCCAAGCCCAACCACAGAGCCCACTCACGTTACTGGGGGGCTCACGTGTAGCAGCTGCAAAGTATTGAGAAGTCATACAAATGTGTGGACCTTCCTGCAAACTGTTGTCTGGATTCTATCAATTACCTGCACCAAATAACAAAGCACCATTTCTTCACAAAAGTCTCCAAATGAATGTTTCCACTCCAGTTACTGCTACTAAAAGCCATGATTATGTTACCCAATACACAATTAGAGCAATAATTCATGAGGATTTTGTTGAAAATCAGAAGGCCAATACCCACCTGCCCTCATTTTTTCAGTTCAGTTACTTTAGTACTGGAGGCCATTATCAAACTATATACCATTATCAAGAAATAGTCTTAGCCCTGACCATGACTGCCAGTAAGCTGGACAGCTTTTTTAGTTCAAGTGAGGGTGGCATATAAAGGTACATCAGCGACTTCACAGTTGCTGAGGCGCAGAGGCATTAATCACAGGAGACGAGGTGCACTGGACTGTCCAGGGAGGACAATCCCCTGACAAATGCAGCTGCTACACAGCATCATTAGGATGTGAAACAAAGCATTCATGAATTTTTTTTTACAAAGAATAAAAACAGTCACAGACCTATAACATGATGAAAAGATCCGTTCTGGCCTGGAAATGCCCCAGAAGAGCTGAGGAGTACCTCTGGGGAGCAGAATGTCTCGGTTTCCCTCCTGAACCCGTTTGCCTTTGTGACCTTTGTGAACTTCAAATGGGAGGAATAAAATGGATTCGTGAACTTAAATATTCTTTAAAAAGTTTATATTTCACAGTGGTTTTACTGTGCCCAGCCTGCTCACAGTGCGGGAATTAGATTGTTACATGTGAAAGCAGGCACCCTCTTTCCATGTGCCGTCAGCTCTGACTTTCCTCCACTTTCACCAGCGTTCACCAAACATCCTGTTGAAGCCTAGAAGGTTGAATCCGGGTAGTTTATATACAGCACTGAGGGAAAACTAATGACAAATGCAAGGAAGATGTGTAGAAATCAGTGAATTGAGACCAGATAAACAAGGAAAGGATGTATTACTACACTAAAAGCGACAAGGAGGCAAGCCTGACAGAATAAAACAGGAAGCAAGGGAACAAACGTGCATGAACAATACATTTAAAACTGAGAAAGCACAGGACAAAGTCAAAACCTGAACCCAAAAACCCATAGACTACGAGAAGATTATCTCTTACACTTCAATAACATCTCTGGAAATGTTGCCATCTTGTGAGAAAAAGGGCATATATCTCCTTTAAAAGTTCTGTCTTTTTCCATCCAGCTGTTTTAGCTTTGTTTGTAATTCCTAATATGACACCTTCTTTTTTTTACATTCAAACAGATTTCAGGGGCTGTGTGAAAGCAGGAGCGAGACCAAGAAGAAAAGGAAGAATACATTAGTCAACAACAGATTCAAAGTAAGTATAAGTTATCGTCAACAAAATACATAAGCCACAAAAGATTGACTGAAAGCTGCAAAATTACTGCCATTTTGCCCGTGATTTGTTTTTTAACACACGCTGTGTCGATAATGCATGATTGAGGCATCCTTATGGGCTCAAGCAAAGGCTCCTCAAGGAAGTCGCTTATTGTAAGAACCTGCTGCATCACAGCTTCAAGTTTCGACCTTTATAAAACCGTGAAATTGCCACAAAGGCACTTCCTTTCCCCTCATGGAGCCTAAATGAAAGCTCATACTGTCTTTAATGGCCTTTAAACCTCATTGTGTGATGCCAAACACATCAAGCACTTGTATTTTTGTTAAAAAAAAAAAAAGGGAGGGGAACAAGATGCTGTCTACTCTTCATTCTGTGGCGAAAAAACATCTGCAGATGAGGTGCTACTGCCTTCTGTTTTGATGTGTTAATCCTCTCCTCAACGGTGCTCTCTCTCTACAGGCAGCTTATGTACATTTGCTCGATTAACACCTCCTTCCTATTTTGGGAGCTCGGGGAGTCATTTCATGGTAACCACATTTGCTTAATTACATAAGAGAGACAAAAAGAAGAAAGAAAGCAGTCTGGGCTCTGCGAGGCAGACTGCAGCTCTCTTCTTCAAGTCGAAGATGATGCTCTGACTCGACTCCAAATACAATTAATGCTGGACGGGAGCCAAGGGCACTTCAGGCGGATGAGGGGGAATTCTGGGGAGGACGAAGACGGTTTTCTGGCGCCTGATGGTTCAACCTGCAACTCTCCTCTTACCAGATTTTAGAATGATAAATGCTGATGGACTCTGTTGGATCTCATTGATCCGTAAGTTATTTTTTAAGAAAGTGCTCTAAATCACCCTCTACCAGCCTCACCTGCCTTTGTTTCAGAACACCTGAAACCTCTTTCTCAACTTTGTTTTGTTTAGCCTCATTGAGCTCCTGATCTTGTGCCAAAAAGAAACGTATTTCTTGCCTGCTTGTTTGAGACGGTCAAATCGGTTGTTTGCAAGTTAATCAATGTTGCGTTTTCTGCATTTAAACTGAAACAAACTCAGGTATCTGAAAGGGAAACTTCAATGATAGTGAATTACGGTACACAGAAGGGAGGACAAAGTCACAGCTTTTTAAGATAAAAAAAAAATAACAAAGACGAGTAGGAAAAGTGGTCCTTGCATCATAAGTCAGCTCACTGCCAGTCACACAAAATGAATGGACCGCTTCTAATACATTATACGTCTGCAGGAACACACACACACATACACACAGAACATCACATACTGCACTCCATCTGCCTTTTCCTGGAAGAATAAGAACACACACAAATATACACACAAAGATTACATTTAAGAGTAAGATCATAAAATGTCTGGGTAATTTTTCCATTGCCTTTATCATGGTTCTACCCTCGTATCCTTCATTCTGATGGCACTGCAGTCTCAACGTTAATTGACATAAAGACGGTTCATGAAATGTCTGCAGCTGGTTGTGTAACATGAGCAATCAGAGAGGTTCTGCAGAACGCACTGTATTTCAAAGAAAAAGAAACGGCTTGAGATGGAGGCAAGGCTCCAAAGAGAAGTGTTTGAGGAGAGCAGCTGCTGTAGTTTTGAATATAAAATGTTTCACCTTTTTCAATATGGAATCTGTCGCATGAAGCAAGACCTTCCCTGAAAAAGATGCTGTCTTGAAGGCAGAGCATTACGTGTTGCTTCAAAACCTGTAAATACTGTAGTTCAGAACATGGGATAACGAATTAAATGTGCATTGCTATAAATTAGGGGGAGATTTTACAGCTTAATGTTGACTGTCATACAAGTATGATGAAAAGGAAGCTATGACAAGCAACCAAGCAACTTCTGCCAGCCACTATAACACCCAGTATGTGACGATTGTCACATTAAACCTTGTCAGTGAAATGAAATAATGCTCTACCTGCACCATTTCATTTCTAATTTTGATGATATACAAACAGACAAATACTTTAATAAGTATATTAAATAATTTGATAAGAGTTTTTCTCTCCATGCATCCATTATCTTTGCTCTGCTGACACACACATACACACACCTCAACTTTCCCCAAGTGGTTTCCTCTTGTCTCAGCAACCCTGCTCATCTCTGCTCTCTGCCTGGCTCATGCACACTCTCCACTTCATCACTGTCAGAGCAGTAAGACTCCACAGTGTGTATACTTGTGTGTCTTGCATCTGTTAACACATACATGAGCCTTGTATTCATGTATCATTTACACATTTATACATCGCTTGACCACAAAATTACCATACACCCTCTTGGACTCTGACAGACACACTCCTGCCTGTTTGATGCAAACATTTATTTCAGCTAAAATTTCTTCAGTGAGGTGCAGAGCGAGAAATAGATACAACCAAAAAAAACAAAAACAAAGATAACGTTTCAGCTTCAATGCCTCCGAGAAAGCCGATCTCTCCATATGCGTGCGACATCAGGTTCTATTTTAAGCCGACTTTAAGCATTTAATTTGAATTGATTACAGAGGTGGCGGTGTTGCAGCTGCCACCATAATAAACATTCTGGGAGCGAGAGAGCTGAAGCATTATTAATGAGATGCTTAAAGGTGAAAGAAGAAGAGAGCACAGAGGAGGTTTAGGGATGAAAAGCAATTAAGACGGAGGGAGGAGAAGGACTGTCTGCCATCTACTATCTTTACTACTCGCGACTCGTATATTTACTCCAAAATGTATTTAATAGCAAATAGTATGAATACAAGATGAATTTAATTTCTTTTTTGAGTCTTTGAGAAGGAATGATAGGCAGAGGGTCTTCCGCTTATCAAAAAAAAATGTGTGATAAAATCACTGAACTGTTTGAAAATAATGTTCCTCAAAGAAAGACTTGATGGGATTTGCACATTTTCCGCCCTCTACCATGGAGAATATCATTAAACTATATAAAAAAAAAAATTTGAGGAAATTTCAGTATGAAAGGGCGAGGGTGAGAGCCAAAGCAGGAACCGACGGTCTCCGATCCCTCAGAGATCTGCACCAAGAACCGTTCTTTGTCAATATCTGATATTACCACATGGCGAAGGATTACTGTGGGAAAACTTTGTCAAGCGTTACAATGCAAAGTTTCAGAAATCCAACTTAAAACTTTCTGTGGAGGAAAAAAAAATGGCTTGTGTTTATCCTGTCCAGAGGTGACGTCAACTTCTTTGGGCTATGAGGCATCTGGGTTGGACCATCACAGAGTGGAATCGTTTATTATGGTCTACCTAATCAGTATTCCAGATTTTTTTGGACACTATGTGCTCGATCCAAACTCTTGTCCGCATCAAGTCCAAAGCCAGGCTCTGAAATGGCACGGGGTTGTATCAGTAACCCTTAGAAAAGCTTATGTTCTTTTGTGTGATGGCAGCATTACTGCTGACAAATTCACTGCGATTTAAGAGCAACACATATTTCCTTCAACCACATATTTTCCTTGGACTTCCATGAATTTTTCAAAAGTGTAATGCAAAACCACATTCTGAACACACCACAGAGGCATAACTGAGGGAGAAGAGGGGACAGGTACTGGACTGGCCTGCCTGCCTGCCTGCCTGCAATCCTGACCTGTAAATCTGTGGAGAAAATGTGGAGAATTTTGAAAAGAAGAATACATAAACGACAACCTTGTACTATTGCACACTTCAAGGTGTGTTTGCATGAGAAGTGAGACACAATAATAACTGAAACACTTCATTGCTTGGTGTCCTCAGTGTCATAACGCTTTTCTAGGTGTTGTCAGAAGGAATAGCAGCATCCCAAAGTGGTAAAAGCTTTGTTGTCCAGACTTCTTTTTGGAATGTGTCACAAGCCTGAAGTGTAAGAAATAGATTTGTATTCCTTACTCTTTAATATGAGCCCAAAGTCGGATTTGCATTTGTCGGAAAACACTAGTCAATAGCTTATCTGCCACAGTTTATGCACGATAAAGGCTTGTTCATTATAACTTGCTCCAACTATATGCCACTCCATCAAAAGTACATAGATCTAAACATGTACGACTGAATATGTGTTTTAGATGTGGCAGTGAGATGAGCTTTTTTTTTTCTTCACTCTACCTGGAGAAAAGGTGAAGGCCTTTATGCAAAGCAGCCACAACAAAGAGCTCAAAATAGCAAAGACACAGACAGGGAATCGAATGATCTCTGTTTCTGTTTCCAACAACTTAACTTGAATTAATGCTGATACAAATCCAAACAGTGTGGATGTATTAATAAAAGTCATCCCTGCGGTGCTGCAAGTGTGTTCCTCATTAGTTTCTGCTCCATTATAGAAAGCCAAAATTGATTATCACTGCAACACCTCCCAAACTCTGAGGCTGGTGCTGCTGCTAGGCAAAAGAGAGAGAAACAATCTCCAGACAAACTAAAACAGGAGGATCGATTTTTGCTTTGAGGAGCTCGTAGCTTTGGAGCTGCGCCCCTCCTTGAGCTGAAAGTTTATCCTCTACAGCTTCTTAAGACTTCACAGAGCCCGTAGATTTGTGTAAGAAAACAGAGTTCCCAAAGGATCCATGTTGGGTTTCCCAACAAGATATATATGTTCCTTAAAGAGGAGCTTTGACCTCTTAGATGAAGTTCAAATCCTGATTGGGTAAATGGTTCAGCTTCACATACAAATGCTACAAAACAGTATAGCAAGGATGTTTAAGGTTGGCTTAGATAAAAAATAAAGAATATTCTCATTTCTCTTTTTGAGCATTTTTCTGTGGGACTGTGCTCTACTGTACCCCCAAACAAGCTTTACTAAAAGATGTTTAACAGATCGAAAGGAATGGGCATGATATTTAACTTAAGTCTAAAATGATTGTTTGATAAACACGAGTTGAGCTTCAGTTTTTTTCCGCGTCTGAGGAGTTTACAGACACAAGGCGACTTCAAAGTTATGATCAAGATGCATCGGTGCTGCGAGATCCTTTTTAGTGGCGCGTGTGCTCACAAATTCGTACACAGCAGATGTTTGCAAAAACTCTTCACAACGCAGAAAGATATTTCCAAATGCTAATTAGAGTGAACGGTGATACACAATGCTACTTCTGCACTTTTTGTTTGGGTTGTGACATCTGAAACCATCTGCAAGGTTTCAATTTATTGACATGAAGAAGAAAAATGAAATGTTTACCCATTTCATTAGATGATCCTTTTTTTTTTTTAAGTGAGCAGTTTCTCTTCTTGTGCATCTTCTAAACTTTGATAGCGTTGGAACCTGTCGACACAGGTTCGCATTTTATGTTTGCCACGTCTATTTTCAGCGTAACCCAGCTGACATCAAATAGAAAAACGGATTCTTTTTTTCATAATACGGTAACTTATGCCTCGACAGCTGGGATTACCATACGCACTGAAAAAGTGGCTGCTTCTGTGTGTTTGTGTGAGTGCTCACATCTGTCAGTGCGTCACCTGATCCAGCATCTTGAGGGAGCCCCACAGTTACATCCAGATCGCCTGCTTCTATGTATGATACACATGATTTACATTCCAGTGTACAGCAACTTCATTTCTGTTCTGACATTGAGGGATGTGCTTTCAGTTGTGTTTATCTTATTTTCTCCCATTTCATCGCACCACTCTTTCTTAGCTCTACATCATCAGGCAGACACGCTGCACTGACACACGCTCCATCACTACCCATAAACCTTAAATTATAGTTTTAGATGCGCTTGCTTTAAATCCCTCTGCGTTCTCTGAACATAAGAGGACCCCAGTACACTGTTTCCTCCTTTTTCTTTTTTTTTCCGGCTTCATTTTACTTTTTTTATGTTACTTCTATAAAAATGTCCAGGCACTGATTCTAGATTTAAACACAGCGGAGGCAGACAGTGGGCCTTCACGCGTAAAACACAAGAAAACAGATTTGAGGAAGCACTACAACTGTGGGTGAGAACACAGCGTTTTAGAAAAACACAAGGAAAGGGAACAAAACCAAGCATGCTAAATTATTTTCCCAAAAGATAACGTTTAGAGGAACACAACAAAGGAAAAAATCACAATTGAAAAAAAACATTTTAGGTTTCAAACAACGCAACACTGGACAAAATTTCACAAAAACATTTTCAGGCTTCACACTGGCTCAATGCTAATTGCCAATGTGAGTTTGATGTAGAACTGGGTGTTTCCCCATGCTTTTTTTTTAATACAAAATGGGCCCCACCAAGAACTTTCATAGGTCATCCACCTGAATTCATCCATGTGGTTGAGCCAAGGTGGCCCCAAGGTGGCCCCAAATGAGACTCCTGTTTTGGGCCCATGTACGTGGACAAAAAATGGAACCCATAAGAAAATCCCATATGGGACCTAGTTTTCAGCCCATTTGTTACCCACTTAGGCCCCACATACACATGTTGTCTGGGATTAAACAACCTTATTTAGCCTTACATCCAGAGCAACGCTGGTTCCTCACACAAAGCCAATAAGTGCAGCAGAAACAAAAGCTGTGACAGTGCTAAGTCACAGATGGTTAAGCTCCTGTGGTGCTCCTGTAAACCTAAAGGCCAAACAGGCAAAGGTAACAAGTCAAAAGGCAGAGAAAGGTAGCAGGTAAATCGCAACAGGCTGGTTCACAATACAACACCAAGGAGGGAGAACGTTAAGGTTAAAGTAGGACTGAGTAGGACTGTGCATTGAGGAGAAGGGTCAGGGTCCTGTTCTCCTTACGAGGATTAGCGTTTCAGATGGATTAAATTGTTAAGAGTTGCTGTGATCCAGGATTTCTTGGGTCTTCGGTCACAGCAGCACATCAGTGAGGTCACAGCAATGTCTCTTAGGATCTCAGGGACGTATCCGTGAGGTCAAACCAACTCAGGCGCATGGTTAATTCGCTATAAACGAGATTAGCCAACAAACACGAACAGTGTTATTTCAGCAGATCCTACCATGACATTTGCGACTGGTGCTACTGACTTCAAAAGGAGAATAAAAATGGAGCGACTTTGCAATTTAAATAAACACATCACATGGATTATTTTGTACAATGTACAGAATGTACATTTTGATTTGAATAAAAAAAAACAGTTCATTCCAGACATTGAAAAGAAAAACCTTGACGGGTTTTGAAAGAGCCAGCGGTGAACTATACACTGAAAAGCTGAGCGTTTTCAGCTCCCCGGGTGACACACACGGTGGTATTTTATGTGAGAGCAGTCCAAAAAAAATCCATTAAAAAAAACAAAACAGGGCAAGCTACTGCAGTGTGTCCTTTCAAATCAAATCGAGCTCAGGAATTAGACGCTCAGCATATGATGATCCCAACATGGTTCTGTGCAATTTGCAGCTCTCTGCTGTCATTAAGTGGCTGCAGTTTCTTCCTTCTCACCTCTTTACATCCATCAAATCATCCCTGTCACTGTAATTACTGTGAAAAATGTTTTTTTTTTTTCTGTTGGTTTGTCAGAGTTAAGCTCGTAGCTCACTGTTTTTAATTTGCAGCTTTTAATGCTCCCTTTATGCTCAAGGTTCAGATTCTGAGCTCAGTTATACCAAAACCATCTTAAATGGTGTTTAATAATTATTATCATGCCATTACTGCAGTTTATTGCTCGCCCCAATCCTGACAGCACAGCATTGTAGTTCTGTTCTCCCCGCTCACCAGCCAGCCAGGATTTTTTAATTAGCAACTCATCTCTCTTGTCATAAAGTTAGAGAACGCAAAAACTGTCACATTAACTATGATCGGAAGCACGGATGAGAAATACTTGACAGCATGGGGTCCTGGAACTTGTCCTGGTAAAATCTGCTCAGAACTGAGCCAGCACTCTGGACATGGTACGCAGTGTTTGTACGTCCATGCACGGCATCACAGTTTGCTCACGTGTGCAGGTTTTACCAGCGCAAACAAACAGCCGGTGTTCCTCAAATGTCAATTTCACAACATTTTGGCGCACGAAATGCCAATACTGCATAGACAGCGACAGGTTTCTTCTTTGACCGCCGGCAAAGTAACTCGTATAAACTGTGCGTGCAACCAGCAAAGGAAGTTTTGATTTGTTCGAATCTGAAGCTTTTGGCAGTCTCCTTCACCAGAGAGTCACACATTCTGGACTTGCTGTGAGACGTTTGGAGATCATTTGTCTGGTTATATAATTTGTTCTGTAAGTTGTTAAACCGTTGGATTTTGTCGAGACATTTGATCATATTTCATACCCCACACCAACAATGACCTAGGCTGAGCCAACGGGGGTTTTGTGTATCCACCGTGTCCTGCTGTATATCCTGATGTCCAAAGGCTATTAAAAGCACATAAGTGAGCCACCCTTTTGCACTGGGTTTAAAGTTACTTCTGTACAGTCATGTAAAATACACCATCCCACTGAAAGCAGTCCTTATAGAATACTAACCTTCGATTAAAAACGACATCATTATGGCCGACAAGGAAGGAGGATTTATTTCCAAAGTGAGGCAGGGGACTGCTAATAAAAAAACACCAACATGTTACTTTGATGACACACAGCAACGGGCTTCTCGTGTTGTTACTTGGAGACAAATGCTTGAGTGAGCTGTCGGCAGCAGACCTTGCTGAGAGGATGGTGCGTTGGTATCTGACTAATACGTGAAGGAGAAACAATAGCAAGAAATGCCGTGAAAAGCTTGAAATGCCTTCAAATTCCACTGCGACATCTTTGAAGGTGGTGATTAATGATTTATAAACGACGTTTCTTCATAATCAGATATAAATTTTCATATCACTCCAAACGTTGACGATGTACATTAGTGCGAGCGATTTGCAACAAGGAGAAGCTGGCAGAGAAAAAAAGAAAAAAAGAAAAGAAAAAGAAAAAAAACGCTCAGAGTTTGCTCCTGTAACGCTCTATAGACCTCCAGCCTGCTTTCTTTTTGTTATTTTTCCTTCCAAAACTCACAATGGAGAATTAAGTGGGACATGACCTTTGGCAACTGAATTCATGCCGGAGAAGAAAAGCAGACAGATTATCTTATTTCCTTTGTGGGTGATTTTGAAAAGAAAATGAGCAATACTTGGAACTGAACCTTGCATAACTCACTGGGCTTTTTGTCCTGACAGCTGTTTTGTGTATGTATGTATTCACTCTCCTTGGTCAGTTCTTAAAAAATAAATAAATAAATAAATAAAAAATGACCACATACCACATGGAACTGAACATGTTTTTTTTGTTGAGGGACAATTCTGTCTGTGCCATATGAGGAACTGCCCCATCGTGGTCTAGGACTTCATTGCTGTTGTGGATGTCGACATGTGGATGTTTGCTGTACCACGAGTGCGGTAGGAACAAAAAACAAAAGGATATCCACCCTAGAGCCCCCTCATTAGTTATTTTGCTACTTTTCTCCACCTGAGACTCAGGTTGTTTTTTGTTCTTGGGTCCAAGATACACAAATAACTGAACTGACATAAGAAATTGAAGGTTGACACCAAGATAAACTGATAACTGAATAAAACTGACATAATAAGGAACTGAAGGTTATAGTAAACAGCGAAGTGGTACCACATTTCTTATTTTTTCCAAATTTTTCTGGGTTATTGAAATATTTTATTTTCTTGTTTTGCATCCATTTTGGTTGTTTAAATTATTTTTGTGGCGTACTTGAGTTATTTATTTTACTTAAAGATATTCTTACTTTAACAAAAAGTTAAATGGAACTGAACAAGATATTTACATAAAGATAATCTTCTGTTTCATAAACTTGTGGTCCTGTGAGTTGGAGGTCTTATTTACTCTCTTACAGAGCCTGCTACTCCCAAGGACATAGAACATAGAATGTTGTGACATTACATAAACTCATCGTTTGAGTTATAGGGTTAGGTTAAGTTTAATCTAACCTGTTTTTGTACAATACTCCTGACTGAAAGATTAACAGACAAAAAGTGAGAGTGAAACAAGAATGAAATTTAGAACAAGTTGAAATGGGACTAATTTAAAGAGAAAACATCATCGAGAAGCAAATAAGATCGCATGGGAGGAACTAAACAATCTGTTCCACTGTATTTAAAATGATTGACTGATAATGGAAGATAGAAGTGTGAATTCATGAAGAAAGGAGTCCTGAAAGGAAGGAAATGAGAAAGAGCGAGAAATTAGATGGAAACCTGCCGTAATCGACAAAAGAAGATAAATAAAATCAACAGAGACAGCAGGAATGAGACAGAGAGAGACATCCACAAAGAAAGAGCAACGATCAACTTAAACAAAGAGCAAGAAAAGTTCTGCATTGATTTTCAAAAGAAAAGAGAGGGGGGGAAAGTCCAACGGAGCAACAACAATGAGAGACAGCTCTGCTTTTATGAATTATTCAGAAAGATGTGCTGCTGCTTGATGGCTTTAAGATGGAGGCAAATACTTGAAGAGAGGAAAATGGAGGAGTTTGCAGTCAAAGAAAATGAAAATGGAAGACAAATAGATTGCAGGAAGAAAGAGAAAGAAAAGTGATAATAAGGTTTGAGGAGAGAAAAGCGACGTCTGCATGCAGATTGCAGTTACAAGTTGTTGGGTTGCATCCAGAAGTAATTAATGGAGGAAAGGTTTGGCCAAGGGAGTGACATTTCTGTTTTATGAGTGGATGAAGCCAGTGTTATGTTGGGATTTCTCAAAAGTAATGATTTATCCTGCAATCTTGGAGAAAGGTCAAGACTTTACTCCAATGAATCATTGTGATGAAAGGGCTTAAATTATTAAAGTCAAAGGCCACACTTTGTTCCTCAGAACCTGAGAACAGGGACAAATATGCAATGAAATGCCAAAGAAAACACTGAAATTCAGTATTGAGATTTAAAATGTTTTGTAGTTGAACTGTTACTGGTGTTCAATACAGCTGTGACAGTGTTGACTTCAAGGCTCTGATCTTTATTCAACCTCCCTCTTGAGTGTTTTTGAACAACTGGCGGAATGTTTACGACGACGTTTCAGGCTGAATATGCAGAGCCTGACTCATTTCTTTTCAATCTGGAACATCTTTTTTCTCTTTTGTCACAAAGTGCGCGCACTCTGTCAGGCTTTTTCTGAACCAGCGGGTGAAAACAGACAGAAAAGAAGTCGCAAAGGATGAAACTTCATCCAGAGATTTCACTCTTTAAGCTGCAGCTTAATAGAATTCACCCAAATAAGAACAAAAACAAAAAAAAATAAGTAAAAGGCATGTCAGTAAGAAACGGTAAAATGTTTTTCAATCAGATCTTGATTATGGCTTCAGTGATTGAGTGGCCACTGGTGCTCACATCTGTAAGTTCTCAGTGTTCAGAAAACATTAGTCCAAAAGAGAGACAACAACTCAGTGGGCAAATCTCCGCCTCTCCTGTAGCCAAGAGGCTTATCACGGGGCCTAATCCACCCCAGTGCATTTGTCATTACAACTGACACACTCCTGCCATTCAGACTACCTCTGAAGCCCCTCCACATCCACCTGCTCCCCCACCATAAAGATCTTGTTGACCCATTGCCACCACAGGGGTGCGGATTGAAATCACTGCCCTCGCTGTCTCCTGATTCGTCACTCTCCTTTCCGTCACTCTCTTAGGGCAAATTCTCACCCTCTGAATATTCGTAGGCAAAGATTTGAACCTGAACATCTTTTTTTCTTTAGTATCTTTTTATCAGTTTTTCAACATTTGATATAAACACTTCCACATAACAGAATAACATAATGACCGTCATCAACATGACGTTTTATTTAATTACTTCCAATTTTTTCTATCTTTTTTAATGGGAAGATATCTTATTTTTTTGGGGGGGGGTAGAATTAAAAAATTACTATGTTTACCATCGATTTGTAGGGCTTCTTGAGACTTTTAACTTATTATATTCAGCGAGGTTGCCTTACACAGTTCTGCAACGATGGCACTTGTGTCAGGTTTTGGGTGGGGGGTAGGACACGGATGCGGACTCAGAGGAGTAAAAAGCAAAACTTGGTTTATTTTGCAAACAAAGGTTAAACAAAAGGTGCGGCTGAGCCGGATGACAAAAAACTTAACTGTGGGACAAAAAACATAAACATGGCTATGACTAACGAAAACAAAAGACTTGACATGAAACATGAAAAACCACTTAGCTTGAATTCGGTGTCGTGGCATGAGGGGTGAAAATCAGGTATCAAGGTAAAGATCTGACACAAGGACAGGGGAGCCTGGAAACTGGCTACTACATACTTGCATAGTGCATACTCATCGATCAGACAGTATGCAGAGCGTTTACCCACAATGCATTTCACTCCTACCCGAGCCGAAATCAGCCGGCCTGAAGCTGATTTCGCTTAAGCTCTAAACTCTGTAAACTTTAGCAATATTTGAAACATTTTCAGGCGAGAAAGTAGTCGTTTAGATCCCCAACGTGTTGAAAACCTGCCAAAATACCGGCTAATTACAATTTTATTCCCACGAATTCGGCGCTACTAAAGCTAGCCGCAGTGAGCAACGCACTTCCGGTTATTTTCACAAAATAAAATACCTGTTGCCTTTTATCATAGGGAAAGCCATTACGATACAATTGGTGCTTTTGTTTTGAAAACAGGAAGTGAACCTACCCTCGTTGTAGCTAGCTTGAAACTGCTGTTTTGACAGGAAATGACGATCGGCGATGTCAAGTTACGTTGCATCTTGGGTAGTTTGAGTATGAGTAGTAACCTCATGATGCATACCCAACATTTCAGCTTTCGGGAAAAAAGTCATTATGAGTAGTAGGAGTTGTAGGAGAAGTATGCGTTTTCGAACAGAGCCTAAATAGGGAACTGGGTGATTATGAATGAGTGCAGCTGGGGACAATGAACAGGTGATGTTAGTGAAACTAATGAGCTGGTATGTGAAGTGAGGGGAAAAGCAAATGGCAAAACATGAACTCAAGAACCAAAACATAACCTAAAACATGATAAAACATAACTAAAAACATGGGGGAAATCCCATGGGCGTGACAACTTGGTCCAAGTCCAAATCTTCTGCCTCGTCTTGAGTTCTGTCTGAAACACAAAAATGTTTCAGCTTCTGTCTCTTTGAGGCAGCTTTACTGATCTTGGAAAGCAGTTACTTCTGATTCGTCAAACAGTTGGTGAAGTTGCCGCTAGAATTAGTTACTTTTAAGATCCCCACAGCAACCTTTTTTTAAAAAAAAGAAAGGCAATTAGCGACGGATTTTGCAAGTTTGTCATCTACTGCATAGAGAAGAAAGTCATCCGTAGTACCCCGTGAAAGGCAGCATCGAGTTGTCTTTGTGCGATGTGTGGTCCAGTAAGTGAAAAGTATCCTGCATGCGTGTCACTAGCAGTAAAGGAGGAGGAAAAGGAGGAGCGGGTGACAGTTATGAATGAGTCACGCATGTACACTCAGTTGTGCCAGTGACCAATCATTAATCCATGGAGTTTGCTCCTCCTTCACATCAAAATCAAGAAATTTGATTTAAATGTATGTATGTCTCATACATACATATTTCTAAACTGTGAATATAGATGATTTGTTTCAGTAGGTTTAACACCATTAATACTTTGCGACAATAATTTTGTCCTGTGTGGCGCCACACCATTTGATCTGTGCATGTGACATTAAAAGCTGATTGAAACACACGAATGTACACTCACACATTCCCTCAGCGATCATCCCACATGTCCAAATCTTGAAGGGCGGCTGGAGTCCAGATGGAAGAGCAGTCGTCTGCCAGTTGGAAGGTTGGAGGTTCCAATCCCAGCTTCCCCAGATCACATGTCAAAGTGTCCTCGGGCAAGACACTGAACCCGATGTTGCCTACTGATGTGTCCATTGGTGTGTAAATGTGTGCATCCGATTTTTGTTTTTTACACTACAGTAGAGGACAAACTATAACCGTTTTATTTGTCATAGCTAAAACAATAGACCTATACCCTCGTTCATAATCAAAAAATAACCAATTTTGCGTGCCACAAATATTGGTAGACAGAAGAAGAGCATTCTGACTTTAAATACACACACAAACATGTCTGAAAACATGATCTAGTAACTTTTAATAACTCTGAATAGGTACTAAGCAGCAGCCGTGCAGAAGATTTCGTTTAAAACCGCACCCCACCACCTCCTTTTGCTCTCATTTTAGGTCGTCTCAGACGATCAATCCTGTGACATAAATAAGAAATAATGTAACTTACCCAAACGATCAAGTTCACAGGCAATATAACTGATAAGAAAAAGAAACTGTGAGAAAGCCACCAGGCGTTATAAACATCCATCACCACCATCTGCTTTAAACGGTGAACATACACTTGTAATACTTGTAATTTTACAGCACAATTGAGGCAAATGGTTCCAAAAAAGAAAAATAGCCACATATATTACAGCCAATATATAATCATTTCATCATGTAAGGCTTAGCTTGAGTAAAACAGTTCATATTGCAGTACATATACTGTATATTTTGTATTCAAATCCTGGGTGAGCTTTTACGTCGGGAGGAAATGGTCTACTAAAGTCCCTGGGTGAGAGGTTTTGGATCTTTCTTTGTGGGATGCGAAACTACCCACTCATGGGTATTAGTGGGTATTATGCATTGTTACATGACGATGTCATTAAGAAACAAGAGAAAAGTCTGAACTACAAATGAGGTGTTCATGGGGGCTAAAAATGTTTTTCTTCTGTGGGAAGGCTTTAAGTCCTTCCCACAGAACTGTTCTACCGACCTGTTACAGACCTTGACAGAAAGTCCTGGGTTGAATAATATGGTGTCTTTAATGTCATCATTACTGTTTCAGCAGTCACATCCAAAGTTTAACAAGTGTAGCCGTTAATCTGTCTGACATCAATCTGACATTTCTTATGAGAAACTTTTATCCCATTACAGTGACGTCTAAAAAAATCCTGTTTGTTAGTTCATTGCAATCATTGTCCCATTTCCAAGCTTGTCCTGGCCTGCTTTCCCTTAGCTAAGAACTGCAGCCCAGAAAAGAAAAACAATAATAATACATTCATAAGCATTTTGTCTCCTACTGATCTCAAACTATCAATTCCTGCTTTCTACTTTCTTTTCTCTGGATCAGCTCCAGCTCACACGCCTCTGTCGATCTGTTTTTAAATCGATTACGGTTGTTACACAATGCAGATGTCAGGCTTTTAACTAGAGCTCACTATCAATCCCACATTTCCACTTCCTCTTGGAGTACACGACACAATCCTGTAGATTAGACACAAGGCACTGCATGTCACCATGTCCTCAGTCGCATTTTCTTCTTCAATTTGCCACTCCATTTTTAATATCTCAGCCTTTGATATCTATTTTGCAATAATACCAGGAAAAAAAGAATTGTACCTTTGCTGATCAGGTCTTTGGATTGTTTAAGGCGGTCTTTAAAAAGCATCCTCCATCCCTGTCTTATTCTTTTTTTCACCCCTGCTTGGGTTTTCCATTTTACTTTATGGAACCGTTTGTGTATTTTGCGTGCATACACCACTTTGTAATTGTATGCTTTAAAAACACCATTAAGATAAAGCAGTATCAACTGCAGCAAAGATTTCTCAGTGTTTAATTGCATGTTTCTTTTTTAAGGATTTCTCACAGGAAATGAATGCCTTGACTTGTAAAATAGTCAAAGTAAGGTATGAATGAAAATCAAATAAATAAACAGGATTTATAGATGACTGAGCGGTGTCTGTGTTTCCTGGCAGCGTGCAGGGACTCGAGTGCAGGGCAGTGCCAGGACCTTCTGGTGGGATAACAACTCCCAGCTGGCCTGGGAGTGACCAGTGATCCCCGAGCAGGAGGTGGAGGATGTTGCTGGGGAAAGGACATTTGGGCAGGACAAGAGACTTGGACAGGATAATAGATGGATAGTTTAAATGTTTAATCAGCTGTGTGAAGGTTTGCTGGGAAAGACAGGAATTCCCTAAATGAATTAAAAGTTAAGGGATGATTAATACTCCACAACAGGGGAAAAAAATATTTTTGTACACCTTGCACTGCTATGAATTAGGGAAGATGAAATCAAACATAAAGGAGAATTAAAACTAAGTTTGTAACACAAAAACATCTCAGACACAGTTAGAAGGACAAAATTTAGTTGTGAAAAGACTATGAAGGCTATATAGCTGAGAGGCTGTCAGTGGGACATGAGAAGACACCCACTTATGTGTTTAACCCATCAACCCACTGTTAATACCTCTGTGATCCTTAACTATTGTCATTGTGCATTCGTTTTCATCCTCCTATAGTTCAAGACTGAAAGCAGAAGTTTTGTTTTTCCCTTAAAACAGGCTGTAAGAATCTTAATCAAACCCAAGAAAACATGATTGAATTGAATTAATGTTAGCGACATCATTTGAGGTTAGGTCCAGTTTTTTTTAAATAAGGTATCAACATAAAGGTTAATACAGCAGCATATACAGTACAACACATGAAAGTGTGATAAATTGGATCATTTTCAGGGGAACTACAGAACGTGCGACTGTCCCTTACAAATAAGTGAATCCCTCTTAAATGATGAAAGGTCCCACTTCTGCAGTTATTAATCCCTTACAAACATTAATTTATTTTCCTCAGAATTGTATATTTCTACATTTTTATCACTGAAAAACACCTCTTACAGTCATGAAATAGTTTGGGTATGACTGCGATCTTTTCCTCACTGAATATTCGATACGATATTCTCATCTAACCCTGACCCTTTGAGTCCCAGCGACTATCCAATTGTGCCTGCTCACTCTAGCCCCCGGCTCACTTCTAGTAACTTATGCTAGATTCTTGTTTCATCTGTTTCTTACTGTGTAAAATAGTCAGGGTTGGTTCCTCAAATCTACTACATAGACCTATGGACTATGTTGGGAACCCATTGTTGGGGTTCAGTGTGGATTTAAATTGGCATGGATATAACCTCCGCCAATTGGCTGCTAGATTTAATTTTGCCCCTTTTCTTGAGCCATGGAAATGAAGCTTTTAGCTTTATGAACAAAAACACCTAGAAAAATGACATCTCTGTAAAAAAAGAGGGCAAAATCAGCGGGCGGTATTAGTTACTTAAAAGGATTTGTACCAGCACATATGGATGCAGGCTTTAAAAAGTGGTCTGAATATGGACTGTGTTATGTGTATCAACTCATTCACAATGGAGAGCTTAAGTCATTCGAACAATTAAGACAGGAGTTTACTCTTCCAAGGACTGACTTTTTTAGATATTTACAACTGAGGCATTTTCTTACAACACATAAGGAATGGGAAAAAGTGAAAGATCCGAGTCCAATTAAAGAATTTCTTTTTCAATTACAAGCTGGAAATGAGGTTGTAAAAGTGACCTCTAAGTTATATTCGACTTATTTGTTAATGAGCCCAAACAACACTATGCAAACAAAGGAGAAATGGGAGGTTGAAATGAACGCAGTTATCTCAATAGATACCTGGACAGAGATTTGCAGAGAGGCGCATCAGATGACTAATGCATAAATATCTGGAGAGAGTTCAGATAGAAAGTCATAATGAGATATTTCTGTCATGATGCAGGGTTGTGGAGTTGGACCCAAATGCAGACAACGTCAGAGGAGGTGAGTTGATATGAAGACTTAATGAAAAGTAATGGTAAAGCAAAAATCCAAGGAACACAGGGAGTCAGTACACAGGAACTAAACCAAAAGCAGACTGGGGAACGTAAAGAACTAGATAGTGGTGATAACGGGAAGTAAGACGAGGATCCGGCAAGGAGTGGTGGAACTAGAATGACATAAATACTGGGGAGGTTAATTACTGAACAAGGAACCGGTGGGTAATTACTGACAGGACGCAGGTGAGAGAGAAGAGGGCAGGAGATGGACTGAGGGGAGAAAGAGAGAGCACATTGACTTGGAAAATGATTCTAAAGCAAAGGGAAAACATACCAGAATAATAACGGAGAAATAATCCAACTAACACAAAGAACACACAAGGAGTAATTAAACATAACTGAATATGAGGAAAAACAAAGCTAAGGTGAAACAAAAACTAATCTAATAAAGAAAGAACTAAGAGCACTGAACAAAAATAGAACCAATAACTAAGAAGTCCAAAAACCCCACTAAAAAAACCCAGATCCTGACAATTTCCGGACACCACAAATAACCGCAAAGTGGGTCCTGACCACCTCAGACAAATGTTGGAGAATGTGGGCCACAAAGTGGAAACCACACTCACATTTTCTGGTCCTGTTCGAAGTTGATTATTTTTTTGGAAGGAAGTGTTAGATGCTCTGAGAGAAGTATTTCACCAAAATATCCCTAATGATGCGAGGGTAGTCCTCCTTGGATCAATCCCAGAAGGTTTTGAGGGAAAAGCCAAAATCTATCTCTTACAAATACTATTGGGGGCAGCTATTAAGTGCATCACAATAAGATGGCTGAAACCAGAACCACCAACATATAATATATGGCTTAAAAAAGTATGGGAACTGTATGAGATGGAACAAATTACATATGCAATAAGGCTACAAAGACCCACATTTATAAAGAGATGGAGCCCTGTAATGAGTCTGTTAATGCAATAAGAATGGTGTACTTTTGTCTTATTTATTATCACTTTTTATCCTGCTTATTCTTTCATTTATCTATTTAATTTCTCTTCATTTCTTGTTGGTTTTTTTGTACCTCATTTATATGTGTAGGTATACATTGAAATAGATACCAAAGCAGCTGTAAATGTGTAAAGTGTAATATAATAATGTAAAATTGTACTGTATGTACGGAATGGAAGATAATATAGAATATAATATAGAATAAAATAGAATATATAAAGAGAAGAACTGGAGAGCATTGTGTAACATCACCACATATAATTCACGTCGTATATCTGTCACCTCGGTGATGCATCTCATCCTCTGCTTTACAATCCATCATGTTTTTCAGTCTGCAGCCTTGAAGGGGAGGAAAATAGATGGCAAGGCCTTCCAATGATGCAGCTGCATGACAAGTGAAGACCAGATAGATGTGAATCAATCTGTTTGGATTCACAAATCATTTGGTTTTACATGAACATTGACAAGTTGAAAGCTGTTCTGAAGGCATTGTTTCCAGGAATATTAAAGGGAAATTTCATTGATAGTTTTCGCACCATAACCTTCAAATATCTTCTGCGTTAATGCCGCTTTGTTTTCAGGGAACCGTCTTCTAATGAAGAGCTACCATTCCTGAATAACTTACACTCAGATTTCAAAAACTGAAAGCTAATTTTAATTAAAAACTGGGTAATGAATGGCTCTCTGAGGATGACAGCTCTTTGGGGGAGAAAAGGCAAGCAGAAGAAATTTACACATGTAACCACACTACTATCGCTAATATTTTCAAAGAGGTTTGACGTCCCGGAGCTTTCACACCTCCACACAAGATGGCGAGCCTCGTAGGGAGGACGAGTAGGAGGAAGAGGAAGCTGCATTCTTCCTCCTTTCGGTAGCAGTGAGGCGAGGAGCAGATGGTGTGAGAGATTGGAAACATCGTTTGGAGTCGGCCAACCCTGGGCTAATGGCAAGCTGTGCTGGCAGCACTGCGAGTGTGCAAGGGGTTGAAATCCTTTTACTGAGCATAGCTGGCTTGTTAAAGTGCATCACTTTGTGTATATGCACGTGTGAAATTCAGAGTCGCGTGTGTGTGTGAGTGTGTGTGTAAGGCTTTCAGAAGTTTGCGATTGTGCAATTGGCACTAACGAAGAGATAAACAAGTATGTGAGCCAGAGAGTTTGGGTGTCATCCTTTTTTTTGCTCAAAAGATAACATTAAGATCCAAAAGTTTTAATGTTGCATTGATCACGATTTGAAATTAAAACTCCAAGTGTTAGTGGCTGCGATGGTAAACAAGTCACATGAAGTAAATAGGTGTAAATAAAGAGAAGGTGTAAACTCCAGTTCATGTCTCATGGACAATTTTCCTCCTGAAAGTTTCTTGAAATGCAGCAGAAAACTTCAGTTTGTGGCATTTTTTTCCCTCCATACCTCATTTTATTTCTGGGCTAAGTTACATGTGGATTTCATAACACAGAAGTTCAACTGGTGTTCACCTAACATTGAAACTGATCTGGTAAAGCCCTGCAGATCTTATTTAAAAACCTCTGAGCAATTCCAAGAAGCCTAAATTCCCTCTCCTTTCTAGACGTTTTATCTTTTACATTACAGCTGTCAGCTGCTATTACAGTTTGGTACAGAAGTATCTCACCAAAATACGTGCAAGCTGCAGTTAATGAATGAAGACCAGCCTGAAGTGCAGACTTCCAGTCTAGTTTGAAGGTATTCACATCCAAATTGGAAGAAATGTAACTGGAACTTAAATAACAAAAAGGAATGGGCCACCGTTCAAGCATTGATGGACCTGTGTTGCTTTAAGGCACCAACATCATGGTCAAGATTGATTGATGGAGACTGAAACAAACCTGAAAGCAAATGCTTGATTTAGAATCCACTTATAAGCTTTCTCTTTCTTGATATGACAACATCTAACAAACACTGAAAGCTTCAGAAAATGAAAACAAAGTGTGAAATGTACTGTTGATCAAATCAAATCTACTGAGCCTATAACCTTCAGGGATTCTGTCTATGACTCATCTGCTGGATCACTTTTGTGTGACATGTGGGTTGTGAGAAAGCGAGCTACAGTCTAGCTGGCCTGGGCTCAAATTGTTTAACTTGTCTCTCGGCCAAATCCCAGCAGAAACTAAGAGCACAGTGATTGCCTAATTTCAATACAACTGATATTGAGGCCTCACTGCCTTCTATTTTTACAGGAAATTTCTTTGGAACTTTAAGAAAAAGATCAGCCTGGACAGATGAGACTCCATCAGTTTCTTATTTCAAATTGATCGTGGTTGTTTCTTTCCATCAGGATCATTACAAAACCGTGAAGGAAAAAGGTCCTCAAAGTTTTCTACTTGTAATCTTTGAGGCAAATGTACCTTATTTCAAATACATGGTCCATCTGTATTCAATTTCTCTATATCTATAGATATGGAATCTGTAGATCTAACTAGATTAAGTTAATTCTGAATTAAATCAAGAGGAAATCATTTTAACCCCCAAAAGGCCGCCGGTCTAAGGACAGAGATTTCTGAAAGTTTCAAAACTGTGTGGTCATTGAGTACCGACATTATTATTTTTTTTCAACCAGTCTGCCTCATTCCTCTCAAAGATAATCTTTGAATTATTCCATTTGCTCGCATCTTGAATTTGAGATGTGTTTTCATAGGCTTTTTTTTTTTTTGCTCTTTCTCGTGTCTTCTATACTGTTGACTTAATAGTTACCTTTGAACCAATAAGTTCTAGGAACTTCTTGTGGTTTAAGAGGAGTTTTCCAAAAGGCAACATATGGCATCTTTGTTGTTGGATCTTGGTTTATTTGGTTGCATTTGTAACAGCCAGTTGGCACTTAGTAGATGAGCCCAAATTCCATTGTAATTCCTCCGTTGCTTGCTGGCTCAATAAAACCTGGGTCTCACTTTTTGTTGAACTTTTTAAAGATTGATATAGAGAACAGTTGTTTTTACATTTATACAAGATTTTATTGATGTTTATTAGTTTATTTTAATGCCAGCAATGCCGCGTTCATCTGTTTAAATTGTCCTTTTGATGTCTTTGATGGTTGCCGTGGGGTTGGGGAAGCTCCTACTCTGAGGTTGGAATTAGAAAAGACAACTCATAGAGGAGTTGTATGAACTACGTTTGGCCGTAGTTCCTGCAGTATGGAAACAAAAAAGAGGTAGGAGACACTAATAGTTATAACAACTACAAAAAGTGGGGCGGTTGGTGGCGTAGTGGGTTAAGAAGCTGCCCCATGTACAGAGGCTACAGTCCTCGATGCAGCGGGCCCCGGTGCAACTCCCGCACCGAGCAGCCCTTTGCCGCGTGTCTTCCCCATCTCTCTGCTTCCTGTCTCTCTCACACTGTCCTATCATTAAAGGCATAAAAAGCCCAAAAAAAATACTTTAAAAAAAAAAACAACTACAAAAAGGCTCCTGCAGCCTTAAAAGCAACTCATGACACAGCATGCACGGCAGTAAAATCATATTGCTGTTGTTGTATATTCATATCCAAAAATACCTTGGAAAGCAAACAGACAAGCAGACATCGAGCCGACTGAAAGAAAGGTTATCTTCGCGGAGAGTAGTTATAGAGACTAAAATTCATGGCTACTGTAAGTGAAAAACTTTTTAACTAAACCATGAAGTCCAAACTTCAAACTCTACTGACCTGTTTTTGGTCCATATCTTTTTTTCTTTTTTTTTTTTTGACCAAATATTACATGATATTGCGCTGCTGTAAAACAGAAAAAATGTGGCCGTAAACTTTTTTTGCTTATTATTCTTTTAAGCAATAAAGATAGGCCTAAGCTCTCCATCCTGATCGCTAACTAGTTGAGAGCTGAGATAAACAAAGATAGGAGGAAGATAAGAAACGGCTGGAACACATTATCTGTTAAGCAGTGATAAAATACTTTCAGTTTGGAGAATGTGTTGGGCCTTTGTGCTTCGAGCCCTCAGAGGTTACAGTTTACGGAGCAGAAATTGGTCTGCAGAAATGAATTATTCCTTTTGAAAACATTTATGTTCAACTTGATTTAAGCTTGGAGAGTGTTTGTCTTCCCTCATTCTTCACCATCGCAGGTTTGCTTGTGATGGGAGTCGCAAACTGCTCTCTCCAATGTTTTGGCCACGTTTTTAGGTCTCACGTTGTCAAGACTCCATGTTCCATGAGTAGGAGTTTGGCTTGGATCTCTCCTGTGCCTTGGATCTGTTTTCATCAATTGCGGGCGGCTGCGAGTCGCTGTGCTTGAGTGATCTCATAACAAACTGGCAGCTCCAAGGGCATCGGCTTAAACCTGCCGTTAAAATGCGTCTCCGTGTGCGTCGTCACTGACCTCGCGTGATCAAATCTGACTTCCCTGCTCTGTATGCAAATAAACATGAAGGCAATATCTTGCACAGCCAGCTGTTTGAAACAGAGAGGACACCAGTTACGGGACATCTAAAAGATATTATTCAAATTATTCTAGATTCGGACATTAACATCTATCAGTTGTTTCAGAGTTTCATGTGTTACATCAATAGCTGTAATTACAAATGAGTTTCTCATTCAATTCAACACTTTCTTGGGTAACGGTATATTTATGCTCAACATATGCAGCGCTATTTTATTTCTATAGTCATGCACAGATGAGCATATTGGGGACAATCTGGGGGTTCGTTGTCTTGTCCAAGGTTGGGGATTGGACAACTGGTCTCTTGGAAAATGATGGCTCTACCATACAAGCCAAGGCCTCATCACCCTGTTAAAATACCAGTTTTGAGGACCAGAAATAGGTGCAGCTCTGCATTAAAGATTTAAGGCATGATGTAGGGGTAACTTTCCAAAACCCACAGGATAGACATTAAGCTTTTGTGCTGCACTAACAATAGTGGTTATCCACAAAAATTCAGACGTTCTGTGGTTCTATTCCTGGCTTCCAAAGTCAAAATGTCCCACGGCGAGATATCAAAGTCAAATTCCCACCATCAGTTCTCTGGTGTGGGGTATGATTGGGAAATGCACTCAATATTTAGAATTTCTTTTAAAGTGCTGTATGACTGTGTGTGAATGGGTGAATGGGGGCTTGCTCTGTAAAGGGCTTTGAGTGGTCAGTAAGACTAGAAAAGCAAAGTTCCCAACTGTGTCCTTCAGCTTTAACACACTTTCTGTTTGCGGCCTTGATGTGTCATCTGCCCACGTGCATCGCAAAGTCGTACCGACGCCTCCACCTCTGACCTGGAATCTCCGTGAATCATCTCAACGCTCATATTCTTTGACCGCCAAAGCTGAGACTGTCCACATCGCTGATGTGACGGTTGACTGAACTGCGAGTGTCCAGCGACTGTGTTCATGATTGCTGTTTGTAAGTCTAAGAGTTATTGCAATTCAGGACAGACAACATATACTCTGGAAGTAAACATTACAGCACATTAAAGCTTTGTGTTCTCTGTGATGATCGTCAGTTTAAGTAGACCTGAATAAAGGATCAGAAGGGGCATAAACAGAAACAGAGTGAATGTTTTCATGTGCAGAGACGCTAAGCTCGGCATGTGCAGAAAAACTGGTGATCAAAACTGTGTACAGCTGAAAGACTTTTTTTCCCCTGCTGATTGAAAAAGCAGTTGAGATTTTGAATTATGGAATAACCTTGTCAATGGTATTTCAAAAGTAAAATACCCATACAAGTGTTAACATGCATTTAGCATTATTGAAAGAGAGTATTCAAAGTCCTTAACGAGCTGCTACACCAGCTATTTGATAGAAAAGATGGCCCCAACCAGTGAGCTATCATTTGAAAAGATGTTGGTTGTTCTCTGCCAGCTGTGTCTGAAATAGGGAGAAAGTACTAATAAAATAGGAAGGTTTGAAAAGGTCGACCAAGGAAGATTTCAAAGCGACAGAACGGAACAATCAAAGCAATCCATCACTAAAAGGTAATTTTAAAGGATGATTATGCATAGGGTCACAGAACAAAGAGCATTCCAACTTTTCTTCAGGAAGGACATGTCAGCTCAATGACGTGGCCAAAAAAACAGTCCAGACCTCAATCTGAGTTCAAATGTATGGTGGAAACGGAAGAGAATGGTTCATGGCGGCAGGACTATATCCTGCAAAGCTGGTCTGTCAACAGCTATACAAGACAGTTGGAACCGGATTAATGACGAATAACATTTCTCACTCATGAATCGCATGCCTCAAAGACTCATAAAAGTCAGAGGAGCCGCAACAAACAAAAACTTTTTCCACTTTATTTTTTGTTCATGATCATTTTTCTAAGAAAAAAAATCTCCCATTCATTACAAGAATTTTATATAAGTTTCTTGAGATGTGATTGACAAGGCTATAATGTTCAGTTGATAAATAAAAAGGTTTTGTGTCATATCTATGATTTGATGTTTTTTTTTTTTTTTTACTAAATAGAACAACTGAATGAACATCCTTCAAGAATAGCAATTTCTTCTTCTTTTTTTGCCAGGGTTGTGAAACAGCATTAAGTCTTCTGAATACAGTCACATGAGAGGGTTAAATGAATCAGTGCAGATAAAGACACTGATATGCAAACCATAACATTTCCTGCTTAAGACCAAAACATCCTTGAGAGTTTTTTCCGCTGGTCATGGATCATTTATATCTGTCATTATCATAACTCTTTAATTCTTGAGTCTCAGAACAAAAGTTGTGTAAGAAAGCCCCCAAATAAGTAAGTACAATTCTTTAATGGTTCCTTGAATCATTTAAGTTTAATAGTGGCCCGTTTCAGGAAATGCCAGGGCAGCTTGGAGATCCGGCGGAGATAAGTGGCGCCAAAAGGCACCGCTGATGTCGCTCTCTCTCCCTCCCTTCCTTCCCTCACCTCCTCCACTATGACAGAAAAAATGTCAAGTGAGGACTTCAACTCCGAAAACAATGTTAAAGCTAATTCCTCCAGCACAAATCTTTCAAAGGGAGTCGTCAAACAAGAAGCTAACGGCTGCAGTTTACCTTTACCCTCACACTGCTGAAGTGAGGGTGCCATCGTATTTTTCTGTTTGGTTTTGAGTTGCGGTCCAAGTCTGAAAAAATGTTCTCCAGATAGTGCAAAATGAACAACTTAAAAAGCTTTTTATCAATTTGTTTTATTTCTCTAAAGGGTCAGAAGACAAATCACAAGATGATAAAGTGGATGGGTAATCAACCCTAACTGATGGTTTTCCCCCTTTTTTTTTTTCCTCCTGGTGAATTACAGCACAACTTTACCTCATAACAAGCTAAGTTGATTTCACCTCATTATTTCAAATAAATCAATCAGCTGAAGACGAAATCGGTCTCGGACACTGAAAAATTGAATTTTCTTAGAATTGCTTCACTGTGATGTTTGACCTTCCCAGCACAGAGCGATAACATCAAATGTTCTTACACTCATCTGCTTACCTTCACGTCTAAACTGAAGACATTCGGACACGCTTTTCACATACTGTCCATCATGCACAGTATGTGCGTTGTGGAAACTATGAACCTTTGTGTACAGATACTTAGAATAGACTTCTGAGTGAAGGACAAGACATACCATTTTCAATGAAATTATCATTATGTGCGTGGGAACGGTAGGGAGAAGAGGAGCGTGTCATTTTAATAAGTTTAATGAGGTAATTTAACTTGTCTGTGGAAAACCAGAGTCTGGAATGGATCTTACACAGTCTTTTTCATTGTACCTACTGATGGGACTGTGTCTTATGGCTTGATTATTTTCTTCATATGATCATGATATCTCAATTAATTGTGATAGTTGTTGGTGGGCCACCACTTTTGCGCAAATTGGAAAAACTATTAAATACAAAAAAGCAATAGTGTCACAATAAAGGAAAATTGTATGGCTGCAATGTTTTCTATTGCCTATTATTTTGTAAAGAGTAGTGGGCGTGCATTTTGGAAGCTGAAAGCTGAGGGCAATAGGGGATGTCATGAATTTTAAAGACAAACATAGGTATTTGACAATTTTAGAGCCTTAAAATTGTATTTATTTTACAATTTTTGAGACTTTATTGTGAAGCGGTGACATTCTGTGATGTGGAGCTATTGCTCCGGTATGAGACTAAGAACAGGCCTCAATACCCGTTGGTTTAACAAACGACATACAATTTCTGATAGAGCACGCTATCTGTCAGGAGAAAAGTGTTGAACAGCACACCGCTGCTCATACAGGCGTCACCATCGACACTGTGCATGTTACCATATAGGCTAAAAAAAAAAAAAAACTGCCACACAGCAGCAAATCCAGTGCAGATCCTTCCAATCACAGCAAGGGACAAGGATCGGAAGCTTTCAATCTCAGATACAGCTGAACAAGCCTGCCTATATCAAACACATGATTTGTCTGTGATGGTGAACAGGTATTTCATGCATCTGGATACAGATGCATTTACTTAAATGTGGCTTCTTGTGAGACAAATTCATGTCCCATTAATAAGAATCTGTACATTTGCAATTTATTTTCAAACAGCAGAGATAATGTGTTACTAATAAAATTGATGTTTTTTCGTCAATTACACACATTAGTACAGGTGAGCCATAATGTATGTGGGTGCAGAGGTTGTTATTGCCAGCATCTCTCTAACATAAGCCACAGTGGACTGTGGGAGTGCATAGCCAACCATCTGCTGCAAGACAGTAAGGCTGAGGCTCAAAACAACAAACACAGAGGTTAGGCTATGGTCTCAATTTTAGGGTCATGGGGAACAATTATTTTTGTCCTAAAGTTATGAATCTCAGAAAGATTCTTTGCTTTTTCCTGGCAAACTTTTTCCTGGAGGACAGTCCGTATAAAAGCTGGGAAGCGGAAGCTGGCAAAATGATTTTATAGAAGATGATAAACGGAAAGTAGGAGAGAGGGAAGGAGAATCAGAGCACAGAGAGGGACTGACGGACATGAAAAGAAACAGACACAAGAGGTCCTTGGCTGAGCCTTGTTCAGCTGTTGAGTGCTGTCACAGCGCTCAGGAAGGCCAGAGCTATTATCTATGACCGTACACACTCACACACACGGGACTTTGAGTAAGCCTCCAAGGATCCATGTGACTGGATCCAAACAGGAGGCAGTAATTCATACCCTTCTACTCGTGTAAACATGTGTTCTCATGGATGTGAAGTCTGGGCTGAGGACCAAGTCTCTGTAACACAACAAGTACACTCGCAGTACACTGTGCTGGCTGGGACAGCCACCGGTGTACTGTTTACATTTGGGCATTGACTTGAAGAGGAGTAAACACCCTTTTCAATGATGTGGTTTTAACTCAAGGAGGCTTGATCATGTTCGGTCAAAACTCCAGCAATCTAAATATACTTTGAATGTAAAAGAATAACTGCTCTGATTGCTTAGCCAATTTAAAAGTACACTAGAAAGCTTGCCAACGATCTCGTTTAATCAACAAATAAAACAAAAAGCAGCATGCTTCTTTTGCTTCCTGCTATCCAATATCAAATGTAATGACATTTTCTCACATTTTTAACAGTTATCATATCATTTCCATCAGGATGAAAGGAAACCCAACATGAACAGGAGTTTCTAACTCAGGCGGCGTCACGTCACATCAGCTAGTTTTAGAAAATGCTGCTGCGGCAGAGAGTAAAAATAAGAGGAGCTTCAGTCAGCCTGAGGCACGACGAGATGGGCCGCTTGTTCCAATAATGACCTCGTTCATGGTGCCAGCTTGACCCTTTGTGATCTTGTGGGCAAGTGTTGTGTTTGGTAATAGCTCATTGGCACCCTCCGCAAACCCATAACAGCATGATCGGATTACCAACTGATGCATGAGCATAGGGGCTCCAAGAGTCTCAGATTTACTTGAAATCATCTCTGGCTACATAAAGTGAGATTCATAGCAAATTAAAAGCCAAATAGCAATGCTGCGCAGGTGTTTTACCCTTCATATTCTTCTTCTTATTCTACCATTTGAGTCGATGACATGTGAGTATGTTGTGTCATGTGCCACCAATGGGATAGAGGTGCAATTCTGCACATATTTGAAACAGGGGTGTTGCTATATCTAAAGCTGTAATGGAGAAAAGGGCCCAAATATCAAACTTAAGTCTTCTACATCTGGAGCCAGTATAAAATGTGCCACAATATATTACACTATCAAAACCAGACTCGAGAAATTCAACCGCAAATAATAGTCAAAATGTTTTTTGGTCATGTCCAAACTGAGTTGATTCATGTTTTGAGTCCAACACTTTCACTGAAATCCAAATAAGATATTAAACACAGCTTTAAAAAAGTACTTTGTACCATCATATTATCATAACCAAATCTTGATTCCTATTTTACACAGAGCGCACGCAGCAAAAACAAGCACTTACTTTGTATTTTAGATTAAAATGTCTTGTCTCGACTTTGAGGATTTAATTAAAAAAAAAAAAGTATGAATAATTTATTTTGACCGTCGCTCTAAATCAATTTACTTGTGAATATAGGGGCTTGCTGAAAGCGTAACTTAAGCTCAACGAGTTCAGTGATGAAATTCAATAAAAAAGGGTTTGGCGATGTTTATGTATTCAGCATATGTTACTGTTACTTGGAATCAGTAGTGAAGATGCTTTACAGTAAACAATAAGACCCCTCAACAACATGCATTGACATCAGACTTGGTGCATGAACTCGACATTCCTTAATTAAGTTGTTTAAAATTACATAATTTGGCCATTGGGGGATGTACAGAAGCCTGAATGTGCATTTCCTATCTGTGCTCACAGCCCCCTTTTTTCACTTTTCAGTTCTTGGAAATAAAATATGACTTTCACAAATTGATCATTTTATCAGAGCAATTCTTCCGCAAAGCTTCTCCCTCAGGGGGTTGATGTGGCTGTGATTGGAGGTGTGAAATCAAGACCAAATCCAACCTCCTAATAATGGCAGACGTGTGGGGCGTTTTGACTCTGAATCACATGATCAATGAGCCATTTGTTGCTGTTGTGAATCAATCATATCAAGTTAGCAGGTGGGTTTGGCGTGTTCTTTGACAACCCACATTTCAACAAAGTTGGAACTCAGTGATTTTGTATTCAGTATTTTACACACAGAACATAGGAAACATCAAATATTGAAAATGAGACATTTCACTATTGCATGAAAAATATTTGCTCATCTTTAACTTGATGGCACGTGTCTTAAAAACGAATGGACGTGGGCAACAAAAGGCAGGAAAAGTAAAAAGTACAAACAAGAAACAGTTGGAGGAACATGTTGTCACTAATCAGGTTGACTGGCAACAGGTCAACATGGGATTCACAGACAGCCAATCAGGGTGCAATGATTGAGAATAAAAAGAGCACCTTAAGGAGGCAGAGTCTCTCAGAAGTAAAGATAGGTCAAAGATTCAGCAATTTACAAAAAACTGCTACCAACTGTCAGAATAATGTTCTTTTAGCATAAAATTGGGAGGATTTTGAATTCTATAGGCTGGATAGTGTAGTAGTAAGGTGACCTTGGGTTAAAATCCCACTTTGATCCCATGAAAAGGCACTGCCTCCAGCTAGACCCCCATACACTACCTGCCTACCTGGGATATGTGAGTCACTTTGGATAAAAGTGTCTTCCAAATGCATAAACATCCCATAACATGATTCTGTCATGGAAATCACTGCATGGGCTCAGGAACAGTTTCAGAAATCATTGTTAATGAGCACAGTTCACTGCATCGTCCACAAATGCAGATTAAAGATCTTGCAAAGAAGAAGAACCTTCTCTCTGTCTCTATGTTCTATTGTAAATTAACTATTTGTTTATGAGAGATTCAAATCACTACACAATCTTTTAGGATTTTACACAGCATCCCACCTTTTTTTCACAAATCAACAATAAATACACAGGTGAAGCTAGTAGATATTCCCTTAATTTTGCTAAAATGCAGTTGCCAAGGTTTTATGCCTAAATAACCAATAAACGTAAAATGTTTGAGCTTTGGAAGAAATGTGGCCAGTGACACCAGCCACAGTTCATCTTGGCGTGACTATTCACAAAAGTGAACCTGACATTAGTGGAAAAGTCAGGGGATTACAAATTCTCAAGACATTCTCTGTGGACACAGATGCATCTACAGTGATAATACCAGCCGATATGTCAGTCTGGACCGGAGTTAAGAAACAACCAGCGGGTGGATAATTCTACTCTTGGACCAAAGCTGCGAGCAGGGCTAAAGACTAAATCCATAACTGCATCGCTCAGTGAAGGACAAATGGCAAACTTATACAGTCAAAAACTAATTGTGAAAAACTGTGAATTCTTATTTGTTCAATCAAGGAGGTGTCTGAACGGTGTGCTTGGTACAAAGAAAAAATAGGGCTGCTTTAAAGAAAGATGTTGTTCCCAATGCACTTTATGTGAAGGTTAGCAAAGACGGAAATAATTAGAAAAAGAAAGTTTATCTAAGAAAATTCGAAAAGCAGGGTGAGAGATTTCTCACTCATCTGTGAGTTCTCTTTCCATTAAAACCTTTTCCTATTTATTTTCATTGAGGGTTCCTTATTTGCCCTGTCCAGGGTGTACCCTGCCTCTCGCCCGATGACCGCTGGGATAGGCTCCAGCACCCCTGCGAACCGACCGACGGATTCAGCGGGTGTAGAAAATGGATGGATGGATGGATGGGTTCCTTATTTGAATTTGAAATTACAGGATGCATTTTTACCCGGTAAAATGCATGCAAAGTAAGTACCTGCTACTTTTATCCCTTAGAGCTCTTTTAGGGACGTGAACGATTGCATCAAAGTGAACTGGGTTTAAATCGTGGGGTTGTTTTGGCCCGTCAGTTTACTAACTCACTGCTGGACATCAGTCTGAGGAGCAGTGAAGCGACAGTGAAAAAAGAAGAAAGAGAGCATCAGCACTCATACAAATCAGCAATGCGGCACCTTACTACACTGTTTACGCAGGGGTGCTTTGTTTGTGCTTTAGAACATAGAACATGTGAAGCAATCTACAATTAATGGATTGTTCTTACAACTGCTGCTAATTAAATTCACGTTTGTGGATGCTGCCTGCTGTACCACATAAAGTGTCATTCACAATTGTCATTATTTATATGGAGTGTGGTACTGGTATAATACTGCTTTTGAAATGCTAACCTTGCAATGACTTTCAGAAATACTGTCTTTTGTTAAAGTCTACCAGCTCTAAACTGGGGGCCAGCAACTGGTCCTACACAGGTACAGGAGTGCTCAGCCAGTCAGAAATGTTCAGCGTTGTTCAGTAACTACCACACTGAAATACTGGGTACCATAAGTCACCCTTGACCGAGACCTTTTTGGGGATGAAATTTCTCATTGCTAAGCTCTTGGCCTGTGGAGATGGTCAGGGAAAAGATCTTCTGAAAAATTACCCAGGTACAGTTTATTATGTTTTATTTGAAAACACATTTGAAAACACATGGACATTTTCTATCCAAAGAAGCTTTACCTCTTTTCTGGATTGTATTTTTTAAGCCAATGTGGACCAGATTTCTTATCCCAAACTTGCCTCAAACATTTCCACACCTTTTGAGGCTCTTATTTAGTTTTATTGCTGTTGGCTCTTGGTACAATTATTCTCCATCAAAGCCAGGTTTCCCATGACAGAAGTATGGAGGATCCCTATTTTGTTGTTTAATGTTCATCAAATACTTAAATAATGTCACAGCTCGTACTGAGCCGTCTCACAAAAGGACCCAAATGGATGCTTAGACCACTGAGCTTGAGTAAAGACGAGGTTTATTAACAAATGGGTGATGTGGAGAACCAGATGGGGAATCCGCGTGAATGGGAGTCTCTGAGAGAAGAGGGAGATGATTAGAAAAAGGTTTGAGTGAGAGATAAATCCAGATAATAGTGCAGGTTGTTCTTACAGATTCCAGGAGGGTTCTGGTGCAGAGGGGGAAATTGCTGGCTGTGGTGCAGAGGTTCTGAGTCCGTGGTTGGGCGAGCAGGCAGGTTAGTAAAGCAGGTAGGTGGTGCTGGTTGATGGTTGTAGAATCCACAGAAGGATTTTGGGACGTAGTCTTGGAAGCCAGAGCGAGGGCGACAAAGAGGAGAGTGGTGCAGTATGTAGGGACATAATCTGGGGAAGTCTGGTTGCTCCAGCAGGTCCTTAATAAGAAGCCAGAGGAGGGATAGGTGTGAGAGCAGGAGCTGACCAGACTCCGCCACAGACTTCCTTGAACGTGCTCAACCCCACCTAAGCCTCAGAAACCAAACAAACACCACAGCAAAGCAAAGCATGATTGTGACAAATAAAGCCTCAATAATCCTCATTAATTCATTCTGCCAGGCAGGACTAATTTCCTTTGGATAAGATAGATATTTAGATTTTATGGTCACAATTCAGTATTGATGTTGGTCTGCCATTTTTACTGTTGTCAGTTCTTTCGCTTCTTGAGAATTACTGTTACTGTTCAATCAGGGCCTTTAATGATAAGGGAAGAAGTCGAATCACCTCCTTTATATAGATTTTCTCATGACAACCATTTCATTTCACTCATAGTTGGGTTTACCATCGCATTGCATTGTCCCCCTTTTACCCTTTTATTATTTTTTCTGGTCTGACAACTAAAGCACTGCATGTAGGAACTTTCATGCAAAAGGTAGCTGTTTTGTAAGACATTCTCCATCTCAAACAGTCGGCTTAAAGTTGTGAAAAATAATGTTTTGTGCCCAGATGAAACCTGTTTTCTTTCAGTAATAGCCCTTTATGTGCAGCTGCCTTCGCAAACGCTGGGAACAACTTATCTAAAAAGGTTTTAGGGGTATTGAGTTGCATTCCCCAAATATCACGGTCTCATTGTGCAATTGCATAAGAGTCACGTCATGCTCGGAGCATGCAGCCGCCGTGGCTTTAACGTGGTGTTATTTTCAAACCAGCCTGGTCATGCTGTAATGTATGTTTGGGAGTGCTGTGTATTAAATTTGGAGCTGTCAGCGCCGTGTCACCTCCCAATCTCCCCCTGCAGAGTGAAAAAAAGAGAAGGACAAGTCATATTTCAAGAGAGGTGGCTCAGTTCATCAGCGTTTGACTGCTTGGTGTCTAATCCAACCTAAAAACATCAAACTTCATTTTATGAATGACTGATCAGGGTTCAGAGAATACGCCGCTGCTTTGGCAACTTAAAATGACTAAAAAGAAACCTAATCTGGGTGGAAACTCTGCTAATCGGGCTGCAAACAACTGCTCAGTGCACAGAAAAGGAAGGAAAGCAAGAGATGTACAGCTTTCATTCAACAGCTTGGCAAAGGTCAAGATTTGCATATAAATTCAGCTGCAGCAGGCCTTGATACGAGTGAAAACAACACTGAGCTCAAATCAGAATAATGAAAACCATTACAATGTGCATCTCTGCTGCCTGCGTCATCATCCAGTGAGGTTTATCACATCCATTTTTGATAGAAACATTCACCCCAGTAAAAGAAATATTGTTTTATTCTAGAAGAGAAGGTTGCATGCTCTTTTTTCAATGCCCATAAGTGTCTTACATGCAGACACACTTGTATTCATTCACTTTCCGCAGGCTGTGTTGTGCTCTGATTTTCTGTTCAAACTGAACCCATCAACCTTTGGGGCACTAGCAGCCCGCTCCCCCTTCCAGCCTGCCTTTACAGCCTGGTGCTACAGGGCTCTGCTGCCGACAGCTCTTGCGTGTCTGGGTTTAAAAACAGTAGGTGCTACAGATCAAAAAGGGCACCCTGGGGGTTAAGAGGACAGCAATACCTATCCTTATGACATAAAAACGAGTTGTCATTAACAATTGTTAATGGAACAGAGGATTTAGTGTGTTCTTTTCAGCTGATCCTATATGTCTTCCTGACCTTGAGTCTCTGACAGCTCTTTCTCCTCAGCTCCATCTGTGCTGCTTTGGAGATGCATGGTTTTCATGCTGCAGCTCCAACGGCGAGTGCTCATTTTTTACTTGCTAATGCCTCCCCTTCTGAGGTTTGCTGTGTAGGTTCACACAAGGACAAGGAAGGCAGCTGGGTGCCAGATGAGAACGGTAATTAGGCCGGTATCCACCAGGCTTTGGTTACAGGTGCAGGTCTGCCTGCAGGGATGAACAAAGCTGTCAATGGAGAAGATCATTCATGCTGAAACAACAGAAAGGAGGGAGGAGGTTGGCACTGCTACCGAGCACCAGTGCCAAGACAAGATAAATCGCTCTGAGTGGCATCACGACAAGCCCAAAGCAGCACATAAATCATTTTCCTGCGAGCGTTAAGAGCAAAAGGAGAAGCTTCGATTCTGTTGCCTGCATGTACAAAGAGAAAAAAGTCCCATTGCCCAGCCACTGAACTATCTGCAGGTAGCATTGTTTTTAATCACAAGTGTTTGATTAGACAAGTGGGGCTTTTCGTGTGAACCACAACGCAGAAGTGATGTGGAAGTGCTGCCCTGCTGAGTTTTATATTGATGCTGAAGCATCTTTACAGGTCTACCAAAAAAGTCAGTTTAACAACTGCAGCTCATTCAGAGCATATGTTAAATACTAAATGTATCTATTGTTCTTATTTCTTTCTTTTTTTGTTTAAATTTTAAATCTTGCTTTTTATTTCTACTGTTTTAATGTCTTCTGTAAAGCACTTTGAATAATCTTGTTGTTGAATTGTGCTATACAAATAAACTTGCCTTGCCTTGAAGAGTATCAAAAAGGATCCGAGCAGCTCGGGTTCACAACAGAGGCTGTTTTCATGTTTGCAAAGCCACCTCTTCCGCTCAGTCTTTATGTATGTAGAGGTGCTTTATGAAAGCAAAGACAAGAGCAATAGTCGAAAGGTTAATTGTAAATTTG
This sequence comes from Odontesthes bonariensis, assembly GCF_027942865.1. Classification (NCBI taxonomy): domain Eukaryota; kingdom Metazoa; phylum Chordata; class Actinopteri; order Atheriniformes; family Atherinopsidae; genus Odontesthes; species Odontesthes bonariensis. Next base: position 13,685,746 of record NC_134516.1, on the reverse strand, counting down.
GCCAAAAGCATATGCCAATCCCATAACTTTCCTGACCTTCTTTTACCTTAACGCAGGAGTGCAAGGATATTTTAGACAATACCGTGTCTCCAACTTCGTGTCAACAGTTTATAACAGGCCCTTTCCTTTTTCAACTTGACAAAGTGCCTGTCAACAAACCGAGCTCCATAAATGCTCAACCAGTTTGTTGTGGACCAACCTGAGTGACCCGAACAGACCTCTAAAGAGATCCAGGACTCATTGCCTGATATCAGCGTCTAACCTTGCTTAAACTCTCATGGCCGAATAGGGGGGGGGGGGGGGGGGGGGGGGGGGATCCCGGTCCCACCTTCCAGAATCTGGTCTTCGCTAAAGAATTGAACTTGTTTTAACAGCAGATTAAAGCTCTCTGTTTCTGAGTGAAATGTTTAAAAGCAGCTTAGCTTTGACCAACTGAGGCATGGACTCACAAGACCTTTGTAGATGTCCTGTGGTATCCATCCACAAAGGCATCTGCAGCAGGTCCTTTTAAGTCCTGTAAACTGCTCGGTTCGGCTGATCAGATTTTGCGTTGAGGCAGAGTGCATCATGCTACTGGAAGAGATATTCAGGCAACACCGCTGCTAAGAAGGGATGCAAGTAGGTTCTATCTGTCAAAATAAAATCCATATGATTGAAGCAACCTCGACTTTCTACCAGATCATCATACTGGGAAAATGCAGAATGCATACCAAGAACACCCCCATAATTTTATGCCTCCGAGACACGCCGCCCCAGTTGTGCAGCCAGTAGTCGGCCCATTTTCCTGCTTCCAACGCATCAGCTTCCAGAACTGACTGTTCACGTGCGTTCTAATATATCCAACCTCCTGACAGGTGCCACTGTAATGAGATAATCAATTACCCACTGCTATCCACTTCACCTGTCAGCAGTTTTAATGCTAAAGCTGATCGGTTTGTGGAATGACAGTGCCGAGCTCAGCGAAAAATGAATAAATCTGAAAAAGGAAAAGACAAGAATAGATTTATTAGTGTATTTTTGTTTTTAAAAAAGTATCTTTTCCCTCCTTGATAACTATCATAACAATTATTCAAATGTAAAGCTATAATCAGATACATTTTAACATATTTTTACATGCATTTGATTCTTTTTCTGTATGCATTTTCTGCCAAAAGAATAGCATGATACATGAATTATTTTGTACATTTGTTTTGTTTGTTGTTTGAATCCATTTTTTTAAAGAATTAATGTCCTTTGTTGCACCCCTCAAATTCCATATTTTGGGTCATGGCATCTACGGTTGCCATAGTTACATGTTCACATGCACAAAACAAGACAATGGGTTCTAAAGATAATCATCCCTGAACAGAATGGAGGGTTGTCTTAAAATAGGGGGGAATACGTTCACACTTTCAACGCAAAATACATCAAATACTTCGTCGATGAAGCGCAACAGCTGATATTCTTACTTATTGACCTGTTCTTCACTGAGGTCAATTCTGGAGTAATTTCTTGAAGTAATTATTGTCACAAACTACTATAAGTCAGAGGAAAACTTTATGCTTTGCAGTTATTTGTTTGGAAGATACATCATAATTAAAAATTCTAGATTTTTGAAAAATCTGTGCATTGCTCGAGATGAAACTATCCAAAAGTAAGCTAAATTCTAGCCTTCATCTCCACCAGCTTCAATGTGAAAATTCACCTCACGCATTAAACCATTCTTGATAATTGCCAAATGACACGATGATGACATGATATTTGTCTTATGAAACAAACAAACTTGTGACCACAACATTTGTGCAGGACTTGATGTGTGTAATTCTATACATCTTATTTCTTTTAAAGCACCAAGAACCTGTTCTTGGCACATTTTAAAGACATATCAAAGCACAGATCGATTCCTAACCTTCAAAATGGCATGGCCCCCTTTTTAAAATGACCCTTTCAAACGGGACATGGCAGCTGGATTTGAGCTCTACATGAGAAACTCCATCCTTCCATTCATCATTCATGCTTGAATCCTGAAGTGTCCACTTGCTCCACTCGCTTGTTCTCACTGTTACACATTATTAGCATTTTTACTGTGTTTGCTCACAGTTACAGATGTATTTAGATCCTTTGTTTCTCTGCAATGCACTTTACAAGCAACCTGCTTTTTGTTAAAAGCACTTTGTCAATAAATTTGACTTCCCTTGACACTCAATACTGAGTCCATTAAGCCGCAGAGCCACTCTGTGCACGAGGGCCACTGGTTCCAGTAAGGTATATCAGCTGAGCTCTCATTAGCAAGCATCATCATACGTAATTCAGGCATGTGTAATGCCATTAGAGGGGATTTGGCATCTGATAGTTGAGCAATGGGATTAGCATGGGCAGTAAATCTCCAAGACTCAAACTGTGTAGGTCTTCACCATGCAAAGGAAGATAGACAGACCTTCTTCTTCCACATCCCAGTCATTCCTTTGTCATTGCCAAAATGCATGCGAATGTGTATCATCTCATCCAGGGACGTAGATCCAGACGAAAATACAGTTGTACTTATAAAAAAATGGGCAATTTTTGAAGAAAATTTCAGAAAAGTAGATAAAAGAAACAAGCCCATGAATCTGAAGCAAACTCCTTCCCCCTTGCTGCAAGACATTTTGGTTGTCACTGGGGTAGAGATGCATCCTGCCACTATGCAGCATCGGAAAAACCTATCTTTGACCTCATATGCAAAAGCCAGCAGGTGATGTATAAGGTGATCATGCAGCTATTGTTAAAGCAAGAACTTCCTGTGACGCAGGAAAGGCTCTGAAGGGTGAAGTGTAATCTGATTATCCAGCGGTGGTGACCACAGCTATTCTTAAAGCGTTGTGACGAAAAATCAGAAACCAAGTATTTTCAAAGAATGCCCCTGTCATCTGTGGAATGAGAAAAAACACTTTTTGAGGACAGAGCTTAGCTGTGCTTTCCAGAAGAGTTGGAAATCACTGAAAAGGTGATCGCATCTACCGAACTGAGCTCCTTCGCTGGTGCCTCCGGCTTTAAGCTATGTACATATTCATGTGTCTCGCTGAAGATGAAAGCCAAAACTCCAATAAAGAACAGGTGACTCAGCTTCCAGCTTGGCAGAGAAATCCTCTGAGACCTTTGACCTCCTAATCGTTTAGCGGCGCTTATAGTTCGAGATCTGCTCCAGGCTATTATAGAGATTAGTGTCACACAGATTTAGTGACAGGGCCTAGCCTATATCTGTACATCGTGGCATTCTCAGAATTTATTACTTTGCACCCAACCCATACTGAAATGTGATATGTGGCTTTATAGTAGCACATACTGCTGCATGAGGCCATAGTATGTTTGTGCATTTGGTGTTGAGCTACAAGGAGTGATGGGCATAGCCCTGATTGGAAACATATGTTTTATGGTTTGAACCTCTGAAAACATCACAACATTTTTTTATAGATGCTACTCCGGTGTTCGTTAAATGAGTATGAGGCAGTTTTCCTTTACATTTGCTGTGTAATTTTGGCAGAAAAGTAAAAACATGATCTGTTTTAACATTTTAAACTGCCTATTTAAAATACATTTAAATTATGATTTATGATCGATTCATAATTTATGACCCCCAATTATGATCGATACTATTTTCTAATTATGGAAAAGATCGCCGCCCCTCTTTTCCTGGGACGGCACAAATAGGAGTACAAAACTAACAGCCTTCTCCAACAAAAACAATCCCTAAGCTCGTAAAGCCGCTCAAGCAAGTTAGCTAGAGTTGGCCAGCTTCATACCGGAAATGAGTAAAGCTTCCTTTCAGAATTAAAGCGAACCAAAAAAAAAAAAACCCGCCTAATATGAAAATATATCAAAAAACTACTTTCAATAATAATACTTGACTACTGAGCTTGTTCTATTCCCTGTGACTTGTGGCTGGTTCATTTTATTTTAGTCTTGAAATTTGAAAGCCCACAAACTAACACAAAATAAAATCATGTAACTTCAACTCTAGCTCATAATGTTAGGATCCTTTGGCCAAAGCTTTTTTTTAAGGCCCTATTTTGAAATAATTTGAACTAATACTGAATACTAATTGGTGTAATACAGGCTCGCAACATTAGTTAACAGCACATGATTAAATGTGTTACAAACCTCACAACAAATTTTCGATTGATTACATCAGTTATTAAATCAGTTGATGAATTAATCAACAGATAAGTAAGTAAATTGATCAAATAAAATTAATTAAAACAATTAGAGTGAACTGGCTAAGTCAATTTGCCTTTGCTAGTATCATACAGGGCTTTGTAGTGAGAAAAACAACAACAACACAAAACACAAAAAGCCGAAATAAAATATCTTAGTAAGGTTCAAGTGTGCTATAAATGAGGACCCAGAACCAGCTTAATACACTGAGTCATGTCTCCATCTGTACGACTCACTCGTGGTGACGTTCGGGTCACCACATAAAGCCCGTTTTTGGTCCAAAGGGAGGCAGATCAAGCACATTCCAATGAAACAATTTACTTTGAAAACCCTTACCGGAGGTATAATGTATCAGTTTGGGAGACGTGACAGTTGCCAGTGACGCCATCTTGAAATTGTCCCGACCAGAGGAGGCGAGGAGGAGACGGACTTGGAAAATCCAGCTCGTCCTAAACTCGGTAGCTGCTTTAGCTACACAGATCAACGGGAGCATTGACGGGAATTGCTATCATTAGATAGTGTTTCCCCTTGTTCACTGAAGTCACTTCGACCGGGGACAGTTGTTTGGTTCACTTTGAAGAGGGCTATCACGCCGTTGGGATCCTCTCAATCGGTTGTTTCCCTGCTGGAGCTGACGGTGCTGTGGTTGTGGCCGGGGAGCCCCGCCAGACTGTCGGACGAAGCTGAAGCTTCCACACGGAATATAACAACAACAAACGCTTTAAATCTACACTCATTCGCTTTAAAAGAGTGGGGATGCTCCTTTCGAATTTGTTTTGACATTTTATAGCTATGCGACAGAGCTCACTAAGGAGAAGTTTGATTGGACAGCGGAGTGCGCTTGATTTCCAGTCCGATGGATGTTAGCCCTGCCCGGCTGTCGCTCAGCTGTCTACGCCGCTGTTCTGAAAATAACAGCTTATCAGGCACAGGTGATCGGTTCATAATAATGCTGCAGACCTGGCAAGTACACGAAAGCCCTGGCTTTGGTACCACCAAGTCGCCGTCAATTGCTTGCCTGTAAATCTGGAAATACTACCAGCCATCCCCTCCTCTTTATTCTCCTCTTCACCCTTCCTTTTTTTGGACTAGTAGGCTTTCATTACCTGGGATATTTTGGATTTAGACTCTTGTTTTGATAAAAAATGCCCCTTTTCCAGAGACGGTGCTCCTTGGAGCAACAGGACGTTTGATTTTTTTTTATTTTTTTTTTTTAACCCATTCGTTTTGATTTTCTTTTTCTTTCTTTTTTTTTTTTTTACATTTTATTGCACAGGTGTGTTTGTTTAAGTTCTCTTTCGAGTGAGAGGATCAGATTCGGATGGAAAATGGGAGACGCCACAAAACTGGCCTTCGCCGTTTTCCTCATCTCCTGCTCTTCAGGTGGGTGTGGAGGGGTTATGCATGGCTTATTGTAAGCTGTGGGGAATCCAGTGCAATGCTTATTGTTACCTCTGCAGAGTGCATTGCATAGCTTGTTGTGTGAAAAGAATGCAGTGCAATGAAATGCAGCCCTGTGGGAAGGATGGAAAAAAATCCCTCCTTGCCTTTCTGCCTCATTATTGGTGCCCTTTCTGTGTATCCGCCAGCCTCCTTGTGTAGTTGTGCATGTTGCATATTTAGTCAGCTCAAGATGGGGCCTTTGGCCCTCAAGGGGCCTTTGTGGAGCTCTGAGTGATACATGCTGATCCAAATTGGGTTTGTTTAGTTTAAGTTCATTAGGAGACTAGAAGGGACAATGTGAGACTGTATGAAGGAGCCTGTGTAGTGTAAGTGATTAGATTATAAGCCAAACCTAACATTAGAAGTAGGTGATTTAAACACTGAGTAACTCTTGGTGCATGGCATACAAGTAAACAGATGTTAATGTGTATTCTACAAGACAAATAACCATTGTTTTACTTTGAAAAACAAATCTCTTAACATGTAAAAACACTTCAGATCGTATAAATGTGGTACAGCTTGATTGGACAGTGTTACTCTCGTATTATAATGGCAGCAAATCTATGTTCATTACCCGTGTTGGCAAACATTCATAACACTATTCTCATTTCCTGAAGGTCGCTTTAGGAATGCCATCGAGGAGATTATGTGGAGAAAAAGGTCAACCACGTAGGGCTGTTTTCTTTCTCTTGCACAACATTGTTTAAGTGGATGTGGGTGGACTTAAAAGTCCATTCCTGCGTGACAGGGAGATCTGCCTCTACTGGTTTGCACTTCACTTTCTGTAGCCAAACATTTAAGCGTCTTTGAGCATTTGGAAAAGCGCAATTAGATTTGACAGATTCGAGCTCGAATAGATATAACCCATGAAAAGTGGTGCCTTAGAGGACGCTCACCCTCGTATGACACAATCTAGACTCGGATCAACCCAGATTGGCACATGTAAAGTTGTATGACCAGGCAGTGTTCCTCAGATGGGTCAACAAAGTGTGAATGCCAGTGGGACATTGCCAAGTGTGGGTTTGTGGCGCCGTGAGCTTCCTCGCATGACGGAAAGGTGCCAAATTGCAAACCAGGGGTTTTAAACTTCCAGTTGTAATGGTGGCAGTTTGTGTTATCTGTTTATTTGATTGACAGGAGGCATTGCCTAACCGGAGATTGCAAAACCAAAATCAAGCCTGGGGGCAGAATTTCTCCTGTCATTGTGTGCAGACAGGAATTAGATTGTTGGAGGAGTGCGCCACATTAATACGGAGCAGAGACTATGTTTCTTTTGAATTTTTTCTCAGTGCGACCTGTTGTTTTTGCGCGTTTGTCCAAGACAACAAAACTAGTTTTTCTAAGTTGTTTGGGAGACAGAGGGCTTATGAAAACACTATCTCTGTATTATTCATACAAAACCTTGTTGGGTTGAAATTCGACGAGTGCAAGAAAAAAAAAGAAAAAAGAAAAGAAAAAAAGTCAAATAAGCACTCGAGTCGCAGCAGAATACTTTCAGTGAGTCCTGGAGTGTCTGAGCATTTGGGTGGAAATGAAAAGGCTTCTCAAATTCAGTAATAGTCAAGGTTGCTTGAAGTGTGAGCCAGGTGCTGTCTGTGTTGCAGAGTGCAGCGGATGATGATTCTACTCACTCATTATGGTCTGAAGTGGGGAAATGAATGGTTTCCTCTTGAGGTGGAATAATAATTCTCCATGAAACCCAAGTTGAGTTGGCACAGCTCAAGACCTCTGATAAGGGTGGGGCACTTTGCCCCGAGTGGGTTGATGAGGTGTACTTCAGTGTGCCATTAGGAAAAAAAATATATATATATATATATTCTACTATTAGCTGCTTAAAGCTTAATTATTTTTGTTCAGATCTAAGCTTGCTGTTGATAAGATAACAGATACTGATGAAATTATACCGATCAATGAATTAGTTTTCGTTTTTGATGATCCGGGTCTGGATTGGGTCTGGATCAAAGCTTTGAACGTATATTGTGGCCAATCACTGTAAATGAGAATGAGGTTGTTTTCAGGCTTTTTTTTTTGTTTGTTTGTTTTTGTTTTTTCATCACTTTCGTAGTCCGTATATAATTACTCTGTCCACTCGACATATCCAACACAGCGCTACCTGGTCTGTACGAAAAAGTGCGCCACCTCTTATTCATATATTTATTATTATTATTTTATGTGTGTGTTTTTTGGGAGTATATTTAGCTTTACATATGAGGTTAGATGGGAAGCCAACAAGCAGCATGTCCAGCAAGTTTTAAATTGAAAGAAAAATCAACTTATAGAACAGTCTCTTTTTTCCTTACTGCCTTGCGGAGCTACCGAGGTGTCGAGCATATACGTAGGATTCATTTGAATAACTTTTACATACCGTAAAATACCGTGTGTACCGTAGCTGGCAACCGTGTGGTGTAGGAAAATGCAAATACCAGACTGAGACTGAGCAGCGAGTCAACCTGAAATGATTGAGATCGCTATCGGGGACACACACAAAAAAAAAGTTGACTAGGATGTCACTGCTGACCGGTGCGTTTAGCCAAAATACGCTGTGCAGGTCTGTCTCGTTTCTGACATTTTAGTTCGACAACTTCGTCGCCAGTGTTGGTCAAGTTACTTTTAAAAAGTAATTAGTTACTAGTTACTGCTCCCAAAAAGTAATTGAGTTAGTAACTCAGTTACCACATTGTAAAAGTAATTAGTTACTCAGCAAAGTAACTGTGGCGTTATTTTTTATGTTCTGGAACGCTGTTACGTTCTATAACATCTTTAACATCAAATATGTTTATATTAACTGATTGAAGAATAAAAATACCATATACAGTAATTTAGAACATTCGGTATTTATTTGAACTCAATAGATTGCAGCCTGCCATAAGATGCATAGAAATAAAAACATAAATATTGAATATTAAATGGTGATGGTGGTCACCTGTTTCTGACCCAAAAAATCGAGTGTTGTTTGTTTTCGAGTGGCTCCGCCTCCTTCGCTGGGGCTCACGCTAGCTGCATTTGGGCTTGGGGTTGGGCTAACAGCTGCAGAAGCAACAAGTGCTTCATATTCGCATGGGTTGATGTAAGGTGCTTCATTAGATTTGAGTTACTTGAGGCAGACGTGGATAAAGTTTTTTTTCCCTCGGCATAGCGTGCATGTTACATACACATTCTTGCCTTTTATCTCCACGAGTGAGAAGTGTGCTCCAGTTAGAGAACGCTACCTTTGAACTTCCCTGGCACGTTGCCATTGTCGCTGTCTCGTGTGTGTTTAGTAGTAGTCGTCAGCGCGTGCAGTGAGACAGCGTGAGTAGGTCATCCGCCCACCCAGCCAATCATCATCGCATTTGCAACGGTGTCATCATCCCCACCCCTGCTCTCTCCAGGCAGCGTGCAGGTGATGTGTAGCCTAAAGCCTACAACCAAATTGTAGTAACGCGCCACTTTATATTCTCAGTAACGATAACGGCGTTGTAACGATGGGAAAAGTAATTCATTAGATTACTCCGTTACTGGAAAAATAACGCCGTTAGTAACGCAGTTATAGTTAAACGCCGTTCCTCCCAAAACGGTTCGTCGCAAAAGAAAAACGGCGTCCTTTGAGATCAGCGGCTTTGCACAGTGAGCACATGGATGCACATCCGGCACATCGCCTCCTTGGAGTTTCTGGGCTCTTTTGTCGAATTCAGGACCCGAAAAAAGCTCCTGCAGCGATAATGCGGTGTTACATCCGGTCCCATTGAAAGGAAGTTAGCCTAAAATAAAAAAACAAAAGCTGTTGGTGCAGAGGAGGGAGTGGAAAAAAAAAAAAAAAAAATCAAAGATGAAGGGAAACGATTCTAACTGCAAGATGTTTGTACACACTTCAAATAGTGAATAATTGTTCTAAGTCTAGCTGTATGCAGTTAAAGGTATTCCCGAAGCAGCATTTCTGCCTCTTTATTAGTCTGCAGCGTTGCCAAGATTAGCTTTAAAACCTCACATAACTTGCTTTTCATGATATTAGCGGTGCTGGTGCTTTACAAGAGACCTGGTGTAATGTTGCATTCGGCAGCCGCTCGGGGTTTTGATCCACGCAGGAGTGTCTAAATGCTGCCATAACACACGAAGGGTCAGAGTGTTGGTGTGACGGGACCGTAAATGGGGGCTTTTTCTGCCTCTTCCGCGTCGCGCTTGAAAACTGCTGAACTCGGAGGGGACATTTGACTTCCCTGCAGCTGATAATCTGATGTTGCAGCGGGCGACCAGATCATCGGCGTGACAGGTGACCTCTGCCTTACATCTCATGTGGGCTTGAACTGCAAATTGGCAAATATTTACAGTGCTGCCTCATAAGTAACGACATGTCCAGAGATTCACCGTGAACACGAGGTGAGGGGCTGTGAGAAACTCTGTGGCGAAGATCCGTTTTCATCCCGATGTTTCCCATTTCGTTTCGGGAAATGTGGAGTTGTGTCAACACTCGAAACCGATGAATAGAGCTCAGCTATGCACATAAACGGGAAACACTTGTGGTGTTTTTTTTTGTTTTTTTTTGTATAATGCAGTTTATTTGCCTGTCATAAGACCCTTACGCTGTTACATTTTTTTCAGCTGATTCAAAGCTTATGTGTTGCTTAAAGGTGAACCAATGAGAATCAGTACTCGTCCTCCTCTGACAACACTCTGACTCAGGTAATGCGTCACCAGCTGTCACATTTCTGTGTGAGGCTGAGCAATTGATGATTCGAATCCTGGGCTCTGCCTTTACATTTAGCCTCCTGTTTGTACACTGCAGCAGTTCCACACAGACATTTATTTTGTTTTTATTTTTTTCAAACAATCCTCAGCAGCAACAACTGATCTGGAGATTCTATTTCAGCTCTGCTACACATCAAACTTGACTTGAAACAGTATCTGAACTCAGTCGATCACCGGTCCCGGGTCTATGTGTTCCGTCCCATTAAGCTGGGGGATAGTTTGCATTTACCAGCTGCGCTGCTTTGCTCCGTGGTCCTGCCACCAGATTGAGTCTTTCTGTCATCAAGCACTCCGTGCCGCGGACGCTGTTTTTAGCTTTACACGCCGCCTGTCGGCTTCACTCGAACCCCCGTCTTCTGACTTTCCTTCAGAGGACTGAAAGAGATAAGAGACTTTCGCCTGGGTAGTGTTAATATTATATAATTTAAACATCTACTGAGGCTTTTCCCACTCCAGATGTTACAATACTTTTCAATATTAAGGTTTAGATAGGGTGAAAACTATCTCTTTAACTTTCTTTAGCAAGTGACATCCCTTCTCAGACAAGGTTAATGTTTTTAAAGTTAAATGAAAACTTAAACTAGTGTGTAGTTCTGCTCAATGAGCTGAATATTTTCTCTGTGAGCATTTAAGTCAAAAAAAGCAGTGAGTAACTCTCCAGTTAATTCTACCAAGCTTTTACTGTTGGTATTATTATGTTTTATATAATGGATATCCTGTTAAGTGGCTAAAAAAAAGCACAATTAACTTGTAATTAGTTTTTCTATAAAAACCTTTCCTGCAACCAGCCTTTATCATGTGGTATCTTTGTGTTGCAGTGTTTTTGGTGCTTCCTGCTTCGGTCGAAGGCAGCCTATCAGCTCTTGTCCCATTTTCTTGCCCCCCTATCTATTTCTAATATGTTCTCTTGCATTATGCATAAGGTTCCAAAAGCGCAGGTGTATTTGTTAAGGCCAGATGTAGCATCGGTCTCCCATTGGGCCCAACTAGGCAGACTGCTTCCTTCCAGGGCCGTGTATCATTCCATGCTCCAACATCATAAAAACAAAGCACTCCACCGGTTCGTGTTCGCTGAGGTGAAATGTTGACCCCCCCCACCCCAGGCAGCGCGTCGCCAGCACTGGTTTGGGAAATCAGAACCCTCGACCAGGTAGAGCGCTGGTTAAATTTAGCCCACAGCCAGCTGTTTACTGCTCTGTGCACGCTACGTGTAGCATGGATGACGGATTTTAGTGATTTAAGAGTCACTGATTGACCGACTCTATACTGAAAGGTGCACACGGTATTTGCACTGGAGGAAATCTCAGTTTTGATTGGTTGAAGATGTGTTTTTTTTCTTCCATCGTATTGCATGAGATAAGAACAGATCGATCTAAACATCAAGGTTGATTGACACTGATTGTGCTTGGAAAGTTAGTTTGGAAACACTTGTTCCCTGTGTCAGAACCTGAGTTGACTTCTAACCCGGCCGACTGTATTTATCTTGTGTGGATGCAATAAAAGAAACCCATTTTGAAATCTTCCATCAAAGATTTAAGAGATCTACGGGGCCTAAGGCTTCTCAAAGCACGCTGGCCACATGAAAGACTGCTGCGACTTTCACTGCGATTAAAAATCATCAGAACACCATAATTGCTATTGAGGGGATTTTCTTCTGCAGCGGAGATTTGTTTCGACCTGCTCCCGGTATTGTTCCGTTCGTGTTGCCACACAGGGCAGCGCGGTGGAAACGCAGCGCATGATGAAGTGAAGTGACGGAGTGAGGTAAAGTGACGAGAGGAAATCATTTGGAAAGCCAGTTTGGTGTAGATATCTGAGGCTGTCACCATCTGATGCAGTGAATATTTGATACTACAAACAGGTCAAAGCAAGTGAAAAGGATTATTTGCAAATGCTGCAGGCCTCTGAGTCTTTTCAGAGCAGCAGCATAGAACCAGTGAAGGGACTAATAGTCATACATATTTAATTCTGCCTTCACCTCCTTAGAGGAAGCAGCAATGTATGCTTAAAGCGAGATCGCCTGAGCTGCAATGTTCCGATTGTATCATAGTTTTTAATTGAATAACTCCTCGTTTTTTTTGTGGATCCAGTGTTTAGGCATTGATTTAGATTATAGTCATATGGATATGGCATATGGATAATCCACTAGTGTGTAGTCATAGGAGACGGGTGCGTCAGCGCAGCGGGTCAGCCCTCTGACATAAAGGTCACGTGTTCGACATGGGCTACAGCCGGTTATCCTGTCAGCGCGTCTTGGGCCTAAACTGTAGCCGCCCGGCTCAGTGTTGGTCGTGTCGTTGGGCAGCATCAACCAAATGCCTGAAATATTACCAGCCTTGCATTATTTGCTAACACGAATGAAAACATGTGACAGGGGGAAGATGGTGAGTGTAGGGTTGAGTAAAAGCCTCGCCTTCAGTGCAGAGCCTCCAAATGGTTTCATCAGAAAACTTTTCAGACAGTCGAGACTATTTTATCTTAGTCTAGGCCCCTTGATGTGTCGGTACCCCAGAGATTGGTCCTTTACTGTAATTAATGCGTCCTGCAGATGTTGCTTTATGTGCTTGGGAGAGTTTCAGTCTAGACTGGCTGGCTGCTCAGACAGAGAGGCCCTGCTTTGATCCTTGATTAAAAACTGCGAGCTGTACATTCATCATGCTCTTGTTTCAGGCTCTCTCAAGGGTCCTCGCCCGCTTTACGCTCCCTCCTTCCTCCTCCTCCTCCTCCTCCTCCTCCTCCTCCTCCTCGTCTTTGTCCTTCGACCATCTCCTGCCAAGATGCCTCACTGTCATGAAGGTCGCTCTATCGTCTTATCACCAAAACCACTAAAGAGTAATGGTGTCAAGGAGACTAAGCGGGAAGGGATGAACGCACGACATTGTCGGCTCATCGTCATGCCATTGTTGTTTGTTGCTGTCACTTTGTTTAGTCACCCTTAAACGACACGTTTCGCTTGGAAAGGAGAATGAGAGGAAGTCGGCCAAACAAAACAGAGATCCACCAGGGGAGTGCTCAGCACCGGAGCATTTAAAGTGCCTTCTTACTTTAATTTACAGCTTTCATAACATATTTGGCCTCCATCTGACATGCCAGGCAGGTGAGGAGGGGATTTGTTCGGTCTTGAAACTCCTTCCGGAAATTAAATCCAAGAGGTGCCTGAGTCATCGCCACTGCCGCTGATAAACACAAGTATAAACCCTGCAGATACATCCCAGTCAAATCCTTCGCTCGCTGCACCTGTAATATAATCTCAAATAAAAATACACAAGTGTTGGTGTTTTATTTTGGCCGCTGTGCCTCGTGACTAGCATGTGTCATTAGTTTACACTAAATATAAAGCCGGGAGTCAGCGAGGTCGTCGGATGGCAGGATGGATGAAAGGGTGGGATTTATTGACTCCCAACATTTATTGGTTTGCCTCGCACAAATGTGATGCTGGTGAGCGCAAACAGTGAGCATAATTGAACGGCAGACAACACATTTCGGAGGGCCACGTGAGATGAGTCAGAACGGGGCGGCGCATTTGTTGCACACACCAGCAGCAGCCCGGCATCGAGTGGGGTTTAACCTTCACCGTAGAGACGGTTTTCTGTACACTTTTGGTGTCGAGTTGAAGCAAAGCTGCAGACGGTTAAAGCGATGTCATATTTTGATGCCTTATAATGCAAGCCTGGACTATATTGTGATGTGTGAAGTCATTTTTCAGCAGTGGATTCTGGGTAATCGCTCCTGAACTGGCCGGGACTCGCACAGAAGCACAGAATCTTCTCATATATAATGGCTCGCCTGCCAGTCTCCTTCTGCGTGCGCCCCGCTCCCTCCTCCCCTCTTTATTCTTCAATCATTGATTGCCTGTTTTATAGAAATGAATTGAAATGCCCATGCTGCAGGCTCGGAGAGATTGCAATATAACAGCAAATTTAATACACGGTTCAGCTTTAAGCCCAAGTGGCACTTAACGCACCCTTCAAATAAATCCAAACAATTCAAGCACAGAGGGGATCGAGGGAGGCAGAGGGGGGGCTCGCAGATCCCTCTACAGTACCCTGCGCGAGATAACAAGGCGTTTTAAATTGCCCGTCGTGCAAAGAATGTACGGTATGCAGTGGGTGACTGCAGCACATCACGCACAAGGGACATGGGGCTACACTGTTACGTGCTCCTTGTGTACAATTCGCAACGAAACTCAGCAAGAGACCCAGGTGCTCCCCCTGACCTGTCCGGCAACTGGCTCCATCAGCACTAATTGAGGCGGAGACCGATGGACTCGTGCATACCAGCGAGGATTAGAGGGATTGGATTAAGTTGCTGAGTGCGGTGGTTTTTAATGCCCCCACCCATCCCCCCCTCCTCCTCCTCCCTGCCATGGAAAGAGTGCAGTCTTTGTGACCAGCACACCAGAGCCAACCCAACCACCCCTGCCATGTCACGCGAACATCTGATTGAGCATTAATGCAGCACTCCAGAGAGTTCCAGGCTGCTATGTAAAACGACTGTGTACTGTAAAATAGTGTCTGCCTGTGGGCGTGAGTCCGGACTCAGACTAGATGGTTACCTTTCTATTCATTCAGCAGCAAGATTACCACTGCTGCTCGGGGGGGGGGGGGGGGGGTAAATTAATTTAATTATATAACTTTGCCACGTTCTCTCTTTTTCATGCAAAGAAACTCTTTATCTGCCACCTTACATCTTTTCTACATTAGATACTTAGGATGAGAAAGTTCACTTAGACTGCAGAAATCCTGATTAAACACCCAGACTTACTGTGTCATCTGTGGGATTTGAGATGCTTTTGAAAGGGTGCACAGCGCACACTGTGGTGGTAACCTCGCCACGGGCTAGTGGTCCCCCTCGCTGCCCCTGCTGCCTTGTGCCTGTGGTAGTCCAACAGCTATAAATGGTGTTTTGAAAAAAACAGAAAAAGAAAAATCCATTCGTGCCGGCCATGAACTGCCCTGAAGGCAAGTGGTGGGATGAGTTTCTAACTGGCAGTGCCCACGTTTGGAGCCAGGCAGATAGGATTGATGGCGGATGCGGAGAAACGCAGCTACATTTAGATTGTTAGTGATGTTTATTCATCTTGCAGAATCTTTTTGATCCAACTGCCATATCTTGCAGGGAAATTACACAGCTTGCACATTCTAGGTGTGCTTAAAATTAGTCCAAAAGGGAATGTATGATACAAATAAATTGGATGCAAAGAAGCAGCACAAAAAACTAACGCAACGGGAAGCGTGAACCGCGACAGGACCTGAATGCTTTACCTCAACATTCAACTAAATGTATTGGGTATTTCCTTTATCTACAGTCCAACTCTCTGTCTAGTGTCATGAAGTTCAGCTTGGTAGTTTGTGTGTAATCTTGCTGACCATGTGGCTCAGCCCTAGCTCCTGTGACGCTGTCAGATTTGATGTCTGAATGTCTTTACTCCCGGTTTCCGGCTTCTAAGTGGTTAAAAAGGTCGATCGCACACATTCTCGGCCCTGCTCAAGAATTGTCCGCGCCGCTTAAAAAATGCAGTCCGTCTAGTTGTGACCGACACCGCTTCGACAAACAGAGGTTATATGAGTCTAGCGGGGAGTCAGGCATGGGAACCTAATAGAGAATGTCAATTTTTAAAATGAAACACCCTGTGCAAACTCCCAATGATATCTGACATTGTCACATCGACGTAACCTGTGGCACCAGACCAGAAATCAACTGGTAACATGGATAATGACAGATTAGGCAGTTTTAAAACCTCCTAAATGTCTGCTGGGGGGCACCACAGATGGGCTACTTCTTATCAAAGGACCACACCAGAGAGGGCGATGCATGATAAAAACTTTTTGGGAATAACCTCGTTTTTTTCCGTGCACCTTACACTGTCAGTTCAAATACTGGGCATATTAATGGATAAGGTTTTATTTTTTTCATACTGTCATTATCGATTCTGCGTATCGATTAGGTATTTGATTGATTCCCTTATTGATTCTTGACCCAATTTTCTATGAGGCAACGAGTTCATCTACAGCAGTTGTCAGTGTCAACACATTCTGTTATTTCTGAAGTCCAAACACCGCACACGGCCTACGGGTTGGTGATTGCAGGTAATGGACCGGCAACGACACACGACAGTGACCGCCACGTCTGAATGAACTGTGCCGTAGCACTGAACACTTTCAGCAGAAGCTAAGGGGTTGCAGCTGACATTTCAAGCAATCTCTCCTGTTTGATCCACGGGGTACAGGACCTTGTTGATTCTGCAGTCAGGCAGGGAAGCTATTGAAAGACGGTGCTTAGCAAATTCTCGACGGTTACGTGAAAAGCACACTGACGACGAGAAAAATAATCCGCTAATCGTCGTATCGGTTACAATTACCCCGAGTTGGAGTTAGCGCAGTGGAGAGCGCCGTTACCAACGTGGGTATTCTTTCCCATCAGCCTCCTCCGCCAAACTGCGCCGTGATGTCGGGTTGCCAAATTCAGTGAAACGGCGAGAGGAGTTGCTTGTTTGACAAACTACCTTCACACTGAGGGTATTCCATAAGAACAGAAATTTAGTCGGATTTGTTTAGGCCCGTTGCTCAAACCAGGCCTGACGGCTTACAAAACATTTCATGCTCAACCCCACTTCACCCCAAAGGCATGTCAATTCTTCTTATTTCTCTCTGCCCGTGTCACTGATCTGCACCCAGTGTAAACTGGACTGGTCCTCTTGTGCTTCTTTTTTTTTTTTTTTTTAACCGCTCGGCTGCACATTCGAAGCACTCGCTGCCGAGCGTTGTATGCGAAGGACCTTTTTATTTATTTATTTTTTTGCTGCGAATGCAACAAGATGTTAATGCTGCTATGATTAGAAGTTTTTTCTGCTAAATGTATGTTGCTATTCACACCTGCATAAGCCGCATTTAGTTGGGTCTTGATGGATGCGGGGGAGGAGTGTCAGATTGCATCAACAACAGGCGTTGCTGGGAAGGGAAAGAGGGGGGAGGGGGGGCTCTCTGTCGATGGCATTTTGACCTGTGACCCTAGCCTAATGTCATTAGTCAAGCCTATTCAAAAATCACCACTCGCTGTGTTTCATTTTGTTTTTTCTTTTTCTTTTTAATGCTCACTGTACATATTCCCACACAAGCCACCACCACAAACAAGCCATACATCACTTCAAATGTATTTAATCTCTGCCCGGACACAGATGATAAGTTGATCCTTAGAACAAATTCCATCATAACGAACAATCCCTGCTGCTGGCAGGCGCACAAAAAGAAAGAAAAAAACGGGGCCTTGATGAATGACTTGTTTACCTACTCCGAGTGCAGGCCTGGCCCGCCAAAATGCCACTTCATTATGAGGCTACAGAGCAGAGTGCTGTGCAGCCTGCCCCTGTGACCGGCCATAGATAGGAAATTAGATATTACTTAAGGTGTTTACTTAGTGTTTCTTAGTAGTTATCGGGAAAAACACACACGATGGACACTTTTCGAGTCTGAAATGTCACATTTTTAATGTAGTTATGGACTTACAATGAACTCAAATGTGGCATTTTTTTTTTACGTTTTTCCTCTGGATTCTATAGGGCCAAACTTTCCCACATCATTGTGGTTTTCCAACTGGAAAAGTTTATTTCTAAAGCACATGAATGTAATGCGGCTTGTGTTTGCGGTCCTATGACCAACAAAACGCTCAGGGCTCCGAGTGCTCCATTAATTTCCCTTTCTGTGTTTTTTCGCCAGACAGCTGACGCTTTAGAGTAGAAAGAACAAAAACCACTGGGTGCTGACTGGCTCCCTGCCAAAGTGGCTTAGTAGAAATTTCTCAAACATTTGGCAGGTGCTCGGTGGTCATTTCCCACCCAGCGTCCAACTCTCTGGCCTGGCTTCACATCAGACCAGAACCGTCTCTGCTGCATGGCTCCTGCCTCGTAAACCTCTGGCTTTGCTAACAAAGACACATGTGCCGATACTCTGGATCTGGAAGAAATACTGAAGGAGGAAATTGTTTGTGATCGTATGTGACGATAAGTGAAATGCAGCGAGTCAAAAAAAAAGCTAGAAAGCCAATATGAGTACATCATTGCTCAAATATCCTGGAATTCAATACAGATGTTTTCTTTGGAGTGAGCAAAGCGATTAGATACTTAAAGGAACAGTTTTTAGGTATCTGGTTTAAGCTTTAAAGGGTGCATACGGTCTTAAAGGCATTAGTAACGTTAAGCAATGAGGCCACACTGAGGTGAATAGTGCATCACCCCCCCTTAAAAAAAAAAAAGAAATCCAACGTACTCATTCATTTTAGTGGAAACACACAGTCTTCCAGGAAAAAACGTGGAATCCTGCTTATCTTTAGCCTTAGTGCACATTGACCCCATCTGACAAACACTGGAACACCCATGCTCAAACGATGCTGTACTCCTTCTAGAAAACGTCACTTTGGTTTAAAAAAAAAAAGAAAAAAATGAGGTTATGGGTCAGTGACGTGCGCAAGTTGCGGGGGAACATTTTGAAGCTCGGAAAGCGCAAATGAAGGTATCGGGTCTCCTTAAGGTACGTTCATGTCAGCAGCAGGTTGGCTGCTGGTGGGTCATTTGGTCCATCACAGCACATCTTGTTTATTGTGGAGAAAAGCATCGTCCTCTGCCTCTTCCTGCTCTCTGTGTCGGGGACTGACTCGGGAGAGCTCGTAACTCTCAAACTCAGGTTTCTCCGGATTGCCTTCACCTAATGTGACCTCTTTGGCTGCCGGACAAAAGATTGAATTTTCAATCACGGCTGCAGATAATCAGTAATCTCCTCCAGTTGCGGCATCTCTGCCAAGTTTGCCATCTTTTCCATCTCCTTATTGCACTCTCCCTGCTGAATCGCATCCCCTGTTTGCAGCCTAATTGCTCTTTAAAAAATCCGCTCTAATGGCCTTTGCTGGCCATTCTGCGGTCACAGGAATGCCGTCACGCCCTTACGGTTTATTTCTCATATTCGTTTCGGCTTAATTAACGCGGAGGCATCAGCTCAATGCTCAAATTGTAAAATCTTAAATGTCAGAGGGAATTTGAAGAATCGAGCAAGGGTCGAGGCGAGGGCGAGAGCCAGTTTCTTCCTGAAAACCCTGGTGAATTGAGAAGTGGGTCGGGGTTTTTCAGACGTTTTTGCCGGGGAGGCCTCGCCGAAACGTCCGCAGCTAAAGTAGGTCGTGGTCAAAGTTAATAAATCTCCTCTATGAGTGAAAGAGAAAGATGTGCCATCTGTAAAATGCTATGAGCTCATTTTCTTTTCACAAAGGGGAAGGAAATTGTCTAGGGGTGGGCATGCACTTTATAAGGAAATGCAGAGAATTGACTGATTATGCTTCTTTTGGAGGAAGCCAAGATTTATCTTGAAGTAAGGAACAAAGAGCTGTATTACAGAGGAAGATGATCAATTAAGCATCACAAAAGTCTTTGGTTTATTGTTGGGACTTTCTTGGAAGTGGCCCGAGTGATGCATGGACTCCATGCTAGGTTTAAATAGATGTTTTTCTTTTCTAAATAACCTCCATATTAGCTTAGCCTCCAGCACAGTCTCACAGTTAGCCATTATTATCATGTAACTAGACGTGTTGATGTGAAGTAAGTGGCGTACCGCTGCTTTTGGCCACTTCACTTTCCCTCCTTTGAGCATTACTTTGCTTCGGCTCCTTTGTTTAGCTTCTTTTCACTCATTTATTTTGACACATCGGGGGTTTTTTGGGAGTGCTCGGCTGCTGTCTGGGGTCCGTGGAAGTCGGGGAGTGTTAAATTGTCTTATGGAAATTTGAGCTCAAAGTTTTGTCTGACCTCGTTTTCAACAATTTGGCACGTTTGAAAGGGAAAGAAATGTCCTGGTGTCGACCAAATTATGCGTTAGTGGATAGACCAAAAAAAAAAAGAAATGCATCACAAATGGCATAATATTGAGGTTGCCTGGACATTTGGAGTTCAGGAAGTAAAGCATCGTTTTCCGTGGATGCAGGGAATCAATTTTCAGTTGATATTCAGAAACCAAAGAAGAAGTAACAATGATGATAAAAAGATAAAAAGAACCAACCATATTCTCATCATTGCGGTAATTAATTGGTGTCAGGTCTTACTTTTCTTTGCCTGATTTGGGACTGGCAGCACGAGAGGCTGTTTTCCACAGAGCGTAAATGCGATTTGTCAGACGGTTGCTGGATTTTTCTGTCTTCTTGAAACAAAACGACTGACAACCTTGTAGAAAGGCTCCCATCATTTATCATTACTCTTGGTTTAGTTTACTTTTCATAATGCCAAAGGGAGGCCCGCCTGCCTTCTTTGTATTTATATTTTTACTTGCATATTATGCACTTAGAAGACCATTAGAGAAAATACGAGCTCCTGAACTCCTGAATTTGTCCAAGTTCATTGTTCACGGTTTTTAATTCTCAAGCAGGTTCACAGTCTTACAAAGAACTAGTTTATGAGCTCGTCTGAAGTCTCCCTCTGGCACCACTGCCATTCACTATCCGTTATTAGTGGAAAAAAACTGTAACCACAAATGTATATTCTTTGTTACATATATAGAGAGAGAATACATTGTTGTGTATATATATATATATATATATATATATATATATATATATCGCAGAGTCTAATGGCAAGTTGTGCTCACTTAAGTTTGTCAGTTAGAAAATCTGTTCAAAATTCACCTAAAATACGAACGCTCTCATGTTAACGTGCTCATGTTCAACTCTAACGCTCAGCTAGATTCCGATGAGCGCCGAGACGCTCTGCGCATGCCTCATAGTTCCATCGTAAAGATACCGAGTGTGTTTTCATACAGCTGGAAGTTGCAGTTACTGTTTCTTTCGTCAGACATCATTTCCGGAAGAAACAACCGAAACCTTCCTCCTTACGGATCTAAAGTGGATCTAAAGTTAATGATGCTGCTGCTGCAGAGGCGACTGTCATCAGGCTTTGCATATCTGCCTCGGACGGACGACTTCAGATGGCTATTTTCATTTTGTTTTGAAGTCTTCTGCTGCCACGCTGGACACTAGAATTACCAGCCTCACTTCAGCCACTGTTTTGCAGTCAGGCAGCCTCAGCGCATGTGCCCACATACAGAGGCTAAAGTCCTTCTTGCTGCCAGCCTAGGTCGGAGTTCAGCCCGCAGTTGTTTGCTGTATGTCACCAACCATTTTATCTCCCTTTTTTTTTTTCCACCCTCAACTGTCTGCATCACAGATAAAAGCATATAAACTCAAAACAGCGATGGTACCACTTCATTTTCTTTTCGGTGCTCTCAAAACTCAAGGTACTTTTCACATTTTCAGTTGGGTCGTATTGAATTGGGTATATGCTAAGAAAAACGACCTTACGACACCTGTTGTCAGCCCAGGCTGTTTGTTTTTCCTTGATTCTTTCTCTCTCCGGTAAACCTTATTACAGCAAAACAAAGTGAGCCTGTGTTACTCTGTTTGACATTTCCAAGTGTGAATATCTCTCTCCGTGACAAAGAGGCTTCTCTCTTTATTGCCCGGCCATGTGCTTGTGGGTGGAAGCTCCATTGTACGTCCCTGCACAATCGCTCATGCAGGCTTTGCATTCTGTGACATTATCCGCTTTGGTGAACTTTAGTGAAAGCTGCAACTTAGTCAGAAGATTGATTCTTCTGCTTTATGTCCTTCATATCCGCAGCACTGCCGGGCAGCTCTCACCGTCCTTGTACATTTAGTTGCTACAGGCGGCCGGCCCGCACTGTCACCTTGTTTCAGGAGAAGTGATGGATTTGAGCTCTTAGCGGCTGTATTTACAGCAAAGTGCTGTATTTGCAGTTCACATGGCTCTTTCAGAGATGGCGTAATACCTGAATGGCGGTGTTCTCAATGGAGCTGTCGAGGTGCTGCAGCTGGCCTTGGCTGGAGAACAAAAACAAAAAAAACGACAGGCTTGTCTTGCTTTTTAAATTCTGGAGCTGTCGCGCTTAGAAATACATCAAGTTTGAGTTGTCTTTATGGGTATGCACTCAAAAGTCTTTTTCTTGGAGCTAAAACATTCGCCGTTCCTCTTTTGCAATTTCCAGGTGTCGGTTTATTTTTCACAGCAATATTTTTGCCTCTAAGCATCAACTATGGGAACGTATTTCACCAAGCAGAGCCTCCAGAGGTCTGCAAAAGAGTTCCCATCGAACATCGACCACCCCCACCCCCCCACCACCCCCCCGCTGTGGCCCTTCTCAGACCACTTCTGGGTCCGTTTCTACACGGACGAAGGTCTGCGGTGGAAGGGAGGATGCTGAAGCAGAGGGAAGGTGGCCCGGTGTTCATCAATATCAGAATCAATAGGAATAAAGTTGTGATTTTTGCAGTGCTTACATAATAGATTGTATGCAGTTCTCCCAGTTGACTCTCGGCTTTGATTGAAACAATAACAATGTTGTGATATTTTGAATATAAGCTATGTCCACATGTTTCATAGAGACAATGTGGTGATGCAGGGATTGACAGTGAATGGAGCCTTCCCTAAAATCCTCCTTCGACTGGCTCGTAATGCTGTCCAGAGCTGAACCTCAGTTATCCTCGCAGCTTAATCCATCTTCAATCATCTTGCTGACATCTTGTTCCTGTAGGATCCTTTTTTTTTTTTTTTTTTTTTTTTTTTTTTGAGCTTTTGAGCTTTTGAGCTCTCTCTCTCTCTGCTACTGCAGCTCAGACAAAAGTTGCTTTTCTCTTTTGGTCGCTCCCAAAGCAGCCGTGATGTCTCGGTCGTGCTGCTCAGTTCAGTCGTCGTTTCATTGTCTTTTCACCATATTTGGTCAGTGCGAGCCTTAAAATGACACATGCAGAAAAAAAGGAGATTTAGGCAAATATCAAAGAGTACAGCTTCGATTTGGATATTTATCCCGCAAGGGTACTTTGTAAACACCAATCTATTGCATTTTTCTGTCATTTGTGCACATATTCTGAGTTGCTTTGACTAGACTTGAATCTCGGCGCTTGGCGTGCTGTGAAACGGGTTTTCCAAACATCGCGGTGTGCCGTCCACGGGCATCAGTGCCAGCATGACTCACGTGGGTTACACCAGAAGTGGCTAATGAGCCAACTCTCCGGTTTACCTTCACATACCTCTCCATCATTAGCGCCTCTGCCCTAATCAGAGGCAAGTTAGGAAAGTGATGCATTCTTCCCCTTCCATAAAGAATAGGAGTTATGGAAACGAGGCGATGCCCTGTGAACGCAGCTCAAAGGGCTGGTTGGGGAGGTTGAAGTCACCAAACACATCCAGGTGTTTATCTGTTTAGCACAGCTGTGTGACTGAAGCGGCTCATTTGAGTCCAGGATTTTTAAAGGAAAACATCGCGTTTGTTGTCTTTTGTCGCTTAAACATGGTCGGAGTCCATCAATCATCAGAAGTCCCAGCAAAAACATCTCAATTTTCTCTACCTCGGGATGTGGTCGAATCAGGTTATCTAAATATGACGCAATGCTGATAGAATCCTCGTCCTATTCGGTGGAGCTCTATTCCGTGCAAAGCTGTTAAGAAGACCTATTAGAGAGGCCTGACTTTTCAACAGCTCGTCTTCACACGTAATCCCGGCTTGAGGATGTGAGTGTCTTGCTTCGGGGGTTTCTTTCCCGGCAGCATTTTGTTTTGACAAAAGTTCTAAAAAGGAAATTAGTTTTTCAGGCTCAGGCAGCACAAGTTAACGCTGTCGTTTCCCTTTAATTTGGAGTAGTTATTGTTGTCCAGAATGGTTTTTATTTGAATGGAAAGAAAGATGTAGAATAAGACAACATGAACCACATGTCAGATGAGGTAATCCTCCCCCGGGGTGTAATTCGTGCTCACGTACACACTTTTTCCTTTTCACCCCCCCCCCCCCGGTACTCGTGTGTGTGTGTGTGTGTGTGTGTGTGTGCGCGTGTGTGCGTGCGTGCAAGTAACCAATTATTTCTACTTTTCCCACCATCACCCATTCCCCAGCCCAGACTGTATATATTTTTTTTATCTCCCTTTTTCTTTCTCTTTCACGCCGCTCTCGCCGCTCTTTGCTGCAGCTTTTTGCTCATGGCAACAATCGCACAGGCAACAGTTTCGAGCTGCACCTGTTGCCTGTGAAATAGTTTCGGGAGTTTCGTGAGAAATGGATTTGACAACAGGAAAATGCCATCGGGGATGCTCAGGGTGGGGGGGTGACCTCGCCTGCCAGTGAAGTAGCCACTCTGCGCTCGCTTCTGTTCTGCAGCTGTTAACGTTGTTGAAAAGAGACCCGCGGCGCTTCCGGGTATTAACTGGCTTTGCTGAAGCAGTCCTCTCATTGAAAAATACATTACGTTTCTTAAATCAACCTCCTCCACTCAAACTAAGCCCTAATTTAGAAAGACGCTTCTCCTCTGCGCCTGGATTTCACCGGCAAGGAAGAAGAGAGAGATAATCCCATAAATTTGAGCATAATTCTCTTATTTGTTCTGTACTTTTCTTTTAGATTACGGCGCACTTTTCAGACATTAAAAGCTGCAATAAATACAAGGCAATTAGGTTAAGAAGGCAAGTCCTAGAAGGCTGGAATGATAAAAGAAAATCCGGGAGCGTATGTTGAATTAAACGGGTAGAAACAAAATAACTAACAAGGCCTTCTGGTGGGAGATATTCTGCTAATGGCTCCCAAACTCTGCCCTGGTGGGGTTTCTCTCAGGTTTTTCTGCAGCCCGCCCCCAAACCTCATTAATCACACATAAGAATCACAAATACAGCATTTAGCTCATACAACAAAATGGTTTTAGCACTCAAGACCTCAGCAAGAGCTCATTGGGAAATTATTCAAATTGATGCATTTGTGGCGATTTCACGCAAGCTGTATGTTGGGTAATGAAGGCTGCGGGGTCGGAGACTAGTGCACCATTTCAAAGGCGCTTTTGACTTTCATGAGCAGGTTCTCTAACCCTTAACATGTAAATGAGCGACCAGACATTGACACCATAAGGTATCTTCATCATACAGAGCAGTGCAGTGGCTGCTGAGCATAGAGTTCAGCTGGAACGTCAGAGGTGTAAAGGAAAAATGCCAGTGTGGGAGCTATGCAACCCCTTCTGTTTACTTCTCACAGCACTGAGCACCAGACGGTGAGAGTCGACTCCGATACTTAACAAGCACCTTTAGGAAATGTTGGAACCGTTCCCCCGTTTCTTTGTGTGTGTGTCTGAAACGCACAAGCAAACGGATTCTGTCTATCCTCAGTCTTGTCGGTGGTCTTAACTGGACTAACTCTTGACAGATGACGGGAGGCAGCAGAAACGCCAAACTGACGAGCCGCCATTCTGTCTTTTCTCTGGATGTTGGCTGTTGAAAAACCAGCCGCCTGAGTTGATCCATGGGAAATCAGAGTCCCGTTCGTTTTCTCGCGGAAGGGAAGTTGACCCGGCTTTGTGTTTGCGAGTTGAGTTGGAGTTCTCTGCCTCGATGATAACCTTCCACCGTGCCTGGCTGGAATTTATTGTTTTTGTTTTTTTTTTTTAATCAGTGTGTAGACTCTGACTGTCGGAAAACAAATGGAAAAGCACCACGAAAGTTACTTTTATTATTACTTCACTTCATCTTGTGCTTTTTTTGCTTTGAAGAAAATGTCCTTCCACTGGTTATTTCGGACAAAACCAATTAATTTTCTTTGCCGGTGACGAAACTAGAAAATAACTTCTCATCTCACGGCCACGTTGGTAGTCAATTTCCCCAATCAAACTGCTGCTTCCCCAAGTTTTTGAGGCTGTGCCCGCTGAGTTGTTGTTGTTGTTGTTTGAGTAATTCAATCTCCCTCAGGGAAAGTATAGATGCGTGTATAGATATGTGGTTTCTTAACACTGAAAACAATTTAAGGAAAGGCCGCCTTTGTGTTCTCTTCAGGTGCCATTCTGGGACGCTCAGAGACACAGGAGTGCGTCTACTACAACTCCAGCTGGGAGAAGGAGCGGACCAACCGCAGCGGGATCGAGCCCTGCTACGGCGATAAAGACAAGCGGCGGCACTGCTTTGCCACGTGGAAGAATGTCTCCGGCATCATTGAGATCGTCAAGCAAGGTTGCTGGCTGGATGACGTCAACTGCTACGACAGGTACGCCAGGAAGAGATTCTTATAATCAAAGCGATAGTGCCTTAGATCCGTCCTTCCATCAGCTTTTTAACCAGGTAATGATTACTTAATAAGATTTGAGTTGTGCTAGAATTGCACTGATGATTTCTGAATGGTCGTGTACCCCGAGCATGTTGTTGCTGACATTATGTCTCCTCACAGCTCCTTTTCACACAGGAACGGTCATAATCAGCAGTCTAAACTGGTGACAACTTGCTGGAGGATAAAGTCTTCCCTTCGTTAATGGAGATTAATGAGGAGAAGAAATGAACAATTAGTGTGGTTGTTTCGCAGCAGTCACGTTGCAAAGCACAAATTTAAACCCAATTTAATTTGGCAAACGCCAATTTGGCACAACCCTTTTGGGAGGTGCCATATTGCTAATTTCGTCTCTCCTCTTTCGCTGCAGCATCACTGCTCTGCTCCTCGGGGACAGATTTGTAGCGGCGAATGAGCTGACTGATTCGCCAAATGTACCTGAGACCGCGTTACCCACTCGGTGCCAACATGTGCCCAGGCGGATGGGATCACACGTGGACAAGCGCTAAGATCACACTTGCTGCTGAAATGCGTCACCACGCGCGTTCTTTGTGATCGGACCTCGGTTACTTGCTCGATGTGCAGATAAATGCTTACATTTCTGTTTGTCAGACATTAAAGTGGTGGTTGACTTCTTGTATAACAGTCATTTGTGACAATCCAACGTTTATTCCACATAAATCAATCGTCAGCTTCTTTGCAATGAGTCGTCAGCATAGATTCAGTACCTCTGGCTATACAGCATATCGGGCGAAGGGCCAACTTTTGGTGTTAGTCATGGAAGGAGTTCTTTATTACTAACAGGAAGCAGCAGTGGCACAGCTCTCCTTGAGACAGAGCTGGCACATCACGAGCGAGTCTCAACTCCAAATGCATTTAAAACCACTTTGCGTTTTTGTTCTCCTCCGTCTAAACGATACGCACAAGGCCACAATTTAATTACTGCGCCTGAGAAAATTTGAATAACCGTGTGAAATCCCATTGAAAATGGATTCCTGATGCATACGTCCAACAGTAAATAGATATTAACAGAGGGTATCCATGATAGTTTCTTGCTTGCAGGAACATGAACCTGGTATCAGATGCGGGTTTGAGGCAGTTTGTGTTTTCCTTTGATTCCTGAGCGATAAAGTTGCAGTAGAATCTGCAGCCCGCACAGTTCGGGTACCTCTGCTCAGACGGCGCCGCCTGGCCTCCCTGGAGAGTGTGGAGCAAGTCGAGGGCGGCTGCCACTTCCTTTGGCTTTTATCTGATGACTGTGTGAGAGTGAAATAGAGAATGTGTGCGTGATTGGTAGTGCGCTGGTGTGTTTGTGTGCGTGTGTGTGTTGGCTTTGCGTGGGAGTTATTTTATAAATGTGTTGTTTCATGTCCTCTGCGGCTATAAGAGAATGAAGTGGGAGGAGGGGAGTGTGTGTCTGTGAGTAAGTGTGTGTGTGTTTTCGTGCTTTTTGCATAACATCGTTTCTTCCGTGTGTGCGATGCACTTTGCAAAGGACGCGGAGCCATTCTTGGATTTCAAAGTGCTTGTGTGTGTGTGTGTGTGTGTTTCTAACTCCCACCTTCATGTCCTCCACAGCAGCGAGTGTGTGGAGAGAAAGGAGAGTCCCGACGTCTTCTTCTGCTGCTGTGAAGGCAACATGTGCAACGAGAGGTTCATGTACGCCCCTGAAACGTCCCCGCAGAACGACCTGCACCATTCAACCGCCTACAGTACGTACAGTCCAACACGGCAGCGTCCCACTGAGAGTTGCGCTCAATGGTTTCTATTACAGTTGGTGTTGAATTTCCGTGCGCTGAATTCTCTCTTACACGGGAATGTTTTAGGTTTACAATATCGTCACTCAGGAATAATGATGAATAGTTCCGCAGCATACTTCCTGTGTAGAATATAGCGCTCAAGGGGTTAACTTCAAGGCAAAAAAAGTTCCAGCATCGTCTCGTGCAAAGTGAGTGGCGTAACATACTTATGCTCTGGACAACTGCCATCTTCCGAGCCTACAGGTGTTCAGATCTCAAAAGATATATAGGATTTCAAGGTATGATAATGAAAGTAGCATATCCTGGTTTGATGTAGACGTGTGTGGGCTTTATTTAGGTGAAGTGATGAAATCGTTGTTTTTAACTTGTTTAAAGTTTGTTTCTGTCAACCATCGGCTAGACTGTGAACAAAAGAGACCTTTTTCCTCATCCAAAACATCCAAAATACACATTGAGTCTATTTTACACCACTCAATCTGTTGGACATTTATACAAATCAGTGTTTTAAATGATTTAATGCCCCCTTTGACGTGTTTTAACAAAGAGTGCTTGAAAACTTGCCATTTGGTATGAAGGAAGAGGATTGAAGTCAATTTATTGTAATTTGATTTTCATTTTATGCCACGATGATGGGATAATCTCATTTAAAATGACAAATGCTTTCTTAAATCTTTTCCCGCGCATTGATTCAACCTCTGAAAAGCAGTTGTGGTTTATTGGTGTTTTATATTTGATTACAAGATCCTTTTGTCACACACACTTTGTCTCAGGTAAGAGGGTTTATTCAGGGGCGTGTTCCCATTGGCCAGTGAGCTTTTGAGTGACAGCTCTTTGGCCCCTCCATTGTTCAGTTCAGCTGGCGGATTTTCCAGGTTTATTGTGGTGGACTTTGAGCAGCCACAGCACCAAGCTCTCGCAGCTACACTGCGTTCCTTCAAGCTTAAACTGTGAGATTTTATCACATGTTTTGTCCGTACTTTGGCGCTTTGTTGTTTCAACTTTTAGGTAAAGCCGAGCTTTACAATGTAAGACAACTCTATATTACTTTCTCCTGGGACTGCATCTTAGGTTTGGGTCTGGGTCCCTGGCTGATTAGCATGTATTTTAACATATTAAGCTCTTAGAATATGCACTTGTGTATCTAACCAGGAATTAAAGCACCCGTTGTCACTCATGTCTACTCGTAAACCCAAAAACTCTCCCTACACACTGTGCCATCAGCTGATACACACCACAAGTTATCGAATGTCATCTGGCAAAAGCGAACTTTCATTGTAAAGCTTGGCTTTACTTAAAGGTTTGATTCAAAACAGCCAGCTGGTTCAATGGTGATGAGCTTTCAGAGTAATGTGCTGGTACGCTAGCCGTGTAGTAGTGAGCTGTCACTCAACATCTCAGTAGCCAATGGCAAACGAATCCCACAGTAAACCCCTCCCACCTCTTTTGTGCCAGTACTGCAAACAGTTGGGACTGTGCAAAGGAGTTGTCAGCCCGACTGCAAAAATGACAGCCAGAGCAAAGGTCTGATCAGAGGCAATGTAGCAGAGGGTACCGATAACAAAAGGATATATTTGCATCAACAAAAAAAAAAAAATCAGTGCTCGAGTTTCATTGGCACAAATCTGATTCTGTTTTTAAAACAGAGAGAGAAAAGTGAGAAAAGAGAGAAGTCTTTCGAACACTGGAACACATAAATAAAAAAATTGTTTTACCTTCAATATTTGTAGTATCTTTTCAGTATATCTTAAATATCTTCATAACATCTGTGCCTGCGGCCCAGTGTGAAGGATCCAGTGACATGTAGTGGCACAAACTGCAAATTACAACCAGCTGAATACATGACAGGCCCACTATCGAGATAGTGTTTATGAATGAAGCTAAAAACAGCTAGGTGCTTGATTTAATGCATTTCAAACATTTGGTAAGAAAAATTTAGCAACATTGAGAAAGGCCACGGTAGGCTTAGTCGAGTGTTAAATGGCAAAGGACATATTGGCCACTGATTGAACAGTAACAGGAGTCTCGAGTGGTTTTCAGTTTGATTTAAAAAGGCGATTTCCATCAGATTGAGGTCGGATTAAAAGCAAAACTATGTTGCTGCCTTGACCAGCACAGAATAGTCTGTATTCTCCAACAGTGGCACCTCCGATGTCCTTGCACTTATCACTTAACAGCTAACAGGCCCGTCTGTCTCTTTGTATTCCTTTGAATTTGACTCGAAGAAACCTGCAGAGATATAAAAGAAAACTCCTCACAAACCCCTCCGAGAGTCCCACAGTGCAGCTGGTGCTACCCCTTTCCCTCCCTGTCTTCTCTGCACTCCCTGATTCCCCCCCACCCCCACCCCCCGACGATGGCAGCGGTGGTCGGCGTCTGAGCGTCGGCGCTGTGACAGCACTGCCGAATCAGACCGTCTTACCTTGTGATGGGAGGACGGGCTGAGCCAGCAGGCGTCACCCAGCGACTACTGCAGGGTCTTACACAGTTCAGAGCTCTGTTATTTTTGGCAAGGCGGATTACGTTATGTCACGAGATGGATTTGCTAATCCTGCTGCGTGTGTACGTGTGCGCGTGTGCGTGCATTGATATGATCTCTAAGCACAGTGGCAGTAAGCTGGGTGAGGGCTGCACTTACAGACGATGGTAGCTCAATGTCAAGCCAATCAGGCGTGCTTTACTCTTCCTGTCCCTGTCTATATTTCCCTTCATCCTTCTGCTTTCTTTGACATGGTCTGCTATGTTATTGCTGTAGCTTTGTTTCAGTGTAGATAAAACAAATTCTTGCCTCATGTTTTTTTTCTTCTAATTTTATTCACCCTTCAGCCACCTCCAACCCGTATTCCCAGAAGCCCCAGCTCTTCAGCACTCTGCTCTACTCCCTGGTTCCCATCGTGGGCCTGGCCGCCGTCGTCCTCTTCTCGTTCTGGATGTGGAGGCATCACAAACTGGCATACCCAGCCGCGCTCGTCCCCACACATGTAAGTCTTAACCAGAGTGACGTTTTTCTGTGTCCTCTTGTTCATCTTTGTTCCTGTAGTCTGTTTTCAGAGGTCACCTGTCAGTCACACAGCGCGGCGGGACAGCGGTGTCCCCTTTCTTCAAAGCTGCTGTGGTCGCAGTTCGAGTTTCTCTTTCTGTCTGTTCAGCCGCGGTGATCACCGGGTCCCGCTTTATCTGTTAATTGCAAACAAAAGGGAAATGTAAAACGCATCAGTTTCCCGCTTGTCAAATGATTTCTTTTTTCGGGAATCGTACGCTGTAAGCACAAACACAAGAGCTTGGAAGTCAACGGGAAAAAGGATGACATGCAGACTGGATGTTTACAGCAGAGCCGTGAAGCTCAGAATGCTGCATCCGGGCTAAAAGTTAAAAAAACTTCAATTAAAATCTGCCTCAGCCTGGTGGATTTTGTTGACATTTATCTTCTACTTGAGCTTATGAGCTGCTCCCGTAAAAAAAAGACTGTAATATCGTTCCACATTCCATGTAACCAGCCTTAAACTTCTTCCCTGATCTCGTTCTGTCAGTGGCCTCAAACAGCCTCGGCCTCACCTGCTCTCGAGCAGAGCTACGGCCAGCCAAGAGGGACATATATTGCGCGGGGAGAATTGCTTCTTTCAGTTCTCTCTTTCAGAACAGACAAGTCTCAGACTTGTTTTAATGCAGCAGCTGGAGGTTAAATAAGTTCGTATTTTCTCTGTTAGGCTTTTAATCACACTGTGATATACTCAGAATTCTTCAGCACTCATTGTGCTGTTAAGAGTTAGAAATAAAGACGTTGGCAGAGTTGTTTTTACCTGCATCTGATGGTGGACGCCTTCAGTCCTTCTTCACATATTCACAAAGCCTTCTTTTCCTTTCCTGTTATGCTCGCCAGCATGTTTTTTTTTCCAGAGCTGCTTTCATGTAAACCCTGATATCTACACGTTTGATCATATTCATGTCCTCGCTTCCCCCCACCTCTTTAAACCTTCAAGACATAACTCAAATGCCCTCTCTTCCAGGACTGAAAATAAAGCCGTTTCTCCAAATTCCTCAGTCGCTTAGTTTCTGTGATTTAGAGGCTGTTTTTTTTTTTTTTTGCTCGACTGCAGCACAGCTATATTCTCGTCTGCTCGGCAGCAGGGGAAAAAGAAAAAGCCATGCAAAGCTCTCCACCGTATGGAAGAGGAGTCAGGGGCCTCTGCATTATTGATGAGGCTTTATATAGGCAAACAAAACTAAACGCAGAGAAGCTCGCAGCTCTACCTCCGAGGGATAGCGGTGGTGGGTTGGAGAGTCGGGAGTGTGGGGGAGGGAGTGAAGAGAGCCATGCAGTTCTCTCAACTTACTTATTGTATTTGCACAGTGCTGAGGCTTAGCAGGAGGGAGATAAAAAGACAGTTACACAATGCAATCTGGAAGCGAAGCTGATGTGCGTTGGAAAAACAACACCACTAAGAGGCTTATGGAGCATCTCACCTGGAAACGGATAAATGAGTGGAAAAAAATAAACAACATAAAACAAGATCGCGTCCTAAAAAGGGAGCGGGGTCAGGTATCGAATGATGAAATGAAACAACCACTTAAAGATTTGCAAAGTCGGAGGGGAATAAAATGAAATGAAGTAGCCGGCGTGAAGCAAATGAATTCACGCTGGGTGTGTGCGCGCACAACTGCATTATTGCGGGAATGAATAGGTATGGAGGAGCAGGAGACGGGGGGGGGGGGTCACTCGAACAGGAATGTATTTAAAAGTCAGCTGATGTGGTAAACTCCTCCCGACAGCCAATTCACGAGCATTAAAACAAACGGACGTATTTGTCTCAGCTCCTTTTGTGTCTGGAACTTGATTTGCTATTGATTGAGTCAGGTTTTTTGTTTTTGTTTTCTCCCCCCTTCCTTTTCCTGGATATAAGTTGGAGAAAAACCATTTAGCGGACAGAGACAGGCGCAGCGGGAGAGGAGGTGTGGAGAGATTTATTTCCATCCCCTTTTATATTTTAGGGTTGCTGCTGAACGTTGTTTTTCCCGGCTCGCTGGTGTAAAGTCATCGAGGACAGCTTCCAGCACTTGTTACACTGTTGGGAGTAAAAACACATGACAAACATCCTCTGCTCCAACGCCGGTCACAGAATCGGACAACTCAGCACCTGTCTGATTGCCACACGCACACACACACACACACACACACACACACACACACACACACACACTCAAGAAGGCGCCTCAATCCTCCTCTCAACACGGAAAATCAGAAGCTTCGAAAGTCACACACGAGTCTTGATCCTTTTATCAGACTTTCTGCAGGAAAGCAAACAGTGTCGCCTACGCAGTCAGATGATATCTGTATCGTTTATTTTGGCAAAGGGACATTTAGAGATCTGGCGTCGCATTCCATATCCTCTTATGCAGTGAAACGTCAAAAACGAGACTTGTTTATTGGAGCCTGCTGGGCCTCTTTCTGCACTGTACTGTAGTCATGTATTTTTAATGTGACAGCAGTATATCGTCCACGCCTCTCGGATGCAGACGCTTTGCCTGAGAAACGGCTGCGTCACGGCCGCACGCGTTTTACCCGAACCTCCGATTCAAGCAGAGTTGAGTGCGACGTACAACGGGGGTCAAAAAAGAAACCCTCCTGTACTGTTTTTGTTGGTTTTTTTGGTGCAGTTTGTGTGTGTTTAAATGCTCCAACAGACTCCACCTGAAATGAGTAAGACGCTGTTTGATAAACAAAGCGCTCCTGGACACAGATTGATCAAAGGCACAAAAAAATGCCACAGAAGCCATTTTTGTAGATATGCAAATGTTTATCATCTTTATCATTTTTTTCCGTTTCTGGTCAACTCCGTCACATTCAGTCCTTTTCTGACGCTTCTTAGGTTTCATTCTTTGGGGAGTACTTTTTTACCTCCGTTTATAACCCAACTTTGTCTATCTTCGGATTAAGTTTTTTTTTTTAATCTCACTTTGGATGTTTTTGTGTGGTACCGCCTCACGGTCGTTTCATGTTATGTTGTAATATGTCTCCTTTGTGCACATTTTGTCTGGGTTTTTTCGTCCTTTTTGTGGTAATTTCTCATCTCTCCACCATTGTTCCAAGTCTCATTTGCTCATTTTTAGTTGGGTTTACATGAGTTTGTGGTCTAACTGTGTCACCTTTCATGTTTGGTATCTATACTTATGTCTCTGGGATCATTTTGTATCTCTATGAGGTTGTTTTGATCCACATTCTTACATTTTTGTGTCACTTTGCGCTCGCCAGGTTTCTGTGTTTCAGCACTGTGGTCGTTTTTACTTCTCCTTCTGGCCTTTCTGTTTCGTGTTATTTTAGATCTGAGGGCTATGTTGGCATTTCTTTGTGGTCTTTTTATTCATATATTCATACATCTATTTGTTGCTACTCTTGAGGTTAAGTTGTATAATTTTGTTCCGTTTATCTCTCTTCAGGGATTTTTTTTTATGTCCCATTTGGTTGTATTTTTATATTTTACTTCACTTTAAGGCCCGATTAGTGTCTCATATGAGTCATTTTTGTGTATTTCTAATCATTTTGGTAATCTTTGCATGACTTTGTGGTGGTTTGCATTTGATTCTTGTCATTTTGTCTCACATTTCGCTCATATCAGGATTATGTTCATGTTTCTTCATGGTCACTTTGAATCTCTTTGGAGCAACTTTGAGTGTCTTTATTTTCATCTCTTTTGGGCCTGGGATAATACCAATGGAACGCATTAGTTTTTGGTGCCCCATGGCCCGATCTTCCAATGGCAATAAATCACACACGGAAGGAATGGTATCTCCATCTGTTATTTCCCAACCTTGCTTACATCTCTCTCGCTCTCTATGCCACACCGAGCCACTGCCTTTCTTTTCAAGGTAATAAAACGTGCAGCCTTTGCGTTGCCAAAGTAATTGTTCCAACTTAATGATCGTAATTGGATCCATTATCGCGGCTCTGCCATCTAATTTTACAACGCTGGGCTGTATTACCGTAGTCTATCGCGGGCTGCATATTTACCACCAGGCTACCATTATTCGCACCCCAGCGACGAGTGGAGGCAAACTGGAGCTGATTGTGTCCCGAGCACACAGACACAGAGATGAGCCTCTCACTGCAGCTGCTCCTCTGTCCTGGACGTTTATTGTTCTTATGTTTATTGTAATTAACATAGTTAATTACATACATCTGCATCGATAAGTTGCATAAGTTTGATAATCAATGTTTGATTTATTTCACGGGGCTTTTAAATGTCAACACAGACACCTAATGAAGCTTTTTCTAACCTGCCGTAGCTTTAGTTATGCCGCCATCCCGACATTTAGGTCGTGTTTGATCATTGAAACTCAGCGCATCTTTTCTTCACATGAGCGAAAACATTCCATTTGTTTCTGGGTTTATTTATTTTAACATCGTATGTATGAATTTACGTTGTCAGTGTTGTGTAAAATGGCGTTCCGCATGTCAAACAAATATTGCAACAACTTCAATGATTTGTTGTAAGGGGTGTAAACGAGGCTTGCGTGTCGGTTAGGTTTCTGTCATCCTTTTGTCTCTCTCACACGTTCTTCAGTCTACTCTCAGTTGCTCCAGCAGCATCATCGTTTAAGTTCCTAAAAATGTCTCGTCTTGCCTTGCGTTAAGCCCCC
Organism: Odontesthes bonariensis; assembly: GCF_027942865.1. Classification (NCBI taxonomy): domain Eukaryota; kingdom Metazoa; phylum Chordata; class Actinopteri; order Atheriniformes; family Atherinopsidae; genus Odontesthes; species Odontesthes bonariensis. The sequence goes on along the minus strand of NC_134516.1, from coordinate 13,649,901 downwards.
TGATCTGATCCATGTGGGATAACTAACCCTTGACCCTTCCCGTGTCCCTGACCAACTCTCTGGAAGCCCTGCTCCGGAGTCTGAGGGGGGATGGAGGGGTTATTCAGAAGCCACCCATCATCGCCCGCCTCTAACCTGCCTCTGCTTCATCTGCTAACGGACAGAAAGTAGCAATAATTTCTCTGTTTGCTTCTTATGTTCCTTTTTCAACAAGCACGCCTTTCACATTATGGTGGAGGTAAGAGCAGTTTATCTGAAGTTGAAATGACCAGTCCCCCTCCCCACCCCACCCCCACCCCCTCCCGACTTTTTGGGTTCAGAGCTTGACTCCATCTCTTGCCTTTTAAACAGTGTCTTGTTTACTCGGGTCCTAATACATTTATTTCTGCTACTCCTTTTTCTTTTTTTCTTTCTCTGCCTGAGTTCATTGCATGGATGGATGTCTGCTTTAGTCCCCCCCCCTGTCCCCCCCACGCTGACATGTATTGTGCATGGTGGAAAATAGCCTACACGGCTTTGAATGCAGCCCCCTTTTATCGGTATGAATGTCCACCTGTGATGTTTATGTAACATACTGTTTGTGATGTGACCCAGTTTTGAGAGCGGTGTCTGCAAGGCCGACGGTTTCCTATGTGGAGAGGCAGCCGAGGTGTCTGAAACTGAAACCGCAGCTTGCTTTTCCATCTCATACGCAGACTGAGGGGGAGTACAGATACATTTTGCATAAGTGGGAGCATTACCACTTATCTGGAATGTTTTTTCAAGTCAGAGGGGTTTGAATTACTAAAAGTACAAGAGGAACAAAACCCTTCGCAAATGTGCTTTGACTCAAAATGTATCAAACTGGAGTGGAAGCATGGCTGCAGACTTGATGACGATTCACATATATACTGTGTATATATATATATATATGACAAAAGTAAGGGAATAGCTCGCTGAAATAAAAACTTTCTGAAAGTTTAAACTGTGGCTTATTGTCACTTCAGGTTTGCTCTTTTGAAGGTCATGTCAACGAATTTTGTTTTTAGGTATGGCCTCGAGATTTTACAGCCACACCAGCGACAGGATGTGACCTTAAGATGTCAGAATGTCTGCTCTTTGTGTTTTTCTGCCTCAAAATCAAAGCTGACATTTTGATTTATCAACGCGTACTTCATTTGTGTTTAAACCGTGACTCAAACAAGCTAAACCTGGGCCCGAAGGACGTGTTTGGATGTGATGGACGAAGGCGTAACCCGATTAGGTCACAGGAGATGGTCGAGAGTCGAGAAGAACGGCGTGAAGCAGCAGATTCGGTTTTCCTGTTTCCTGTGGTCTGCTGACTAAGTGTAAATGCACCCACCCCCCCCATTGAAGGCCATGGCGCCCTGTGATCGGACAACGGATCCGGTGGCTCCCACGGGAGGGCCTGGCCTGGCCGGGGGCGGGCCAAAGCCTAAAAGGAAGACAAAGAGTTTCCAGTAAAAAAAAAAAAAACAATCCTGCTGTAACATGTTTTTTGATCAGATCATCAGGATTAGTCATAGTGAACATTCAGGACCTTGGTTGCTGCCAGGCATCTCTGTCACCACCCAGGAATTCACCTTTTTAGCCCTAATGATGGCTTGTTTTGTAGCTCTGACAAATGCTGCTATTTTGAGCCCCTTCAGGGATCAGTTTTATGTCTCCCATTTCCTTAAGCACACTTGATGAACAGCCCTTCCTCCTGGTGATGTTTGTGCTGACTACCGCGATCGCACCATCCTTACAGGCACCTCGTGGCACATTTCTTTTGTTGCGCTTTTGGAGACTTTGATCTCTCATTCTGGACTGACACAACACGTCCTTCGGTGACTCTTTAGATTCTTCAGATCGTTATCGGAGTTGAAAAGTTTTTGCTAGCGAGCACAACAACAGACAGGAATGTGTGCGCAGATCGAATCAGACAGCAACTCTTAATAGATGCTGCAAAATTGGCACCAAGGTAGTCCTTCGGGAACAAGCGTTGACCCATTTTCATTGACAGGTCATTCGTTGACGGGATATTCACAGATCCCTGGTATATCATCCCGGTAACGCTCTCCCATTTGCTTTTCCTGTCCATATTTAATTGCTCTTGAGACATATACAACACATTTTCTACATCGCTGATGGATAACAGCTGCTGCATTGTTGTGCTCCCCTATGCTTTTGTTGCTTATTGAGTTTGTAATCAAGGATTTACAGCTCATTTTAAAGTCCAAATGGATTTCACCATCTCTTTTACTGGACTGGAAACGCAGGCTTCAGCCCATTTACTGGATTACTCACATTTGATCCAAGAGTCCAAACTGAGAGAAACGCCTTAGTGTTGCTCTAAGGCGTCATTTCTGCCGAATGACAAAAAGGTCGCCAAGCATATTCAACGCGCAAAGTCTGGAATAACGGCGTCACAAGCCAGTGAATAAATCAACAAGGGTCATTCACCAAACTGCAAATCGGGCCGGTCTGATATCACGACGCTTTCTGATCACGAGCTGGTGGACTTCGGGTCACAAATTATCACCATAGTGCGCGAGATAGGAAAGTAGGGGAAACTTAATATCAGAAAAGTGAAGGCGAGAACATTCCAAACACTGCCCTGTTTACAAAAACAGCATTGGAAACAGATGTTTCCGTGAAACTGTAGAGTCTTTATTTTGGTGAGCACAATGTCGTTCGTGAGGATGTTTTGAAAGTTGCCACATTGAGCCCATTTTTTTTCCTCCTCTGAAATCCAGCCTGAGCACCACGGTGGGTAATTCTCCCCCGTCGTTTGGCCGCCGTTTGGTGTGAAAGCGCTGCGCAGACAGCAGGTCTGCCTCACAGCTCTCTGCTAGTCTAAGTAAACACACAAGTTCCCTCTCAAATCCTCCATTCCCTCCCCTGCACTCACCCTGGCAGCACATGGACGGCTTGCTCTGTATACCTCAAAAAAAAAAAAAAAAACAGCAAATAGCCCCCCCATGTCATGTTTTATTCTTTCAGGGCTTTTAGTTAAATAGGCCGACACGTAATACGACATGAAAGTGTAATTTCTGCCTCCAAAGAGTGTGTAAATTAGAGCGAGAGATGAACTTTGTACTACTTTATTCAAAGGCCAAAGTTCACGATCAGCTGTGATGCTTCCGCTCGGTGAAAATCAAAACTCACAAATGCTCCCTAAATTATATACGGTTTGCTTCTGTAGCCACAGTAATCCTGTCAGGACAGGTGGTAAAAGCCCAAAGCTGCTTCTCCCTCTTTTACTACTTGTGCACTTAAATGCTTTTTGGCGTCGGCTGCTAAGCAGCGACTCAGTTTATTCCTTGTTGCAGAAACTCTTGGACACCGCCGGTATTTGCCTTTAAGAGAGGTTGGGTGGCCGAAACCTCCCCAGTAAATTAAGCCCGAGGTAACATGCCTGTGCTGAAATCTTGCTTTTATTCCCCCAGCAGCCGAAGATGGCTCATAGGTGCGAGGTGTTTTCATCCATTGAGTCCTCTCTGGCTTGTGTCTGCAGCAAACCTTGTAACTGAAACCGGGGGCTTTTTTTTATTTTTTTATGGGAGGTTAGAAAAACAGACTCGGATTGAGAAGGGTGCACTTTTGATATATTATCGCTGTGTCTGGGAGGAGCCCGCAGGACACCCCCCCGAGGTCTCCAAGTTTGCTCCAGCTTATCAAGCGAAAACCTGAACATCTTGACACGGAGAGAGGTTTTTTTCTTTTCACTGACAGCCGCCACACGGTGGCTTGCAGGCAAAGTCGAGATTTTACAGCAGGGTATCTGGTTTCATCAAAGGCCATCCGTCATGTGCTCCTCTTTCTCCTCTACCTTTTATTCTTTGGAAATGTGACTCCCTCGCTGCATGCTTCTTTTTAACCCCCCCCCCCCCCCCCCCCCGGTCTCATCTCTGTATCTGCTTGCCCTTCGTCCTTCTACGAAGTCACATGTGAAAGTGATCAGCTTAATCCCGATCACCAGCTGTGTTTAACCTACTTTAGATTTGGAATGCTCAGATTCCTTGCTTTGGCTTTTGTTTACATGGCTTTAGCATGACCACGGGACACATGGGGGGGACGTTTGACCTGCCGGGGGGGGGGGAGAAGCCCTCGTCACGCACGAGGGCTTCTCCATGTTTTTTATTTAAATATCAAACCCGTCTGTTATGTGCTACATAGTCTCATAAGTTATACTAAGAGCTCAGATTGTAATCGGCTTGTTAAGGCTATGGCTCGTTCACGGTCATTGTTAGGAAAGGCCAGGTGATGCAAATCTGAAAGCTTCAGAGAGTCTCGGCAAGCCTTAACCCAGCATTCAGCAGCGATGAGCTCTTACACGCAGCTGCCAAACACTCTGAATATTAGAACAACTGATGCCTATTAAGTAAGACTGTAAAGAGGCCAGTAAAACACTTCATGCCGCAGTTTATTATGTAATTAAGAAATGGTCGTTAATATGAGCCGCAGTGGTCAAGCTGAGGTCTGAAAGAGAGTTTTTAAGTCCGAGTGGGTTCACGTTACTCAAGTGATCTGCGATGAAGATGTGCTCCTCACAGACCTTTTCCTCGCTGAAAGTCAGTGGGCAAAGCTCGGAGGAGCAATACTTCCAAGACGGTACAACGGTGTCAGAAAAAGAAGAAGCTTTTTGTAGAGAAAAAATTAACAAAAATCTCTCAAACAAGAACTGAAAGACTTAAGCAGTTAACGGCTTTTTCCTTTTTGTTTGTTTGAAACTGTAAAAGAGGATTAAAGAGAGAAAAGAGGTCGTCTTGGTTAAAATACAAAACACATATGTATTCTGAGCAGTGAGATTAGCGCACTAATCAAGCCTTAAGTCATAAAGTCATTGCATAGGTATTCTGTAGCTCGCTGGAAATCCAGATTGACTATCTTTAAGCTATCCCTCGGCTGCTCATTTGATTCCAACTGGCAACCTTCCTGTTACAGCCCCGCTCCTCCAAACTCAAGCAAATGCAGCCCCGAAGGGTTTAATTTAATTTACAACAAATGGATCCAAACCACCGTGGGGTCCGTTGTGTCCTCGCCGCCAAAAAAACTTCACAGTGATGGAAGCGCTGAACGCGCAGCACCCAAACTGAACTCTCACAAGAACAAACTGCAGAAATGTGAGATAAAGCAGCGAGGCGCCACGGCTTAAAAGACAAAGGGGCTAAAGACAGAGTGTTGGCAAAATAATGACAGGAGGGCATCATCCCATAAAAGCGGGTGTATAAATATGAGTCTTAAGATGTGAAGATGAGAGGGATTCTGCTGGCCTAAGCTTCTCGGGATCGTTGTCGCTGGGCCAAAAGCCCGGTCACGTTCCGTGTGAACCTGTGCCGCTTTGACGCTCTTCTTCAAAACTTCAAAAAAGAAAAGTAACATCTCCCTTCGTTTCTGTTATTCCTCTTTTCTGCAGGATCCGGGACCTTCGCCCCCGTCCCCCATGTTGGGCCACAAGCCGCTGCAGCTGATCGAGGTGAAAGCCAGGGGGCGCTTCGGCTGCGTGTGGAAGGCCCAGCTGCTGAACGATTACGTGGCCGTGAAGATCTTCCCGATTCAGGTTTCAAAATCTGACAAACATTTTTTTTTTTTAATCAGTTCTGGCGCGAGGGCACAACTAACGTCTCCGCCTCTGCGCTCCTGTGTAGGACAAGCTGTCTTGGCAGAACGAGTACGAGATCTACAGCGTGTGCGGCATGAAGCACGAAAACCTCCTCCACTTTATCGGCGTGGAGAAGAGGAACAACAACCTCGACCTGGAGCTGTGGCTCATCACCACCTACCACGACAAGGTACACTGTCAGGGAAGGAGATGGACCACCAGCAAACGCCCCAAATGCGTCCTTTTTGTCTATCCTAAGTCTTGCAATCTGATAACTGGTCATTCTCAAGCGTGTTTTACTACAGTAGTAAAGAAAACGGCTGACAAACCCGCCTGATATCTCACGCTGACCAGCTTGTTTGTGTCTAAATCGGCACAGTAACAAAGTTCTATCAGTGTCTCGCACTGTGTGCTTTTTCTGTGCAAATATTAAAAAATTCAGGGCAGCCACACTGGAAAAAATGCCCCTCCAAAAATAAGTAAGAAAAACAACAAATACAAGACGTTTTTGCTTGAAATAAGCATAAAAATCTGCCAATGGAACTAGTGAAAATCGGCTTGTCAAGATTTCTTGAAATAAGATGATATTTGGGACTTTTGAGATGAAAGTGATCTTGAAATTAGCTTAAAAACCTCTTCAAATGTCAAAAAAAGCTTGTTTCATATGAAATCCGACTCAAAACAATTTGTTTTCAAGACTTTTCCATTTAACAAGATATTCCAGATGTATTGTCTTCAAACAAGTCCCTATATATGTCTGAAATAGAGCTTGTTAGGCAGTTGTGTCTTATATTAAGTGTAATGAGATATTTTAACTAGAAATGAGACAAATATACTTGGTAAGACTGATTTTTTTTTCCAGTGCAGTTATGAAGTTGGTCAATTTTCTTTAACAAAAGGGGGGAAATAAACCTTTCTTCTTGACACCTAAGGAGTTTATTCATACTGGCAACACGCCGCACATTAAGCTTCCGTTTTATTTTGTTTTTCTCTTCGAGTCTTTCTCATGCAGAGAAACTGGGCTCGAGCTCTTGTCTGTCCCCGTTGTGGCATTTGGGTCTTTAAGTGCTGCTGTGTTTTGAGGGTCATTACAGACGGAGTGGAGAGTGATTTCTATACGCCTCGCTTGCCTGAATTTCCCCCCGCCAGGCCCAAGTTGTGAATCTAGGTGCTTAAGAAGCCTGTCTTGTGTAAAGAAAGGTTGAAAAATTGAAGGTTGTGGGGTGTGGCGTTGAGGCAGCAATCCAGCTCTCGGCAAGCCACTTAATCCTGGAGGAGGCTGCAAGTGCATCTCTGATTTGAAGAGGCTCTCAAGAGGAAATAACATTGGAGAACTCGTTTTTTTAACGGACATGCAACCAGTAATACATTGTGAATGTGTGATCTTCAAGCTTCAACTTCTCCTCCTTTGCAGAGCAGATGTCAACATTTTTTTACACCTACAGCTCAGCTTTCTGTTGCTCTGATTGCAGAGTTCAGCGTCTCCTCCTGTGCTGATTTATGCCTCCACCTTTGATGCATCCGAGCAGCTTTCTGCATTAAGACTTGAAGCAGCCGCATGCACAGACTTGCTTTAAAGGCTCTCCAAAAACTCCCTGTGTTTTAATCTTCTCATATATCTGTACGGTGTGTGAATATTAAAGGCTGCCTTTCAAAGGGATATTGACTGATTGGTAACACGAGAGAGAAGAAAGAGCGCCGAATTTATGCGGGTTCACAAAGACACACTGGAAGGTATTTATCCTGAAGCAGAACAATGAGACTCACCTCCATCTGTTGGAGCTGCCTGACCTCTAGTGGTCAGTCCCTCTAACTGCTTCTGTCTTTGGCTCCGGCAGAAGTGACCTTGCGTGATACTCACATAAATTATATATGTAAGATGTAAGATTTCATAAAGATACTCGTCTTTGACTGCATAAGAAGATAAATAAAAAAAAAAAAGAAATAGACTCTGTAGCCTCGGATACCGAGATCTGACGGAAGATGAATCGCTGCGAATGAAACCGCTACAATGCTGCTTTGCTGGTAAACTGCTACAAGATCAGTAAACAACGATAAAAACCGAGATTAAAGATCAGTGATCAAACAGATAATGAATCTAGTCGATCAGAGCCCCGTTCTTCACAGAAATGTGCTGGAAGTTGTTGGTTACTTTACTTGGTTAAAAAAAGCGTCTGATCACCCTGAGATGAAATGTTCCACCCCAGGAGTCGATTTCAAGTCCTTTTATCTTCTCTTCAAGCACAACTTGGATACTGGTTGTTATTAGTTTATCATTGAGTCTGGCCTGAGCAAATTTACATTTGTTGGTAATATTGTCGTTGCCATGGAAACATTGCACTCTAATGAGATGTGGGAGTCATTACAAAGCACCCCCTCTCCCTATATTTACTTCACTTTATTTAGTATTCTTTGACTGTTGGTTATGTTCAGTATTTGTACATAGTAGTGTTATTTATGCGCCTTTGTGGACTGCGCTGCTTCTTCTATCATATGTGTCGTCATTTTGGTTGAACTGTGAACGAATAGAATTTATAAAACAGATGTATCTCCTTCATCGTGAAGTGCATTTTTTTTTCAAGCAGAATCAGGACACTCTTTCCTCTTCTGTCCATCAGGGCTCTCTGACAGACTACCTGAAGGCCAACGTGGTGTCCTGGAACGAGCTGTGCCACATCACTCAGACGACGGCCCGCGGCCTGGCCTACCTGCACGAGGACATCCCGGGACACAAGGACGGTCACAAGCCCTCCATCGCTCACAGGTACGCCGTGGACGAGTCGTTTTTGATTCGTTTTGGTACTTTCGTGCCCTCCGCTTTCGGATCTCTTCGACTCAAGGTGTGTTTTTCTTTTTGAATCTCAGGGACATTAAGAGTAAGAATGTGCTTCTGAAGAGTAATCTTACAGCCTGCATAGCTGACTTTGGCCTTGCTCTGAAGTTTGAAGCTGGGAAATCAGCAGGGGACACACACGGACAGGTAGGGTTTCCCCTTCCTGTTTTTGCCCACATCGCAGCTTATTCCTCAGTTCTTTTTCTGTTCTTATTGACGCTGGCGTTTCTCTCCTGATGCTGACCCCTTTGCTTTGATCCTGCAGGTTGGAACGCGGCGCTACATGGCTCCGGAGGTCCTGGAGGGGGCCATCAACTTCCAGCGCGACTCCTTCCTGCGTATCGACATGTACGCCATTGGGCTGGTCCTCTGGGAGCTGGCGTCGCGGTGCACTGCAGCCGACGGTGAGAGCAGCGCTCCAAAAGCCTGGTTTCATGTCTTTCTGTAAACATGTCGGTTAATGTTGGACGTGTGTGCACGTTAACAGGCCCTGTGGACGAATACATGCTCCCCTTTGAGGAGGAGATTGGTCAGCAACCATCTCTGGAGGACATGCAGGAGGTGGTAGTGCATAAGAAGCTGCGGCCCTGCCTTCGAGACTGCTGGCAGAAACACACGGTGAGCTCTGAAAAGATTCTCTCTAAACAACGCTGATTTACTCTGCTTGTTGTTCAGTATTTGTCCACAATCGATGACAAACTAAGCCTGAAGCAAGACTTAGCTGAACATGAAAACATTATTAAAAAATGTTAAGAAAGGTTTTCATGCATTTGAGATTAAATTAATTAGTTAGAACTAGGGCTAAAAACTAGGAACTAAAATGTTAAATCTAATTAATCACATGATTTCCCGATTAATCACATTTGTACGTAAAATCCAAAAATAATTCAAAAGTAGTGTATAGCTTTTAGGCATTTGGTTTTATTTTAAATGTGCTGCCATATGAATGAAAGTGCCATAGCATTTGTTGTGCAAACACACTTTTAACATCAGCATCTTTCTGTGGTTTTTATGTAGAAGGCTCGCTCCACTGTCTGTTTCCTTGAATGACTTGCTGCTATCAGTTGTGTGTGTTTGCCTTTAAGTGATATTTTAGACTGGAACTACTACGCTGAGAAGACAATTCAACTTGGCAGTGTTTACAGATGACTTTGGTTCTGTCGACTCCGCCGTCTGGAAGAACTTTAAAATGAAAATGGCCGAGTAAAAGTTCCGTACCCTTCTCCATGTTTGGTGGATCCGCCAATTACTTTGTTTTCCGGTTCCGCAGCAGACAGCAACAGACTTTTACAAAATAAAAGCCTGTGAGCAACAGACTTTTACAATAATAAGATGAATAATAAAACCTGCGCTAATGCTTGTTAAAATATTTGTCTGCGTTAAATAATCAATGAGTTAACGCGATAATAACGAGTTAACTCGCCCAGCCCTAGTTTGAACCTTTAAGTAACAGATGCAAGTACAAAGAAAATGCTTTTATGTGTCTATACAGATGGCTTTTATTGTTAATCAATGGAAATTTAAGATTTGATGCCAACGACACACTCCATAAAAGTTGGGCTAGGGGCAGGAATACCATTGTGTTCCACCAGCTCTCCTTTTAAATGACACTTTCTGTCATTTATGCAACCCATATCATGGAATTCTGCTCTGTAGATGTTGAAAGACCAAACATCTTTTACAGTTTTGCATTAAAACAAGTTTTTGGGACCTTATGGATGATCACTGATGGAGTGTGGCAGTAATGGTGACCCCTCCTTGTTTGGAAAGACTGAGCCTTTGGTGGGTGCTCCTTTTAAATCCCATTTCGGCATCCTCGCCGATTAATCTGCTGAAGGTAGAATCTTCCAGATCTGTTCACATTTTCAAGATGCAACGATGTCGGTCAGAGAAGACAATCGAAATTGTTTCTTTGGACTTAAAGTGTCTGTTAAGTTGGAGCTCAGATTAATTGAAAAGACAAGACAGAATGATTGAATCTCTGATTGGTGTGCCTGTGTCCCTCAGGGTCTGGCCATGCTCTGCGAGACCATCGAGGACTGCTGGGACCATGAGGCCGAGGCCCGCCTGTCCGCCGGCTGCGTCGAGGAACGCATCAGCCAAATGCAGCGCCAAGCCCCCATCATCGGCCCCGAGGAGATCGTCACCGTGGTCACCATGGTGACGAACGTGGACCTCCCACCCAAGGAGTCCAGCTTATGATCAGCCAATCAACCCGACACCCGGATGAGCTAACGGAAATCAACACGAGGAGATAAACAGCCAACCCTGGTCGGTTGGCTCAGTGTGTTTTTTTTTTTTTTTTTTTCCTCCTTTCTTTTCAAGTTTGTCTTCTTTTCTCTTCCTCTTTTTTTTTTTTTTGTCTTTTCTTGGTTCCTTTAAGTGCGGGCCGCTACTCGCGTTCAGGAAACACCCTGCGCCCACCTCACCACATCAGTCGACACCCACCTCATTTTGATACGTGTGCTGAGGAATCTGAACGCGCCCCCCCCCCCTCCCCCCGTCGAGACTCTCTCATACCGAGCGGACGATTCAGGATACGACGTCGCTGAGTGACAGTGCTGACACGCAGGGACGACGACACCCAACAAACACTTTTATCATGTATTGTTTTTCTATACACACACACAATCTCACACACACGCACGCACACACAGGAGGGCGACCCGCTCTGCTCGGATTTCTACGCACAGAGAAGATCCCCCCGCAGAGACTCTCGGCGCATTTTAGTGTTCAAAAAAAAGAAGAAGAAAAAACCCAACAAAACTAAGAAAAAAAAGAAAAGAAAAAAAAAGACGAGCACCTGGCTCTTGATACATTTTGCTGTTTTCTTGTGTGCGTTCTTTTGAAGAAACGACTATCGTTCTGCCAATAAGCAACGGCTTCTGAATGTTTATAGTGTAATGCTGCTGTACATAGTGTATCATGGACCCAGACAACTTGGTAATCAAGCTTATTTTAAAGGGGTTGAAGGGGTGGGGAGGGAGGGAGGGGGGGTCCATTGTCAAACATTACGACGATAAAAACCATAAACCTCCTTCAACCAGGTATACCTCAGTTCAGATGGACACAGTTTAAATCAGTCCCTCTCCCTTCTCACAGTCATAGCTCACAAACCTCAACTCTTCATCAGGCGACCTGCTGTCAATCACGACGCTCAAGGGTAACGGAGTAGAGCCACTCATCGACACACGTGGCCACACCCTCTCAAAGGTTTAACCCCCCCCCCCCCCCCCCCCCCCCCCCCCCCCCCCCCCCCCACCCTCTCTATCATGTAGTTTTGCCCCTATTGATTTGATAAATTGCTGGTTTTGTTTGACAGTGGGATGACAAAAAAAAAAAAAAAGTTACCATTGTCGTTGATCTTTCTTCATTTGATCTTATTTTGGGTTTGCGTGTCAGCCGCCGATGAGCTTCACTTTGGAACTATCAGAGCCGAGATGTCAACCCTGTTGGCGTTGGTCTTTTTCCCTTTTTTGTGAAATCAAGTCACGTGTTGTCAGACTCGAATTGGAAGAAGCAGATTGGCTAAACACGTCGCCGTGTGTTTCATTATTTTGTCGGCGGTATCAGATTTTGAAGTTCACTTCGCAGCCCTCTCTGTATTTAGCTGAGCCAGCTTTCTTTTAATTGATTGCACACATCTTTTTTGGGGTTTGTTTTTTTTTTTTCGTACTATCAAGAGTTTCTGCTCTGTTTTTGATACACCTCAGAATCTTTGCTACTCACCACCCCCCTCCTCCTCCTCTTCATCCTCCCGTCTCGAGCTGGAGTACCTCCTCGCTTGCCTCGTCTCGTAGCCGTGCCGTCGTGCTCATGAATCTAACAGCAACTGGTCAAACTTTGGGTGTTTATACGGCCCCCCCATGTCTGAAAACTAAAGTTAACCTGGTCAGCTCTGATCACGTGTCTCTGCTGCTTCAAATCTAACAGCAGCCGTTTTTTAGGTTGACTTTTTTTTGGTGAATTGTGCAGAATGACATTCGACTTCTGAAAACCTTTATCGGCATCTCATGCTTCTCTCAAGCCCCAGAAACCAAGCAGTTGGTGCAGTTAAATGTCCCTCCCGCCGAAACTAACCAAACACGGCAAGTTTAGATCAGCTGAGACGAGGATCTCTTTCATCCTGGTGCCATTTCTACTCATCCATACTAGTTACTCTCGTAGATGTCAGGCAAAACGGATGTATCTGTCACTGCTGTGACGTTTTTTTTGAGTCTTTATTTTCTCTTGAGTGACGTTGAACACTGGTGCCGACAAGACCTGCAGTCTCTCCTCAAGCTTTGGGGGCGTTTCCGTGGTCGCAGTTTAAAGTCAAAGGTGAAACATGACGAAACTTCTCCCTGCCCAACCCATCTCACGTGCTTTCACATAAGAGTGCTGTGCATTTTGAGAAGACGCCGTATTGTAATGACGGTGGAGAAAAAGAGCCAAGTTAGGAGGAAAATTCAACCGGCTTTGTATTGAATAATCAAAATGAACTGAAGGACATTTTCCCCATCAAACAACCCGGGAGGGGGCATCCTCGGAGCGAGTTTGAGATATTATTTCTCCACATGCTTCTGCAACAACACAGCAAACCTGAAGGAAGTTGAAGCCATCATCTTATTTACATACTGTAGCACGAGAACAATATTTGCATTTGTTGCTTCCTTTTGCTGCTGCCGCTGTTTTCTTCGAACCAACGGCTCTTCCATAGGCGTAGGAACCATGTGGGGAGGGGGGGGCGTGTCCCCCCCAATGTTAAACTCATTCCTACGCCTTGGGCTCTTCACCCGCAGCCATCTTCCAAAGGTCCTCGTGAGGCTTTACCAGTCAGGAACGATCAGTACTGCAGACCCCAGCAGCCCTTCAATAAGCACTACCTCACTCGCAGGGATTTCTTTTGGGGTCGAAAAGTGTGGCGAATAAACCAAAATCGGAGCCATTTTTCCCGCAGTGGGAAAACTTTCTCAAAAATGTCGACGGAAAAAAGCTTCGACTTTTCAGCCATTTTCCCCCCCAGAAAGTTTCTCCTGGCTGGAGCCGTAAGGAGGATAGAAAGGAAGTTTCCTTGTTTTCACCGTGACAGAACAGCAGAGAAACGCCAGTATTATCCTCTTTTTTTTTTTTTTTTTTTTTTTGTTAAATTTCAAGGTTTGCGCCCTCAAAATGCAAAACCTGACCAGTATTTCAACAGCTGAGTGGATCGTTGGTGGCCAAAGTCACGTCAGCCGCTGCAAACTTCTTCTCTTCTTTTTCTTAAAAAGAAAAAAAGTCTACACGTGCCAGAGTGTGAGAGATTCGGTTTGAGTTTAAACTGCGTTCAGGAAACCGACCCCAGCCGACAAAAACACCATTCAGGGATTCAGTACTATGCTTTTCTAAGTTCTAGCGAGTTATATGCAACCAGTGCCGCAAACTACCCTACTCCTCTGTAGGATCAGCTGCAGGAGTGACTTTCAACACACACACACACACACAAATAATTGTAGCATTTTTTTTTTTTTATTATTATTTTCTTTTTATTAACCTTGATCTTGCATATTGATATGTTGTATTTATTTTTTAATTTACTGGCCTGAGGTTTTCGGGGATCAGAGCTCAGGTGCGACTCAGAATAAAGTTGTACGAGTTGGCACGGACTAATGGTTGTTGTTGTTGCAGGGTGGGTGGGTGGGTGATTGGGGGGGGGGGGGGGGGGGGTTGTGGGCGGGTTATAATTCAGGAAACACTTTCATCGATTCAAAAAGAGAAGATATAAACTGTAACACGCTTCTTTCTATTCAGTCTATGGACAAACGACCGAGAATGAATGTTCTACAGGCTCCTGGATTCCATATATAGTGTGTGTACTTTGATGGATTGAGCCCGGCCCCGTGTAACTTTAGAGGGCTTTGCGTTTGGCTGGTGTCGTGTCATTGTGCCCTGTCCCGTAGAAAACCGTAAAAGCAGCACATCTGTCCATCCATTCACGCAGCTCTTGGTGAACAACCAAAATAAAAAAGATTTTAAGAAATTCTCCTAGTTATACTCCCCAAAAAGCTCCTCAGCCTGTTGGAAGCATTTCAGCTTATGCGAAAAACATTTCCTGTCTCTGCTCGCATTGATCAAATTGTTCCTCGAACACTTTGTGAGTGATTGTGGACGATCTTGTCCGCCGTTTAACCAAACAAATTGCCTGGTGTGTGCAATCACCCACCAGGCCCTGCTGAGTCTTGTCACCTAAAGGTGCGTGAGTGGATCTTCTCAGCGTGCAGGCTTTTGCCATTTTCTACCACGACTTCCTCCAACCCAGCATCACACATTGCTGTGCATATAAACTACCAGTGAAACATTTGTGTCTTGTTGCCCCCCACTATTTTAAGCAGTCTAGGATCTGTACAGACATAAATACCTGTATTGACTATATACTCTGAGCTGAATCTTTATAAGTGCGTGTTGAACTTCAGTGTTTCCTCTACATCCATTTTGTGTTTTGGCTCAGCGGAAAGTGCCCCCCCCCACCCCCCTTAACGTGCGACAAATAACTCAATTTTGAGCTTTGCGTCAGCTGAAAGCCAGAAGCTCACTTGTAAATGGTCCCGAGAAGCACTTAGAATTCATGAAAATGTGGAGCGTTCGGCCTGAGGCGTTCCTCAAGGAGCCTGTTCGGATCCCCTAATGGTTGCTCTCAAAGAGCAGTTGCAATACTCCCCCCGTGTGATAGTACAATCATCCGCTACAGGTATTTCATTCCAGCATCTCAGTCTCTTCCTTTTCCCTCTCTTGGTAAGAATTTTAGAGGAAACATTGAACTGCAGTGACCTCTCCGCTGAGACTGAAAAGTCTGGTTGCCAGGCCTGTGATTTCTACGGAAGAAAAAAAACAAACACTACAAGCGTTTTTGACCCCACATTTCTCAAGACTTCAGAGCGGCAGCGCTGACCTGAGATCTGCAGTCTCTCGTGATGACGACGATTATTGCTGATGAACAGGTTGACCTCTTTCTCTTTTTGTTCATTAAACTTCAGCCGGACGTATTAAAAAAAGGAAGAAAAAAATTCTATAAAGGTGCAAATGTCTTGTTGCTTTACTCCTGATACATGTGACTGTAAAGTTTCCTGTTACTGACTAGAAAAATGTGAAAACGGAAAGAAACCCAGGTGTGATATTTTTCAAACTGGAAAAGTTATCGTATGAAGTGGACGACAAGTGTCCTGCTGGGTTTCCTCAAGCAGGAGTGAGTCTTTACCAGCCTGCAGAGAAAAGAGGAATCCCTTTGAAGAATAGACCTCCCCCCCCCATACATTATCACAGAGGAGACGAGCGATCCCCTGATCAGCGCTGCGGCTCTTGGCTAACGTTGGCCAAACCATGGTTTTTATCAGCTGAAGTGATCCACGTGTTGTAAATAAATGTGTTTTTAGATTGTGAATGTTCATGTTGTTCTTCTTGTGTCACATTGACTTGTCTTGACATATGCAGTTAAGAATGCTTTCAAAGGTCATTTGGTAACAATTCAAGGGGGAAAATAAGACTTTTTACCACCCCCCTCAACTCAACTGTCATCTGACAGCTTTTGTTGTTAAATATGTAAAATCTCACAATTTATATGATTTAGAAGTGTATTCCTATATTCAAAGAAGAACCGAACACTTTCTTTACATTCCAGTTCTGATGAACAATTAACGCTTTATCACGCTTTATCTCCTCATCAACTGTAGCCTGCATTCCCACAGGCGCGCACACGTGGTTACTAACGCAATATTAAATAGGGGCGATCACATTTGTTGTTTGGTATTTCTTATTAAATGCATCTCAAACATGCAATTAAAATAAATATAATTATTTAGAAGGGCTGTATGCATGGTTTGCGTGCGCAGGGACAGGGGCAGCGCGAGCACGTTGGGGGTGTTTAGTTGCCTTATTTAATTACTGGAGAGTCTGCACGCGCGTTCTATCCGCGGGAATCAGCATCATGTTTCATGTTCAAGCCTTCCCCTCCCATTTATTATAATGTGAGCTGAGCCCGCTCACGCCCGTGCAGGGAATAGGCTGTTCTATTTTCAAGTTGCACTGAGCACTTATCCGGACACCGCGCGGGCACGACGCTTTGATGTGAAAGGAAGAATCTGTTTTCTTGTTGATTTCTATCCATTTCGGACTGAACACGAATGCAGATGCAGACCCGTGCTTGCTGTGTGTAAACGAACCGAACACTTGCTTTACATTCCAGTTTTCCAGTTTTTGACAAACAGTTTCAAATGTGCTGTCACGCTTATCTCCTCTGCAACTGTAACCTATTTCGTCTCGCCGTCATATCGTGCATTTCCACAGAGGCGCGCACACTGTGGTTATCAACTCACTATTATTTTTTTTTATTGTTATCGATTGTTAAGAAGTGTTGTTTGTTTGTTTTATCTTTTTTCATGGACTCAAATTCCTCCTCCATATCAGAGTGGCCTGAATTTGAATTAAATTCCCGGACTGAGAAAATGGCCCACCCCGGCCCTGGCTCTATATGATTTCAACGTTGTTTCAATGATAATGGAGGGTGCGAAATGTTGTAGCATCAACATCAGAGTTCCACGTTGATTCAATGGCTTTATTGTTGACAGCGGGATGTTGATTTAACATCGTTTCAATGACTATTTGCTATCTGGAAAATGCTGCCAGATGTCAGGCTTTTAGACGATTGAAACATCGAGAGCTTGTTAGTTGATCAGGTTATGGTTTATAATTATGATGCATGGCTTTATATCGGCTGTTCTTTGGCTCAACATGACGTGGCCTGTCATGTCATGGCGTTTCTATATGTGTGGACACATCAGCTGCTGCAGGTTAATATCTCCTGAACGATTTTGATATCACTTTTTAAGCGCTAATAAATTGGCAAGTTATCATGGAAATCCGTCTCACGCACACGTAGCCTACTTGCGTGCCTGCGTCTGGAAAAGCCATGGAAACAGAACGTTCGATCACCTATAAAAGGCCGCTGCGTTCTTTACTTCCTTCCTTTTTACCTGAACTTGGACTGAACATCCACAAAGCTTTGGTAAAAAACCTGCTCGGCCTTTTATTGCTGAAAAAGTTGGAAAATCACCGAAAGAAGAAGAAAAAAGTCAACCTGAAATGATGCCAGCACACGGAGAGGAACACCTGGTCGGAAGACTGCCTGGTGAGCAAAATGAAATGAATGTTTTTCCTTCATATCAATGATTTATTTAATTAGAAATAACTAATTACCCCAAAATAGGAATATTGTCTGTTATGGCACTTAAAGGAGCCATCACTTTTGTGGATATAAAGGTTGTGGAGACATAGAAATTCTCCAGTTTGGCAACATCATTGGTTTACACTGTAAAGTTTCTGGATGTAGCATAAAGTTGATTCGCGTTTATTTGAATTCCCGGGAAAAGTGAAGAATGTTATGGCCTAATGGCGGTTTAGTGATTTAAAAAGAATGTTATTTTTTGGTCGAGAGCATCTGTTTTGTCCAATTTTGTCTCACAAATTTAGAAAACAAAATGGCGACTTAGAGTTTTTTCATAAAATGCTCTGAATGCATTTTTTTGTTGTCGTTGGTCACTATGGAAACTATGGAACTATTAAAATAAGCCTTCTGAACAGACGTCAGAACGTCCCGGCGTCAACCAGCTGAGTTTACGTGATAAATTAAATTTCACTTTGTGGTCTGTTTTTATCAAAATACACAATAATTGGATCTGTTATAAGTGAGCAAACAGCTTTTTGTGCCTCCTCTACTCATTTTTGTACTGATGAAAGTCATTTTATTTTTGTACATTCACCCCGTTGCCGTGTTTTTTTTTGTTTTTTTTTAAACTTCTGCCTTCCTTTGAACTTGTTTCATCTGGGCGTTGTGTTGTTTTTCCCTCTAAAAAATAAAATGCTTTGGGTTGTTCAAAATGAAGTCCCCTATATTTATGCACTATGTATACTGTTTGTGTTGAACCAAATAAGTTTTATTTCTAAGCTAAGACAAATTTAAGTGTTTTAACTCTGAGGTGATGGTGCATGCTGCATGTCTGGTACTGGCGTTCTCGTGTGTGTGTATGTGTGTGTGTGTGTGTGTGTGTGTGTGCGTGCGTGTGTGCGTGTGTGTGTGTGCTTATCAAACCGGTTGCAAAGTCGAGTCTTATGTGAGCTTCCTGCATGAGTTGTTGCCTGTCAGGTCACTGGCTGGTGTACTTGTTTATGTGTGTGTGGTTTTTTTCTTCGCTGTTCTCCATGTTTCGTGGTTGTGCTAGAAAAACGTTTCAAATCCTAAGAATCTGCGTTGTTGGTGGGGTTTTTTTTTAAGCGTATATATCCTAGAGATGCAGTTCTCAATTTAATCTGCTTCAACCACATGAACATACGCACACTTCTGATAAAGAACTATTTACATGTGGTGTTTCAGCACATCCTTTAAAGAGAAGTACTAAAATGTTTGCAATTCAACTTTCTTTCTCGCAGGTCTTGGCGACATCGGAGAGCGTCCTGCAGCTGAGGGATTCCCCGAGCTGCCCCGCATCATCGATGGAGATGACGGTAACAGTCTCGTTATCTATGTCTCCTCAGATGATGAGAACGTGCTGGGAGGTCCTGTTGGTGTAGTTTATCATGATGATGACTTCCCTGACGTCCCTTCTTGGTTGGTAGCCGATTATTTTGAGACTTGGGGTATTGTTGATGTAGAGGACTCTGTTACAGAAAGCTGTTCTAGTGAGGGCTCAGTGTACTCGATCTCTGAGGGAGAAGTTTGTTGGTCTGATCTAGAGGAAAGCGATACAGAGGACTCTGTTACAGAAAGCTGTTCTAGTGAGGGCTCAGTGTACTCGCCCTCTGAGGGAGAAGTTTGTTGGTCTGATCTGGAGGAAAGCGATGTAGAGGACTCCGATTGTTCCGCTTCTGGCCTTGTAACCTCCAGAAAGAGGAGCAGGGAGGAAAGCGAAGAATCGCAGCCCGATGCCAAGAGGCCGAGGAAGAGTTGTGAGTAGAGCTTTGGAGAGGAGCAGTTCTCTCCAAAGCCACCTCCCTCAACCTCTGGCCTCAGCTTCCCACAGAGTCTAGGCTGGGATGTTAAGAGGGCGAGACAAAAGTTGTCATCCAACGCCTTTAGGAGGTAACTGGAGTCTAGCTGGACTGGTAATGCCTTAGGTAGCGTCTTGCACCAGGGTCTTTCTTTATCCGGTCTCTAGATTTTGTTCTTTTAAACTTTAGGAGGTAACATTTGAGTCTAGCTGGACTGGTAATGCCTTAGGTAGCGTCTTGCACCAGGGTCTTTCTTTATCCGGTCTCTAGATTTTGTTCTTTTAAACTTTAGGAGGTAACATTTGAGTCTAGCTGGACTGGTAATGCCTTAGGTAGCGTCTTGCACCAGGGTTTTTCTTTATCCGGTCGCTAGATTTTGTTCTTTTAAACTTTAGGAGGTAACATTTGAGTCTAGCTGGACTGGTAATGCCTTAGGTAGCGTCTTGCACCAGGGTCTTTCTTTATCCGGTCTCTAGATTTTGTTCTTTTAAACTTTAGGAGGTAACTGGAGTCTAGCTGGACTGGTAATGCCTTAGGTAGCGTCTTGCACCAGGGTCTTTCTTTATCCGGTCTCTAGATTTTGTTCTTTTAAACTTTAGGAGGTAACTGGAGTCTAGCTGGACTGGTAATGCCTTAGGTAGCGTCTTGCACCAGGGTCTTTCTTTATCCGGTCTCTAGATTTTGTTTTCTTAAACTTTAGGAGGTAACATTTGAGTCTAGCTGGACTGGTAATGCCTTAGGTAGCGTCTTGCACCAGGGTCTTTCTTTATCCGGTCTCTAGATTTTGTTCTTTTAAACTTTAGGAGGTAACTGGAGTCTAGCTGGACTGGTAATGCCTTAGGTAGCGTCTTGCACCAGGGTCTTTCTTTATCAGGTCGCTAGATTTTGGAAGACAATATTTTAGAGCGGTGTTTTACATTGGGCAGGGCTGGCACAGCCTGCGGTAGCGTCTTGCACCAGGCCAATGTAATGCTGTAATACTAAATGTTATGAGAATGTCGTGTGTGGAGTAGGAAGAGGACTCAAATGCAGGGCACAGAAGGCAGGCATGGCAAACAAAGTGAGCTTTAACTATAACTGGTCTGAGCTAATGAAGACGTCCAGGAATATATAAAAACACAGGAGAGAGTCAAAGAGTGGCGTTCCAAATAAGTAACGTGGCAGGAAGATGAATGGACAGAGTAGCAAAGCACAAAAGGACAGGTGCAGACAAAAGAAGAAGACCCAAAACTGATAAGAAATATCATGTGTAGGTTGTTATTCAGGGGCTAACCTAATGTGTATTTATTCAAAAATGTAGAATTTCTGATACATATTGACCATTTACTGATAGCTTTAGATTTATTT
This sequence comes from Odontesthes bonariensis, assembly GCF_027942865.1. Classification (NCBI taxonomy): domain Eukaryota; kingdom Metazoa; phylum Chordata; class Actinopteri; order Atheriniformes; family Atherinopsidae; genus Odontesthes; species Odontesthes bonariensis. Next base: position 13,629,139 of record NC_134516.1, on the reverse strand, counting down.
GACCCGTGGATCGGTTATCAAATGTTCCGTTCACCTGTCGGTGAGACCTCAAAGAGATAAATGACAGCTTGCGAGAGAGTGAGAGACGGGGGGGTGGCAGTGTGTCAGGAGAAAGAGCGGGTCATCCACTAATCAAAGGGTTGGTAGTTTGATCCCCACATCCTCAAGTTCAGATGTTGAAGTGTCCTTGGGCAAGGCACCCAAACTCTGGTGTTGATGTTGGGTTGGAGTCAGACAACGTGTCGGGGGACGAGTGGAAATGTTGAGGGATGTAAAAGATTACGTATGGTTTATAAAACTTGTGTTCTGTTATAAGGTGGAATCATCATAATACGTAACGGTGTCGTGGTCACCTGGTAGTTTTCGCTTTGACTGAGTGGTTGCTGCATGTCAGAGAGAAAGAGGGGGACGCACTGAACTCACCTTTGGAATTTTTTCAGGCCAAAGATAGCACTGTGAGCGAGTATGTTGTGGAGTGTTACAAACCGGTTTATCTGCAGGACTCGGCTTTGTAATTCATTTGCAAACTAGATATAATAGTAAGCATTCTCTTCACTGCTACCTGTGTCATGTCACAGTCATATAAGTACAGGAAGCTGGAACTGTCTTACAGGCTAAGTTTCAGGAGGGGGTCCCTCCTTCTGATCCAGGCCTGATTCAAATCAAAGTACTTTATTAATCCTGCGAGGGGAAGTTAAAGGATTTCCCCTCGCAGGATTAATAAAGTGTCCACCTCTGATGTTCCTCTTTTGTGTGAACACATGTCACGCTGGCCTGAGCCCCTGTGGGCTTCCTGCTGATGGCAAAGAAACAACAACTCTGACACCAACGGAGGACAAACTGGAACACCTGAGCTACCGCAGGTAACGTATTGTGCAAAACAGGTGAGTGTATGATTCCGTCTGACTAATGAACCAAATCTACAGAAATGAATGTGTGCTAGCTCACACATGTTGAGTACTTGTGCAGTTTTTCCTTCCTTTTCCTGCTGTGTTTTACCGAGGTGATCATGGATGAGATGAGACTCCAGCGCAGGTCCGAAGGAGAAAGACTGTGGACCCGACATTGCCGTTATGCACCCAGGGTTTCCGTGACGACGAGGAGCTCCCAGCCGGAGGAGAGAAGCTGATGTTAAAAAAAAGCAATAAAGGAGGACTTGGGGTAGGTCTTTTTTAGTGTCACAAAGTCGTGATCAGTTAAAAGGCACATTATATACTGCATTTAGATGATATTAGCTGATATTATAGAACAAAGTAAAGAAACAAGCTGCTATTTTAAAAACAAAAGATGACAAAATGTCACAAAGTTATGCTTAAGCTTAAATCAGGACTTTCTTTCTGTCTCCCTTGTAGCACCACAGTGGACATGGACCAGTCCCAGGAAGCTCCAGCAGCACAGCCGTCCCCTGAACACACTCCAGCACCAAATCTGCTCCCAGACACCGGACTATGGATCGGCCCCAGCTGAAACGATGAAAAGCATCCCACACCGAGCCGTACAGATGAAGCCGTCTCCGTGTGTGAAGTTCCTCACAGACACACAGAGAAGAAGATCTGCTCACCTACACCTGCAGAAATAACACAGTCCAGACAAGACGCAGACAGTTGGGACTGAAAGACAACCAGTGGGACAGTGTTGTTCTTTAAAGACATTATTCGTAAATTATGTATTTAAAACATAATGTTTGCATTTACATTTTACATGCTGCTTTGGTGCTGGAGTCAATAAAAATGAACCGTTTTTACACTTAGCCTCTCCTCTGCTGAATGAAACAATAACTTTGCCGCAGAGAACGACCATCTTCTGATGCAACACTCTTAAAGGGACACTATGTAATTTCTTCCCCCATCTAGTGGTGCAATTTTATTTTGCAAAGTTGAATGAATTTGCTCTCTAGCGCCTCACGTTTTCAAATGTGCGCTGCAACTTCTTGAACTACGGCAAGCGGAATGTGTCAAGATTCAAGAAGCTATAGCTTCAGACTCAAGGTCCATACAAACAAAAAGAAATCAAGACACACAGTACAAAGGATTACATAACACACATACAACAACACTATAAATACAGATGACAGATAACATGTCAGATAACATAACATCTCCTTTGGTGTGCAAGCAATGCAATTAGTTCTATTCCGGGAGTTACCGGAAGTGACGTCGACGCAGCCTTAGCATTAGCCTGCGTTAGCAATAGGAGCATTAGCAGCGGTAAATAAACTCCCGGTAAACTTACAAACTTTCTAATGCCTCGTTTTGTGAGTTAAGAGCCTATGTGTACTACGGCAGAAGTTTGGTAACAATCAGTGCATTATTAGTGGGATCATTTACGAGATAAAATCTATTTAGCATTTTTTTTTTTAAACTTTATTAGTAAATCAACAAAATAACAGTTTACAAATGTGAGCATAACGCCAAAAAGAAGATATCCAGGGGGAGCATAGGAATAATAATAAAAAGAAGAAGATGATGCACTTACAAAAAGAAAGCTAATGAACACAAAGACATATGTGCCAAGGAATAAAATCTATTTAGCATTAGCGGCTGTAAGCCATTTGGCGGAAATGACGTCACAATGACGTCATTTCTGCTTGTAGGCCTGGTGGGGAAATCGCGATTCGAAGTGCTTTATGTCCCTCTCGGCACTTCGTCATTTTTCATAGACCGGAAGGACATGGCAGCCTCCATAGAGCTTACCTGCTCTATGTAGATACAGACAAGTTATTCTTCACTCAGGAGGATAAGTGAGATTTTTGACAGAGATCATTTTACACCAATGAGGACTAACTTATGAATGAATATGTTGATTTGAGCTAATAAATGACTTAATTTATTACATAGTGTCCCTTTAAAAGCAGACCCTGCAAAGCTTTCTGCAGTCTGTGTCAGACACATAAGGAATATTTTACTAATCTGAATTCTAAATGATCAGCTATAACATTTGATTTAGTCTTTCTTTGACTCATAGCCTCATTCCACAGATATGACAGAACAAACATGGGAGGCAGTTTACAGCAGATATCATCCTGTTGGTAGAATGCCTTTAAAACTCAGAAGAAGCTTTTTTTGCTACTAAAGTGCATCAAATTAAATTGTATCATCCAAGAGTCTGTAATTTAACAGGTTTTTCTTCAGGTTTCCTTAACAATGACATGACATCACAGCTCTTTCAGCTGCATCATGTGGAAATATTTCAGGTTTTTTTGCCAGAGGGCTGGCTCAGTCTAATGAATTTATCTGGAAAAATGCATAGTACTGAGGAGGATGTTGTTTAAAACTCCTTAAACCAGCCATCTTCATTTCTGGATATTTGTTATAATAATAGTAATAATAAAAAAAACATTTAAAAAAGAAAGAAAAAATATCTGAAAGGGTTTTAAAGGTTCTCCTGATTTACCTGGAGGTGTATGCTCATTGTCCCAGTGCAGAAGCAACTGAATAGTAGTGGTACCCTGTAAAACACAACGGCATGGGTCTCTGGAAGTTAGAGATATGGGCTGAAAAATGCGCTTCTCATCACTGCCGAAGCTGCCGCCAGCTTTTAGTAACTTAAGACAAAGTTACTCATCATTTACACATCATTTCTGCTACCACTGCAGACACATCTGAAACTTCCAACAGAATACTCAATATGTTACAGCTGTGACAGTAAGGGTGATATTGTGAACACAACAGTGTTCAGATACCCATCTTCAAAGTCAGTCCAACTGGTTAATTCCACTTCACGCCTGTAAAGCTTTACAACTGTAACTTGAGCAGTTTTGATGTTCCAAACACCGCTGACGTTACAGCAGTCACATGACAAATCAGTGAGATGGTACTTTAACAGCTTTGGAAAGCTGCAAACTGCATCCTTATTTTGATCTATCAGAAAGTAACTCCCTGATTTTCCTGCTGTTTTGTTTTCAGGATTCTGCTCACAGCCCAAACATACTCAGAGACAAAGCCCACCTGAGGCACAGCCTGTTCACCCTACTGTCATATGGAGAGTGATACATAACCTTCTGCCTCCCAGCAGACTTTACAACAGTAATGACTGCAGTAGATCAGTTATTTGATCAAACAAGCCTGTGAGACACATAGCTTTATGAGCATATAATCTCTGTGGTCACTCCTGCTTCAGTTGGTGTTTACAGTGACACTCACACACACACATTTATACACACACTTCATAGAAACAGGAAATAATGAGAGTCACCCACACACTGGTTCACTACAACTTACATCACAGTGTAACAACCACATCACAACTATCAGTAGTTTCTAAAAGTTTCATTGTTAAAGAACACAACCTGAGCAGTTACAAATATGTCTTTAATAAATCTACATGATTGTGATTAATAATAAACCTACACACCACAGAAATGATCCAGTCATGTATATATAAATACATCTTAGAAAGTTCAGTATTGAAAATCAATTTAACTCTGACAGAGTGTAAGCATATAGCAGCCTGTAAGATGAGAGACACAGCACAGAGAACATTGAAATGTGGTTTTTGCTGCTTTTTGTTTTTCACGAACAAGGAAATGTTGTCAGGAGTTTAAATCCAAAAACCCTGCTGGTTGTGCAGCAGACGTTATTATCTGATGCTTTTCTGTGTCTTTTTTTAATAACGTGCTGTAATGTTCAATAAAAGACCAGGGGTCCGTTTCACAAAGCAGGTTCAACCAACTCTGAGTCTATTCCTGATCTCTGAGTTGATCTACTCTGAGATAGAAAACCCTGAGTTTTCGGTTCCAGAAACGCTGATTTGAGTGAGGTTAATCAACTCTGAGTAAGTTCATCTTGAGTTTAGCGCATGCACCACCTTTAAAAAGCCAGCATCAATGGAGCCCCGATTCGACGAGTCACCATGGCAACGGGGAAGAGGAGGGGCTACGTTTTTCACCAACCTCGAATTGGAAATCTTAATGCGCTCATACGGCGAGTTTCAACACGTTTTTAGAAATAAGTGCAACACCGTTGCAGCAGCAAAAGTGTAAGTTTAAATGTAGTCCTTTGCAATCACAATAATATTACAGGGAAACTGCTTGAATGGTAGCCCATTCATTTATTTCATTTAGGTGCAATCTCGCGGGGGAGAAGCACACTTGGCAGCAGTTTAAGATGAAATATAAAAACATTGTTCAAACAGGTGAGACCTCGGCATGGAGGTACCTCATTTTGATCATGTTTTACACTGTAAAATAAATATTAAGTGGCTATTTGACTGTGCAGTTATTTTATTCCCAACATAATGCTGTTTTCACACACATAAACTATGTCTTCTCATCTATACCATCCATCCATCCATTATCTATACACCGCTGAATCCGTCAGTCGGGTCGCGGGGGGGCTGGAGCCTATCCCAGAGGTCAATGGGCAAGAGGCGGGGTACACCCTGGACAGGCCGCCAGTCCATCACAGGGCCACATAGAGACAAACGAGACAAACAACCATACACACTCACAGTCACTCCGAAGGACAATTTAGAGTCATCATCTATATCATGTTCTGTTAAATAATTATTTAAACTAACACAGACTTCTACTGAGCCAACAGAAAGAAGGCAGATGCCCGTAAAACGGGTGGTGGCCACCACCTCTAAAGGGAGGGCAGTGGCTGAGGGAATCCACCCCCAAGAAACGATGTCTTTATAAAATATAATAGGCCTATATATGTCTTTTTTAAGCCTATTCATACAAATATGTATTTGTCTTTTATGTCTTTTTTTTTCTTTTGTCCCAACACATTCTGATGGTGCCGCTCAAAAAGATAATTGTCTGTAAATGCAAAAATCTATGCGCGGTCTGATAACCATCTCCGACGAATATTTATTTCTCTGCGCAATAATGCTGCACCTTCATCCACGGGATCATTGTCAAAAGGACATGTTCGTGAAAAAAGTCTCCTCCTACTTTGCCTAATGGACTTATAGAAGTAGAAGAACTCGCTCTGCTGACTGAAGGAATGAGGAAATCAAATGGCGTGTGTGGCTGAAAGAGGGCGGAGACGGAAAGAAACTCAAGGTTTCTTGAATAAAACCTGGTCCCGACCAGGTTAGGTTCAGAGAGTCTGTTACTCCGGTAACTGACCGAGAGGTTAAGTTACCTCTCTTTGTGAAACACGCTAGAGTTACCCCTCTTTCTCGGGGTTGAGTTACCTCCCTTTGTGAAACGGAAAACTCAGGATTTCCCTCATTTCAGGGTTAATCAACTCAGAGTTTTCACTAAACCTGCTACGTGAAACGGACCTCTGGAAATGAGAATGAAATGCGAAAGTAAAGAATCTCATCTAACTGGTGTTGTTTACTTTTACTTCATATGAAGGCTGCACCCATGAATCATCCTTAAGGAAGATATTTGAATGACTTTTGTGTGGCAGTCAGTTTTTCTTCCCTCCACTAAACGGTGTCAAACACAAACACGAGAATATCAAACAGCATTAATTGTTTCTAATCTTCTTCTGCTCTGACAGACTTTACATAACCTGCACTGAACTGCTGAGGAGGAATACTGTGAATAAGCCACAACTTGAGACAGAATAAAATCAACAATAATCTTTAAAAACAAATGTTGGCCAACAATTCAGTTTTTTTTGTCTTCATTCTGCAACTTTTGAAAATACAGAGGTTAAATAATGTAAGTCTCTTTGGCTATAAGCTGTACAAGATCAGTCATTAAGGTCATGGCAGTCCTAAGTTTTTGTCCTAAGAATTTGGATTCTGTCCAAGTTCATGAAGATGTTCCACCTCTGAAAGTTTCCTTCCTTCTGTCTGATTGGTGCAGAGTTTCAGGTGATACCATCCATCATACCTCAGAGGACATTGTTGGGTGTTTTCTATGTAAATTTCAGCTTTATGTGTTTCTGTTAGTCTATCACCCAAATTAAATAATGACCTGGAAGCTATTGAGCAAAAATGCAAATATTTACATATAAATATTAATATAAAAATTATGAACAGATCTAAAATATAAAAACAAGAGGTGTATCTCATGCAGCCAGGGTAGTTACATGATCCCAAGCTGATTTGGAGTCAATTGATCACATAACCTGGCAGCTATTGAGCTAAAATGCTAATATTTACAAATAAAAATGAATGAAAATTATGAACAGATGTAAAATGTAAAAAAGTAGAAATAAAATAAATGCCTTGGAACAATGCCCATGACGCGGCCATCCCACGAGTGGAATGAGCACGCAGCCCTGAGGGGGGTTGAAGCCCCTTGCTCTCATAGGCCAATGATATAGCCTCCACAATCCAGCGTCACAACCGCTGCTTCGTAAAGCTGGATTTACAGTTGACGAGTCGTGACGTCAAAATGACGTTTCAGGCCTGGCGCTTGCCTTGAAAAGACGGCGCAGCGCGTTGTCATGCACCAGTCGATATTTGTAAATTGGCTGCGCCGAGAACGACGAACCGGATGGATCGATCTGAGACCAGGCTCAGTCAAGAGGTGCGTTTGTACAGGCAGCTGTACGAAACTGCAGTGAAAGAGCACAGGGAGCACGTAAACTCCCAAAACTGGTGCACAGAGATGGGCAGAACTTTGGGGAAAGAGGGAGAGTTCTGTAAGAATGTGTGGAAGAAGCTACGGGACAGATACGTGAAGGCAAAGAAGAGGGCAGAGACTCTGTTGATGCCGGGGGCTTCAGACCTTCACTCTATTGACCGAATTGTCTTGGCTCACGAACTTTGTGAAACACACGAAGCATTTCATCTTCCAGAAACTGCAGCAGCATCATTGATGACAGTGTTCCTGGTCTTGACAGCGGCATTGTTTTCTTTTCGACTTTCTTCGTTGTAGAACACTGTAAAATAATAATTTTAATCATCAATACGAACTGAAGGCTTCAAATTGCGGAGATCAGCATCGCCTCACCGCGACCCGAGTCATTGGATTAGAACGGGAGAAAATGAAAAATGATTATGAAAAAAAATACAAAGTACAGTGGGACAAATAGTGACTCGCGTGTATTTCACTGCTCCTCTGACTGAGCCGCTGCATCCTGGCTCCGCTCTGTAGAGTTTTTTTCTTCTAAAGCCTGCGGTGCAGGTGTGTTTTTTCGAGAGAGAAACTTGAAATTGCAAGAGAATTTGTAAACTTAAATTTGGCAAGCTGTTTTACGTACGTGTACATATTAAACCGCAACGTTATTGACACACAGGTAGAAAAGAAGTGGAGAGACTGTTTTGCCAATCAGAATGCAGAACACAATGAAAATCCATGAAGCAGCGAGTCTGTGAAAGGTGAACTGAGCTACAGTGAGGGTTCACTGTAATTCCTTTTTACCAGTTCACTTTCCTACCATGGGCTGTGTTTCCCTCTTGACAAACATAAACAATTCATAGCAGTTTCTGCCGAAACCCAGGATTGAACCATGGACCTTCAGATCTTCAGTCTGACTCTCTCCTAATTGAGCTATTTCGGCTATAAAGGGCTGAAATGGCCATTTTCATTTGGAAACTAAAACCGGGAGCTCGCTCCGTGGAGTTTAGGCGACAAAGCTGTGGAGCCAGATAAAGGCCACAAAAATGCAATAATTGACTGATGTAGAAGAAGCCTCGTGTATTTTCATTAATGCAGTTTTTTTTTAGATAATTCTTTTTTAACAGTTCACTTTCCTACCATGGACTGTGTTTCCCTCTTGACAAGCATCCACAATTCATAGTAGTTCCCAGGGACCTTCAGATCTTCAGTCTGACTCTCTCCCAACTGAGCTTTTTCAGCTACAAAGGGCCCAAATGGCAGCTTTCGTTTGGAAAGTAAAACCGGGTACTCTGTTCTCAGTGTGTGTGTCTGTACACAAATTGACAGATAGCGAACAAGATCCAAGAGAACTCAGAGGCTGGAGTAAAGTTGAATGACCTTTACTGTTGTCTTCATTCTCATGAACAATATTTTTTCTTGTAAAACTGAAATGATACAAAGATAATTACCAATTACTGGATTGTTACTAAAATAACAATGTATTCACAGAAGATGACAATACAATCTGTTAATAACTGTTAATTTAGCAGTAGCAGAATTTACATACAAATAAACCAAACATTTATGTAACAATACACTCCATGAATCTGTGTAACAACAAGATTAACTGAAAATGTAAACTAAACTTACAAGCAATAATTTTCCAAGGCACAAGGAAAGGAAAGGAGACAATAGCAGGAGCTGTGAGCAGGCCGCATGGCATGTAGAAACTGTTGTAGCTGAGGAAGAAGCCTCGTGTGTTTTCATTAATCTAGGTTTTTTTAGATAATTTCTTTTTACCAGTTCACTTTCCTACCATGGGCTGTGTTTCCCTCTTGACAAACATAAACAATTCATAGCAGTTTCTGCCGAAACCCAGTATGGAACCAGGGACCTTCAGATCTTCAGTCTGACTCTCTCCCAACTGAGCTATTTCGGCTATAAAGGGCTGAAATGGCCATTTTCATTTGGAAACTAAAACCGGGAGCTCGCGCCGTGGAGCTTAGGCGACAAAGCTGTGGAGCCAGATAAAGGCCACAAAAATGCAATAATTGACTGATGTAGATGAGGAAGAAGCCTCGTGTGTTTCCATTGAAGGGGAACTCCGGGGAATTTGAAGCGCAATCCCATTGCTAGAGGTTGTCAAATACTGACAGTAGGACACAGACTGGTGCAAATCGGCGCTCCCTGTGCGGCGATTGCGCTGTTTGCGCAGCCTGTCATGATAGCTAAATACGTGGTGGCCAATGGGCAATAATAAACCTTCCACGTAAAACAACAACTTGCACACTGCAGAAACGTTACACCACTTTATAAACCATCCGACAATAAAGTCACAAGCCTTACCATCAAAACCATATGCATGGTTCTCACATTACTGGCATGGGGACGTTACAAAACAACTTTATAAACAGCATGTCACTTACCTCTTGTCGGTAGGCGCGCGCATGTGAAAGCCCAAAAGAGTCAATGGACGATAATCCCATATACAAAACAATTATCTTCTCTAGAAAAAAGTATTTAAAACATTACAACACTATTGTTGTAATTTATTGTTGTTACTGCTGCCATGTTAGCCCTTTGTTACCGAAACAGCTCAGTTGGGAGAGCGTCAGACTGAAGATCTGAAGGTCCCTGGTTCAATTCTGGGTTTCAGCAAAGACTACAATGAATTGTGGATGTATGTCAAGAGGGAAAACCAGCCCATGTTAGGAAAGTGAACTGGTAAAAAGGAAGTATCTCAAAAAACCTAAATTAATGGAAACACAGGAGGCCTCAGCTACAACAGTCAATTATTGCATTTTTGTGACCTTTATCTGGCTCCCCAGCTTTGTCGTCTACGCTCCACGGAGCGAGTTCCTGTTGTTTTTTTTTTTCAAATGGAAACGGCCACTTTAGCCCTATGTAACCAAAATAGCTCAGTTGGGAGAGCATCAGACTGAACATCTGAAGGTCCCTGGTTCAATCCCTGGTTTCGGCAAAAGCCCGATTCGCACGGGACTTGTGTTACCTATGGACCCCCTGTAATTCAGATTAATTGCGGAGAATGTCGTAAGGGTGCTAATAACTGCCCACTTCATTGAAAATGTGATAATATACATGCTTCCAATACTGTTTGGTTGTACTACCTTGTATTTTTACACTCATGATGTCTATGATTTGAGTAAATTACAGACTTTTGCTTGTCCCATCCGAATGCGCCACAAAAAAATACAGAGGTGCGTGGGTAGTTGCGAATTACCAGTGATCCATAGGTAATATTTATCCCGTGCGAATCGGGCTAAAGACTACTATGAATTGGGTATGTTTGTCAAGAGGGAAACACAGCCCATGGTAGGGAAGTGAACTGGTAAAAAGGAATTATCTAAAAAAAACCTGGATTAACGAAAACACAGGAGGCTTCTTCCTCAGCTACAACAGTCAATTATTGCATTTTTTTTGTGGCCTTTATCTGGCTCCCCAGCTTTGTCGTCTACGCTGACTGAGCCTGGTCTCAGATCGATCCATCCGGTTTGTCGTTCTCGGCGCAGCCAATTTACAAATATCGACTGGTGCATGACAACGCGCTGCGCCGTCTTTTCAAGGCAAGCGCCAGGCCTGAAACGTCATTTTGACGTCACGACTCGTCAACTGTAAATCCAGCTTTACGAAGCAGCGGTTGTGACGCTGGATTGTGGAGGCTATATCATTGGCCTATGAGAGCAAGGGGCTTCAACCCCCCTCAGGGCTGCGTGCTCATTCCACTTGTGGGATGGCCGCGTCATGGGCATTGTTCCAAGGCATTTCTAATGGGGAGATATGTGCGGCTGCTAGCTGGACTACGCCTCACACCATCTCCAGATTTTACAGATTGGATGTTACGGTACCCACGTTGGCTCACACAGTTCTGCGCATGGGTTCTGCGACAGATATAAGGCTACCTATGTGACTGTGGTTGTTTTGATAACTGGTCCTCGAGGTATGATTGTCTGGCAATACGGGAGTCTCTATATCCCATAGTGAGATACCAAAACGAATGTTGAAAGAGAACTATAGGTTAAGAAATTAACCCGGTTCTCTGAAACATGAGTGAGGTATCTCACCAGATCATTCTCCTTGCCTGGAGCGAGGAAGAGGTGAACTTTGCTCAGATTGAATAGAAGACATGATGCCCCGGTCTTTTAAGGAGGAGGAAGTCACTCCTCCAAGATCAGTCCGACACGTCTGTCTGCCAGTCAGGACTGGCGTAGTGGAAAATTGCTTCTGGGGAGAAGCACAGGGGGCATGTCCCATAGTGAGATACCTCACTCGTGTTTCAGAGAACCGGGGTTAATTTCTTAACTTATAATGCTCGATATTGCTAGTATCGGATGTCATACAGCTCCATGTCAAAAGAGGCGAACTATCCCTTTAAAGCAGCTCCGAGAAAGCCAAAGTTTTTGTGTTTTTTGCCTGTTTTTTATCATGTTTTGTCCATGTGTCCTTTGCTATGTTATTTTCTGAGGGTTTCCCTTTTTATTTTATTTATTTTATTTCTACTTTTTTACATTTTACATCTGTTCATAATTTTCATTCATTTTTATTTGTAAATATTAGCATTTTAGCTCAATAGCTGCCAGGTTATGTGATCAATTGACTCCAAATCAGCTTGGGATCATGTAACTACACTGGCTGCATGAGATACACCTCTTGTTTTTATATTTTAGATCTGTTCATATTTTTTATATTAATATTTATATGTAAATATTAGCATTTTTGCTCAATAGCTTCCAGGTCATTATTTAATTTGGGTGATAGACTAACAGAAACACATAAAGCTGAAATTTACATAGTAAACACCCAACAATGTTCTCTGAGGTATGATGGATGGTATCACCTGAAACTCTGCACCAATCAGACAGAAGGAAGGAAACTTTCAGAGGTGGAACATCTTCATGAACTTGGACAGAATCCAAATTCTTAGGACTAAAACTTAGGACTGCCATGACCTTAATGACTGATCTTGTACAGCTTATATCCAAAGAGACTTACATTATTTAACCTCTGTATTTTCAAATGTTGCAGAATGAAGACAAAAAAAAAACTGAATTGTTGGCCAACATTTGTTTTTAAAGATTATTGTTGATTTTATTCTGTCTCAAGTTGTGGCTTATTCACAGTATTCCTCCTCAGCAGTTCAGTGCAGGTTATATAAAGTCTGTCAGAGCAGAAGAAGATTAGAAACAATTAATGCTGTTTGATATTCTCGTGTTTGTGTTTGACACCGTTTAGTGGAGGGAAGAAAAACTGACTGCCACACAAAAGTCATTCAAATATCTTCCTTAAGGATGATTCATGGGTGCAGCCTTCATATGAAGTAAAAGTAAACCAGTTAGATGAGATTCTTTACTTTCGCATTTCATTCTCATTTCCTGGTCTTTTATTGAACATTACAGCACGTTATAAAAAAAAGACACAGAAAAGCATCAGATAATAACGTCTGCTGCACAACCAGCAGGGTTTTTGGATTTAAACTCCTGACAACATTTCCTTGTTCGTGAAAAACAAAAAGCAGCAAAAACCACATTTCAATGTTCTCTGTGCTGTGTCTCTCATCTTACAGGCTGCTATATGCTTACACTCTGTCAGAGTTAAATTGATTTTCAATACTGAACTTTATAAGATGTATTTATATATACATGACTGGATCATTTCTGTGGTGTGTAGGTTTATTATTAATCACAATCATGTAGATTTATTAAAGACATATTTGTAACTGCTCAGGTTTTGTTCTTTAACAATGAAACTTTTAGAAACTACTGATAGTTGTGATGTGGTTGTAGTGAACCAGTGTGTGGGTGACTCTCATTATTTCCTGTTTCTATGAAGTGTGTGTATAAATGTCTGTGTGTGAGTGTCACTGTAAACACCAACTGAAGCAGGAGTGACCACAGAGATTATATGCTCATAAAGCTATGTGTCTCACAGGCTTGTTTGATCAAATAACTGATCTACTGCAGTCATTACTGTTGTAAAGTCTGCTGGGAGGCAGAAGGTTATGTATCACTCTCCATATGACAGCAGGGTGAACAGGCTGTGCCTCAGGTGGGCTTTGTCTCTGAGTATGTTTGGGCTGTGAGCAGAATCCTGAAAACAAAACAGCAGGAAAATCAGGGAGTTACTTTCTGATAGATCAAAATAAGGATGCAGTTTGCAGCTCTCCAAAGCTGTTAAAGTACCATCTCACTGATTTGTCATGTGACTGCTGTAACGTCAGCGGTGTCTGGAACATCAAAACTGCTCAAGTTACAGTTGTAAAGCTTTACAGGCGTGAAGTGGAATTAACCAGTTGGACTGACTTTGAAGATGGGTATCTGAACACTGTTGTGTTCACAATATCACCCTTACTGTCACAGCTGTAAAATATTGAGTATTCTGTTGGAAGTTTCAGATGTGTCTGCAGTGGTAGCAGAAATGATGTGTAAATGATGAGTAACTTTGTCTTAAGTTACTAAAAGCTGGCGGCAGCTTCGGCAGTGATGAGAAGCGCATTTTTCAGCCCATATCTCTAACTTCCAGAGACCCATGCCGTTGTGTTTTACAGGGTACCACTACTATTCAGTTGCTTCTGCACTGGGACAATGAGCATACACATCCAGGTAAATCAGGAGAACCTTTAAAACCCTTTCAGATATTTTTTCTTTCTTTTTTAAATGTTTTTTTTATTACTACTATTATTATAACAAATATCCAGAAATGAAGATGGCTGGTTTAAGGAGTTTTAAACAACATCCTCCTCAGTACTATGCATTTTTCCAGATAAATTCATTAGACTGAGCCAGCCCTCTGGCAAAAAAACCTGAAATATTTCCACATGATGCAGCTGAAAGAGCTGTGATGTCATGTCATTGTTAAGGAAACCTGAAGAAAAACCTGTTAAATTACAGACTCTTGGATGATACAATTTAATTTGATGCACTTTAGTAGCAAAAAAAGCTTCTTCTGAGTTTTAAAGGCATTCTACCAACAGGATGATATCTGCTGTAAACTGCCTCCCATGTTTGTTCTGTCATATCTGTGGAATGAGGCTATGAGTCAAAGAAAGACTAAATCAAATGTTATAGCTGATCATTTAGAATTCAGATTAGTAAAATATTCCTTATGTGTCTGACACAGACTGCAGAAAGCTTTGCAGGGTCTGCTTTTAAGAGTGTTGCATCAGAAGATGGTCGTTCTCTGCGGCAAAGTTATTGTTTCATTCAACAGAGGAGAGGGTAAGTGTAAAAACGGTTCATTTTTATTGACTCCAGCACCAAAGCAGCATGTAAAATGTAAATGCAAACATTATGTTTTAAATACATAATTTACGAATAATGTCTTTAAAGAACAACACTGTCCCACTGGTTGTCTTTCAGTCCCAACTGTCTGCGTCTTGTCTGGACTGTGTTATTTCTGCAGGTGTAGGTGAGCAGATCTTCTTCTCTGTGTGTCTGTGAGGAGCTTCACACACGGAGACGGCTTCATCTGTACGGCTCGGTGTGGGATGCTTTTCATCGTTTCAGCTGGGGCCGATCCATAGTCCGGTGTCTGGGAGCAGATGTGGTGCTGGAGTGTGTTCAGGGGACGGCTGTGCTGCTGGAGCTTCCTGGGACTGGTGGATGTCCACTGTGGTGCTACAAGGGAGACAGAAAGAAAGTCCTGATTTAAGCTTAAGCATAACTTTGTGACAATTTGTCATCTTTTGTTTTTAAAATAGCAGCTTGTTTCTTTACTTTGTTCTATAATATCAGCTAATATCATCTAATGCAGTATATAATGTGCCTTTTAACTGATCACGACTTTGTGACACTAAAAAAGACCTACCCCAAGTCCTCCTTTATTGCTTTTTTTTAACATCAGCTTCTCTCCTCCGGCTGGGAGCTCCTCGTCGTCACGGAAACCCTGGGTGCATAACGGCAATGTCGGGTCCACAGTCTCTCTCCTTCAGACCTGTGCTGGAGTCTCATCTCATCCATGATCACCTCGGTAAAACACAGCAGGAAAAGGAAGGAGAAACTGCACAAGTACTCAACATGTGTGAGCTAGCACACATTGATTTCTGTAGATTTGGTTCATTAGTCAGACGGAATCATGCACTCACCTGTTTTGCACAATACGTTACCTGCGGTAGCTCAGGTGTTCCAGTTTGTCCTCCGTTGGTGTCAGAGTTGTTGTTTCTTTGCCCTCCGCTGGTCCTTCCATCCGCAGGAAGCCCACAGAGGCTCAGGCCAGCGTGACATGTGTTCACACAAAAGAGGAACATCAGAGGTGGACACTTTATTAATCCTGCGAGGGGAAATCCTTTAACTTCCCCTCGCAGGATTAATAAAGTACTTTGATTTGAATCAGGCCTGGATCAGAAGGAGGGACCCCCTCCTGAAACTTAGCCTGTGAAGACAGTTCCAGCTTCCTGTACTTATATGACTGTGACATGACACAGGTAGCAGTGAAGAGAATGCTTACTATTATATCTAGTTTGCAAATGAATTACAAAGCCGAGTCCTGCAGATAAACCGGTTTGTAACACTCCACAACACACTCGCTCACAGTGCTATCTTTTGCCTGAAAAAATTCCAAAGGTGAGTTCAGTGCGTCCCCCTCTTTCTCTCTGACATGCAGCAACCACTCAGTCAAAGCGAAAACTACCAGGTGACCACGACACCGTTACGCACTATGATGATTCCACCTTATAACAGAACACAAGTTTTATAAACCATACGTAATCTTTTACATCCCTCAATATTTCCACTCGTCCCCCGACACGTTGTCTGACTCCAACCCAACATCAACACCAGAGTTTGGGTGCCTTGCCCAAGGACACTTCAACATCTGAACTTGAGGATGTGGGGATCAAACTACCAACCCTTTGATTAGTGGATGACCCGCTCTTTCTCCTGACACACTGCCACCCCGTCTCTCGCAAGCTGTCATTTATCTCTTTGAGGTCTCACCGACAGGTGAACGGAACATTTGATAACCGATCCACGGGTCAAATAAATCTAAAGCTATCAGTAAATGGTCAATATGTATCAGAAATTCTACATTTTTGAATAAATACACATTAGGTTAGCCCCTGAATAACAACCTACACATGATATTTCTTATCAGTTTTGGGTCTTCTTCTTTTGTCTGCACCTGTCCTTTTGTGCTTTGCTACTCTGTCCATTCATCTTCCTGCCACGTTACTTATTTGGAACGCCACTCTTTGACTCTCTCCTGTGTTTTTATATATTCCTGGACGTCTTCATTAGCTCAGACCAGTTATAGTTAAAGCTCACTTTGTTTGCCATGCCTGCCTTTGTGCCCTGCATTTGAGTCCTCTTCCTACTCCACACACGACATTTTCATAACATTTAGTATTACAGCATTACATCGGCCTGGTGCAAGACGCTACCGCAGGCTGTGCCAGCCCTGCCCAATGTAAAACACCGCTCTAAAATATTGTGTTCCAAAATCTAGCGACCGGACAAAGAAAGACCCTGGTGCAAGACGCTACCTAAGGCATTACCAGTCCAGCTAGACTCCAGTTACCTCCTAAAGTTTAAAAGAACAAAATCTAGCGACCGGATAAAGAAAGACCCTGGTGCAAGACGCTACCTAAGGCATTACCAGTCCAGCTAGACTCAAATGTTACCTCCTAAAGTTTAAGAAAACAAAATCTAGAGACCGGATAAAGAAAAACCCTGGTGCAAGACGCTACCTAAGGCATTACCAGTCCAGCTAGACTCCAGTTACCTCCTAAAGTTTAAAAGAACAAAATCTAGCGACCGGATAAAGAAAGACCCTGGTGCAAGACGCTACCTAAGGCATTACCAGTCCAGCTAGACTCCAGTTACCTCCTAAAGGCGTTGGATGACAACTTTTGTCTCGCCCTCTTAACATCCCAGCCTAGACTCTGTGGGAAGCTGAGGCCAGAGGTTGAGGGAGGTGGCTTTGGAGAGAACTGCTCCTCTCCAAAGCTCTACTCACAACTCTTCCTCGGCCTCTTGGCATCGGGCTTCGATTCTTCGCTTTCCTCCCTGCTCCTCTTTCTGGAGGTTACAGGGCCAGAAGCGGAACAATCGGAGTCCTCTACATCGCTTTCCTCCAGATCAGACCAACAAACTTCTCCCTCAGAGGGCGAGTACACTGAGCCCTCACTAGAACAGCTATCTGTAACAGAGTCCTCTACATCGCTTTCCTCTAGATCAGACCAACAAACTTCTCCCTCAGAGGGCGAGTACACTGAGCCCTCACTAGAACAGCTATCTGTAACAGAGTCCTCTGTAGCACTTTCCTCTAGATCAGACCAACAAACTTCTCCCTCAGAGGGCGAGTACACTGAGCCCTCACTAGAACAGCTATCTGTAACAGAGTCCTCTACATCGCTTTCCTCCAGATCAGACCAACAAACTTCTCCCTCAGAGGGCGAGTACACTGAGCCCTCACTAGAACAGCTATCTGTAACAGAGTCCTCTGTAGCACTTTCCTCTAGATCAGACCAACAAACTTCTCCCTCAGAGATCGAGTACACTGAGCCCTCACTAGAACAGCTATCTGTAACAGAGTCCTCTACATCAACAATACCCCAAGTCTCAAAATAATCGGCTACCAACCAAGAAGGGACGTCAGGGAAGTCATCATCATGATAAACTACACCAACAGGACCTTCCAGCACGTTCTCATCATCTGAGGAGACATAGATAACGAGACTGTTACCGTCATCTCCATCGATGATGCGGGGCAGCTCGGGGAATCCCTCAGCTGCAGGACGCTCTCCGATGTCGCCAAGACCTGCGAGAAAGAAAGTTGAATTGCAAACATTTTAGTACTTCTCTTTAAAGGATGTGCTGACACACCACATGTAAATAGTTCTTTATCAGAAGTGTGCGTATGTTCATGTGGTTGAAGCAGATTAAATTGAGAACTGCATCTCCAGGATATATACGCTTAAAAAAAAAAAAAACACCAACAACGCAGATTCTTAGGATTTGAAACGTTTTTCTAGCACAACCACGAAACATGGAGAACAGCGAAGAAAAAAACCACACACACATAAACAAGTACACCAGCCAGTGACCTTCACATTCTGACAGGCAACAACTCATGCAGGAAGCTCACATAAGACTCGACTTTGCAACCGGTTTGATAAGCACACACACACACGCACGCACACACACACACACACACACACACACACACACACACACACACACACACACGAGAACGCCAGTACCAGACATGCAGCATGCACCATCACCTCAGAGTTAAAACACTTAAATTTGTCTTACCTTAGAAATAAAACTTATTTGGTTCAACACAAACAGTATACATAGTGCATAAATATAGGGGACTTCATTTTGAACAACCCAAAGCATTTTTTTTTTTAGAGGGAAAAACAACACAACGCCCAGATGAAACAAGTTCAAAGGAAGGCAGAAGTTAAAAAAAAACAAAAAAACACGGCAACCGGGTGAATGTACAAAAATAAAATGACTTTCATCAGTACAAAAATGAGTAGAGGAGGCACAAAAAGCTGTTTGCTCACTTATAACAGATCCAATTATTGTGTATTTTGATCAAAACAGACCACAAAGTGAAATTTAATTTATCACGTAAACTCAGCTGGTTGACGCCGGGACGTTCTGACGTCTGTTCAGAAAGCTTATTTTAATAGTTCCATAGTTTCCATAGTGACCAACGACAACAAAAAAATGCATTCAGAGCATTTTATGAAAAAACTCTAAGTCGCCATTTTGTTTTCTAAAATTGCGAGACAAAATTGGACAAAACAGATGCTCTCGACCAAAAAATAACATTCTTTTTAAATCACTAAACCGCCATTAGGCCATAACATTCTTCACTTTTCCCGGGAATTCAAATAAACGCGAATCAACTTTATGCTACATCCAGAAACTTTACAGTGGTAAACCAATGATGTTGCCAAACTGGAGAATTTCTATGTCTCCACAACCTTTATATCCACAAAAGTGATGGCTCCTTTAAGTGCCATAACAGACAATATTCCTATTTTGGGGTAATTAGTTATTTCTAATTAAATAAATCATTGATATGAAGGAAAAACATTCATTTCATTTTGCTCACCAGGCAGTCTTCCGACCAGGTGTTCCTCTCCGTGTGCTGGCATCATTTCAGGTTGACTTTTTTCTTCTTCTTTCGGTGATTTTCCAACTTTTTCAGCAATAAAAGGCCGAGCAGGTTTTTTACCAAAGCTTTGTGGATGTTCAGTCCAAGTTCAGGTAAAAAGGAAGGAAGTAAAGAACGCAGCGGCCTTTTATAGGTGATCGAACGTTCTGTTTCCATGGCTTTTCCAGACGCAGGCACGCAAGTAGGCTACGTGTGCGTGAGACGGATTTCCATGATAACTTGCCAATTTATTAGCGCTTAAAAAGTGATATCAAAATCGTTCAGGAGATATTAACCTGCAGCAGCTGATGTGTCCACACATATAGAAACGCCATGACATGACAGGCCACGTCATGTTGAGCCAAAGAACAGCCGATATAAAGCCATGCATCATAATTATAAACCATAACCTGATCAACTAACAAGCTCTCGATGTTTCAATCGTCTAAAAGCCTGACATCTGGCAGCATTTTCCAGATAGCAAATAGTCATTGAAACGATGTTAAATCAACATCCCGCTGTCAACAATAAAGCCACTGAATCAACGTGGAACTCTGATGTTGATGCTACAACATTTCGCACCCTCCATTATCATTGAAACAACGTTGAAATCATATAGAGCCAGGGCCGGGGTGGGCCATTTTCTCAGTCCGGGAATTTAATTCAAATTCAGGCCACTCTGATATGGAGGAGGAATTTGAGTCCATGAAAAAAGATAAAACAAACAAACAACACTTCTTAACAATCGATAACAATAAAAAAAAAAAATAATAGTGAGTTGATAACCACAGTGTGCGCGCCTCTGTGGAAATGCACGATATGACGGCGAGACGAAATAGGTTACAGTTGCAGAGGAGATAAGCGTGACAGCACATTTGAAACTGTTTGTCAAAAACTGGAAAACTGGAATGTAAAGCAAGTGTTCGGTTCGTTTACACACAGCAAGCACGGGTCTGCATCTGCATTCGTGTTCAGTCCGAAATGGATAGAAATCAACAAGAAAACAGATTCTTCCTTTCACATCAAAGCGTCGTGCCCGCGCGGTGTCCGGATAAGTGCTCAGTGCAACTTGAAAATAGAACAGCATATTCCCTGCACGGGCGTGAGCGGGCTCAGCTCACATTATAATAAATGGGAGGGGAAGGCTTGAACATGAAACATGATGCTGATTCCCGCGGATAGAACGCGCGTGCAGACTCTCCAGTAATTAAATAAGGCAACTAAACACCCCAACGTGCTCGCGCTGCCCCTGTCCCTGCGCACGCAAACCATGCATACAGCCCTTCTAAATAATTATATTTATTTTAATTGCATGTTTGAGATGCATTTAATAAGAAATATCAAACAACAAATGTGATCGCCCCTATTTAATATTGCGTTAGTAACCACGTGTGCGCGCCTGTGGGAATGCAGGCTACAGTTGATGAGGAGATAAAGCGTGATAAAGCGTTAGTTGTTCATCAGAACTGGAATGTAAAGAAAGTGTTCGGTTCTTCTTTGAATATAGGAATACACTTCAAAATCATATAAATTGTGAGATTTTACATATTTAACAACAAAAGCTGTCAGATGACAGTTGAGTGGACCAGTGGCGGACTTAGCAATTTGGGGGCTCAAGGCGAATTTAGCTAGGGGGCCCATCAACATTAATATGCGAGAAATAAGTTTACTGTATATGGAACTGTCGTCTAACGCAGATCTATAGAGTAATACAGAGTTGCGACACGCTTTGAAGTCGCCGCTAGGGCTGTCACGTGGTTCATGTGAGCCTCCGGAGTTCCAAACATCACAGCGCTGTCAGTCAGTTTGAACGGGTCTTAGCGGGACGGAGCACTAAAATGATAACTTTAACATTTACGACGCAATTTTCGGTAAATATTGACCCATAACGTGCATTGATCATTTCACTGACGATGTATTTTATCAACGTTTTTCTTTCTTGGAGCGGCAGAGACACATTTATCACCATTTTAAATCGTAGAGGGTACCCCTGCATGCTAGCAGGGGGCAGCTACCTTGTCCTCCTTTATACTGAATCATGCCAGTGGTCCAGCTTACCTTCAGATCTACATCCTTCAACAGAGCCTGATGTTACTGTCTGTTCCCAGGAATTACTCCTGTTGTCCCAAACACTCCGTCTGTAGAAGATGTCATTCAGTCTGTCTGTTCTCTCTGTTGTCAGATGGAAAATGAGCCCCCCCGCGACCCGACCGACGGATTCAGCGGGTATAATGGATGGATGGATGGATTAAAATATGAATTTAACTTTTTTCTGGTTAAAACCATATTAATGACAAAATAAATGTGTCAGTTGTGAAAAAAATAAACAAAACAGATTTAAACTAGGGCTGGGACTTTAGCGCGTTAATTTGGATTAATTAACTACACACATATTAGCGCGTTAAAAAAAATAACGCATTTTAATCGCGCACTATAAATTTTTTTTATTTTATTTATTTATTTATTTATTTTTAAATACAGACGGATGGAAGCGTCGACAAGAGCGTGGTTGTGTGCAGATTATGCAACAAGGAATTCGCGTATCACCGCAGCGTATCAAGCCTCAAATATCACCTCAACGCTAAACATGTAGCAGCTAGCGTGGAAGCTAACGGGGGCCCAACGCAGCTTAACATCCAAGATTCTATATTGAGCTCCTGCGGATGATGTCATATACGCTGGTCACGTGACGAGAAACGATGAGCGTAGCCATTTTGGCAGTAATCGCGGGAAGGATCAAAACACGCCAGTGGGAAGGACGGTAGATAACTGTTGTGCACCAGGTTGCAGAAATAGGCGAGGTAAGAAGAAAGGGTACGGGGTGGGGGGGGGGGGGGGGGGGGCACGTGGTGAATTAGACTTTGCGTTCTGCGCATGTTGGAGATTTTTTCCTGGGGTCGTGAACCCAGAAGTTGGAAGAGACCATATGACAATTGTTGTCGCCATCAGAAAGAAACAAACAAGGCGATGGAGAATGCGCCGTTGTGCGTCGCGTTTGTGCAATGAGCAGCTCAACACAGACGAAATGTAGAGGGACGTACCTTCATCTTGCTCTTCATTCGCCATTTTCTCGAATGCCTGAGTTTGATTCAATCCATTCACTGCCATATATCCAAGGATAATTACCCTTGCTCAACTCATTCTTATTGTAATTTAGCCAATTATCTGATCCTTTCACTGCCATGTAACCCCACTGAGTGAAAATTACATTAAGATCTCAACAATTGGAGCCATTGGGGGATTGATTATTAACTTGCCACTTCTTTTGGGACCAGGCTTACGAATTTATGTTTGGATTTATTTATTTTTGTAGCAAATGTAGGGCTTTAAAAATTCTATCATTTTCTCGAAGGAGTTAAAAATGTAGTCGGGCTACAGGACTGGCCTGTTTGGCACTTAAATCAGACGCAGGCATCCAAAAACTATAGCCAAAACACAAATCCTCGGCTCATAAAGAATACATCCACCCATTACTTTTGTTCTCCTATACCTTGCTGTAACAGAACGACAAAAGATGCAAAAGTTAACAAGTTAAAGAACAGCTGGATTTCTTTGATTGTTTTCGAGCCACAGATGCTTTGAGAATGTCTTGAAAGAAGAAAAACGCCTGCAGCTTGAGTTTTAACTGATATTTGGTCGCTTGTTTTTGACCAAAAGAAACTAAACACACTCGACTGAATGTGCTAAACTTTACCAAAGGCTTTTTGAGCTCCTAAATTTGCTTGATAATTGTGGTAAAAAAAAAAAAGTAAAGTGGATGTAACATTAGAAATAACCCCGCCGTGCCTCCATTATTAAGGACTTCTATCTCATATAGATGCATTTTTTGAGGTGGTTGACATGGAATTTGAAAGTAATTGGGTTGATTAAGGGCCTGTTAAATAATGCATTATTTTTGCAGCGTGCTGCCAAATGGAGCTTTACACGCCGCACTAAAATCCATGTAAATCAGTTGTGAAACTTTTCACATATAACTTGTTTTAAACCTTCTCTTTATCTGGAAAATCCCTCTGAGGTTAAAATCCTTTATTTATTCATCCTTTTATCTATATTTGTAGTAACTGCTTGTGTGTGCTGTGCAGGAAAACGTGCTCACATGAAGATGAACGGCGTGCTCTGCTGTGCAGGCTGATGCCGAGGGCAGACATCCACCACTAGGTGGCAGCAGTAAGCAAGGGAAATCTGACCCATGGATAACCTCCCTAAAAATCTGCTCTTAATAATTCAAACTTTAAACGAGATGCTAGATGTTTTGTTTGACTCAAAACTGCAACAATAAGTCAAACCATTTCAATATTTTATCAAACAGTTGTTTTTTTTAAACTTTCAGTTGAGGTGGGAGATGAGAGATATCTTAACGTAGATCCTTTTGCATTAACGTGAGATACCAGTTTTATGATTAAAAATTAGGTCTCATTGATACAAAACACACCATTTCCTTTTATTTAATGATAACTTATCATTCACAGTAAAAACGTACAGACATATACAAAATAAACTGCATTCTGACAGCTCTGAAAGTCCGTCTCCTCCTAGAGCACAGCACAAGCTCCACATTGAGTCCCTAACTAGGCAAATGCCGACATGGCCCACTGTTTGACATCAGTGGGGCATTGTGGGTACTTCTGCAGCGCCTCCATGATCTGACTGTGGTCCAGCGTGAGTCTCATCAGCTGGTACTCTCTCTGAGTTTTGGCCGAGGAGCTGTCGACCGGACGGATCAGCTCCAGCTGCTGGAGGTGCTCGAAGGCCTGCGGGGGGCGATAGGACGCAAGAATGAGGGCTTGATATTTGAACTATTTTTTTGGGTGTTTGGTTCCTGTTCTTCTCACCTTCATGACAACAGGCTGTTCAAAGTTGTACATGGAGTTCGACTTCCTCTGCAGGAACTTCTTGAACTCTTAAATGTGGGACACGGACAGTTGAAATGCAAGCCGAGATCATTTTTCCTTTACCCGGCCTATTTAAATGTGCGGGCGTACCGTTATGGACCATCTGGAGGTTGAAGGGCTCTCCTTCATAGACGTCATTGAGGTGTTTCATGGCGATGATGAGGCACAGCTCCAAGATCGAAAGACCTACAGAGGTGAAGCAGAAAACCAAGACGCGACTTGTGGATAGTTGTCGGAGCGCTTACAGGAAGGCGTTGGTCTCTTTTTTTGTTTGTTTTACCGTGCAGCATGTTAGCCTTGGCGTCGGCGAGACACAGGCGGCTGGCATCCAGCAGGTCGGCCGGTCTGATGGCAGGTTTGGCGATGGAGATGCGGCTCAGACACAACATCTAGAGAGGTTCAGTTAGGACAGTGTTCAGTCATCCAGGTGCTGCCGATTGCTACAGCGATGAGGCCTGTTTGTTAATCTTACCAACAGCACGTGCAAGGAGCGGAAGTCTTTGCTGGAGTTAAAGTGTCTCTGGAGAACCTCCTCGACTGATTTGTCCTCACAGAGAGTCTGAAGCGTAGGAGAAAAAAGAAAAAGACTATAAATGCAAGAACTGGCAAAGAAAATTAAACCCAAACTCCATTTCTCTGTGCATATTTGAGCATAAAGACCGGCCTGCTTCACCTTTATACCAGCGTTCCACTCCTGAGCAAACTTTAGGTCGGGGAAATCCTCCGGCAGGCTGAGCTGCGCCCGGACGCGCTCCAGGTACTGGGCGAATGTCAGACTGCTCAGCAGGTGGATCTGTCGGTGGGAAAACCGCGACTTCACCCGCTTTTCCAGCAGCTCCAGAACATCCTGGACGGAGGCAAAAAATAAAAATAAACAAACAAAATATGAAAGCCTCTGTTTTCAGCCCCCGAATGATAAGCTGGAAGGGAATGTGTTTGTTTTCAGGCTCACCAGTCTGCAGGTGATGCCGACCACAGCGACGGGCGCCTGGGCGGACTGGGAGACGTCCAACAGGTTGTAGAGCAGGGTCTGGTTCTTATGGTGGGCGAACAGGTCGAACTCATCGAGGACGAACAACACCGGCCGGCTGCTGCTGCGGTCACCTTGACGCCAACAAAAGCAGCACCCATGCGTCAACCCACAGCCTCGAATGCTGCTCAACATTGGGTCAAATCTTCTAGAATGACTCATTTTCTAACCTTTTTTTAACGCCTCCAGCAGGAAAGCCAAATTTTCTGCAAAACTGCCCTGAAATTAAGACAGGAGACGTGATTTTGCTGCAGCTGTTTTCTCTCGCAGAACTGTTGACAGAACTCAGCGAATACGTACAAACACTTTATCACCGACGACATTTTCCAACTGCAGTTGCCTCGTTATTTCTTTTAGCGCTATTCTGTCGTCGGTCTGCAGCAGACCTACAGCAAAGAGACCACAGTATGCACGTGAATAAATCAAATTGAATAAAAGCAGAACAAATTAAGAAAGAAAAAAAACACAAAAAACAGATTACCATTGAGATGAACCCGTAAAAGGTTTTTCTGAGCGTCGTTTTCCTCCAGGAGCTCCCTCAGCACACACCTCAGCAGCTGCAGACACCATCAAAACATCATTTTTCATATTCGACAGGTTTTCTTTTCCTCTTTTTCTGTAAAACAAATGAGACCGTTTTAATCTTGTCGAGGCTCACCGCGGTTTTCCCCGCTCCTCTGGGGCCAACGATCAGCACTGAGTTACTCTCCCCGTGGATGGCCGTCCGCTTCAGCAGCTCAACCAGGTGTCTGGAGATGTCGTTTTTAAACACAATTGTGAAAAAGAGAAATGACAGATCTTCCCTACTTTTAAAAGAAAACTCTCCACAGAACCAGCCCTGCCGAATGAGAGCACCTCCTTAAATCTCCGGTGTTCCAGGTGGAGTTCACTGCTTGCGCCACAGAGCAGCACCTGGGATGTGTCCAAGTCGGCTGGGAGCTTTACCAGCTGCAAACTGGAACAGCGCTGTCCGCCACGTTAGACTGAACTGGGGCACTGAAACGCACGCCGAGCTCCAGGTCTCCTCTTTACCACATAAGCCATAAGCTGCTATTTGAAGGTTGCTCTTTGTGGAAATTGTGCTGCATATTTTTCACAATTTCCAAATATTTCCTACATGAACCCGTTAATCAGCCACAACACTTTAAACACCCCCCCGTCCTCCTTACAATTATGCTCAATGCTTTGTGAAGTACACCCACTTGTGTTGAGCTTCCACTCCCTCGGGCCTGTTGGGTAGCCTCTGCTGGCAAAACCGCTCCCTTAAAATCTGCTGCGCCTGGAAACAAAGTTGGATAAACCACAAATTACTTAGAAATTACTGTAATGTCTTCATCTCCCCACGACCGTAATCAAAGAAGCGGAGGACAAGTTTGTGTTTTTCGAGACGGACCTGAGTGATGCATTCTCCTAGAGGCAGATGAGCGTCTTTTCCTTTCCTTTTACTCATAATGTTGTGACTCGAAACTGCAAAACATGTTAAATGGTCAAGTGCAGGACAAGAAATTTCAACAACAAAACAATACTAATTAAAAATGGCTTTTATTCAATTCAGCAGCACCATAATAAATATCTAGTATATAATATCGTATTTAGTCTGATTTGGAATCTTTATAAATTGCTGATGTTTGCCAATTAAATGCACTAAACGTGGTTAATAAGATAATGATAGCACCCAAAACAAGTGATTAAGACGTCGTGATTATACGATAAAATTCTTTTGAAGCGTCTATGCACTCTTGCGGTAAAATAAGTAAAGGTCCATAATAGGACAAAATATATTTCGATTTGAGATTTAGGTGATGTATCAAGAAACATCCTTCATTTCCAGTGGTAAATGCCTGGCCAAGACTGTCGATGAATCAGCTTAACTGTATAGCCGAAATCTTCGTTGGTCAAACGAATGCCGAATTCTAAACCGACATTTGACTGTTCAAAATCGTCCCAGCTTGCATTCAAAATTGGGTTCATGACCATAAACACAGAAGAATGTACTAATTCGTCTTAATTTGAATCGGGAATCCTGCGCCACTTTTTCCAAACGCTACAGTGCTCGTCACCGGGGCTCAATACATGGAGAAGCGCGCTGCTAATCGGCCACGCTGTATATTTAAGAGTATCATGACTTCGACTGAATAAATAAAGTAACAATAGGGAATACAGCTGCGTGAACTCACATTTATAAATACACGCACCTTAGGAAACTGCAGTCGAGACTCTCAATCTTCGCGGGAACACCGCTCTGCTTGCGATGACGACTTCCTGCTTCAACTGTATCTCCACTCTGATTGGCTGATGCGCGGGATAGCGTGGAATAGGACTGAAAACATAAGCATATATATAAAAAAAATTGAAATAAAAACACTTGAATAGAAACACACCAACAAACCACCATTGACTATGGTGGTGTACATAATATAAGTAACAGGAGAGAGAGTAATAGTCAAAGACAAATGAAGTGTCTCTGTAAATGTCGCCGCCTACAGGCAAAGACAATAACTGCAGTACAAGTGGGGCCTACTGTTTTTTTTAACAAAGAAACTTCCAAATTGTTAAAAAAAAAATCAATTTCTATTTTGATTTTGTGTTTATGTTTTTAATTGATTTGTGTTGTTGTTTTTGTTTTTCGAGTCTGAAACTAACAACAAAGAAGAATATCTGTTATAATTTATTTAAAAATCACATCTAAATTCAAAATAGAAATATTTTTAAAAAACACCCCCCAAAAGATGTGGGGGACAAATTTAAAATGCTTACACCCTCAAGCATTCTTTTGTAGTTTTGATATCAATTTCGCACTCAGAAACTAAACCTAAGAGTCACTTGTGTAGGTAATAGCTATTATATCATGTCAGTAATTTTGTTGTATTTTATACTGTAACTTGTTTCAGAATGTAGTTTACACAACAAAATATTATTAATATTTTGTGTCCTTCTGTTTGTGGTGCCAACACTGTTCTGTGGAAACAGGTTTGTGTTTGCTGCATAAAAACGTCTGTTTCTCATTTACAATGAACACTTCATGCGGCTTTCACTTGACCGATGGGGGGGGGGGGGGGGGGGGGCACAAATTGCGAGATATCTCAGAAATCGTCTCTCAGTCTGTATTTCCATTTATCCTGTCACATTACAGTAAAATATGACCTTCCGCTCACATTTTCAATTTGCTGTTTGCCCCAAAAAATACACGAAACGCTCCTCCTGCAGCAGCAGCAGCCATGCACTGAACTTATTAAATATCTTCTCAGGTTTGACCTTCAGAGGCGCATCCTCTTCACGACACCGAATTCCTTGTTTCTGAGCTTTTGTGATTTTTACTGATCTTATTCGAGCATCACTTTTTGCTTCAGCGCCACTATTTTTTTTATCTAAATTGTTTCTAGTTTTGTTTATACTTTGCAAAATGTTCTTTTTTTTAGTCTTTTGCACAACGCTGTGGTCTACTAATTTCTTGAGATGTGTTGCTGTGTTCTGAAATGTGTTCCGAGATTTCTTCTTTCAGTTTTTGTCATTTTATGTGGATTAATTATTTCTGTCTTTTGTTTTTCGTGTTTCTTTAATTCTTTAGCATATTTGATCATTCGTTGTTTCTTATAGATTATGGTTCAGTTTTGACCAGTATTGTTGTGTTTTGCACCTCGGTGCCACCTTACTGCGGCTCTGTGAGTCATCCCACCCACATCACCAGCAGTTCCCCGCTCATGTAACGGTTTTATTCCTAACTTTTTGCCATGCAGGGCTCACGTATGTGCGCTCTGGAGGAAACGTGCATCACCTCTCCC
Organism: Odontesthes bonariensis; assembly: GCF_027942865.1. Taxonomy (NCBI): domain Eukaryota; kingdom Metazoa; phylum Chordata; class Actinopteri; order Atheriniformes; family Atherinopsidae; genus Odontesthes; species Odontesthes bonariensis. The sequence continues at coordinate 13,599,862 of NC_134516.1, read as the reverse complement.
ATCTGCTGGCTGCTCTCGCTGCGCATGTGCAGTGTGGCTCTCCATCATTTCCAATATTCCAGTGTAGGAGAACCAGCAGAGGCAGAGAACTAATGGGTAGGCTTCTTTTTCTTTTTTTTCTTAACCTCAGAAACGCTCTGGTACTTATGTGTTTCACTCTTTCAGCACCGATATGCATCCGCTGGAATGTCCGGGTAAGAACGGACAGTTTGCAGTTTGATTTGACGCAGACAGAAACGTTAGTGCCTGAAAAGCGTCTCCCTCTTCTTCTTCGCTGTTCCTCTGCAAACGCAACGGGCTTGCAAGGCTGTAGCTAGTATGCTAAGCTAACCTGTGCTACCTCGGCCTGGCCTTTGCCTGGCCCCTGCCTGGCCCCTTGGCTCGAAACCTAACACAGGCCTAGCTACAATTTACGTCGACAATTAAAAGTCGGAATTTGGGCTGTGGATCCTCAACGTGCGCTAACCCGGTTACGTTTCTCCAATTAAATGCTCAAAGGTTATTAGCGTAGCCGAGCTTACCGTCTAATTCATTTTCGTTACAACAAGCTAGTAGGCTAGCTCAGTAACGATAGCTAGACAGCTGACGCTAGGTATGCTAACCCTCAGCTAGTTCAGATGCTGTGTCCAATGCATCAAAAAGCAGTCAGAGAGGACTGGTTCCGCTTGTTGACACGGTGTTTGTTGACGTGAAAGCCCGCAGAACATGCAGTTTGGGCTGTATGTGTCACCTTTCCACAAACGAAGCTATCATACACGCTTAACGGCTGTTGCTAAAATGCTATTAAAGCAACATTTGGCACAGTTGATGGGTAGCCTGGCTAATGTTCACCAAGCTAATTGGCTATTATCTTACATTTAAGCACTTATGTTTGTTTTGGTAATGTCCACAAGCGCTTGTCGTGTTCTCCAGCGTTGGGCTAAAGTCTTGTCATCAAGCCAATTTGTATCGCTGTCAACTTTGAAGGCTGCTGCAGGACAGTTTGGGCCAATTTGCCCTTAATGCTTGCTTTAGCCAACTCTATGGGGGTTACAGCTAAATGTACAAGCTATGCTTATAATTACGGGATTTCACCTGGACAGCTATTTAAATTGCATTTGTTTGAATGTTGTGGATGTGTCGGAGAACATCAACACAGCTTGCCTTTTTAGTGTTGCAGTTTGTGCCCTATTACTTGTCATCAGAACCAGGTTTAAACCTACCAAACAGCAGATGCTTTGTACAGCAGTGCTACTTCATTCTACAACTAATGACAGGTCCTGCTTTGCATTAAAAGCAGTAAGTGAAATATGCAGGTCTTTATTCATTTAGAAATTCACCAAGGGATGCTAAAGAAGTCTGGGGCATTCATGATTACATGTGTGGCCTGAACTACCCAGTCGACCTTATATCCTGAATGTTACATGATACAGCTACCAAAGTCTGAGATGTATCTTCACCACCCCCATCCTCCTATTTTACAATCTTTTAGACAAATCAAATGAAACGGGTAATGTTGTTTCCAGCATTTGAATTGACCCATTTATATCTTTTAAGACAAATCGGTCTACTTTATGCTAGTTTTAACAGTATTCGGTGTGTCTACATCTCTGTCACTTACAAGAACAAAGAAAAAAAATTCCTTTTTTTCCCCCCACACATAGAAGATAAATCCCCAAAATAATATCACCTGATATGCATCCCCTCAGAGATGCTAATCCTTGTAGCCGCCTCATAAATTCCGAAACCTGTCTACCAAAACGCAAACATACAGTCAACATATGCTTCAGCAGAAAAAATGTGTTTATAAATGCTGCCTTAACCTTCTAAACCTAAAGCATTTTCTTACTAAAACTACCCCCTGAAAACTTGAGGGCTTCCTGAAAAATGCGAGTCATCCATGTCCACTAAATCCTTTACATGCCTTCCCCTGAAACGAATAGAAACATCAGATTAAGACCAACTATTTAGCTTTACCTTTCCTCTGATTTGCAAGAATATATGAATGGATACAAATATATCTTAATGGGTGGAAATCACCCGAGATAATGCCGGCTTCTTCTTGTTATCTGCCTGCATCTAAACACAGACCAGCATGGTACGTTTTAACCGTGGCCTTAAATTACATTGAGAAAGGTCTGCTTTGAGCCGCTCGGGTTCAACTAAGTCTTATCTGTGTCTTTTAAAGTTGTGCTGGACTGCTATTGTGCTCACTATATTTTTACAGACCCCAAAACAGCTTACCCCATTGCTGTTATCTCCTCTAATTGGCTTTATTCATTTGGCACTCGCAGAAGACTCGTGTCATCCACTCGGCACAAGGCTTTCCTCCACCATCCCAAAAAATGAACGCAAGGTTAACTGGTGATTTTAAATTGAAATGTAAAATTGACTACAGCCCTCACGTTGGCAATTTATTTCTCTGTTCTTTTGTGGTCACCATGAAGAGATTTTGTTCTGACCTTAATCGTGGGTAGCAGGTGAAGGTTAACCGCAGCTTGCAGAAGAAAAATGTGTCTTGTTCTCTTCACGAGTCAAAACTGTCAGTCAAATTCAGTTCCAGATATTAAGTGCTAATGTTTACTAGGATATTTAAAGCTTTAAAAGGATGTATTGTATTATCTTGTAAAATGGTTACACTCTCCCAATATCTCCTGAACACTCCTTATAGGTTACAATGGAATTAAAACCATGTAATGAAATACACAAAAGCTACTTCGTCTGATTATGCTCTTTGAAATGTGGACATGGAGATAGATGGGTTTGATTTGCATAAACTGTCATCCTTAATGGACCACAGATTTAGTTACTTGAGAATCCTCGGCCATTGCTCGGTCAACATTTTGATGTGATTTCTCATCCAAAACATTCTTTTATTTCCTTTTGAGATCGCATTGCTGTTAGGCTCCAGCGACCTTTTTCTGCATTAACATTTTTCTGCAACTGGATTGAATTCAGTTTGTATAGAGTTCCCTTCACATGCAGGCCAGTCGTGTGCCAAAAACGTGTACTTTTCCTTCAACCGATATATTTCCGTTGGTGCTACATCTTTTTGTTGGCGTTACATGAGACTGGCAGCTATGTCACATTATGGGTTGTTTTCAGAGGCGTCAGATTCACCTTCGATGGCCCAAAACATACAACCCTCACTATTTCTGCAGTCTTGTCTGATATCACAGGCATCAGTGACTCTCCACTGATGTTGTCAGGCTTCACATTACCCCCTTGTCTTTTAATAAGGGCATTTTTCCTCAACATTGTTTTGTAGTGATGGAGTAAAAATGACAGGGCAAAATTAGAGGAGGATGGACCTTTTTACCTTTTGGGTTAATTTCAGGATCCCCTTTTTTGTTTGTCTCAGATCAATTTTAGCCTCAATCCTTTATTTTTTATTTTTCATTCCTTCTTTTCATACAGTAAAACCTATTGCTGGTGTGATCAGATAATTTCCAAAAGCTACACTGTAATGACAGGTGTAACCTGTAACGTCGCAAAAAAAACAAGACGTATTTATTAAGCTGCTGATGCTCGCCATTGCTCATTCACACTGACCACACAAAGGCAGATTTACGCAGTCTCATTGCGTGCTATCATCTTGCATGTTGGCTTTGCAGAATTGGCATAGAAAGCTGCGTGTTCTGCCGCACATACAGACATCGTCACTGTGACAATCTTTGCAGCAACATTGCCCCCACAACATCCAACTTTGGGGATTTTTTTTTTTCCCCGCAAAGCAGTTGTGGTGTCCAACTTGGAATCAGTTGTTTCTGTTACAACCGCCAAAGCACCGGCTCATTCCTGGACCGGGGTTGGTGTAGCATTTAGTCTGCTTAATGCAGGAGACATCAATAAAAAAAAAACACTGAACACAAAAACTGAGCTTCCAGCAGTTACCAGTCGTGTCTGCAGCTTAATTTTCAAACTGTGTTTGCAGCTACATTTATTACCATTGTTGGGTGTTTCAATGACACACAATTGAAGCTTTTAACCCCTCGAATTCAAATGGCTCTCTGACTTTTAATAAAGTCAGTTGGCATTTATAAATCCCTCCAGAAACGAGAAAAGTTTCCATTTATTGTTGTTCATAAACATTGTTTAGTGTTACAAGGTTTAACACCACCCCAAGAGAGATGGAGACCACAGACCAACTGTAACTGTCATGTCTAAATATCACCATGGCCGTGAGGTCGAAGCAGCAGCGTAAGCAAAATGATTTTATTTCCCTGCTGTTTAATGTTTTGATATCACTCGTTGCGCCGTGAATGCATTCACAACTGCACTTCTCCGCAAATTTATAAACTTTGCTTGCAGCTGCATTTATAAACACTGGAGATTTATGATCGCCAGCCGACATTTCAAATTCTTACTTCATACAGCGTGTAGATGTTACGTACATTATGTCATCAGACATGTTATTGTGCTTTGGTTACGCCCCAGTGAGGGGTGAAAAAAGATGGCTTGCTCAATTGCAGCAGGCTTTTTGAGTGGAGAAATACCCCCCCAAAACCCAGCTAAAAACGGGGAAGAGCTGTTGGGCGAGCGATTATACAAATGGACTGAGAACGAGTTGAGTTATTTTGTTTTACAGATCTTCCAAAAAGTAAATTAAGGGGCGCAACAATTTTGTCACAGTTTAGGAAGTGAGTCCTCATCGTGTTGGTAGAACCATGGTAAGCTAGCTACCAGGGCTCCGAACCGGTTCAAGAAACGAAAACGAAAACCGAAAACGAACAAAATTTTACGGGAAACGAAAACGAAATGGTCTTCAACTGTTCCAGAACAGAAACGTTATTCTGAAATCCACAAAACCGGTTAATAACGTTTTTTTTCGTTCTCTATATATTTTATAAAATTTCACAAAAGCGTAGCCTTTGTCAGGGGGGAAAAAAAGACTACTTCCGGTTGTGCGTTCACTTCGCTGCCCGCGAGGCTCAATGCAGGCAGCTGTCACGAATCACTTCCTTTATCCACTACTTAGTCTAGTTATCCACTAGTTATAGTGAAAGTTCGGAGTAGATTCACCCTAGGGTCATTTGAACCGTGACATCCAGCCAAGTAGCCCACCCGAAGTTTTTCCGATCTTGGCTGAACATCAGCTGAGTTACTGAGTTATCCCGAATAGTTTAGTACAAGCGCTAACGGAACCTGGCAGTATCTCCAAAATTACCACACTAAAATCACATGCCATGACACCAAACTTCTACAGTAGTACAAATATGGTCTGTACTCACAAAACGATGCATTTGGAAGTTTGAAAATAGTCCAGGAGTTTATTATTATCAACACAAGCCTAATAGCTTCTCTGCTGCTAAAGCTGCGTCACCGTCACTTCCTTGATCTGGGAGCTTGTCCGTACTGCCCCCTCTCCAGCAGACCACAGCATAGAAAATTGCTGAAGCTACCCCAGAGTCATAGAAAGTCCTGAGGAGAGTCCTGCACACACCGAAGGACCTCAGTCTCCTCAGCAGGTGGAGGCGACTCTGGCCCTTCTTGTAGAGGGCTTGTGTGTGGTCAGTCCAGTCCAGTTTATTGTTGAGGTGAACACCCAGGAATTTGTAGTTCTCCACCATCTCAATGTCCAATCCCTGGATGTTCACCGGTGTGAAGTGGGGTGTTTTCCTCCTGAAGTTGACGACCATCTCCTTTGTTTTGCTGGTATTAAGCTGAAGATGGTTCAGCTCACACCAGCTGACAAAGTCTTTGATGACCGTCCTGTATTCCAGTTCGTTATCCTCAGAGACGCATCCAACAATGGCTGTGTCATCGGAAAACTTCTGGATGTGGCAGTGTGTGGTGTTGTGTGTGAAGTCCGATGTATACAGGGTGAAGAGGAAAGGAGAGAGCACCGTACCCTGAGGGGCACCTGTGCTGCAGAGCACCACGTCAGACACACAGTTATGTAGCCTCACACACTGTGGTCTGTTGGTGAGGTAGTCTGTAGTCCATGCAGCCAGGTGTTGGTCCACTCCCGCATTTTCCATCTTCACCCTGAGCAGTGATGGCTGGATAGTTTTGAAAGCACTGGAGAAATAAAAAAACATGATCCTACCAGTGCTCCCGTTGTCCTCCAGGTGAAGCAGTGATCTGTGCAGTAAAAAGATTACTGCGTCGTCCACCCCAACACCAGGCCGGTAAGCAAACTGCAGGGGGTCCAGATGTGTGCCCACCAGTGGTCGTAGGTGACCCAGGAGGATCCTCTCCATGGTCTTCATCAGGTGTGAAGTCAAGGCAACAGGCCTGAAGTGGTTTAGCTCCTTGGGGCGTGGTACTTTAGGAACAGGGACCACGCAGGAGGTCTTCCACATGTCTGGAACCTTCCCTAGGCTCAGGCTCAGGTTGAACAGGTGCATGACCACACCACAGAGCTGGTCTGCACAGTCTTTGAGCAGTCTTGGGCAGATGCCGTCAGGGCCCGGGGCCTTCCTTGCCTTGATCTTCCTGAGTTGACTCCTCACCTGATCATCTGTTATGGATAGGGGGGTGGGGGGTGACTCGGGTGGGAATGTGAGTGTGGTATTTGGAGAGTATCTCAGGAGGGGGTGAGAGTGGGCTGGTGAGGGTCAGGTGTTAAAGATGGCAGGCTGAGGTGTGGAGGGGGAGGGGGAGCTGAGCAGGAAAAGTGTGAAGTGGGAACAGGGAGGGTAAGGGGGGGAGAGGAGGAAGAATCAAATCTGTTGAAAAACAGATTTAATTCATCTGCCCAGTCCTTGTCACCACAGGTTGGGTTTCCTGTTTTCCATGGCCTGAGATGTTCTGCAGACCTCTCCAGATGTTTCTGGCGTTGTTCTGCTCCAGTCCCTTCTCCAGTTTCCTCCTGTAGCTGTCCTTCTCCTTCCTGATCCTCAACCGGAGTTCCTTCTGGACTCTGCGCAGCTCTTCTTTGTCCCCCGATCTAAAGACCCTCTTCTTCTCCTTGAGCAGTGCCTTTATCTCGGAGGTTACCCAGGGTTTGTTGTTGGGAAAACACTGTACCAACTTGGAGGGCACAGTGTTCTCCACACAGAAGTTAATATAATCTGTAATGCAGTGGGTCATACTGTCTATGTCACTGCCATGGGGGCTGCAGAGTGCTTCCCAGTCTGTAATCTCAAAGCAGTCTCTGAGCTTAGCACTAGTCTCCTCAGACCACAACTTCACAAGCCTCTTCTCAGGTGGTTGTTGATTACATAACCTGACCTACCTGAAACATGGCTGTTTTTGTTGTTGCGAAAGGGTGAATCAGCCTTTCACAACAAATTTTGTGATGCAATGCTGACACCTGTTCGCCCTCCATTCACTGTCACTTTACCTGGCTGAGCAGCAGGTGTGAAGAGAGCTGCCTGAGAGCTAATGTTAGCTGTGGCAACAGCTTCTTGGAGGAAATTACATCAAATTGTTTTCATTCAGGCATTCTGTCACAGAAAAATTTGCTAACTATGATACTAATTTTATTATTACGGAGGATATGTACTGTTGGTTAAACATGATCTGTCATGTTGGTCAACGGTAGCATATGTGCTGCAGGTTCAACGCTTTACACGTTTGTCTCTTACTCCCCCGTGCTCACATGTACAGTATATTAATACATCCAAATTCCCAATAAAGCTGCTCTCACTCACATATTTTTCTGTTTCTTCTGTCAAACGCCAAAATGGGCCTGAAATTGTTACCGGACCCAGCGACCCATTAAGGCAACACGTCGGCTCACGATTACTGCGTTACGTTTCAGAAGTGCTATTCAGCTTTGATCAAATTGTTTTCGGTGTTTGTCTCCTCTTTCCGCACCTTAACATCATTTGCTTTGAATTTGTTATTCACTGTGATAGCCTAGTGCGTCAGACGCTGAGTTACAGTCTGTGTGTGCGCGCACCGATAGAGGAATTGATAACATCGGGTATGATTCCAATGGTTTGGGAAGTTTTGGATCTGATTCTCGATTAACATTTTATATCTTGTCTGTTTAACTGCAGTGTTTTGGAATTTTTGGAAAAATACCCTTTGGTCTGTTTTTTTTTTTCTTATGAGGGTTAGATACTAGCAATTCAGCAAATTAAATTGATACTCTCGGTGACTTAGGATTTTTAAATTACCTTCAGATATGTTTAAATTAAAGGTGCCATGGCATGAAAATAATTGGAGGCTTTTATATATTTTTATAGGCTTTAGTGGTCCCCTTATACTGTATTTGAGTTTTTTCCCCCAAAATTCTGCCTTGGTGCAGAATTACAGCCAGTCCCAAAAATGAGCTTTCCTTAGCATCCTCAGAATGAGCTGTTTAGGATCCGCAGCTTTAAATGCAAATTAGGAGGCGAAAGGCGTGGCAAAGCGGTGGGTGGGGGTGTGGCTAGGGTTGTGCCATTTATGACCCACCATCACGATGGATGGTAACCATCGTGATGCCACGCCCACTTTTTTTTTTTTTTTTTTTTTTAGGAATATATACAACTACGGTAATATGAATTAGTCAGGCATGAAAATTAAAATAGCCTATGCTACAAATATGCCTAATTGGCTTATTCTTATATAATTTATTATTATTATTTTTATTAGGGTATTATGTCTAGGTTACAGCTTGTCTTCGTTTTTCCCACGTCAAACATTTCATGTTATTCACGCTAACTGCTCGTAGTGCGTCGGGAAACTTGCTCATTGTCAACAGAAAAGGTGGTATGACGTTCAACTTCAGCTAAAGCATTAACTTTGCAGTGCAAAGGCTGGCAACTCGTACTGCCTGTCAAAGGTGTGTAGCATGGCCTTGAAAGTGGGCTTCTCGAACGTGTTGAACGATATCATTTCTTTGGCCAGGTAGCGAGTTACAACACCTGTCAGCTCCTTCCACCGGTCACTGTCAGTTTTATATTTAGTGCTTTTCGCAAACATCACAGATATGGTCGGTTGCGTTTTTTTGGCAAGCCCTGAGCGCACGGACACGTTGATCGTTGCATATTCTTCAGGATGGTGAACACGCAGGTGATCGCGTAGATTTGTTGTCTGTCCATCTTTGGCACGGACCACAGATGCGCAAATCTTACAGACACATTTATTTAAATCTTTTGGCAGCCCACGCTCATCTGGTTCAAAACCAAAGAAATTCCAAATAGGCGAAGTGGTGCCCTTCTTTCCAACCAACTCCTGCGTCAAGGTTGCCAGCTGTTGAAATGAAATGAGCCTCTCTAACGGAATAAAACGGATGCTTTTAACCGTTAAAATTCAGGAATGGAACGGCAGCTTTTTATAACGCGCAGCGCGCCAAAGCGCATTAGTAAAACAAAATATATAGTTTTAAATGTATTACCATTAAATTGCCGTTGTTAGTAGATTATTATTATATATTTTATGATGGCCTAAATATGTATTTATTGTTACAATAAAGTAGGTTAAATAAGTAGGCTATCTATGGGATAGTGACATTCTGGCACGGGCCATTGAAACGTTGAAGGATGCGCAAATGTTTTGTAAATCGCTATGGCACGTAGATGAAACCTGTTGAAATGAGCTTACTTTGACAATATGACAAACTAGTTACTGAACAACTTTCCTAACACAGTCAAACATCAAGCAAACATCAAAAAAGCGTGCGTGAAGGGGAAAGCAGGAGTGAGGATTTTGACATTCTCATCTGATTGCTCTGGTTTGCAAAGATGCCCGTAGCGCTGGAACCATGAATGAATCATTATCCTGATGAAATGCACTGAATTTGCGGATTCATTCTTCTTCAGGAAGCTTGAAGTCGGGGGTTTTGGTCTAAAATGAGCGAGCTAACCATCTCATGGGCATTCAAACACCTCCAACAGCCCAGTTGGCAGAGATAAAAGCTTGCAGGTGCTATTAGCTGCATAGCTAACGATACAAACCCTTTCTTGTGGTAACAAGCTATGTAACTATACTGTACATACAGGAAAGCAACACAATAATAGAGCGTTAAATTACTTACTCTCGGGAATGAGATCCTTCCCCAAGTGAAAGACGAATGGAGCAGGAGATTGACAGACGGATCGGTGCGGCGTCTGCAGTGATGCGGGCTCTGCACCGGCCCGTCGTGGTGAAGAAGGAGCTGAGCCAGAAGGCGAAGCTCTCGATTTACCGGTCAATCTATGTTCCTACCCTCACCTATGGTCACGAGCTGTGGGTAGTGACCGAAAGAATGAGATCGCGAATACAAGCGGGCGAAATGAGTTTCCTCCGCAGGGTGTCTGGGTTCTCCTTTGGGCTCGGTATTGGCCCAAGTTCTGGAAACATTCGTCTGTGAAATATTTGGTGCACACATACACAAATCTCTTCGGTTCTGTCGTCACTTTCCCAGAAAAAACTAAATCTGTCCACTGGCTCTTTAGAGGTTCTGATGCAGGAGCTCTAAACAGATTTTTTTACATCCATGTACAGAGCAATGAGCTGGCCAAAGAACTGTGGGCCGGGAAAGGCAGTTTTGGCATAGCCATATATGGGCTGGGGGGAAACAACCTCGACGTCATAAGAGGCAGCTTTCCTGATCAGGCCATCTGCATGGTCACATTACCAAAGGCGGAGAATAATTTCCATTGCATGGTTTAGGTCTATCGTCATTTTTAGCCACTGGGGGACCGCAGGCATAGCCTGGGCGAAAGCCGACTGTTGACTCTGTCAAACAGTCTGGGAAAACCCAAGAGGAATCCGTTTCCATGGAAGGCGGGACCTTACCCAGCAACTTAAATTCATTGGAGTAACGGAGTTCCCTTAACCAATCATAATGTTTAGAAATGACGTTGGTTATGCGCCGAGGTTCATGCTTACTCTCGCGAGGCTCTAGCTCGCGAATCACGCTTCCCACATCCGCTCTCATTATACCGGTACCATTTGAGAAATCAAACTTTTCCCAAAGCCAGTTGGAAGGAGAGCTACGACATCCTTGCCACTAACAAAATTGACGAGGCATTTCTCTTGCTCTCGTTTTAATTGTGCAATGATCTCCAGAGTTGAGACAACTTCATGGATAGCTTCTAGCGTTCTTCCGTCGCCATGTTTATTTCCGCTGCGGTTGAACTACAATTACATGGACTACAATGGACTCCGCGCGTGAGTTCTGCGTCACCACTCGCAACTGTTTGCTGATTGGCAAAACACTGAGCGAACCGAGGTAGGGTGATTTGGCCAGACTATGTGCGGAGCCAAAATCTTTGGGCGGAAGTACGTAGGATGGCGTCGCCAGGCTACCGCAGGCAGGCTAGAGGAACTCATATTAATGTTAAACAACCTTAAAAAGTGAACATTTCATGCCATGGCTCCTTTAAGTTTATTTCTGATGTTTTAATAGATGGCTGAATCCCACTCCTAGCCTTCCCTTTAGTTTTGATCCCCAGCTTCACAAATCTGTGGTTTTGCCGTGTTATGAATCTAGCTTGCAGTTTTCCTCACAGAAGTTTAGATAATAAAAATATATAAAAACCTTTTGTAGGAACTGACGTACCACCGAAAGTTGATTAGTAACATAGTTGCATACCCTTCATGAATCCTAGATTAGATGGATACTTGACTGGTGATTTTAAGTTTGCAGGGAAGAAGAGACAAACTGATGGGTGAAGATGAACTTGTCTCCTTGGACTGTAGCCCTTTACAGTAACTCAGAGTACTATCAGTGATATATGCAGGCGGACACTTTGTTCTGTACCGTAAGCTGTGTTTGAACTGCAGAAACTTTTCCAGGAACTTGGGTCTTCAAGGGGGTACTTTCCTTTACCTTTTCTCCATCCACCACAGAAACCAGAGGCTGAAATTCCGGTGGAGAAAGTAGAACTTTTGGGATTACCTGGAACCCTTCTGGGTGAAGTTAAATGTGCTGAATATTTCTGAATGGTTGAGCGTTTACAGTGTTTTATTTCCACCGTTGCGTCATCTCATGTTTGATATCCAAAATAGCTTGTCAAATCTGCTATGTCGTACCACAGGAATTGTAACTGTTTGTAAACATACCATTCATACTCAGTCATTCATGCAGTTCCAATCAGCTGAGGACACGGCATGCACAGCGAGCAGCTAGTTGAGTGATCTTGTGAATAAATGAGGAGAGGGAGCATTGACCATATCAACAAAGCAATGAATCAAGGGAATCAAACATTATTGTCTGGTTGTTTCAAAGAAGTTACATTCTCAGGCGCAGGTAAAGATATCATGTCATTAAGATATGTAGCATTAACAGATTTTGAGTTAATACAGCTGAAGTGTATTTTCTGGCTTAACAAACTGCGTAGCTGCGGCACTCCAGCGAGGAGGGACGTTTCACGCTATAGCCGACGTAATTTTCCCAATCTATCCTGTACTGTAGCACCTTGAAAAATGACACGGGGCATTTGAATGCTGAGGGCCAGGGTAAGGAAACCTTTCGTTGATTTTCAGAGTAGTTTTGAAGTGCACTGGCTTTTGTTATGTCCATTCCCAGTCCTTAATGTGCCCTGTAGCGCTCAGGGGCTGATAAACCACACTTCAGAACGTTGGTTTCTAACCCTGTACCGCACCAGTTTGCTATATGATCGCTTGACATTTTTGCATTTACGTAGCCGCCGCAGCCCTGATGGGAAGTCTTGTTTGAGGAGGTGTACATCAGCTATTTGCAGCAGCTCTGTGCACAGACTTCAAAGTTGTCATAACCTGTTCACACATGAAAAAACGATTGCCGCTTGTCCAGCTAGATCACTGGATGCTGCAAAGGAACCAAAACCCTTTTTATGCATCCACAGTGTCTTTGAGTTGATTCTTTTTCTTGTTGCTTGAAAAAATAAATGTGGAAGGGCCACAATCTTTGAGTAAAAGGTTAGAGATTAGTTCATTTTGGATATGAGGGGGGAGATGGACAGCCGGCAAAATGTTTTAAAACTAGCGATTTTAAATGAAAGCTCTCACATTAGAAGCAGATTCAGGGGGTGTTGCTTTACCTAAGGTTATGTTAACATTAAAGGGATAGTTCGCCTCTTTTGACATGAAGCTGTATGACATCCCATACTAGTAATATCGTGCATGAATATTGACTTACCCCCTGCTGCGTCCTGTGAGCCGAGTTCCGGCCTCGTTTTGGTGTTGACGAAGGTAGTCCGGCTAGTTTGCTGGCTGGAGCCAAAAAAAATAAAGAGTTTTGCTTCTCAAAACAATATGCGTTCAAAAGAGTAATACATTTGCATCACAAAATCGTTCATCCAGGAAAAAGTCAGACCTCACAATTGCTGGGCGCTATTTTCTCTCCCTTCGTATCACTGCGCGCTGCCGCGCCTGTTTCACGGTGTTTACTGCTCAGAAGCAGGGGACTGCTCGGTCTTCGCTTAGGTCGGCACGGTCTACACCGTGAAACGGGCGCGGCTGTCGGCAGGCGGCTCACAGTAGGGGGTAAGTCAATGTTCATGCACGATATTGCTAGTATGCGATGTCATACAGCTTCATGTCAAAAGAGGCAAACTATCCCTTTAACTTCCTCTTCAAATTACTCCCCCTTCTCTCTGCATCTTCTTGTTTTGTTTTCCTGCTGCAATAAAAAAAAAAAAAAAGAAGATATAATACCAAAATAGAAACATTTGTAGCAGCCGGAGACATCCTCAAACAGCAATACTGCACTAATGCTTTGTTGGAAAGATAATAACTTATTTTTTCTTTTGACTTGAACAACAATAGAAATTAGGTTCTCTTTTTGCCAAACAGAGAGCTGTGGGAAATTATATTTTAATGATATGGTGTTTTCACTGATAGGTTGCCACAGACCTCTCCTGAGACGATGACTCTACTGTTGCTGCTGTGTATTTCCTGATAAACAGCCCACATTTAACTACTGTGTCATTTTTACTCTGCCACGGTTTGCACTCTCTGTGGTAGTCACTGGGTTTGGTCTCAGCAGCTCATAGACGACTTATGAGTCAGCAGCACCACCGGCTGTAAGGCAGGAGCTTTGTATTGAGCTCCATCATTCTCAGATTTATGAGCTCTGAATGGCATCCAATAGTATTTGAACTTTGTGCTTTTGAAGAGGCTGAAAACCACATATTTTGCAGCATGAAATTTTATTGACTATCTGTTTGTTCTCTTTCACGAGTCACATCTTGATTTTTGCCTCAACACCTACAGATTTAGTCTATATTTGAAATCACAACGTGATAAAGTTCCCGCCTTTATTTCCCCAAACCAATTTATTTCCAGGTTTTCTTTTGTAAATTTCTCTCCCTATTCTTACGTTTCTATATGCATTTCTGCTTCATTTTGCGAACGTGTGGGGCTATCTTTCCGAGTGTTGTAGGCTCAGCTTCTCGCATATTTGTTGAGCATTAGAATACAGAGATCTTGTTTTACAAAATGACACCAAAAACCGGAAGTGGTAAAACGGTACTTTGTCACACAGCTACAATAGAATTAGCTTGTTTACTCAACAGACTTTGACTGTTTAGCTCTTCTTTAGAGAGTTATTAACCAAATGCTACACTGCACGATTCACAACTTTTAGGCCATTGACTGCAAGCTGCTAGCCATTGATGTAAACTATTTCTAATGTAACGTAGCTAAAGTCGCAAAGTGTTGCTATATGCCATCATTTGCATATAATGATACAGCTGAATTCCCAAAAAGCTTAAATGTATATTAAGAAAGGAAAAAAAAATTCAGCAGTCTGAAGTAGCTAAAATTTTTATTTTTTTGTAAATCCATTTGATAGCCAACACGACTGCTAGCGCCATTAGCCACCCTACTTCCCGTTTCAGTTGCTACGTTGTGAGACAAGCCACCATTGAAACACTTTGAATGGAAGCTTCCCGCTGCAGCGGAAGTTCATTTAGGAATAGTAATATATGCGATAGGACTGTAAAAAGAAAACCAGAAATTAAATGGCTTCGGGGAAATGGATGTGGCGAGAAAATGCTTTGGGGACATACAGTAATAGTAGATTATTTCATCTGTAGAAAATAATGTCCCTGTCAAAAATCCAATGTCAACAAATGATTAAATTTGTAAGGTTAGTCAATAGGCTTAGTTAAGTACGGGAATATTGAATAAATGATTTGGGATCATACAAAGTTCCTTGTCTCCAAATGAATACAGACTGAAGCTTTGAACCACTGAAATTCTGACTGCTCACTGGTGGGCTGTCAGCTGTTTTCTACACAACTTGAGTGTGTTCACATCTGTTGTGTGTTAACGTTATCAGAAAAAAAATCGATATTCTGGCACTAATCGATGCAGAAAATAAGGATCAAATTAGATAATTATTTTTAACAGTATGTGTGCCATTTATGCCCTTGTAATTGACAGAAAACCTAAAAAGGTGCACCAATGTGACTTGGAAATATGCCCCAAGTTGACGCTGTAGTATTTGAAAAAAATGCGCCTCTGTTCAAAAGAAATGAGACCATCCCGAATCAATTACAGTCGTACTGATGTCGTATCAGCAGTTGGAATAAGAATGCAAAGATGTACTACATGCTAAGTAATTATTTTGCTAAATTCACTGAAAGTAGTAGTATTCTTGTATCGTTGAAAACCCTACTAACCCTACTTATAGTGGGCGCATATGCAACAAACCATTGGAAAGCTGATTTTCGTGAGAATTAAATGATACAAAGCGTTTTATGATATGGTGATTATAATGCTCACAGTCGACATAAACAATAGTCCGAGCCAAAATTCCCCTATTCAGAGGACTCACCGATGAAGCCTCATGAAAATCCACTGACCAATAATTTCCTGACCAAAAAAAAGGGATTTTGTTTGTTTGTTTGTTATTAAAAACAATCCAGACTTCGAAACTGTTAACCCCAAAAATTGTTTTCTCAGTACATACCCACTGATTGCTGTAGCATCATCATGGAGCCAGCCTTTGTGCCTAATCTTACACGTATTCGTCTTTAAAAGTCCAGTTTGCTTGTTAGCATTCTTGGATTTGTTGGTGCTCTAACAAAAACATATTTCAGTGATCAGATCTGAACGCATCCTAAGTATGTACTGCACCTGTATGTAGTGCTGTCCACTTGGGATCAGACCACCTGGGACTTTGAAGATCATGCTCCCAGGCTCTTCTAGCTGGTTACCATGAACAGATTTCTTGCTAGCAGATGGAGGTAGCTAGCTCGACACCAAACACATCTGTTGTCTCTGAATCTATTGAGTTTCCTACATGCTTGTCAGATGCACCAGGCTGATGTATGTTGTGGTTCTGGCCTGATGTCTAAAGACATATTGAGCTTGTTGGAAGAAAAAATAAAAGTATTTCAGGTAACATTTGGCCAGGGATTGATGCAATCTCTGTCTCTGCAGTTCACCGTGACTCAGATGTTATCATTGATACTTATTTTTATTTAAATCCCACTTTTAAAGTGAATTATGCCATGGCTAATGTCAGCGTTGTTGCCAAAACCAGCTATTTATGGTTAAAACTTATTAATTGATTCAAGTCTTTTTTTGAAAAGCTAAAATAATGATTTTGACTGTTGCCTACCTAAGTGCATACGTTTTCCCAAAATGATTTGACATAGTTGTTTTTTTTTTTTTTTTAAAAGATGCTAATATGTGCTTGGATTTAATTTGAAATTTGTTTTCTCCTCTGCCCTTACAGGAACCATGAGAATACCACTACCCAACTGTGTTTGGGAACCAATATGTTGAACATTCTCTACGTATTCGATTGAGGGACTGTTTTCTGGCTGGTGAATGACAAATGGTTTAAAATTATTAATAAAGGAACTTCTTAAAAGCAGTGCACACATCCCATCCCACCCTCTCCATCCCATCCCATCCCTTTCAGCTGGCATCTTCCTGAGTTGGATGGCTCCGAACGACAGGATACAGTAATGGAAGTCCACGTGCCATTCAACACTGTAGCCATGAAGCAGCTCAAAGGGTAGGGTCTGCTGTGAGCTCGCCTCACCCTACCCGCCCAATACCCCTTTTGCTCCATCAGAGAGCAGAGCGCCACATTGTAGCATTATCTTGCAGCCCCCTTTCTCCTCAACTAACCCACCACCACCTCCACCACGACTTTTGGAACATGACGTGCATTGCAAAGACACTGGTTGATGTCTGATATATATACCTCTGTGGTGTCGAGCGCAAAACCAGTGGAGCAATGAATGGCGGAAAGGACTGTGAGGCGGGAGGTGAGAGGCAGGCCGTCCCTGTCCAGGTCCCCATAGGCTGGCAGCGCAAGGCGGAGCGCAGCAGAGGGGTCCTGTATGTAAGGTAAGAAAATCTCATTAAACCATCACAAGTTAGAGTGCAAGTACCTGTGATTGGAAGAACGTATGTAGAAAGTAAATTTATATGAATGTGAAGCAAGAAAATCAGTCAGTATACATATTATACTTACGCTTTTTAAAAAGGCTTGAAGTAAATCTTTTTAGAACAAATCATTTTTTTAGGGTAAAAGTTCAATCTAAATTCACTGAAAGTAAATGGAATTTATTCGGCTTGTTCGTCGTGACTTTGATAGCTTTGCGTTGTTTTAGCAAGACGTTAGCTTAAAGGATAAGACTGGTTTTTTGACATTGGGCCCTTGATTTCACATTATAACATGATGTTCTACTCACCCCTGCTTGTTGTTGGTCATTTGGAGCTGTTCCGAAGATATTCGCGAGGCGTCTGGCTGCTCTCTTGAGATATTCGGCCATGAAACGGTTTCCTATGGGCAAGCTCATACAGGCACAAACTATGCTGTTTATAATTTATTAATTACTCTACACTAGCACTGATAACGTGGAGGTGCGTCGCTTACTTAAAAAAATCCGGGTTACTAATTTTGAATTTTAGCCGAATGAATAAATAGGCAGCAGGTCTGTGGGCTGTCTGTGGCAGTAGCATGACGATGACGTCAGTAACACCCACTTTACGACAAAAAAATCAAAATTACAATAACCCGGATTTTTTTAAGTAAGCGACGCACCTCCACGTTATCAGTGCTAGTGTAGAGTAATTAATAAATTATAAACAGCATAGTTTGTGCCTGTATAAGCTTGCCCATAGGAAACCGTTTCATGGCTGAATATCTCAAGAGAGCAGCCAGACGCCTCGCGAATATCTTCGGAACAGCTCCAAATCTTCAACAACAAGCAGGGGTGAGTACGACATCATGTTATAATGTGAAATCAAGGGCCCAATGTCAAAAAACCGATCTTATCCTTTAAAGATGTGCCAGTATTCCAGGTCTTTTTTTCTTTTCAAGAGGTTTGAGGTGAGAATTTGGTTGGGGTGCATTACTGTTCACAACACATAGGACACACTGTTCTTTTTAGGCTCGTTAGCAACACAGAAGATTGGTTGAAATTCCTAATCTGGTCACCAAATCCCCTCGGCCACAGAATATCTCGCCTGTACCAACTATTTATGTTTTTACACAGAAAGTAGCATGTTTGAACGTTGTTGTTTTTTCTCCCCGAAAAGAAGCAGATTAAATCTTCTCTCTTTGCCAGTCGTGTTGTTTTTACGCTCGGTGCACTGAGGGCCCAAACAAACCGAACTAAAGTTACCTCCAGTAAAAACCCCAACCTCCCAGGAGACATACTTGTAAGCTACCATAACGCGAAGGGATGGTGTTGCATGCGTCATCTTGCCGGCTGTTTCTGAAAATCATGATTTTCTGACACGATTAGGCCACTTAATTATTTTTGACTGGACTGTGGGAGTCACAGACGGCATTACTGAGGGCGAGTTGCCTGCTGTCTTGTAATCAGGTAAAATCAATATTATTTCTTTTTTTGTCAGCAAGTTGATCCTTTTAGTTGCAGAGCCTTATGGCCAGTAAACGTGCGTCTCTGTAAAGGAAAAGCGAACTGTGCCCACTCCAGCAGCTCCCACCTTAAAACCCTAGAAATTTAACGTCTGCACCTGCATGCGCTGTTCTTGTTCCTGTCACTGCTGACTGGAGCCGGTTCATTCCTGCCACTACTGCAGAGTCATTTGACACAAGACTTTATGCTGATTAAACAGACAGATTTTGTTTGGGATTTTTTTTTCACCTGTTGAAAGAGGGCTGCACACATGTTAAACCTCAGGACAAGGTTCGGCTTGTGAAACTCTGTTTCACCGATTTATTCCGGTCATGTCAAAAACATACTATTGTTTCGGCCTTAATCAGAGTGTGATTAGATAAAGAAAAGAAAGCTGTTTAATTTGTACACAAGAATAAGCAGGTGACGTGCTTAAAAGGCTGAATGATATACAACGTCCGAACATGTTCCTTAATATGAGTGGAATAAACTGGTGAAACGGAGATAAGTCCAACTTTTGCTAAAGGTTTATGTGTAACGGTTTATCCCAGGACCGTAAGCATGTTGGTAAACCCACAGACCTGTGGTCACCTGCCCCAATAATAGAGTCAGACTGCACTGCAAAATATATGTTAATCAATAACCTGACCTGCAACTGGAATTGCAGGTTTGGTTGTGCATTACGTATGCATTACTTTAACATTTCCAATTCAGCAATTCAACTTAATCCAATTATATACCTTTTTTCTCTGCACTACAGTAGTCTTTCATTCATTTCAGTAGTCTTTCATTCATATTCCGCAGCTGAGGGATGTGCAGCCAGTTGCAGCAGCAACACAGACTGCTCTGGACGGATGGGTTTCTGTTATCTGAAGCATTTCTGCACAATAACTTCAACCATTTTGCAATTATTATATGTGTGGTGCCACACGTCTCAAGGTTACGAGTTTTATCAACGGAGATAGAATTTTTTGTGATAAAGCAAACGGTAAACATCTGGTTTTTGGTGTGAGTGCCCAACAGGTTTGTTTACTGTCCACACACGGTCAGAGTGGCTTTAATTGATTGGCTCCGCAGGAGATGAACAGAAATACGGTGGCTTTACGATGACGTTGCTTGCTGTGTTGAGTCATGCTTGTTCCCCCGGCTGCTGTAGCGAGGCTGCGGTGCGTTTGACATCTATGAGCTGCAAAAGTCTCTTGAACATATTGTGCTTTGGGGGGCGGCTGGTTGCATTGCAGTGAGTAGTCTATTGACGCAAGTTAACTGCAAGCGCACGTGTTTGCACAAATTGTAAATACAGGCTTTTCAAGTCCTTTAAGAGAGCAGTCATTCATGAACAAAATCTACTCAGCTGGTGCCACAGGGACGGACTAATGAGTT
Source organism: Odontesthes bonariensis (assembly GCF_027942865.1). Taxonomy (NCBI): domain Eukaryota; kingdom Metazoa; phylum Chordata; class Actinopteri; order Atheriniformes; family Atherinopsidae; genus Odontesthes; species Odontesthes bonariensis. Next base: position 13,579,823 of record NC_134516.1, on the reverse strand, counting down.
GGATCCTTCACCAGTCGCCATGTCGTAGGCTGTAGGCTGGAAGTCGGTGTCCTCCCTGGCACGCGTATTTACCAGCCACAATGAACTATAGCAGTTGGCTAGTGTCGAGTTTATTTTGGGTGTTGGAAAGAATCCTGTCTTGTTCTGTGACCGTGGCCTGATACTGTCACAGCACACTTGTATTTGCTGATGTTTTATTACATTTGCAGTGTGCATTTCACTTCAGGGTTCAGCAGCTGTGGACTCTCAGTAGATATCTTCCTAGCGGCTGTGACTGATGAGTCACTCACTGTGACTTTGTTAACGAGTCAGTGTTTGTTTGATCATAACTACCTGGGTTTTATACTGTTGTTCATCCATTGGCGACAGGTGAGATGTTTTACTTGAAGTATTTTTTTAGGGTTACCCTCTTGGACACAGAGCCCTGTTGTTTCTGGGTTTTTATTTCTCTCGGGTTATAAAACAGATCTGCTACTACCGTGACCTCCTGATCACAATTCTGATGATTAGATTCAAATTTGTGGCAATTTTCTTCAAGTCTAGTACAGAAGAAAATAACCTAATCCTCTTTTTATTTCCAATTCTAAAATAGATTGATAAACACGTTTAAATATGCAAATGATTTAGCACTTTAGAGAGTGTTTGTTGAACTTAACAAGCTGCTGCACCTGGCAAATTGACAGAAAACATGTTCCCACCAAGAGATCTGCCAGCTGAAACAATGGAAAGGATAATAAACCTCCTCCATAAAGGTAATTCGTACAGTGTGGGGGCAAAAGATGTTTTTTCCCAGACAGCGTGTCCAGAAATTGGAGGAACTACAAACAAAATGGGAAGGTCATAATTGGGAAATATGCACGTTGACCACGGGAAAACATCCAAGTGCCCGAACAGAAAACTGTTGCTTTAATGGAAAAACAAATTGGATGAAATAGGAGTCGATGTTTGTAACTGAACTGTAAGAAAGTGGCTGAAGGAAATTAGATTTGCATCCATAACATCCTCACATGAACCATCACTAACACCTAAACATAGAAAAAAACAAGGTTATCGTGGGCTAAAGTGAAGCACTCATAGACTGGATGGTTTGGATGGAAGTTATATTCTTATTCTTGTACTCTTTAGAGTTTTAGAATATTTCTGCAAACGTATCGGAACCTTTCAGTGTGTAATGGTTCTCTTTCTTAACCTGAATTGGAAACAAATCCGACGAGAGAGAAATTAACCTTCAGTTTTCTCAGCTCAACTTTTCAGTCTTATTTGAATACCCATCAAACATCACAAAAAAAGAGCCTTTTTGATGTGGAACGTTGCCAGCCTCTGCCTCACTTTGTGGTTGTCTGTGTGCAGTCCCAGTGGCTCTGTGCTGTCCAGCTTGGAGCAGCTGAAGACCTACCTGCTGGCAGACGGAACCTGCAAATGCGGCCTGGAGTGCCCACTCATCCTCCACAAGGTAATGTTGCTCTACTTGCTCATTCAAAACACAGTGGTCACGCACAGACTTTCCATTTGCAACAAAGCGCCAGTAGATCATCTTATTTAAGATTAAAGGAGAAGGGATTTAAGTCCTGAATATTAAATATGTCTATGCAAACATTTGAGCAAAACAGATGCGCCTGGAAGATTGGTAGTGGTCAAATATTCACTTTCAGGATGTTTTAATAAGATTGATTCACTGCTCTTAAAATACAGACTGAAATGGTCCCCAAAGTTGACTTTCAACTTCATGTCTGAGTAAAGTAGAAAGAATCATTCAGTTTGTCGCGTCTCACACAAATGTGTTGTTAACCACATGTCTGCAGAGTAGTTTAGGTGTGGAAATCAAAATTGCTGTCATGCAGTCTAAGCAGTGTGTCTTTAAAGCCCAGCTATCTCAGGTAAAAGTTGTAAAAGTACCAGGTGAAATATAAGGCAGGCGTTGGTAGTGATCCTGAACCCGGCTTGGTTCAAGATAAATCCACAGAGCGACCGCTCGTTCTTAAACTGAAGTTCTCTCGTTAGGTGGGCTGCCTTCAAACTGCCAAGATGCGCCGCACACATGGCTGTTGCTGGTCCGGGGCTAATGCATCTATGATGTCTACTTATAACAATTTAATGTTAACGGTGGGTTGGCTTTTGCTCCCTCTGTCAAAGCTTTGTGATTTTGAATAGTCCCAACACCACAATTCAGTAACACGCTTCTCGATCTTTGAGCATATTTTAAGTAGTTTCATTCTTACCCCATAATTCTCCTTTCTCTGATTTTTTAAATTGTAAGAATTAAATGCTGTTCAATTGTTTATTGTCTAGTTTAATAGTTAAGCCCCATACACACACGTCGCTGCTATTTACTCGCTCAGCGACTGAAGTCAATAGAATGTCTATGTGTTCACGCGAGGCGAGTAGGCGAGGAGAGTACAAGCGATGCGATGTGGGCGGATTCCGAGATGAACATATTTCAACTTAGAGCGACGCGAGTAAAGCGAGTAAAAGCGAGTAGCCAATTAAAATGCAGAATACAGATTATTGACAGGTGACGTTCCCCCAGTTTTCTCCAAACAGTGGCCACCCAACTTCTACACACCAAGTCAGCAAAAGCACCCAAGCGAGTGGCGAGTAGGCGAGTGAGCGAGTAGCGAGTAAATAGCAGCGACGTGTGTGTATGGGGCTTTACTCATGAGAACTGACGAACATTAAAGCAGGTGGTGATGTTGGCAAAGAAAATGACTCTTGCTACAGGTCATACAGTACATTTTCATGCACAGTTGAGTCAGGCCATGGTTACAGCTTGACTTGGCCATTTGATTGGTTTACTGTCTTTGTCCTCATGTACAAGCACAGGAGGAGAATCGATTTATTGATCGATTTATCACCGTATCCATGACTATAGGTAGTGATACGCTCCCCTTTCAGCTTGTTAGTCTCTGGCTTTTTCCATTTGACCTGATAACTCTCAGACCAAACCAGACCTTTCCAGTCAGATTTCAGTGTACTTTACATGTACTTAAATAATCCAGTTTTGGTTAGACTAACACAATATTTAGCTGTTTTTTTTTTTGTTTTGTTTTTTTTCCTAACTAAAGTGATGTAAACCTATTGCGTGAATCAAATAAATGAAAGACTCCTGGCGTTAGGATAGGAAACGCCCTATATTTGTGGCCTAAGCCAGGATGATGGATTAGAGAAAAAGGGAGGAATAAATATGTGTGTGACAAGATAAATGTGATGTTTTTTTTTTTTTTTATTGGCCTTTCGGCATTAAAAATTCACCCTTGGCAGCTTTAAGAGGGCATTAAGGAGTTTGTAGTTCTTCCTCTCATGGAGGTTGTTCAATTTCTTTCACTATGAATTCGCAAAGACTCGTTCTTGTGGTGCAAACATGTTTGAGAAATATACAGCGAAAGCTTTCTAGCAAAATGATTCACTGCTTCATTCCATATGCTCAGGACACATGAAATAAATTCCAGCTGGCCACTTCACCGATCTCTGAGGGACCACACTACAAATAGTGGGGTATTTAGAGGTGTCCACTGTGTTATATTTATATGCTTCTTGAGGCTGAATATTACCCCAACACCCCGTGTCTGTTGGACAGACGATTATCCTGCTGATTTAGTCTTTTCTTGGAAATTTGTTTATAGCTTAGTTTATGAGGTTATGTTAAACCGATGCAAACCCCAGAAAACTTCCCTCCATTCCTTTATGGACGGCTCAAATTGATCTTTGGATCTTAAGACATTACTCCAAGGTGCTTAGAGGATTTTCTGTTTGGATGTTTATCTGCAACTTAGCCGATATACTTTACAGTCTGTGCCGTTAAGACTGCCCCAAGAGATGAGTGTGAGGGAAATGCAGTGTGCTGGTGGACCTGGCTGTAAATTACATAATATTCAAGGATAGTCACATGGCACCTCAAGCAGCCACATCATCCTTATCCTGGACCCAGCTCATCTGTAAGCAGTCATCTGATTAGTTGTATACTATGGTAATAAGCTTACTGTTATCTTTGAATTCCTGACCACAGGTTTTCTTATTTTTTCTTGAATTAATTGCAGTTGTTCCTGAAACAATGTATACTCCTTACAATATCAAAAATAAGTATATATTTTTCAGATGTATGTATCCTTATTGAATTATTCATTTTCAATGAAGAATTTCTACTTTTGTTAGGGATAATTTTGGTGTTTTGGACCTTATTTTACTTTACACTTTTTCTTAATGCAGTGTTTCCTTTCTTGTTCAAACTAAGTGAATAAATGAGACCTAAAGATATGGCAGAGTTTCTTTTTTTTTTAGCATCACATTTATGCATTTACAGTTGCTCGAATCACTTTGATCGTTTTCCTCAGGTGTTCAACTTTGACCCTGGGGCAGCCGTCAAGCAGAGGACAGCAGAGGATGTGAAGGCAGATGAAGATGTGACCAAACTCTGCATTCATAAGAGGAAGCTTTTGGCCGTGGCCACACTGCACAAGAGCATGGAGACGCACACACCTCTGTCACTTACCAGTCCAGGAGGAGGTTAGAGTACATGAAAATGCAAAACCCACACAGATGAAACTAAAAGCAAATTTACTCGATGGCAGCCATCAGTCAGAAAGACTTTAAGGATTGGTAGAGCAGCTACTGATGCTACTGTTTGTTAAGCAACTACCTAGTGCGGATGGTAATTAAGTATAAATTATCAGCCACTTTGGTTGTAAATCTCTTCAATGTTGATAGTTTTAATTGACAATATGCAGACTTACGAAGTTGTCCAGTCTTTATTCATAGTCCTACAAAAGTGAGATTTCTTTATGTATTTATTTTTATAAATGTTTTATGTAAAATGTTTTTTTCATGAAACACATTGTTATTGTTCAGAGCTTGTGACGTGACTGTCAAATGTTATTTCCAAGGTATTGGTATTGATTGAGTTCTTTGTCTACACTCAGGTACGCCATCTGTGGTTGCTGTGCATTCCACAACTCAACGAGCAATAAGGACTAAACCCCACGATGGCCTGCCCAATGCTGTTGGCCCCGACTGCAAAAATCCGTTCAAGATGATGATGGTGGCTGGACAACAACAGCAGCAAAGGTTGTATCCACCTCAGGAGGTGGGTGGAGCCCAGCAGCCGGAGCTGTACTCTGGATACTCCAGGGGGCAGAGGCTGGGTGGTGGGGATCCTTGTCCAAAATCCCCTTATCGGGCTGGATATGGAGGCATGTTGAGCCCACCTCCTTCTAGCACTAAACTTTATGGAGATGGAGCTCATTCTCCCAGTGCAGACACTCTGGGTAGCCCTGAGGGCTTTCCAAGGACCAACCCTTGTGGGTTTCCTGGAGCCGGTAGTCCCGGTTCAGCCTCCATCCATGGGAACACGAGGACACCTCTTTCCCCACCCAGTATAATGCTCCATGGCTCTCCTGCAGGACAGCCATCCTGTGCCATGACAGGAAGGACTAGCACGCCCCTCTCCCCAACGGCCACTGCCAAAAGCCCTGTCATGAACATGAACATACCACGGGGGAACTTTCCCCCTGGTATGGATATCCCTCGTGCAGCATTTCACCATAAAAAGCAGCCTCCTGTGCATCCCGTACCCCCGCCTCCATCCATACCACCACCCTGTGCTCTTCAGAAAAGGCAGTTGACTTATGAAAAGGACCCATTAGGCATCCTAGACCCTATCCCCAGCAAGCCAGTCAGCCAGCCCCCTACCAATGCCCCAAACCCTTCCAACTTCCAGCCTAATATCCACTCTCAGGTACCAATGATGAATGTAAACATACCCCCTCCTGCTATTGTTCCCTTGCCAAGCAACTTACCTTTACCCACAGTGAAGCCTGGGCCTGTGGGACACGGTGGGCATGTGCAAAGGACTCAACAGTGTGGTCCAGCCTCCTCCATGTCACCCTCCCCTGTCACATCCCCTGTCCACATGACTGGGCCTGCGCTTGGGAGGATGGAGGCCTCCCCTCATCGTTCACGCTCATCCTCCACCTCATCTGATCATGGAAACTTTGCTATGCCCTCTGGGCACCAGGGCCCTTGTGGCACCATGAAGGTTCCTCCTCGCTCCCCCAGGTCAGCTATGGGATCTCCCAGACCAGCCATGCCCTCAAGCCCCTCCACCAACAAAAATGACCCACTCCATCAGTACAAAGACTCCCAGCTGCTGCCAGGAATGGTAACCTCAGTTGTCACACATCAGCACAGCAATCCCATGTATTCACCCACCTCTTCGTCAGTATCGTCATCCACTCTGGCAACCTCTAGCGCTTCCCAGAAGGGGCACCCAGGACTCCTTGGGATGCCCCTAAACCAGATCCTCAACCAACAGAATGCCGCTTCATTCCCAGCCAGCAGTCTCCTCTCAGCCGCAGCCAAAGCACAGCTAGCAAATCAAAACAAACTCAGCGCTACGGGCAACAGCACTGCTGGCATGGCTGGTGGTGGTGTTGGTATGTCAGGCATGGGGGCAGGTGGCGGAAGTAATGGAGGGGGTGGTGGGCATCCTGGCTCTATGAGCGGCCCTCGAAGCATGGAGGGACACAGCACTTTAAACCCCATGCTCCCACCAAACTCCACCATGCTGCTTAACACTCCTGAGGGTCAGAGCGGTCGGGCAGCTCTTAGAGACAAACTCATGGCCCAGCAGAGGGATCCCACCCGGAAAAGAAAACAGTCATCTGGCGGTGCTGTAAACCACGACAATGGTAACAGCATGGCCTACAGTATGCTTAACAAACCAGGCATGGGGGCTCTCCACATGCTTGGCCCCAGTGCCACTGAACAGCTTCGAAAAGTGGGCCGCATTGGAAACCTACACCCGAACACCTCAATGGCTCAGCTTCTCCAGTCTATGAGCTGCCAGAGCACCCACAACATAGCCGGGAACAGCCATCGTCCGGGCCTTAACCCAGGGTCCGTCTCTCAAGGAACAGCACAGCTTCACTACAGCGACAGCACGGGCATGGTCACTGGATGCCCTCAGCAGAACGTCCTAGTCCAGCAAAGGCTGCGGGGTCCAGGAGATCCCATGCAGCACTGCCAGAACATGGATGCTTCTGGGGGCCATCTGGTCTCCCGTCCAGGCCAGTTCCCTGACATGATGGCTCAGATGCAGGTCTCCTCCATGAGTAACTGTGGGCCTATGGGACCAGGCGGTGGACCAGTGGGACCCGATGGCATGCCTCTGGTACGCCCCAACACTAACCCCCCACCGCTGTCCCATCCCGGCCCTCATCCATCACAGCTTCATAGTATGGGGCGGACTAACATGGTGGTGCCACATGGAGGTGGTGATGGAAGCTGTAACCAGACAGTCTCAGATACAGGTGAGACACCAGCTTTAGATCACGTGAGCTCAGTGTCGTAAAAGAAGGATTGGAAAATGCTTAAATCACTTAAATCATAAATGTGACTTATCTCAACATTTAATACAACATTGGTTTAATGACTGCAGCTGTCATTTTCTAATGAATTTCACAGTGTTGATATCCATTATACATGCCATTATATTGGCTTATTTTCATTGATTCACCACCATGAACATGCTCTGTGGAGTATCCAGCAGCACATGTGAAACATTTCACAGTTAAGCCCTAATGTGTTAGATTTAATTAATTTGGTGAAATTTAATTATCGTTTCTAATTGCAGAGATGACACATTTGACTTTCAGGTTTAAAGGCCTAGATAAATCCTGTTGGTTTTCTAAAATGAACATGACAGATTGCAGTCATGTTCTTAAAATGTTATTGGCTATTATCATATTGTTGAAAAGGAAGTCAACAAAACGTATAACACTAAAAACATTATATTATGAAAGGTGAGATATAAGCTAGATAACGGCAGTTTGTTCCCAACCACCCTCCTGCTTCAGGGTGCAGATGATGTCCTGCGCAGTAAATAAGTGTATACGCCCCCCACCCGCTCTCTTTTTTGTGATAAGCCACTGCCGTGATGAAGATGTGGTTTCTATGGTTATGAGTGAACTAAAAACCAAAGGATTTAGGCGATAGGCCCTGAGCCTAAACAGTCGGGACTCTTCTAGTATCTCTGAGCTAATGAGCAGGCCCCTCATCGTTGGAAACTCAGCTAATTGTCAGTCAGCCAGTGTTTCTCTTTGTTTTATTTGTATTCTACCATCAGTCAATGGTGCAAGAAGATGGAAATGGGATCCGCATCACGCTTTAAGGGAAGCAGCCCAGATAGGGAGCTCTAAAGAGCTTCTAACAGCAAGCTGGTCGCTATAGTAACGATAGACCCTGAATAGAGACCAGAGTGAAGCCTTTGATGAGGGTTTTAGGCCTGTGTGTGTTTCTGCATGTCTGTTACTACTTGTGCATTGCAGTCTGTGTGCTTCTGTTTTTTTTTTTTGTGTGAATATGAATGACTTGGTGTGTGACTTTATGAAATTGTGTGTGTGTATACATTTACATTAGTTTGATTGTTCTACAGCCACTGAAAAGACCCAGATCTTGAACCTTTTTTCCCCCTGCTTGCTGTAGGACTGAACGCAGTTTATGTATTCATTTTGCATCCGTGTGTCCTCATATGGTTTATAATGGAGATATCAGCGAGGTCTGCCGCAGGCCACCTGTTCTTATCACCAGGTCCCCTGTTATTCAGTATTTCTCCCACATCGAGTCATTGAAATTCAGCTGGTCTTGTTAAGGCCAGGAGGCAGAGTGTGATGTTTGTCGTCAGTCGGAAGAAGAAACTGTTGGCGTACGGCAAATTAGATTTTTACAATTTGGATGTCCCCATGATGACGTCGGAAGCGGATGTTTAAATATTATTTACAAATTATGATTAAATTTCATCTGTCTGAAGAGATGCTTGAAGTACTGGGATGAAATATTTGGAATATCTCTTGAGCTGTTTGTAAACCTTTCCAAAATGATGCTAGATTATTACTGTAGGAACATGCAGTCCGGCCTGTCTGACTCACCACCTTAAGGAGCGAATGTGCTGACCAAAGAAGGGAAGCAACCTGTTACCTCCTGATTTTAATTTATTTATTTATTTTAATCGATCAGGTTTACGCAGCTATTTTTTTTCTGTTGTATTTTTCTGCTTTTTGAATGGCTGGCTTTGAACGTGCTTACAGTGTACACAGCCTCGTGTTCTGTTCTGTGCATTTTTGATAAATGGTGTTAATCATGGATATGCCGAGCAGTCTTCTTCATAATGCCTTCCAGTCGTAAAGATATCTCGCTCTCCTCAATAGTCGTTTTCACACTAGCGGCCCAGAGGCTTTGCATTTGAGACATGTACATGTCTGGGCTCTCAGATATTCGTGTGTGAAAACAGAGTTTTCATTGTAACATGTCACCTTTTTTTCGGCCATTTTTTTTCTTGCTGAAATTCATTGAAAATACGTCCTCTGAACCCTGCAGAGTCGACACCAATTTGCAGTTTTATTTAAATCTCCATTTGTAATGTGTTACAAATGTTTCAGTATCCATTCCCCCCTCAGTCAGCAGAAATGTGCCCACATGTCTACATCTTTGGGCCATGATAGCAGGGCAGGTGATGCAAGCAACACTGCTCTGCAGAGCTTAAAAAGCTGAAAGAAACCAATGGTCCTACCACAAGTGACTTTTCCTTCCATGGTTGCAAAAGCTCTCAAATGCTCATCGGATGAAAAATATTTTGGCTCTATGCAGCAGATGTCATGCTTTGGAAGATTTTTCCTTTCTTTGGGTGATGTGTTAAAGATCTTCAGAGCAGTGAAAAGTCTTTGAAAGTGGCCTAGTCAGTGGCGTCTTAGCTTTAGCCTCTAACCATCTGTTTCTATACAGCTAGAGAGCTTTGAACCCCCATCCCTCTTGCTCTCTCTCTTTCTTTCTCTCTCTCTGAGAGACACACACACACACACACACACTTGCCATCAACAAATACTCCAAAGTTCATTGTAAACCCCCGTGGACCCCCTGCCACACAGCTGACCGCCGCCCCCATCCCCCAGCAGTCTAAAATCACTCCACCCGACCCTCGTAACCCCCCTTCATCCACCCACCCAGCTCCCCCAACAAGCTTCCTGGCAGCGGACAGCACCACCAATCATCACTCGGTTCCCATGGCAACCTCCCCCGGCAACAGCCGTCACTATATCATAGCAGTAGCGGAGGATGTTGGGAGGAAGGGGGAGGGGGTTGGCCGAGTCGTGGCTCTTAGCGTTGGAGAGGAGAGACGGGGGTAGAAAGAAAAGAGGAGAGGGTGTGGGGGGGGGGGGGGGGGAGTTGGAGAACACACACAGCTGCCCTTCAGCTACGTAGCATCGCACCAGCTGCTCCAGTCACCACTCGTCCACGTACACACCCACAAAACACAGCGATAGGCCTCTGAGATTTTGTATTTGCTTCGGCTTTGTCTGCATAACGTTGCTGCTGGGCTGTCTCTTCATTCATTGATACATCTGTGGCCTTGATGTATTATATTCATGTTCTGTCCTTGGATGCTTTGCTTACAAGTCTGACCATACTGTTCATCTGGCAGCTTGTCCATCTGTTAGTTTTGGGCGCAACAGATTGTTAATGTGGAACTTTTTTCTTTTATTGTAAGTGCCAGGTTAAGAAACATTTTCTCAACAGTTTTGCCTTTGACCACTGACGTGCTGTGCACAGAACGCAGGAAAAAGACCAAATAGAAAAACATACTAAAGTGTGAAATTTATACTAGAGTTTCCTGTTGCCTGCAAAAACCTGGATTCAAATGCAATAGAAAATGCAGATTTCATTATCTTTTTTTTATAGTGTACATTAATGTGCTGTCTTATTAGGTTGTAAAAAAAAAATAATAATAATAATTAACAATTAAAGCATAGTTATTTAGCCAAGAAATTCATTGGTTTCAGTATTCATTTGTTTTGATGATTTTCCTCCATGTAACGTGTTTATTAGATTATTTATTTGCAATTAGTTAAAGCTATGGTTGGTAATCCTGTTCAGAAACACATTTTGTAATACTGGGTGAAATGGTCCGTCTATCCTGAGAGAAATCTATACAAGATGTATTTAGAAAAAGGGACGAAAATAATCAGACCTCTGTGGCAGCTGCAGCTTTTTCTCATTGGGGCGCCTACAAAAAACCAATCAGATGCCTCTGCGCTTTCTGCCTACGCCCCCCTCTGTCGGCTCCCTCCTCCGCGCGCGCACGCGGTTCTACCGGCTTTGGATGAAGCACTGACGGAATGGGGGGGGGAGGTGGAGCTTAGAGGAGGGGCCACTTTCGAATCTTGCTAGCTCTCTTGCTAGCTCTCTTGCTAGCTCTCTTGCTAGCTCTCTAGGATTACCTACCATAGCTTTAAACTCACTATTGTAATTCCACACGGCCTCTCTGACATCGTTCATTTGGGCTCAAACTTACGCCATCACTTCTTTCTCCCTGCTTTCACCGTCAGTAACTTAAAGTCACATTGGGACAATTTTGAATTGTTTTTCAGGAAACCCCTCATCTATGGGCTGTGGTATGGGCGCCCTACAGCCACACATCAACACCGGTGGAGGTCCGATATACCAGCAGGTCCACCAGGGCATGCAACAAGGGATCTCCTCGCACCCAGCCTACCAGGGGCAGCAGCACTTCTCTGACAACCCGCCCTACACAGACAGCAGCAGCGCCAACGCCAGCTCCATGGCCTGCCTCTATCAGAGCTACCAGGTGGACTGAAGAATTTAATTTTGATGTTGGCAGCTTGTTAGATTGTTTTCTTTTTTAAGAAATAGGTTATTTGTGTTGTTAAATGGATATTTTTGTCCACAGCAGGGGGTGTTGCCACACACACAGTTTGGGGAGGAACAGCAGCCTCAAGGTGAGGGGCATCCAGCAGCTGGTTCTGACAGGGGTCCAGGTAGAGGCCCAGAGGTGGTGGATGCCATCTACAGAGCTGTGGTGGACGCCGCCAGCAAGGGCATGCATGTTACCATCACCACCACGGTGAGCGGCACCACACAGGCCAGCCCGGTGCCTGCTCTCAGTGCTATGAGTGCCTTTACTGCTTCCATAGGGGAACCTGTCAACCTGCCCCAAGCAGTTAGCGCAGTCCTGCATGGGCACCAGGAAGGCGAGTTGTTACTACCCCAGCAAGCCAGACCGAGGCAGGTGAGGCCGGGACGGGGTCAGAAGGTTATGGATCCAGGGAAGAGCACTCCAGACGGCCCTGAGGCCAACGACTACTTCCGTTCCCCTGGGCGTGGAACTCCCAGAGGACAGTGGGATGGGGAGACGCAGCACGGGGGAGGCTTCGACACTCACAGCAACAACAGCGCCTGGGGTGGCGAGGAATTTCTGGAGTGCTCTACCCAAGTAAGAAGTAGTCCCTGCATAGAAAGACCTGCCAGTCTGGCCCCTGCCCCACCTTGTCCCACCGAGGGTTCCAATGACCACAGCCTGGTCATGGGCCACGATAAGGCTTATCTCGATGATGGCTATCGGTTCACCAACTGCAGCCGGACACCTGCTAACTACAAGGAACGTCTGGAGCAGACAGTGGAGCGTTGCGTCCACATCAATGGCACCACTCCACACTTTAACACCCGGATTTACGGAGAAGTCCTGGGCCCCCCACGGCAGGAGCTGACGGGGGACGACCAGTCGCCCAGTTCCTCTACGAGCCTAGAGGGACCTCTGGCCACAGCCAAAGACTATAGCCACTACAATGGCCACTTCAACGGTATGGCGCCCAGCCCCTCAGACACAAAGAGCCTGAGCAGCGAGGAGGATCTGCGGCAGCCCGACTCTCCCTCATCAGAGCTACTTCACTACCGGTCCAGGACCTTCAATATGGGAGAACTGGTCTGGGGCCAGCTGAAGGGCTTCCCACCCTGGCCTGCCAAGCTGGCCGGGGACGAACAAGTGCACAACGCTGCTATGCAGCTGCGAGAGCAGGCCAAGGTGAGAAGCCTGTCTAGTGTCTGACCACCTGTCACCATTTTATCAGCCAAATTGAATTTTCAGCCTTAATAAGACGGCAGAGTGACAGATTATTTTAGTGTGTGGACACCTCTAACAAAGTTGGCTGTGAGCAGAGTACTTTTTGAGACCACATTTGAATGTTTTTCTTGTCTTGGCATACAGCAAACCTGTTAGTCAGTTCCGATGATTAAAATAGCTTTTTTTTTTTGTTTTTTTAAACCGTAACAGAGTTTATGGAAGATTAAAAATGTAAAGATTAGAGGGAACCTACTTTTGTTTTGGTCCACTGGCCATAGTGGCAGACAGATCCCAAAATGCTCCAAACACGACCGGCCAAATCAGAACTGCAGAACAGAAAAGGTTGTTATTGGAATGACGACGCGCTGGTGAACATCAGCCTACAGAAGTCACCTTCTGGTGGCTCGCGGGCACAGATTAGCACCGTATGTACTCAGATGTTTTTCTCATCTCCCTGCAGGTAGAGCCAGAGAAGCTAAAAACACTAACTCACGACTTGGAGGCGCTTGACCGAGCCGCCAAAAGGGGCCTGAAGTAAGAAACTTGTCACATTGGATCTTCAAAGACAAATATTGCTGTTTTAATATTTGCACATTCCAACTTCAGACTGAAGTTTTTGTCTAGCTCGTATTATTGCCTTAATTGACCCTTATGCTGTTCTTTGTTGCTGTTTGTCTAGGTTAGCATTGACACCTAGTGGTTAAAGATGGTGTCCTGCAAAAAGCACGTGAATCCCTGCCTGGTTGCATCAGCTTAAATGTAAATAATGTAAAATGTAAATGTTGACCAACAGACCGGGGAAACTGAATAATCACTTGGAAGCTGCTATCCACGAGGCCATGAGCGAGCTAGATAAGATGTCGGGCACAGTGAGTATCGTCTGATTTTCTTTGAAAAAAAAAAAAATAATAAAAAAATTGGGTTTACCCTCCCGTGCAGCTGTCGTCATAGTGCTTCTGTCCGTTATCAGATCCCGTCAATGGATCGGCAGGTGAAGCTCCCCAAGCCCAAAAGGAGGAAGATATCCAGATAACAGTGAATGTGTCTGCCCAAGAACGTCCTCAAAGCCTTCGGAGACTACATCCGCTCAGCCGTGATGCGATCTGAGCTCTTTTAACAGGTGCTACACGTGGACTTTCCGTGGTACATCGTATGTTCCATGATATCAAGTTGACTTTTGACTGACCACAGAGAGGTGCTGGAAATTCCAATCACCCAATACAGTTTTAACTGTAGAGAAAATAACAGGAAGAAGAAAAAGAAGAAGAAACAAACGACATTATAAACGGTTGCAATTTGTCTACAGCTCACTGAATTAACTATTTTTTTCTAGTATAAGATAGTAAAATAAACACAAAAAAAAGCTACAAGCATTACCTTACATATTTAAGAAAAATAGACAGTCCAAATATTTCTGATACATTTTCAATATGTATATAGATAATCCTGAAATTTCATGCTATTAAGAATTGTATGTAAATATTGTACATTGTCATGTACAAGCGTACCTAATGCACATTTTATCTTTTATTGTACAAAAACAAAGCAGAAGAAGCGTACCAATGTTTTGGTTTCTATTCAGAAGTGCGGCTGCGTTCCGGCCGCACGCATAGGATAAATAAGAATACAGCCTAAAGCTTTTATATGACCATCTGTAAGTCGTGCTGTTTTTCTGTTCTTTTCTTTGCTTTGTGAGGGAACAGCAGTGGACAGGCATGAGTATTTGAGTTTCTCACCATTACAATAGTCACTTCACGCCAGTTAAGTGTTCCGTTTGTACTGGGGATGAAAACGACATAAAAAAACAGAATGAACTTTACCAGCAGGAAGTGTTCAGTGGTTTCCTAGAGCGGGGCGGGAAGTGACCGGCGGCCGGGCGATTGTTGTTGAAAGTTTTGGGAGTTTTTCCAGTGATAACATTTTTTAATTTTTTTTTTTTTTTGAAGAAGGAAAAATCCACCCTTTTGTTTAACTAGCATTGACAAAAGCAGCGGCGACACCTTTTTAAGCGCATGTGAACGCACTAAAAACATGGCTGCCATTCGTTCCGCTGCAGTTTCTGCTCCCCCGGGGGTGTGGAAATGGTCTGGACCTCATCTCAGACGCGTTCCTCCTTTCGATTGTCGTTGATCGTCGGCACAAATTGATGATAGCTCAAAGGCCTCTCTGTCGGTGTTGGAGGTTGGAGTATCTCGCGTTTATGGTCATACTTCCAATTGGATGTTTTTGCAACACGAAAACAAGAGAAGAACTTCGTCGGGTGGATTTTTCCTTCTGAATCATGAATCACAGGCTGCGTTGACGAAGTTGGGAGTTTGGTTGTTGTGATTATGTTTCTTATGCTTGTTTGTACAGTGATTTCTTTTTTCCCTCCATGACACGTCATTTTTGTCACAACTATAGCTTTGGGTAGAGTAACCAACCTCAGGCGGAGTCTAGATAATGAAAAACAACACTAACTCGAAAGCATTTTTTTTGCATTTAGGGGCCTTTTGTTTGTTTGTTTTGTGGGTTTTTTTTTGGATTGTTGATGTAAATTATTTATGTACAGTACTCCATATTTATTTTAAGCTTTACAAATATGCTAGATGGCAATAATACAACCAAGAGTTGAGAACTCAAGCCTTATATGTATATATGTATGTTTTTCAGTTTGTTTTTGTTTGTTTTTTTTAACAGATGAATGGATCATGTAGCCTTAGTCTATTACAAAATGTCATGTTCCCTTTTTATTTAAGAAATGACAGCGTTACACATAACACTTTGCTTTTTTTACAGCAAGGCTTTGTGGTTGCTTGCGTTACAGATTGTGTCATGGCTTTCTCGGGTGAAAGCCGTGCTATTTATGAACACGCATCTCTTTAAAAGCAGACGCGGACGTGATCGATGCAGTTTAAACGCAACAAACTGAAAAGCAGCGACGGTGTAAAGAATCCCGGATCTACTCTTGTGAAACGAAACGCCTCGCAAACAGCTGCTCTTCCAGATCAAGACCGACCGATAATGACCTGAAATCACTACCGAAAATACCAAGTGCAATAAACCGATCGACTGCTCAGAAACACTGCATCTCTGATTGTTGGAAGCCTGCTCTTTCTCACCTTTGCTGTCATAAGTTTCCTGTTTTCCTCTTTGATGAGCTCAAAGAATCTGTCACTCATCTTTTTTTCCCCACTTTTTTTTTGTCACAAGCACTACAAAATCGTCAGGTGTTGTTTAGGGTTTGAATCCTTAGAAATATCTGATCCTCTCATAGAACCTCTAAACTCAAAATCAAGGCATTTCACTCGGTATAATCAGCATTTTTTTCCTCCAAGAAACCAAGCTATCGAGTGCAGATAACTCAAGAACCTTAAGACCAAATAATAGACTATATTAAGACTGTTTTCCGTCTTTTAAGACCATAAAGCATCAAAACACTACTATCGGCACATTTTAGATGCACAGACGAGCTTTAAACCCCCTCCCAAAACATCCTGGGTTCAAGTTGTACTGTTGTCAGTCAGTGACATTTACTCAATAAAAGACAAGAACTCATCTACATACAAATTCGGATGTCACCGTCTGGGCAAAAATACGGTTTTCAGACGTCAGATTTTGTTTCTTTGTTTCTCGTCTTAGAAATTCAAGATTTAATTTTTTTTTCCTGTAAACTGTAAGGAAAGTTTTGGGGTTTTTTTCAAAGAAAATGTGACGTTTTGTTTCAAAAACACGTGAGCTCTTTCGGTAAAGTTCATTCTGCTCTTCTGCCCCTTTATCATTTAGTGTGTGTGTGTGTGTGCGCGTGTGTGTGCCGTGACTTGCAGGAACCTGGTCGTGTCGGGAACCATGTGCTATGGATCTGTTTTTATCAGTTTCATGTTGTTTATGGTCAGAAGTTCAAAGCATTTTTGTGTTTGAGGTGGTCTGTGCAGTCTTTTTTTTTTTTTTTTTTTCTCCCACGCCTGTGATTGTGTGTGTGTGTTGAGGTGTGTGTGTGTGAATCAAATTTTTTTTTCCATTAAACTTGTTTTTCTGCTCTTTGGATCTCATCTTCCTCTTCCTCCACCCGTTTGTTGTCAGTATTTTATTTCTTCAGCTTGTAATTAAGTATATATTTTCTCACTAATATATACTTTACAAAAAATAGACTTGCGTGAAGTATGATGTGCACTTGATTGCTCTTGTTTGTTTTCCTTTTGCATTAATGTGGGCTAGGGATAGTTTGTCGATTATTTTGAGATTGTTTGGACTTTTTTTTTTTTTTAAATGGTTTGATGTAAGCCGCATTTTTTTGTAAATATTGTGAAACATTACAGGTCATGCAGTGATGTAACATTTTGAATAATGTTGCACAGATGTTTAAGATATTAAAACCATGTTCACTCTTACTTGAATGATCTGGTTTTGTCACGTGTGTGTGTTCAGATAGCTGATTTCTTTAAACATTTCATGTTTTAGTCATAAAATCTACGGAGTAGCAGTACTTTAAGGGACGTTTCTTATTACACACTGCCTTCTAGTGGGCAAACCAGGAAGTACACTTGTCATGTCTTGAATGACTCGTGGGAAAATAAGAATATGGCGAATAAACTGATGAAACAATTAAGTTGTGCTTAAAGTGCAATAATAAACACAGCTAGATAAAACAGTGACATATCATGTCAAGTAAAACCAGAACAACATGCTTTAAAGTGTACAATCAGATTGTTTTATAGATAAATAAACGATTAATTATTGGCAAGTGTAAGTTTCTTGTCATTTTACATTAACTTAATAATTTTCTAGCACCAAACATTCTTTCTTGTCATGGGCAGCCACTGGTGATCACGTGATCATCCCAAATCTATTACAAAAATCTGTCAAAGAACACTAAAGTCGGCATAAACTATACTTATTGCGGCGTACTTTTGGTGAATTGCTCTGAAACGCACAACTTGTTTTCTTATCATCGGACTAAGTCACTGAAAATGCATGACAATTCAAATTCGAGGAGAATAAACTCACTCAATTTGAGCACGAGGCACAATGTAGGTTACATGGCCTTGCTAAAGGATGCAGCATGAATCCGAAGGGGTTTGTGCACGTGACAGTTATGGTGCTGATGCGGGGTGCAGGCGCGTGCCTCGGCGTCGTGCGGGAGCGCGCCCTCATTACCGGTCAAGTCAATGCGGCTGTCCCCTGCGCATCCTCTCCCTGCCCTTCTCTGCAAACTGGGCAGCTCCTCCGAGTCTTCCCGCACCCTTAAGCCGCGTAATAGTCGAGCGTCGCGCGGCTGGGAGTGACACCGCCGCAGGGGGAGGCCCGTAAACTGAGGTGTGAGCTCCATAGCGGGACGCAGCGCTGCGGCTCACCCCGTTTGGCCATGGCGCAGATCAGGAAACTCGCAGACACTCGGCTTGCATAAAGGACGATTTGCGCATTGGATGAACCTGGCGGATCCCAACTTCCATGGGGTGTAGAGACCAGGAATCCCGACGTTTTAACCCCTGGTGAACGATTTGGTTGTCAGTAATGGTGTGACCCTCTTTTTTCTTGAACCAATCAAACGCTGCAGTCTGAGTCGATCGCAGAAGAATCGTCAAGGCCCCGCCGGCGGTTCCTCGCTTCTTTTCTTTTTTTTTTTTTGCACCCTCTTCGTCCGCTATCTATTTGTTGTGGCTGCGTTTATTTGTTGCGGGCGGTGTAAACGGTGGCAGCAGCAGCAGCAGCAGCCATGATGGATGCAGCGGAGTGCGGGGTGAGAGTGATGTGCCGCTTCAGGCCCTTGAACGAGTCCGAGATCAACAGAGGAGACAAGTACATCCCCAAATTCAAGGAGGACGACACCGTGGTTATAACGGCAAGTCTGTGTGATTGTTGTCATGTTGATGCTGGTGACGCGCGTGAAGGGGAAACACTGGAGAAAAGTGTCCTCTGCAGGCGGGATGCTAAGTGCGCAATCAGCTTCTGGTCCTCCAGAGGAGTTTACAGCAGTGGGAAAGTTGGCTTTTATTACAGTTCTATAGAAATATGTAGCATCACGGTTACATGAAGTAATATTAACTGACACGTTGATACTATGAAATGCCTACTAAAATATGCAGATGTGCGCTCTGGTCGGTTTTCCAATTAGAAGTGATCAACGCAGACTTGCAAGCACCTCCAAGGATTAATAATCCACTATTCATAAAACTGGCTCACCATCATAAGAGCTGGTACATGAAGCAACAGAAACACAGTCAAGGTTTTATTAATAGCATGTTTGTTCCGTGTGCACGGCCCAGCCTGAGATTTGGCACTTGTTTTATATTTTGAATTGGAGGTGGGTGGCGCAAACAGCTCCTCAGATGTACCACAAATGACTTCCTAAAGGCATATTTAAATCGCATGCAGCTCGTCTCGGAGCTCAACCAATAGTCAAAAACTCTTTTTTTGTTGTTTATTTTATGTCCCACGCTTTCTCGAAACAGCCGTGGCAATTACTTCGACCTGTGCAATAAGAAAACTCCTGTCAATCCTCATTTTTGAACAGATTTCTACAATCCGTCTGACAGACAGGAGCATAAACAGGGACTAAACCCTCCGGGTGAAGATGCAGATCATCCACCCCCCTACATTATTCACGCTGTTGCATTCTTGCTCAGGCACACTTCTCTTCAAAAAATAACAAAGACAAACTGCACGCACGTCACCGCTTTGCGTCCTCTGGCACAAGTGCAGAAGAACACACACACACACACACACACACACGCGGATACTGTTTGTGTCAGTCGTCCCACTGATTTTATTTGGGGATTCAGAGGCGACGAATTGCTGCGGCAGCTACCTGCAAATGCTGAGAGCATTTATTTTTTTTACAGCAGTGAGGATTTTCCCCTTGAGAGAAAGAGTCGGGATGGGAACAGGGTTTGGAGGGGTGATGGATGAGCTGACTGAGAGACCCAGAAACTCACTGGAGCATTGAAATCCCAAACATCCTGCATGTATCGTTTCTAAGTGTAGCTCTGTGACGGTGTGGCTGTTTTTGGGGGGTTTTAGGCCAACAGCCAGTCAATGCAGTGTGTCAGAGTGCCACAAACAGCAGTTTACTTACCCAATGAAATGAAATGAATCAACTTCAGACGAATGTTTGACGTGAAAGAAGTTGACACTTTTTTGATGGGGAATAAATTGAACCCAGGGATGCTTTATAGCCCATCATTATTGGGCAATCCCATCTGACAAAAATCTGCATCTTTATCCATAATTTGGTCAATTATTGATCCGTTTATGTTGGATTTTTCTTGATTGATTTTCCTTTCTTGTGCGGAAGTTTGCTTCAGGGCTCTGGCCTTTATTTAGAAGACACACTGGGATCAGGTGGAGCAGTGTCCACTGTTTCATTGATAAAAACGGCTATTAGCCCGAAGGCGAGGTGCAATGACTCGTTAAAAAGATGCTTCCAGTGAGAGTGTAGCTTTGTCATCATGTCCATGGGGTGCGTTTATGCGCTGATTAGACATATGAGTGAAACAAGCAGTCAACACTACGAGGAAACTATGCTGAAGAACATTAGAGGAGATAGAAACAGCTTTGGGGAAAACTTTACTGGATGCCTAGTCCCCTGAATGAACAGCTAGTTTCATGCTAGAGAATTAATATTGCCACTACTCGCTGGTATGAAACAATGTTCACAGCTGAGCCGAGTCCCTGAAGACATCTCTCCAGTTTCCTTTTGTGGTTAAGCTGCTGTTTGATATCATCATTGTTCTCTCTGTTGAAACAGGGCAAACCGTACGTGTTCGATCGCGTGCTGCCTCCCAACACCGCACAAGAGCAAGTGTATGACCAGTGTGCCAAACAGATAGTTAAAGGTAAGGAGTGGATCTGCTGGAGGGACAGCTGGCGACATGCTGCTGTCATCTGTTGCATTTCTGCTCACGTATTTATCTGCTCCTCCTCCTTTTTGTTTTTATTCTATGCAATGGCACTGCAGCAATGACTTTTAACCGGGCATTGATGTGTCTTTCTCGGATTCCAGATGTGTTGGGCGGTTACAACGGGACCATCTTCGCTTATGGACAGACGTCATCTGGGAAAACACACACCATGGAGGTGAGGGGTTACTCGCAGCGTCTTCACTGCCAAACAGTCTGCCAATCAATCAGTCCAAATCCAAATCCTTACTTATATTTCAAACTTTGATCAACAGTCGGGGGGGATTAGAGCACAGCGGCGGGGATGGTGCAACAGACTTATGATGCTTTAGAGTCGGGGCAAAGCCAGCAGAGCCCTAGAACAAAACAATGAGGACCCGGTTTCCTCGGTTTATACGGTTTACTATAGACTTTCTGAGTGGAAT
Source organism: Odontesthes bonariensis (assembly GCF_027942865.1). NCBI lineage: Eukaryota > Metazoa > Chordata > Actinopteri > Atheriniformes > Atherinopsidae > Odontesthes > Odontesthes bonariensis. The sequence goes on along the minus strand of NC_134516.1, from coordinate 13,558,617 downwards.
GTGCAAAACTTTTTTTTGTATCATCAAAAAAAGATGTTCTGCATGCGTTTCTCGTCATCAGGGTAAATGACCTAAGCTGGTGGACTAATCCACAGAGACAGAAGCTCAAAGCCTCATTTTAATTCCCCGAGCTGATCCGTGACCTCTGGTTTTTACATAAAGTTTTAATTCCTCTTTTGAACAGGATGTTCCTCTTTAAATGAACTCAGTGTTGCCTTCAAAGACCCAACATTTACATCCCCGGAGGGATGTACCCCATACCCCGCCTTTGACATTCAGCGGTAAAGGTGACCGGTGAAAACATGGGTGTTTGTTGTTGTTGTGTTCAGGGCAAACTGCACGACCCCCAGCTGATGGGGATCATCCCTCGCATCGCCCACGACATCTTTGACCACATCTACTCCATGGACGAGAACCTCGAGTTTCACATCAAGGTGCAAAAAGTTTGTTGGAAGACGTCTGCTCGTGTTTTGAAGTCCAATGATTGAATCTGCTGCAAAGTGAAAGTCATTTGTGGGGTTTGATTGGTAACAAACTCCACAATTGTGACATTTAAGATGTTAAATTTACAGAAAGAGAAAAAGGCATGTTGTTATGTGTTCTCATGCTCATATATATAACTATATAGTTTCCCTTTCGTCTAATTTAAGAATATAACTTTTTGATTGCCTCTAATTCAATCTGTTTAATTAACTTTTTTTATAAACTAAGGCATGTTTGTTGACTATGTTGGCATTGTCCACCCAACAAAATGATTCCTTATTGAGTAAAACGGGGGAAGCACTAAAGCCTCCGAGTTCTCTCTGTGCAGGTCTCGTATTTTGAAATCTACTTGGACAAGATCAGAGACCTGCTGGACGGTAAGTGAGCTTAGATCGACATGTGAGGGCAATTTTAAGTCATCTGATCCTAAGCCCACTTTTCAGGATGGATTTATTGTGCTGAAAATCACTTTTAAAAGCCAGTCGGACTGTTTTGTTCTGTTTAAAGTGTCGAAGACGAACCTCGCTGTGCACGAAGACAAGAACAGAGTGCCGTATGTTAAGGTTGGTTATCCGAGCAGTGTCTCTAAAGTACATTCACATCAACACGTGTGTTGCCTGCAAAGTTCTCCTGCAGAGTCCGTCTTTAAGATCACACAGAACTGCCATCACTGTGGTTGGGATTACTCGGGGCTGTGATGAAGCGGCCTCGGTTGCCGCGGAGTTGCAGATGTTCAAATCTAAAGCTCAGTTTTCAGATGAAGATGATGTGAAAACATTAAAGGCAGGTTAGGCCCCAAATATCCATGCGATCCATCCACGTAATAAATGACAGTGTTGTCCCTTAATGAAGACGTTAGTGTGAGATAGTAGGAGATCGTACACATGTCCCCCTGAAAGAGTTGCCGCCCAACGTTTGTGGAATTAGAAGTTTACTATTGCTGCTGATGGTCTACGATTGAAAAAAGTCTCTCACAGAAACTCATTTACACCAGATTAACAAGAAGACTATCCCATTTTCTTTACAATACTGCAGACACATCGTGATTTCGGTTGATGGAACGAGTTCTTCAGTTAAGGCCATTAACTGTGGTTCAGTGATGTTTCCACAAGTTGTTATTCATCATTAAATGAAATCAGGTGGAAGAAGCTACTCCACGACAAGTTTTATATCGTCAAATTTTAAGGCAAGACTTTTAAAAGGAAGGGAAAACACACTCTCTCTCATTTTGCAAGTTTGGTAAGAAATAAAATGCATCTTTTTTTTCTGTTAAATACACCGAGCTACTACCGAGCCCTACTTTAACTGGTTTCATATGAATAGGAGTTCCTAAGCTCTCCTCTATTAGTGTGTCTGACTGTTGACCTGTTGTAGCCGTCACTTATTTCCACGCTAGGCGCCGCTGAGCAGAAGTGACATCATCTTTAAGTGTAGTGCTGTGGTTATAAACACCAAAACACTCTGTCTCAGGGCTGTACTGAGCGCTTTGTGTCCAGCCCGGAGGAGGTGATGGATGTCATCGATGAGGGCAAAGCCAATCGGCACGTGGCAGTGACTAGTATGTATCAATTTGTCTGGATTTCAGCAGCAAGAAACTTCTGTTTTTAGAAACAGCTTTATCATGGCGAAAAGACAAAGCTCTGCAACTAATAAGTAGATTGATGCTTGTGCTTTTCTTTAAACTTTGATTTTTTGGACTTATTTTCTTCAAGGAGCCATTCTTCACTATTACTGATTTACCCATTTCCTAGATATGAATGAGCACAGCTCTCGCAGTCACAGCATCTTCCTCATCAACATCAAACAGGAGAACATTGAGACGGAGAAGAAACTGTCAGGGAAACTCTACCTGGTCGACCTGGCTGGCAGCGAGAAGGTTGGTCAGAGTAAGATCAGAAAGATCGAGGTATTGTTGCGGTAATGAAGCGGCCGAACTTTGCGATTTCTAAGAAGTCCGAGCTGTCTGTTTAAACAGGTCAGCAAGACCGGAGCTGAAGGAGCCGTGCTGGATGAGGCGAAGAACATCAACAAATCTCTGTCGGCGCTGGGAAACGTCATCTCGGCTCTGGCTGAGGGAACAGTGAGTCACCCGCAGTTCCGTGTTCGCGCATGCGAATAAGTGTGAAAAAAGCGAGAACAACTTTTTGTCGATCCTTCCAGAAAACCCACGTGCCGTACAGAGACAGTAAGATGACTCGGATCCTTCAGGATTCTCTGGGAGGAAACTGTCGCACCACCATCATCATCTGCTGCTCACCGTCCATCTACAACGAGGCCGAGACCAAGTCCACGCTCATGTTTGGGCAGAGGTAAACCAGAGAGCAGTGTCTGCACACCACTGATATTACCCACCACCGTTATTTCCTAAAATGACCTCCATTTCTGATTCATGCTGGATGACCTCTGCAAACTCGACGGGGGAAATGCGAGGGCTGTTCAACCTCTCCTCTGCCAAACAACAGAAATAGAAAATCATGTCATGTGGCTTTTATATGTGTCGAAATCACTCTTGAAGTATTCAAACTCATGAAGAAGTCAGGATACATTTTTTTTGTCCCTTTTTATTTTAATGACATATTTGCTGGAAGCTTCTCTGACATTTCAGCACTTCACTGAATAAGCTGTAAAACTCTTATGTGATGACTGTTGAGGATTTTTTTCCCTCAGAGAGAAAATTGGAATAATTTGTTGTGTCGAATCAATCGGTTTTTGGCCCGGCTAGTTAGCAGGATTCATGTGTTTCCTCGTTATGAGTAGGTCTAACTGCTACCTTTTCGTGTGCTGCAGCACGGCCGGTTCCTGCTGGTCTTAAGTCTGTTTTAACCGACCACAGAAGCGACAGTATTTCATCTTCGTTGATCAGTGTGTGTTGTTTGTGAGGGTAAACATTCGTCTCATTAGCATCTCTGGTTGACGTCAGTCCTGCACACGAACAACCAGATGGCTCAGAGTTTCCCACTGTGCAACTGGGTCCATTCCTTTTTATAGATCACCACCGTGCTGCTGCCTTGTTTATTTGTCTTCCAACACTCGGTCTAATCCACAACAACGTGCTATTTCTAATCTTTACTTTCTTTAAGTTGTGATGCACGTACCAATGTTTATTGAATATGAAGTAGTTTTCATTCATCAGTAACTGTGTTCTACTTTTCTAATCCTGTTTTATTAGCAGTAGTGGAGATGATCAGCTGTGAAATGATCAGTTTAAAGGTGCGTTTTTAAGCAAGCAGGCCATAGGGCTCTCTAAAGATCACGGGAATAAGCGAGCTGCTCGAAGGACAACAAAAGGGCTCTTTCACACCCCAGATAGGAACACTGAAATGACAGGATGATCTTATGCTAATATTTGTGTCTAAATCTGTTAAGAAGTGTAAAAAGTTCAAGTCCCTAATAGCAGAAGCTTTCGGTCAGTTGCAGATATTAACTTTAATCGGGCACAATCAATGAAAGCAGCTGGTGGACCGCTAATACTTGTGTCCGTTTAGAGCTAAGACCATCAAGAACACGGTGTCTGTGAACCTGGAGCTGACGGCTGAAGAGTGGAAGAAGAAGTATGAGAAGGAGAAGGACAAGAACAAGAGTCTGAAAAACATCATCCAGAAGCTGGAGGCTGAACTGAACCGCTGGAGGAATGGTAAGAGGAGACATCATCGGTTCCCCGGTTGGGTTTTTGTTGGAATCGGTCGGCAAACGTATCCCTGTCAGACAGGAAATGTTGTCAACATATTCTTTGTAGATCTTTAAGAACCCTTTCCGAGTTGAGTAGCGTGAGTGAGCTCACAGCAGATTGTCTCGTGGGAATACCGACTAGAGAGAAGTGATCATTTTCTTTCATCATTTTCTTCTTGGCTTTGAGAGCATACATTTAGGTGTCTGCAGGCACTGCCAACCCCAAAAGACAGAAAAAAACACAACCCTGGCAGCTTGTTTTGGGCCCCTTTGGTTTGAAAATAACAGATTTGCAGTGCAAACCTCTGCGTCCTCTGCTAAGCCTTCCACCTCTGAGCCCCGCCCGCTTGCATCCAACCTGCCGTAACGATGAAGCCAGATTCGCTTGGAAATGTTCTGTGGTCAGCTGCACTGGACAGCATGTATCTCCCATCATACCACCAGCCTCAGAAGGGAATAAGAGCACAGTGCATAAACTTTGTTTGAGGGTCTCAGCAAAGGACTGTGCATGTGCAGCCCCCACTTCTCATCGTCTGTTTCAACAACTTGGTCCAGTTCAACGCTGGATCAAAGAAACTGAGGCACGAAGAGAGGGGTTAGTTCCAACTCTTAGTGGCTGAACTTCAGACGAGGGAAATTGAATAATTCGTCGTACACTTTTAAGTCGTTTACTTTTTGGAAGATTAACATTTATGTGTGGATAAGGTGTGTTCTCAGCTCCAGATACTGGTCCTCTCCTTCATTGCTACATTGAACGCCTTGTACTACTCTTGATACAATATGGTTGAATGTAGTAAACAATGGCACGCGCGCACTACTGCAAGAAAACAAACTATGTCTCACTTCACGGCGTAAGTGAAGCCTTCAGCCAATTAGGACGGAGTTTTGTTGTCACCGAGGAGGTTCCCAGTCCCTGACCCGCCCAGACTGCAGCCGCTTCGGTTCCCACAAAGGTTTTGATTTCATGTGACATGCTGACATTTTGTGGCGCTGGCGAAAATCTGGAAAGATTTCTAACCCGCACGCATTGCCTCAAGATACATTTAGTCCATCACGTCAAATCATTGCAGCGCTGCATCGGGTCAAGCCCAGGCTGTAACACACAGATCCAGGAGCGGAGAATGACTCTGCAAAGGAACTGCCTGCTGGGCAAGAATTAAACGACCTCCTCTTAAGTCATTTTTCATATTTCCACTTTGAAGAAACAGAAAAAATACAAGAGCAACTGCTTCATTAGCTCACAAGCTCTGATTTTGCTTCAAGTTTTATGATGATAAAAAACAAAAATCATTTCAACAAGCAGTTATAGATGTGAAAACCGATACCCTGAAACATTGATAATGTGATCTACACTCTCCGGAATATAATACCCGATCCAACCTTAGGCATAATCTAATAGTGGATCCATTGTTTAACAGTCACATAACATTGTTCGTACACACTACATCAGGGTTATTACACTCCCTTTTTTTAGCTTCTGTATTTCACCTCCTTCCTCTCTGCTGAGACTGCAGTGTCTCCTTCGCAGCATCCTCGCTCTGATTTTTCCATCTCTGTTGCATAGTAACCACCGTAACCCCGCCTCCTCCTCGTCCTGCCTGTGGCTATTGTGTTTTTTTTTTTTTTTATATGTTGAACTCTCTTGTGGATGCTGATAACACACCCCCACCCCTTAGCATCCAATCGGCTCAGCTGCAGCCCAAGCCTGCACCTCATACATGTTAATGTTGTGTACACACACGTACACAGAGACACGAACGCATAATGCTGATGCGGCGTTTCTGGCATGAGTCAGACACTGGCTTCACGCCAAACCATTTACCAGTAGCAGTTCATCACTTTTTCAATCCGTCTTTTTCTTCTTCTCATTGGTTCTTGGCTTCCATCACAATTGAACTAAGCCTCTATGAAATAACTCAGCAATAACTCAAACAACCCCGAGGCCACACCGCTATAAACAGCCCTCTTTACGGTGCATAATAAGACGAAACTGTTTGATCGTGTCAGCCCCTTTATCGTGTGACAAAGGGGTCCTCTTTTATGTGCCTAAAAGAGTAAATCAGTAAGAGATCTAAAAAGACGGGTGTGTTTTACAGGGGAGAACGTTCCTGAGGACGAGCAGCTGAGCTCTAAAGATCAGAAGAATGTCGAGCCGTACGACAACACTCCCATCATCGACAACCTGCTGCCGACTGCAGGAGGGGTGTCTGTGTCCACTGAAGAAAAAGGCAAATATGAGGAGGACATCAGCAACTTGTACAAGCAGCTAGATGACAAGGTGAGACTGAGGCTGATGCACATGTATCCCAACTGCACTTGTGCTGCTTTGGCTGCTTTATACGTACCAGCAAAATATATCAAACCTCATGCTCACCACCGTCCTCTGTATACCTTACTGAAGTACATAAAAGTATGCTATTTTGTCACAACTAGAGTTATAATGTCTCTAGAATCAACGTGAAACTAAAAAAAGATGCAAAATATTTCCAGGACGTTGAGGAGAATAGTTCATAAAAAGAAGTTAAATGAGTTTGTGAGGTGAAGGTTGAATTAGTCTGACCTCAAATAAATGGGCTGTAACATCAGACAGTTAGACCAGCTCTTTACCCTTCCAAGGATACTTGAGTGTGTGTGAGGGATTGACCAACCGGTCTTGGTGTGTTTTGTGGACTTGGATAAGGCTTATGTACCTGTGGCCATCTGCTTCCTGTAACACCGAAGCAAGAGCTTGGTTCGCACTGCTGGCAGCAAGTTAGACTCATTTCTAATGGGCATCGGACTCCGCCACAGCTGCTCATTGTCGGCAATTCATTTAAGAACTTTTATGGACAGAATTTCTAGATGCAGTCAAGGGTGAAAGGGTTTTCTGTCCGGTCGGCTTAGGGCTTTTGCACATGAATGAACACAAAGTTTTTTCCTTATTTACAAGTTGTTTACAAAGAAAACAGCTGGAAAGTCGAAGCAGCTCTTTCAGAGACAACAGAGAAGAAACTTGTGAGAACTACTAAAGCAAAACCACTAGAGGTCTGATTGGGTCTCATCCTGAACCGGAAACAGCTCTTTCTGTATTGGATTATTTACATGTATGAGCAGACATTTTAAAAATTCTGTAGACAGCGCCAGCGCTTTCTTTCTGGCATTCCTCTCTGCCATGGCAACAAAGGGGAAATCAGCATATGAATTGATGTCAAACCAAGGAGATAGCAGCACAGGCCAAAGAAAAACACCCTGCTGCCCTGTTCACGAGACAAAATTGTAACCAGGGTTTTTAAAATATCATCACTCTGGCTGGAGTTTTCCAGATCATTCTTTTTCAGAGGCCAAGAACTGCGTTTGCATGTCAAAAGATGGGCAGCAAACGTATAGAATAATCTGTGTGTGTCGAAATACCATAGTTGGTGTCTGCAGGGCCTCAGGATTGCATCTTTGCTTTTCTTTTTCTAGAAACTTACAGGGTTGTAGTGCGTGTGTTTAAACTGCCTCATTTTAAATAATCGTGCAGCAGGGCTCTGTTTAAATTTTAATTATATCTGGACCTCTGGGGGCAATTCTTATCCTTCAAGACTGGTTTTAATTTAGTTCCAGGAGTACTTAGTTAAATCTTGGACATCCTCTGCGGGTTAGGTGTCCACCATTTACAATGATTTCAAGCTTTAAAAGTACAAAATCTCAAAAGTGTGATTTTAATGAACATAGCCTCCAACCTGACTAAACGGGACAAACATATTTTTGTTAATGTTTATGCATTTGGCAGATGCTTTTATCCAAAGCAACTTACAGGTGGGGTAACGGGGGTGTTGCCTAAGGACCCCTACTGGGGGTGGTACTGTTGATGCAGGGAACTTGAACCCAGGTCACCCACATGAAAGGTGGCAATCTTACCACTACACTTTCCAGTCCCATCTTTAGCTAATTCAACACAAATTTGGAAATAAATTCCACACCAATCACCAAACCGGTGCGTCATAAGGAAACACAGGCAAGGCAAGTTTATTTGTAGAGCACAATTCCTACACAAGGCAATTCAAAGTGCTTTACAGCTACATAAAATCACAAGCAGGCCAATAAAATCATTCCATAAAACATAAAAATAATCATTAATTAATTAAATTAAAATAGAAGAGTGCAGATAAAATACTTTCAGGTGTCATATGCACAGCTAAATAGAACTGTTTTCAGCCTGGATTTAAACATTGTCAGAGTTGAGGCCTGTCTCACATCTTTTGGAAGGCTATTCCAGATGTTAGGAGCATGAAACTGAAACGCAGCCTCACCTTGTTTAGTCCTGACTCTGGGCACCAGCAGGAGACCCCTCCCTGAGGTTCTCAGAGCCCGAGTTGGTTCATATGGCTCTAACATGTCAGAGATGTACTTTGGCGCTTGACCATGAAGAGACTTGTACACAAGCAGAGCTGTTTTAAAGTCTATTCTCTGAGCGACAGGAAGCCAGTGCAGAGACCTGAGCACTGGACTAATGTGGTCGTATTTCCTGGTTCTAGTCAGGACTCGAGCAGCAGCGTTCTGGATGTACTGCAGCTGTCTTACAGCCCGTTTAGAGAGCCCAGTGAGCAGGCCGTTACAGCAGTCTAATCTGCTGGAGACAAATGCATGGATCAGTCTTTCTAAGTCTGGTTTAGACACTATTCCTTTGATTCTGGCAATGTTTTTTAGATGGTAAAAAGCTGCTGATGTTATTGATTTAATGTGGCCGTTAAGGTTCAGGTCTGAGACCAATATATACTTACAGATAACTCCAGACATTCTTGCAGATGTAGTCATATCTAATCTAAAGTGGCTAAATGACTAAAAGGCCCACCACTGTTTTCTTTCACTAGTGAAGCTAAGTTACTACAGCAGATTAGTTGTTGGAAAATCACATTTTTGCCACTGTTGCCAATGATAAAAGATGGCTAATTTTCTGGGAAATTGCCTCCACAGAACGATAATTAACTTAAATTGATAAGATAAATTTAATTGATTGAATTGAAGATTATTGTTCTTATTACTGACTCTCTCACTCCTCTGTTTCGACAGGATGATGAAATCAACCAACACAGTCAGCTCGCTGAGAAACTCAAGGAACAGATGATGGATCAGGAGGAGGTTTGCCTCTCAGTGTTTTGTTAAATTGTTGAGCCGGAGTTGACGTGCGCCATTATTGGTCCGTCAGCTCATTTTCATCGGCACACTCCGTCTTTACAGCTGCTGGCATCGACCCGGCGCGACTATGAGAAGATCCAGGAGGAGCTGTGTCGCCTGCAGACTGAGAATGAGCTGGCCAAGGAGGAGGTGAAAGAGGTGCTGCAGGCCCTGGAGGAGCTGGCCGTCAACTACGACCAGAAGAGCCAAGAAGTCGAGGAGCGAGAGCAGGCCAACCTGCAGCTGACCGAGGAGCTGCAGCACAAGACGGTGGGTTGGGGTCTTCTGTCTTCAGGGTGGTATTAGTCAAAGCTTGAGGATTAAAAAAAAAAAAAAAAAAAAGAAAAAAATGCAACTCGGACTAAGTTTGTCATCATCCAACCGGAAGTGTCCTCTTTAAAGCCTTCTTGTACTAGCCTGACTACGTCATACTCACGATTCTAGTCAGAATGTGAGTCTGATACCGCTCAATAGAGTTTTGAGTATGGGGCGTGTTTCAACCGAACCAGGAGAAAAAATGCCTCTTCGCTCAATTGGATAGACCTACAACCAATCAGAGCAATGTAGTATGTGACGTAGATTAAGCAACACACACTTATTGTAGGAAGGACGGCAAAAACATATTTTCTATCGATAAAAGCCTTTATCGCGTTCCTCTGTTCGTCTTTCAAAATGAATGCAATGTGGAGATCCTGTAGAACAGACTCGATGGCAGAATCTACACACCCTAGCTCTCCAGCAGCAGCCGTGTTCAGCTCTTTAGTGACGTAGTCGATAATGTCCCTGTTGATCATCTGTCCATCATCATATAAAGCCCGCCCTGGCAATCTGATTGGGTCGACCGATTCTTGGTCGGGCATAATGATTTCCCAACTGAGCAGAGCCAGACCGAACTTCCTGACCAAAACTTTTATGGGCGGGGCTAAGTTCGGCTGGCACCCAGGCTATTCTTGTACGGCTAATCAGGTGTAAAAAGATTCATTTTAAAGGACTCTTAAGGTTGTATTTTGTATTTTTTTTTAAATAGTTTATCGTCCTTCTGTTTTTAAAATGTGATAAAACACGAATGTTGATAACAAGACTTCTGTAAAAATGTGAGTATGTGAGCTGCATAAAACAAATACTAGTGTCTTAAATGAAATTATGAGTGGACTGTGTTGAGAGCACTGATGCTCAAACTCTTTTTTCTGTGTGTGTCTGTGTGTTGTCGGCAGGCGCTGCTGTCAGTGGTGCAGCGGGAGCTGAGTCAACTGCAGGAGCTGAACGGCCTGCAGAGGAAGAGAGCCGCCGAGGTCCTCAACCTGCTGCTGCGCGACCTGAGTGACATCGGAGCCATCATCGGCACCAGCGACGTTAAGGCCGCAGCGGTGAGGACGATTTAGCCCAAGTCAAATCCTGCACAGATTGAATTATTTGACAGAAATAAATTCCAGAAACTTAGCTTTACTTAAACTAACCTTTCCGTTCGGAATCCTCTCTCAGAACTCGGAGACAAAAGGGAACGGCTCGGCCGTCGAGGAAGAGTTCACCGTTGCCCGTCTCTACATCAGCAAGATGAAGTCTGAGGTCAAGTCTCTGGTGAATCGCAGCAAGCAGCTGGAGAGCGCCCAGGCCGACGCCCATCGCAAGATCCAGGCCAATGAGAAGGAGCTGACGTCCTGTCAGCTGCTCATCTCCCAGGTAACCCGTCTTCTAGGCATTTCCTGGGATGTTTGTTCTCAAGAAACACTTCAAGCAGCTTTGGCATCTACCATAAGATTTTGTTGTTCACGCAGCATCAGGGCAAGATCAAGTCTCTGACCGACTACATGCAGAACATGGAGCAGAAGAAGAGGCAGCTGGAGGAGAGCCAGGACGCTCTGACAGAAGAGCTTGTAAAACTGCAGGCTCACGGTTAGTACAGAAACCCCGCAGACCTCCACATTATACTTGACCTGGTGGGTTATGCCCTGTACAGGTCGCCAAATGACACAAGCAAACAGTTCCTTTTTGAAAAAACACGTTTATAAAGAATAGGATAAAGCTGAAGCTTTCACCTCTCAAATGGATTTTATTTCATGTCGATACTTTGAAAATGGTTCATTTTAGTGGACAAACATTCACATAACATGAACAAATTCTTCTACTTCAGAGAAAAGGCACGAGGTGTCGGGAGAGGAGGACACCAACAGGCTGGATGGAGACGAGGACATCAAGGTGAAAAACGCACAGCTGGAAACGGAGAGCGATGCCATCCTGATATTTCAGTGATTTCAATGTGTACTCGTTTCTCCACCTTCAGAAAACGCTGGAGGAGCAACTGGAGAGCCTCAGGGAGGCTCATCAGAAGCAGCTCAGCCGCCTCCGGGATGAGATCGAAGACAAGCAGCGGGTGCTGGATGAGCTCACAGAGTGAGGAAACATCACTCAACCCTCAGAAACGGCAGATAAAACAAGAACATCCTCACTTCTCAATAAATCCTGAGCTCAGACCATGTGCAGCATATGCAGAGTTATATTTAAGAATGATGAAATCCCATCCTGCATCTTGGGTTTCACCAATGCAGCATTCAATGAAAATGGGTTCTGGGACATGTGATTCAGGGATTTACATTTCTGTATAGCTTCAAAGAGAGGCTGCTGAAGAGAAGGAGCTCAGTGAACATCAGCAAGTCTGGCTGCAGTCAGCCTCCACTTTTCAAAGCTAATATGGGAAGAAAGATTTTACACCACCAGAAATTGACTTTCAAGTCAACCTCAAAAGTTCCACTACAACATCCAAGAGGAAAAAAATATATATAAATGAAAGATGTATTGATAACCATTGTCTGTCTCAGTCTAAACCAGGGTCTGTCACTGGAGCGGGAGAGACTCATGTCGGACTACGAGAAACTGAGAGCCGAGGAACAGGAAAGGGATGCAAAGCTGCAGAAGCTCACGTAGGAACCGTCTCCCTGCACAGTTATTGATTCGTATCGGATGCGATACAGGCAAAGCAGCTCCAAGTGTTTCATTCATCTTGGTTTGCCTTCTCTTTTGTGCCCAGGCTGCTGAATGAACAAAGAGAGCAGGCCGGTGAAGACCTGAAGGGTCTGGAGGAGACTGTGGTGAGTTTAATCAATACCTCTACAATCCAGATATCATGGAAGCTTTTCACCCCGGCTGAAAAATCATTCCGTCTTTGCAAAGATCAGACTAATAACCTCCCAGTCTCTGAAAGCTTTTCTTCCTCTCGAACCCCCCTCTGCAAAACTGGAGTCTCAATTTTAACCGTCTACAGCTTTCTTAATGAGGGTTCACTTAAATCTGTGTGCCTTATGTGAAACCATGCTCATACCTGATCCGACACTTCATTAAACCTAAAGTTTAGCACACGGTCACCGGCCAGTAAACCCTGCCCTGGAGCAACCTAAACATTACTTTGCAAAATGCAAAGTGGCCCTCCTGGCCAATCAATAGCAAGGCCTGCTATTGGATAAACCCATTAAAGCACACTAGGTCTGTTGCAAAAAGATTCACTGCTTTAAACTTGTTACTTCAGCTTGTGTTAGCTGTGGGGTGTTGCAGAACTTTTAGAAAGCCTGCTGTAAGGATCGTAATCCTTTTTAGGACCCAAAGAATTAGCCACACAGCAAGATTTTAGGCCTTTAATAAAACTCAGGTGACAACAGAATGTGGGAGATGATATGGGCATCAGGCTCTGGGGCTTCAAACTCAGAAAAGCAGATGGCGCTTGTGCAGGATCTGGAAAGAACAGCGAGGAGAGTAGGTGATAATAGTATCGGAGAGGACTACGGGGGAGCATGTTAGAAGTCTTACGGGTATGAGGCCAGGATGCTCTCTTTAAGTAGGTTGTTCTCACACTTGATGTCCGTGGTGTAGTCAGAGATGTTGGCCAGTGCTACTCCAACAGCATCCGTTTCTCAGAAGACTCGGCCATTCCTTAGATAAGAGCATACAACAGGTAACTGAAGCAGAACAAGAAAAAAACTCAGGAGAACATCCAACAGGAGGCTAGGGAAACCTAAACTAATGTTTACACAGAATCTCTTCAGAGTAACTCAATCCAAAACAGTCCTGTGCAGAACGACTTAGTCACATTAACGACCCTCCAAAAGGGGACAAGGAAGGTCCAGATGCAGGGGCCAGAGGCAGAGAGCAGAGTCAGAAAAGGTCCAGAGCCAGAGAATCCAAGAAGCTCGCACTTACATACAGTCGAATTGGAGTTGGCAGAAGCAGGACCAAAAGCCGTCAGAGGCACAGAGCTGGTGAGCCCCTAACTGGAAGCACCGCAGGCAATCTGGCAAAAGGGGTGAATGTGGATGAGCTGCTTATAAAGGGGAAGCACAGTTGTTGTGGACAAGGTAAGGGTTGTATGGAGGTAAGGGAAATAACCGGGCTCTCAAAATAAAACAGGAAATCCAGGTGGTGATCGTGACATCCTTAAACCTTTTGGCTTCAGTTGATATTGTACTTTTATGTTGCTTTTTTTTGAAAATGGTGTTCAAATTAGTGAGGAATGCAGAGCAGATGTTTACTCCATCAGTGTAAGGGATGACTTGGGCTGAAAGTACATGTTCTTCTTCGACTTAACTCAGTATTCATTTGACTCGAGGGAAAAGCAACTGTTCTAACTTTGAGGCGTCGATTTCTTCTTGTTCTTTCAGGCCAAAGAGCTGCAGACTCTGCACAACCTGCGAAAACTCTTCATTCAAGACCTCACCACACGAGTTAAGAAGGTACACCTTCTCGTTGTGAACACATATGACTGCTTGCTTTTTGAGATATCTTTTTCTGAACCTGTGCTCCGTTTCAAGAGCGCGGAGCTGGACTGTGAGGAGGGCCTCGGCAACGTTGCCCAGAAACAGAAGATCTCCTTCCTGGAGAACAACTTGGAGCAGCTCACCAAGGTCCACAAGCAGGTAAACTGAAACTGTACGACACGCGAAAAGAGAATCTTTGAGCTGAACTTTCATGATAGAGACTAAGAGTGAAAATCCTACTACTTTTAATTTTGAGATGTGAAGAAAAAGTGTCACATGACATGAGATGAGATGAGTACATATACTGAGTTACCATCCCTCAGCTGGTCCGAGACAACGCTGACCTTCGCTGCGAGCTGCCCAAGCTGGAGAAGCGTCTGCGAGCCACGGCCGAGCGAGTCAAAGCCCTGGAGAACGCCCTGAAGGAGGCAAAGGAGAACGCCATGAGAGACCGCAAGCGCTACCAGCAGGAGGTGGACCGCATCAAAGAGGCCGTCCGAGCCAAGAACATGGCCAGGAGGGGATACTCTGCACAGATTGGTAGCTTGCTTTTTACCCCTTTATTGACTTTTTAATCTAGTGTGACAAAGGAGGGCAGATACTAATGAGACAGATGTTTGTCAAGGATAAAAAAAAAAGATCAAAATAAGCAGCTAAAAGTGTGTGTAATGCCCTTGAAAAATCACAACTTTCGTGCTTGAAGCAAAAAGAAAAAAACGACATTAAAGCTTAGAAATGAAAGACTACGAACCCTCTTTTTCACACGCTGTATTTCAAACGCTTTTGTAAAAATCAAAAACCAAACTGTGCGCCAGTGTTTCACGGGGTACAAATGACACAACAATTGGAACAAAACCGACATTTGCCGAGCAACCATTTTGCCCCTCTGTGTCTCAGCAAAACCCATCCGGCCGGGACATCACCCACTGTCGTCCCCCATCCGCAGCTCCGTCCGAGCAGGAGGCGTCTACACACACAGCACCTGAAACCACAACGGCAAGTAACTTGTAAGTACTGTAACGATTCATTTTTCTGGTCATGCTGTACAGGTGTGCTTAAAGTATTGATTTATAAGGAGAACATTGATGTGTGATGATTTTAATAAGGTAACCTGCAGGTAAAAACAGACAGAATATGCGTTTCAGTCTCTTTAAAACCAAAGTATTCTTTGTCCCTGCAGACGATAACCAACTCGCTGCATGTCCACCACCATCTCACCTGGAACCACAAGACCCCGCCCCTCCTTTTGGAGCACCAATGGGAGGCCTTCACAACAGACTGTCATGCTCAGAGAAGCAACAAACATCCATGCTGTAAATACCTGATAAGAGAAACTGTCTTTGTCAGAGGCATCGTTCACAACATGTTTGTATGTTTTTTGCTCAGATTCTCCCGATTCTAGGTGTTCGCAGTTCTGAAATAGAATAGAGCGTAAGATTTATAGATGAGGCCGTGACTGTCTCTCTGAGGGATAAAGACTCCAGATGGAAGCGTGGTCGTATCTGTCCGTTCACTATGAAGCTGCAGAGAGAGACTGGAAACTGCTGCCTTGACTCTGTCCACAGATGATTGGTGGTTGGATTTTATCTCGCCACTATAATTAGAGCTACAGCAATAGTTGTATAGGCAGCAAAAACACACCTTGCTCCACCCCTTTTTCCCCACCACCAAATACATTTCTTTCATGATATGTTGCAGTGTCCTCTGAGGTCTATCTATTTGAAAGGTCAGTCGACAATCATGAAAAACAAACATTAAGAGGCTTTAAAGATTGTGTCCAAGTCCAAAACTTTATTAGGTTCTAGTCTCTAAAGTTTTAAATGTTTTTTTTTTTTTAAATCGTTAAGCGATCCTGAATATGGAAAGTGAGTTATGTTGCCCCTGAGGAACACTGACCAGCCAATCAGATGCTCCTTAGGATGTGGAGTTTTGCATACATTCTACAAAGTTTCTGATCAGCCAATCAGAGGCAGAGTCAGAATCAAACATTTCACTTTGGCCAAAGTTCAAAAAGTAGATACATATCTTTTAAAGTTTCAGTTCCTATGTCTTGGTTTCACTTTGTGCCTTTTAAGCATCACCGGAACAACAAACTTCCACTGAGCATTGTCAGAAATGAAAGCGCATCTCTGTGTATTTACATCAGAACAGTATCTTCCCCTTTAAATATGAAACGGATTGTAATCAGTGAGACCCTTTTACCTCCTCAAGATATTCGATGTCTGTGCTGCTTTTCTTCATGCTGCCAGTTGAGCATGTTGAATGTACAGTATTATCTCTTGACTTTTTTTGGGCAGCAAGATCTTTAGGACAACCAATAAATAAATGAATGTAACTGCATGGACAAGAGCTTGTTTTAAAGGCATGCTCAGAGAGAGCAGAGACAGTTTGCATACACGATGGCTCATCACAATGGACATTTAGGGTTTGTTTTCATGGCTCTCTTATTTGTTTTGGTTGTGGCATCATCTATCCGAATATACCTGCTAATAAAGATACCTATTTAACTTTTTTTTCGTGTCCGTGTCAAAATTAAAATCAAAACCACAGCTTCTTTGAACCAGTTGAAACATTTCACCAAATATTTTCACACCAGGAGGCATAAAATAATTGTAACAAAGTCTAAATAACAGTACAATCATGAGCATACATGCCAGGGTGACAGGGAGGCACACAGATGTTAGAAGTCTTCTATAGAGTTTGGACTGTTTCAGTATGTGCATTTTGTATTAACAAATTCCTAAATAGCGCAAAAGAGAAGCATCTGGAAGGAAAGCTCCAGTAGCTCAAACAAATTGCATAAAATAACGGAAAATAACTTTAGCCTTAGTAATGCATTATGAGTAAATTTGAAAGAAGTTGAAAATAAAAGAATAGAATACAATGACGAGCAACCCTATTGGTATATTCTGCCACCCCCTCCTCTATAAATGGACTTGGAATCTCCCACTTCCTGTTTGCCCTTCATTTGCGGCTGTTTGGATTGACAAGAGCACACACAGCAAATGTTCAGGTAACTGCACTTTCATATCAATGACTTTGAATCTATATTTTCAGCAAACTGATTGTGAATGTGTAGTTCAAATGGTAGAGTATACTTAGAGTTTAAAGTGGCTTCTGTAATTTGTTTACCGAACAACTTGCTAAAAAATGGCAGTTTTAGCTTGTGGAGTCGCTAACTCAGTCCAAAGTTTTTGAAAAGAAGACAACCAGACTTCTCTTTGCTCCTCTACCAAGAGGTTTCTTTAGTTTCAGACATTTAAACTTTTGTGGATTCATTCACACCTTCAGAGTGGTTAAAGTTACAAATGTTACTGATGCACCATCCTTGGTAATAAGGGAGAAGCCCTGAAGTCAGCTTTATATTTGCAAGTAAAAATATCACAACTCTCTGAATTTATTACCAGTTTTAAAGCTGGTTGTTTGATAAGAAGGAAACAGTTCAGAAGTCTGGGTTCCTTCTCTTCAGACATTTAGGAGTAACATGTGGTGGATGACTGAGGCCAAATTCTTTCTGTTGGAAGAATTTGTTGTTTTGCAGAGTTAAAGTATCCCTTTACTTTAAGGGATCAAGGAGTAGTGGTGATGTAGAACTAATGTCGCATGATCATTCCTCCTTGATCCCCTAAAGAAACGGGGGCACCGTACCTCTGCAAGAACTGCACAGTCACAGTTATGCAAGAGAGTCGTGAAGGTGCAGCTGCCTAAATCCTGCCAACACAACAGTGCATAATCATGCCAGGTTTCATTTTCTGGTACATAAACCCCTGCTGCTACCTCTCCAAAACACGGGGAGGAGACACGGCTCACACTCGTCACAGCTCTAAGCTACTGTCTTATCTGTCTGAGCAATTTGCCCATCTGTTAAGCATTCTGGCACAAACCTTCACTTCATTGTTGGTCTCTATCGCTTGAAATAATGATTTAATTTCACAAAGGGTGAAATTAAACACTCAAATTAACCTTCAATTTCAACATCCTTTCATTCAAACACAACAATGCCAGCATCATTATGGACTATTGTGTGTGTGTGTGTGTGTGTATATATATATATATATATATATATACATATATAAAAATAATATCTTCAAAGTAATTCAATGTACAATCCATTACTCAAGCAAACTTCATTCCAACAACAGTGGACTGTTTCACCTCACTCCTACGACACCTCTGGCTCCAAAAAAACGAAATTTTATTCGTACCTGAAAGAAAACTTCAAATACCAAAAAAATGGGTCAAAGTGCAAACTTCTCTTAACCTTGTAAAGCCTGAACCATGAAATAATTGCCAGAAAATTCTGATTCTTTGAAAATTGACTCTTCATTAGACCTTCTGACAAAAAAAAAAAACATTTGCATATATGATTTTTAATTTGTATCACTTTTGATACATCAGGTCTTCTTGTGAAATTTAATGCTCAGTTTTTTCAATTTTCAAAAACATATACAACCAACGTGTTGTACCCCATTAAACGTCATAACATAAAAAAGTAAACATAGAAAATAACTTTTTCATCACGCAGCAATGAAAAACCCAACAATCAAGCCGGCATGGTTGAAGAGCAACGTTTCAGTTATTTGGTTAATTCTTTTTTAGTTCACAACCTCTATTTAGTGTCATGGTTAGATTAGATTAGATTAGATTGTACTTTATTTATCCCACAACGGGGAAATTCACTGGTCACAGCAGCAACAGACATGAAACAAGAAATTAAAAAAGAGAAACATTTTTTTTTTAAAGAGAAAAAGCAAGTACTAAAAAGTAAGAAAAAAAGTACTAAAAAGTAAAGTGACCTAGTATAAATAATATTGAACATTGTGAAGTTGAAATGAATAAAATATAAATAATATGGGTAAAGAAAAATCTCTATATCAAGATGTTGAACAACATGATCAGTGGGTGCATGTGTTGTAAAGTCTGACAGCTGCCGGGATGAAGGACCTGCGGAACAACTCCTTCTTGCACCGTGGATGTAACAGTCTGATGCTGAAGGAGCTGTACAGGGATCCCACAGTGTCATGGAGGGGGTGAGAGGAGTTGTCCATGATGGATGTCAGCTTAGCTAACATCCTCCTCTCACCCACATCCTCAATGGAGTCCAGGGGACAGTCCAGGACAGAGCACGCTCTCCTGATCAGTTTGTTCAGTCTCCCTCTGTCTCTGTCCGTACTGCCCCCTCTCCAGCAGACCACAGCATAGAAAATTGCTGAAGCTACCACAGAGTCATAGAAAGTCCTGAGGAGAGTCCTGCACACACCGAAGGACCTCAGTCTCCTCAGCAGGTGGAGGCGACTCTGGCCCTTCTTGTAGAGGGCTTGTGTGTGGTCAGTCCAGTCCAGTTTATTTTTGAGGTGAACACCCAGGAATTTGTAGTTCTCCACCTAGTAGGCCTGAAAACAATTTCTTTCCTTGTTCCAGCACAGATGGACCTTACATTTGTCACAGTAGACATGGGAGAAGTGATTGCCTGTGCAGTGCTTGCATCTCATGTTGGGAAATGATCAATGCGATCCTTTCTCACATCAGGGGGCACAGAACAGGTTGGTCTTTTGCGGGGGGGAGTTTTTCCTGCTTCTGGAGAGGATAGTGGTCTGCCACACTTGATTTTGCCCTGTCCTGCGCTTGTGAGAGCGGGGCCAACAGAAGATTGAAACCTTCGCAGGGGCATGGGTTTCTGCCTGGGCTTCACTATTTTCTGGTCTCTCCTGTAGAGGTTCCATTCGTTGATGACTGCCACTGTGACAGTGTGCCACCAAATGTACCATCTTCGGGATCTGAAGCTGAACTTGTAAAGCGCAGATAGCATATCAAGAAGGTCAACTCCTCCCATGAACTTGTTGTATGTTTAAACAATGGCTGGTCTGGGAGCCATTATGTAGGTTTTGGATTTTTTTATCCCAACGCTTCACATTGCCCAGTGGTTCGATGCTGACAAAAGAAGAAAGCAGGTTCACAGCTTTGTTGTCATACCATCTCACGGTGATGTTTTCATCCTGGTTCACTTTGTAATCCAGAGACTCTCTTCCCTTTTTTGCCACATTGTTCTCCTCCATCATGTTGCAGTTTTTTTACCCTGTTCATTCGGACCGTGCCGATGAAGTAGATTCCTCTTTCTTTCAAGAGCTCCACCAATGGAACTAATGTAAAGTAGTTGTCTGCAAAAACCTTGCGATTTTTTTCCTGCTGGAAGAGTTGAGGTCATAGTGATAATCTTTCCTTTTCACTTTGCCTACTGACCGCTTTGTTGTTGTGTCCCGTGTTGTTGATCGGTCCTCAACATCTGCACTTGTCTGGTCCACACTTTCCTCTTCTAGGTCTTCCTCACTACTGTCTTTATCAGTACAAACTGCAGTAGGAGTCCAATTCTCATCCTCCACATCATCATCTTCCCCTAACTGCTCCATGTCGCTTGAATTGCCGTCCACGCCATCCATGATCATTTTCAGGACATCTTCAACATTATGTCTTTTTTCCATCTAAAATATACACCAAAAAAAACCCAACACATTTATTGTGTATTTATATTTATTGTATATAACCCTAACCCAACATTCAACGAGTCATCAATCACCATGATGAAGCAGACTGCATATATAAAAATACAATATAGATTATCAATTTCTACTCTAAATATACCTAATTATGTCATTTAAACCTTTAATTCATTGACTTAAATAATGAATAGACTGTATGTTGCTTTATGGAATGCATAATGTATGAAATGCAATAAAATGACGATTGACAGATTTTCAAATAAATTACTTTATATACCTGCTGTATCTATTTTGATACACACATTTTAAACACGGTTTTACTATAAAAATAAGTTATGAAATATCAACTCTTTTTAGATTGCATCAATGCTGTAACTGTTCCTATTGAAGTTTCAGTAAAACATTTTAGGTTTTTCTTACCTTAACTTTTTTTAAAGCAATACTATGTAACATTTCTACCTTAAAATAACAGCTTGAAAAAAATTGTGCGGCTAGAATGAGTTTTAATATTACGATTGGCCTGTCTCCTATGCTCTTCGGGGGTCTGAGTTGGAAAAACTGCGCTATGTAACTTTGCTGGACCAGCCCGGGAGCGGCCCGGGAGCTGAGCGGAAGTACTTCGACTTGCTTTCTGGCACACCTACCGCAAAAACAAATAGACCCCTCTCACGCTCCCAGGTATAAGGCTAAGCTAGCGCAACATTGTCAGTACGATCATCATGGCAGAGGCACCGAAGAAACAGAAGAAGACGTTGACTGATGAAGCAAGGAAGAGAAAGAGAGAGGCCGACAAAGCAAGAGACCGTAACCGTACATTACCTCCAAGCCTGTAGGGGGAGCTCCATAGTGGGCTTTTTGAGAAGTTACATTGTATTGCTTTAAATTTCCAAAATGGGAAAATTGATGTGGGTGACTGACCGATAGCTGCCATTTTGGATGTTCCAAGTGAAGAACCTCTGGTGCATGTATTACTGGACCCTGGTGGATGATCTGATCATTGTATGTATCTGATTGTATACATTAGGTTTTTCAGGTGGAAAAAAAAAAAACACAGTAAGGATGTAGAGGTCTCAAAAACCCAATGTATCAAATATGATACAAATGGTGACATAGGGTTAAATCACTCGTAGCCAAACTTAAGAGCACATCTTTTCGTACCAGTGCTTCTTGCATCAGCCCCATTGTTCACTGGCCTACAGCCTCATTGAGCTCACTCAGTGGACACATTTAAATCATCCACACTTCAATCAGTCTTTCTCTTGACACTTTTATTCATTCAAACTGTTTCAAACCACCTGTTTCATTTACTCTGTGTCTTAACTTAATATTTTCTACCTTTTGCAAAACTTCCTTTTCTTATTTCTTCAATCTAATCAATACAATTTCAAACTAAGCTAACAAACCTGAGCTTCTTCACTTAGCTTTGGAGCTATGTTTCCATTCACAATCCGTTTCATGTCATCATACATTCAAAGTCACTGTTACTGACTGATATCAAAGTGCACTTACCCAAATGTTTGCTCCATGTGCTCCCATCCATCCAAACAGCTGCAGCTCAAACTCCACACTGACAAACAGGAAGTGGAAGATTCCATTCACCTTTATGGAACAGGGATCCAGATTCTACCAACAGCAGCTTCACTGGCAGCTGCAAAACCAGCTAAAAGGTGGATTGTTGCCACCGACTGGACTGGACTTTGACTTTGTTAGTTATACTGAAAGCATTCATGGATCCAGTCTGTGTTTTACACAATTCATGATTAAAATATCCAGTGATGACTTATTATTCTGATTTCCTTTGGATTCAAACCCATCTTCCTCCAATCACAGATGGTGAATAGACGCTACTTATAAAGCACTTTTCCAGTGGAGCTGACCACTCAGAGGGGTCTGGAAGGTTCATACTGGGTCAGGAGGTCACTGATGTATTCTGGTCCTGGACCATTCAGAGCTTTATAGACCAGCATCAGAACTTTAAAGTCTATCCTCTGATGGACAGGCAGCCGGTGTAAAGACCTCAGAGCTCGACTGATGTGCTCCACTTTTTTGGTCTTAGTGAGGACTTGAGCAGCAGAGTTCTGAATGAGCTGCAGTTGTCTAACTGACTTTTTAAGGTAGACCTGTAAAGATGCTGTTACAGTAGTCAAGCCTACTAAAGATGAATGCATGGGCTAGTTTTTCCAGGTCCTGCTGAGACATCAGATCCTTTAATCTTGATATATTCTTAAGGTGATAGTAGGCTGACTTTGTTACTGCCTTAATGTGTTTTTCCAAATTTAGGTCTGAGTCCATCACTACACCCAGATTTCTGGCCTGGTTGGTAGTTTCTAGGTGTATAGATTGAAGTTCTGTGGTGACCTGTAATCGTTTCTCTTTGGCTCCAAAGACAATTACCTCAGTTTTGTTTTTGTTTAGCTGGAGAAAGTTGTGGCACATCCAGTCATTAATCTCCTCAATGCATTTACCAAGAGCCTGTACAGGGCCTCGGTCTCCTGGTGACATTGTAATATATATCTGCGTGTCATCTGCATAGCTATGGTAGTTTATTTTGTTGTTTTTTATAATCTGTGCCAGTGGGAGCATGTAGATGTTAAACAGAAGAGGTCCCAGGATGGAACTTCGGGGAACTCCACATGTGACTCTTGTGTGCTCAGATGTAAAGTTACCTATTGACACAAAGTACTTCCTGTTCTCTAAGTATGGTTTGAACCAGTTTAGTACAGTTCCGGAAAGACCCGCCCAGTTTTCCAGTCATTTCAGTAATATATTGTGGTCAACTGTATCAAATGCAGCACTGAGATCTAGTAAAA
The DNA here is from genome assembly GCF_027942865.1 of Odontesthes bonariensis. Taxonomy (NCBI): domain Eukaryota; kingdom Metazoa; phylum Chordata; class Actinopteri; order Atheriniformes; family Atherinopsidae; genus Odontesthes; species Odontesthes bonariensis. The sequence continues at coordinate 13,535,277 of NC_134516.1, read as the reverse complement.
CTAAGACTGACATTTTTCCACCGTCTGTATTCAGACATATGTCATTAAACACTTTGGTCAGAGCAGTCTCAGTGCTGTGGTGCTGTCTAAAACCTGACTGGAAGGTGTCATAGCAGTTATTTTGTTTTAAAAGTGATTAAGCTGTTGAAAAACCGCTTTTTCAATGATCTTACTTAAAAAACGGGAGATTTGAGATAGGCCTGTGGTTGTTCATTTGTGTCTTGTCAAGATTGTCCTTTTTCAGCAGAGGTTTGATTACAGCTGTTTTTAGTGGCTCAAACTAAAAGCTGCTCGGTAACAGTTTGAGCTATTAAAGCAATACAATGTAACTTCTCAAAAAGCCCACTATGGAGCTCCCCCTACAGGCTTGGAGGTAATGTACGGTTACACTGTCGTAAATACAACACCCTTTCGCTTTCACGTTTCACGTTTGTTGACGAACCGGCGAGGAGTCAGAAGGTGCAAGCTATGTCGATCGAGAAGGTAAGAGTAATCAAATGTACCTGGGAGCGTGAGAGGGGTCTATTTGTTTTTGCGGTAGGTGTGCCAGAAAGCAAGTCAAAGTACTTCCGCTCAGCTCCCGGGCCGCCACCGGGCCGCTCCAGCAAAGTTACATAGCGCAGTTTTTCCAACTCAGACCCCCGAAGGGCATAGGAGACAGGCCAATCGTAATATTAAAACTCATTCTAGCCGCACAATTTTTTTCAAGCTGTTATTTTAAGGTAGAAATGTTACATAGTATTACTTTAAATCAGAGACTGAAACTTTCCAACTTAAAGCTTTTCACTCTTTACTTTAACCTCTAAAACCTGGAGACATGTAAACTCTTTAAGCAGCACTCACAGGACTCAAACATATGATCTCTGAGTCCCAGAGCAGTTTATTGACCCTCTGAGCTATGACACATTTGGTTAGAAAGCATTCACGCAGACAGCTAACAAGCGAACGGCCACTTGCAAAGTGTGTGGTATCAGGATAAATGATCAACTACGTCCAACTTCATCAGGGACCTGAAAATGCACAAAGACAGGTCAGCCTCTTTGTAATGTGAAAGGGAAACTTAGTGCATATCGACAGGTACCGCTAGCAAACTAATCAAAGTAAACGGTGTCGTAAACTCTGAGATTAAAACTTCTGACAGAATGATTTTTCATTCAGAACATCTCCAAACGCCGACAGGACTCGTGGCGTTTGGAGATGTTCTGAGAGCGCTTTTAAGTCTTCATTCTAGGTGTTGGACTGTAAAAGTGATTCAGTCTCAGAGCTACCAAAGTTGAAACCATTCACCTAATGGCACCCACTACTGGAGCCTTTGCAGCTGTGGGCTTTGATCCCCAACTCTCCCAAACACCATCTCACTGTTTTATCAGACTGAGCTGTCTGCCCTTTAACACGTCCACATAAATCTTACTTTGATTGGTGGTCTCTATCCCTGAAATAAATGATTAGATTACTTAAAGAATGAAACCTGGAAGACCACAGACAATCTGAGGGAACTGAACCCATGATCAGCCCAACCCCAGGCAGCATCTCATCATCCTGAGCGACTTCATCCCACTGAAGATTTCCAGAATCAGTCACTTTCTGTCTCAGAAAAAAATAGTTTAGACTCATTCAAATTGTCGAATTCAATAAATAGTTATCACTTTAAGAGACTTGTTTTGACTGTAATGATCATGGGCATCGAACCAGCCTGAGCTATTCTTCCACACTGTTGTTTCGTCCGTCTTGAAGCTTTTATCTCTTCATTTGAGTTGTTGGTTTCAAAACTTAAAGATGTACTTGAGTGGAACCTGGTGAAGGCTTAAACCTGATCCTCTGCCTCGCTAAACTGATCTCTAACAGCTTGCGCTATGTGACCAAACATCCGAGGTGCTTCTTGAGCACACTTCAGCCTTCAAAAAAATCCCTTTCAGACTTAAAGCCTTCTGCTAACAGCCTAAGCTGTTGAAGCAAACAAGTCGACTTCTTTCTTGGACTTCTTTCTTTCATTTCACTCTTTCCTAAAATATCTGATGATGAAGAGGAGACGAAGAGCAGCCAGCAGCGTTTGTCATTTTTTATGATGTTTACACTTCTCACTGTTGGCTTCAGCGTGAAATTATTTTCTTATTGTGTGAACAAAGAGAAGCCATAACTGTTGTATCAGTGTTGTGAGGAGGCCCGATTTATTTGTTGTAGTCTGTATTTATTCTGAATGTCGTCTCAGGGTAACGATGCAGCAACTGAACACTCTGAGTGACTCTGTGGCAGAATCAGACCTGGATCTCAGATTCTGTACGACCCAGTTTACACCAGAAACACTTTGATCCGTTGCTGATGAGAAGTAATGTTCCACCATGATCACGAGCAGCTGCTAATGGACTCATTCATAAAGAGGCAGATCCCTGAAGCTTCCAGCTGTTATGTTTCAAACATTATTTTATCATGTGTGACAGAAGTCACGAGTCAGCTTTTAAACAGGAGCAGGTTTGTACGGTAACATTTAGAAATGCAGAATAAAAGAAAATATCGGTGAAACTTTCATTCTGGAAATCGGTTGTCAAACAAGACTGAGAGTCTGCAGGCTTGTTGGCAGCTCTCAGCTAAATGCTGACAGCACTCAGTCTGCAGCAGGCCTCCAAAGACCCGAGAGTCCAGTCTCCAGTGTGGATCCTCTGAGATCAGACAGCCTGCAAATGGACAAATCAGTTATTTAATATTTTTTCTCTTTTCTTCTGAACAGAAAACCTTTTTTTACAAAGGAGCCAAATAATGTTTGTTTCTGGTTTTGGACTGACTGACTCCACAAAGGTGAGATCAGGACTGAGGGTCAGACCATCTGCTGCAGAACTGTTTGTTCTTCTGCTGATTGAAGGTAGTTCTTTATCACTCTGGCTGGATGTTTGGGCTGGTTGTCCTGCTGCAGAATAAATGTGGGACCAATCAGAAGCCCCTTCACACTGAGGAATAACCCGCGTTTAATCCGCGAATTTAGCGTGTCCGCTGTTGCGTTCACACTGCCGACCCGGGCTGCCGTGTCAACTCGACTCGCCTTTCGACCCGCGTCGGACCCTAGTCTTTTTGCCGAGCCGAGTTTGGTGTGAACGCAATCGACGCGGGTCGGACGTGGACGTGGCGTGACGTGAGGAGTTTAAAAGACAGAATGGACAGCTGATTCAGAACAACAGCGACAGGTGAGGACAAGTTTCACTCTGTTTTAGCCTACATCAAGTTCGAGACATTTTTGAAGATGGCCAACTGGGGAGACAAGGAGGTCCGCGAGCTCCTCAGCCCCCGAGCAGAGGACGTTATTTACCGCCACATGTCGGGGGACGGTGAAAGATGGACCTCTGCTGGAAGGGCTGGCGAGAAAGATGGGAGAGCGCGATTTCCCACGCAGCAAGACGCAGGTGACCAACAAACTAAAGGCCATGAGGAAAAAGTTCCATGCGGTTAATGACCACAACGGCAGGAGTGGCAGAGGGCGATTGGACTGGCCATATTTTGACATTTCACAAAACGATGCATTTGGAAGTTTGTACATAGTCCAGTAGTTTATTATTATCCACACAAGCCTAATACGGGCTCGTCCCAGATCAAGGAAGTGACGGTGACGCAGCTTTAGCAGCAGAAAAGCTATCAGGCTTGTGTTGATAATAATAAACTCCTGGACTATGTACAAACTTCCAAATGCATCGTTTTGTGAGTACAGACCATATTTGTACTACTGTAGAAGTTTGGTGTCATGGCATGTGATTTTAGTGTGGTAATTTTGGAGATACTGCCAGGGTCCGTTAGCGCTTGTACTAAACTATTCGGGATAAGCTAACTCGGCTAAGCTAACTCGGCTGATGTTCAGCCAAGATCGGAAAAACTTCGGGTGGGCTACTTGGCTGGATGTCACGGTTCAAATGACCCTAGGGTGAATCTACTCCGAATCATCCCTTTAACGTCGATAAATATTTTATTGAGCATTAACATATGTTTTTTTTTTAATTATATTTTTGGGCTTTTGTGCCTTTAATGGAAAAGAAAGTTCAGAGAGACAGGAAGCAGAGAGAGGGGGGACGACACGCAACACATGGCCGTCCGATGCGGGACTAGAACCGGGGGCCAGCTGCAGCGAGGACTATAGCCTCTTGTACATGGGGCGCCTGCTCAACCCACAACACCACGGACCACCCCTGTTTTATTATTGTAAAAGTCTGTTGTTCACAGGCTTTTATTTTGTAAAAGTCTGTTGCTGTCTGCTGCGGAACCGGAAAAGAAAGTAATCGGCGGATCCATCAATCACGGAGAAGGGTATGGAACTTTACTCGGCCATTTTCATTTTGAAGTTCTTCCAGACGACGGAGTCGACAGAACCAAAATCATCTGTAAACACTGCCAAGTTGAATGGTCTTATCACCGTAGTAGTTCCAGTCTAAAATATCACTTAAAGGCAAAACACACAATTGATACCAGCAAGTTATTCAAGGAAACAGACAGTGGAGCGAGCCTTCTACATAAAAACTACATAAAGATGCTGATGTTAAAAGTGTGTTTGCACAACAAATGCTATGGCACTTTCATTTATATGGCAGCACATTTAAAATAAAACTAAATGCTGAAAGCTATACACTACTTTTGCATAGATTTTTGGATTTTGCATACCAATGCGATTAATCGTGATTAATCAGGGAAATCGTGTGATTAATTAGATTAAAAATTTTAATCGTTGCCCAGCCCTTTATTTAAAAATCTTATTAATGACTCCATTTTGGCTACAGATGGTATCTAACTTTTTTGGGGGTTCCAAGATGAAGGCATTGATAGGTCTTCTTTTTCCTTATTGATTTTGAAATTCATTTTGAAGTTACAATTCTTGGCAGTCATTTTCCGGACAACGTGCCTCTGATAGAAGTCCAGAGCCTTAGATGAGCAGCACCAGCAGCGCAGCAACGATCTGGATCTTCATGGTTCACTGTCGAAGAAAAACAGAATTGACATGACAGATTTTCTTCTCTTGTTTTTTCCTTTATTGAGGGAGTTTGTTTATTCTACAAGCTTGCACTATCAGCAATAAAACAAATACAAGACTTTTGGCAGAAGTAGTCTTTGTCTCATAATAACTACAAGCCCTGTAAATTTGCCCGTGTTGAATGTTCACATCAAATTAGAACTACTCATCTTGGCTGCACCAAACTGTCTGATGCCAACATTTCCAAAATAAGTCCCTCACCCAGTTTTTCAATTGTTTTGTTTTTGTTAACTTGACTCAGGAGTGGTTGGGTGATTTTCCCTGAGTGGTTCCAGCGCCTCTGTAGCGACATACACCATCATATTATATCTCATATTATTTTTCCTAACCTTTGGTGTCGGAATAATTTACCATGAAGTCATTTTTACTGTGTGCGAGGTACCCCAAGCAGAAGGGTTACAAAAATGGTAACGGGTTCCATGGGACTGGTACGCTTTCGTGGTATTGGAAACACTGAGCGAACCGTTCTGAACCGACCCGTACCGGACTGCACAGTGGAAACGAGGCTTTTTATGTTTCCTGCTCCAACACACCTGATTCAAATGAATGGCTCCTTATCAGGCCACTGCAGAGCTTGATGGCGAGCTGATCATTTGAATCAGGTGTGATGGAGGAGGAAAACATCGAAAACATTCAGGGCAGTGGGTCCCGAGGACCAGAAATCAATTTCTGGCAGGAATCAAATTTTAGCCAGACACCTGTCATTTCACATTCCGCTTATATGATGACATCGAGAAACTTTTGATTTCGCTATATCGTCAAATTGCCGATACCTTTAATTAACTTACCTGAGCACGAGCGTTTGCCTCCATCCTGTTTTTCCTCCATCAGTACCGACATGTGCCCGCTGAGTGTCGTGGGCGCTCAGATCCCGGCCAGCAGAAAATTGCTGCTCCTTGATTGGTTGGTTGGTTGGCAGGCCAGGAAGCAACGTGCTGATTGGCTATTCACTCAGCATCAAAACAGGGTCAAAATTCGTACTTGTAACTCAGTGGCGGCTGCTGACTTTTAAAACAGGGGAAGCCCATATTACGCCATTGTGACAAAACTACTAGCTAACACGACAAACAAATGCACAACAGGAATATGATTGACAAAACTTCTACACAACAAGGATGCGTTTTTTTATTTACAGTGTTATATTTACAAAAGTGTATGTGTGTGAGGATGGAAATGGAAACGATGGGAAATGAGTGAAACTCCGACAGCACTTTCACAGACAACCAGTCTCTTTCGTATCCGCTTTGGGACTGAAGTTCCAGCGTGCTTCTCAGCGTGCTTCAGCTGCCACAACATCTCTCATGATGGACAAACACTGACTCCAATCATCACGACACAGCCCCTCATATTGACACGCCCACGTCTAATCTACCCCCAGAGACGCCGAGCAGCCTCAGAAGTGATGAGTTTTTGTCAATTTAGCCAATGATGACCTAGAATTGTAGAAAAAAACTTGACTCTCCCGCCCCCTCCTGAAGCCGGGCAGCCCTCGGCTCAGAAGCCTGGCTGTTAGTGGCGGCTTCATAACATGATTTCCTCAGTGAACGGCGGCGATTTCAGAACAAATCACTTCATTAAGCTACAGGACAACATGTTGTAGTTATGAAAGTAAATGCAGTACTGGGCATATCTTGTGTTTTGTGAATAACTGTTTTATTGTCAATTTAACATTGAAGATGTAGCAATTTCGCCAGAGAATGGGAGAGGCTGTCCGGCTTCCCTTGTTGTCTCTGAATAGCCGCGGCTGCTGTAACTTAAGTTTTGTAAACTTGTAACTTCAGGGTCGCACTTGAAGGTGGTAAATTTGTGTGTCTGTCGGATTTAGTTTTACACATACACAAAATATTTTTACAACTTCAAAACTTTGTTACACATTTGAACATCATTGTACAAGTGCAAAATCTTTCTGACCCTTATTTGATCCCATAACACCAAGCCACCCAGTCCTCTTCGCACTTGTTGATGTTTTCAGAGTGCTTTTTGGTCTTAATTTTAGGTGTTGGACTTGAAAATTCATTCAATCAAAAGTTTTTTTCCTGAGCGGCTCTAAAGTTCACATCACTCCCCTTACATGATCCACATCTGGTGCCTTGACAACTCTAGGTTTTGATCTCACACTCATCACAGATCTAAGCTACTGCCTTATCTGTCTTAGCTGTTTAATTAGGCTCATTAAAGGTGGGGTAGGGGTTCTTTTTCTGGAGCATTTTTTTACATATTGCTTGAAATACTCTTCACACCCCCATTGCAACCAATTAATTAAAAGTTTTGACACAAATATGAAAAGTTTTAGTGGCCTCTAGAACGTACAATCTAGGAAAAACAGTATCCAATCATACTGAACGGACCGTTCACAATGATTGGATTCTGATGCCGTCTATCAAACTGCAATCTGCTCCTCCCTCCCCCTCCTCCCCCCTGTGCGCGTACCCTGCTCCGTGAACGAATTACGCGTCCAGAAGCTTGGCAGGAAGCTAAACTAGAGCCAGCTTGGCTAGCACCTAGCATTATTAAACGTATAGTTAGCATATACTAAATACGGCAACGATCGATGCTTTATGTCAGAACAGCGCTCGTGCACCTTTGTGCTCGTGCGCGTTCATGTACTCTAGAGGCGTGGCTTCGGGGGGAAAGTGAAGAAAAAGGTTGGGACTTTTTACCTGTGTATTTTCAAAATGCAGCTTCGCTGGACTCAAAATCCAGGATCTCCTGCTCTACCTTTAACGGTTGATGAAATGCAACTGATCATTTGCTAATTTCGTAAACTTTTTTGTTCACCACAGGATCCCACGAACTGTTCGACAATGTGCAACATTTCCGTGGGAATAAAAATTCAAATAAAAGAAATAAAGTACGACTTCTAAACCACAACTAATCATGATATAATTCTTTAATCTCTATACATATATTTTCCCTCTGTAACAGTACACATCATCATCAGTTTGGACAGAACAGACAGATGCGGCATTTTGGTCAGGTCACAAGTAAATAAAAAATAATCAAATTATAGAAAAAAGTTTGCTCCACACAATCACATATAAAGTTCTACATATTCAATACAACAATGTAACAGGACAGTTAAACCACTGTATCTGTACAAATAGATTTTCACATTTTTTCCTCCAACATGTCATTTAGTTAATGATATACTGCACTTTTTGGCCAACGTTACAGAAAGCAAAGAGTTTCTGAGTCTTTAAAGGTTCCCAAGACTGAGGACTCTGGTCTTCAAATCAAATATTTATTTTTATTTATTTATTATTATTTTTTCTTTCTTTGTCGCCAACTTTCAACCCGTTTAGATACGTTTATTTACTGTTAAACACTATTTGAACCAGGTGTGCTCTCTTCACAGGATCCTCAGCTTCAATAAGTTCCCTCTCATTTGAGACAACGCTGGCGGACAATATTCATGTCACAAAGCCAACACACTGCACCACTTTTACTGCAGAAAAAAAAAGAGAAAAGTTTGTCGACATGAACAAACACCCAAGTAAACGGGAAGTTAGGGCTGGGTTTTTTTCTTTGCCCCCCCCCCCCCAAAAAAAAGTACCTTTTGACTAAGCCCGTCTTTGCACTGTTGACCTGCAGGAGAAAGGCTGCACAAGAAGTAAGGTGGAAGTAAGAGAAAGAAAAAAAAAAAAGTTATTTTTTCCTTTTATTTCCTCAAATATAAAATTGGGATCATCTCAAGCCAGTTTGATTAAAACACTCGAAACGTGGCCGTTTCCATTGTATCGGCTTTAAATCAGCATGATCATTTATCACTCCATTTCTCATATTTACATCCACCTTTCTTGTTTCGATTTTTTTTTTTTTTAACTCGTGCTTTTTCATCACCTCCATTTCTTTAATGTTTTTTTTTTTTTTTAATTCGACCACTCAGTTTGCAATTTTCACGAGGCATATGGAGTTTAACACGGTTGTCTTTTAAGCGTGAAATACCTTTGATTTTCTAAAGCTTTTGAAACAGAATTTAGAATCATCAGAGCTCGGGAGACTTTTTTCCGGTGAGCTCAGCTTCTATTTGAAACTCTTCACACGTGGCAGATACATTCTCTGATTGAACAATAGTTTAGCCATTCGCACCGTCGGATTCGCTGAGGTCACGCACGGGTCAGTGGGCCGCATCGCATGAGAGTGGAGTCAGACGGTCATACATACGGATACTTTTGCACTGTCTGTGAAATACACTCTGAAATCAATCGTGTTTCAATGGACAACTTATAATTCATATGTATTCCATGGGAATTTTCTTTTCTTTTGGTTATCTGACAGAATCAAACACAGCAGCAGTACCAAATCAAAGTGCGTTTGAACAAGATACTCTTCCCACATTACACCTTCTTTTTTCACTGATGTGCAACAGCATTTCCTCAATGAATGAGCGAATTAAACATTTATTCTATGGTCTCAAACACCTATGATTTGTCTACCCAACTATTATGATACATCAACAAACAGCATTTGGGGTGAGAGGGATCTTGGTCACGGACACTTAACTGGTGCTCCTGCTACTTCTGACCCATATCAGGTGACCACAACCCCCACAATAAACGTCCCACTCTGATTAAACCCCATTTGGTTTGACTGCTTTTCTGGCATTATAATCATAATTACTTTTCTATGCAACTATGGTATGAAGGTGAAAAAAAATAATAAATCTGAATTTGGATTTTGTCTCTGAATGTTAGAAGCCTTGAGTTCGTGGCACTCATTTTCTAGCGTGTGAACAGAAGGGCCTAAAATGATGCAAATTCATCAAGTGCCTCTCAAAACTTACACACACAAAAGCTTTGAGGCTTTTTTTTTTTTTTTTTTTAACGATCCCTCATGCTGACGAGTGTGACTGGCCCTCACTGAGCCAGAAGCTACCTGCCCCAGCAATGACTATACTAAATGAGACCGAAATGTTTTCCCCTAGCAACTGCCAAATTAAGCTTCAGTCAACTGTAAATTGAATATGAAGACTTTAGTTATAGGTACAGACTGTACAAGGAGCATAACAGGAGTTTCACCCCCATTTTGCAGCCTGACACTGATCTGTCATTGAATAATCTGCTGTCAGCATTGTTTTGCTCGCTGTCAGGCTTAGTCAAAAGGTGCACAGAGCAAACCGAGCCCTGGTCGTTTATCACAGTTTCAACACAGATACGCACACATTCACATGCATCCGCAACCTCGCACACGACCATACACACACATCCACAAGAACACACGGCCAACATGGCGAACACACTCTGTAACCATTTGGTGTCTACACCCAGGAGTCGGGAGAGCCGGTGAACTTATTCGCCCTGGTTGAAGGCCTCCGCGTAGTAGAGTAGAAGTCCACGTAGTTGGTGTTGGTTTTGAATCGGAGTGTCTGGCTGGCGTAGCCCTCGGGGGAGGACGGGGTCAGGTGAAACGGCTCGTCGTCGTAGTGATCCTCGCCGTAGCCTTGCGGGGACGACAGGTACATTCTGTAGCTGTTGTAGTTCTTCCTGTCGGGTTCATCATAGAATGGCTCCGGGTGCTGGGAGACGAAGGGCAAGAGGAAATGGTAAACATGAGCATTATCTTCAAGGTAATTGCTAAAATTTGTTTAAATGTTGTAGAACTTTGCAAGAAGATTGCTCAAATAAATTTCAAACTGGCCAATTTAAAGAAACTGCAGGACAGTTATACATGAAGGTTATTTCTACTAATGATGGTGGTGTCTCATTTAGAAATAAAGAAGTTACAAGGTCCAAATATTCTGCTTATTTTCACACAGGATTAGAAAAACTTGCAACTGTTTACACTAAAACAGAACAGTTAAGCATTGTACTAATTGATTCATGATTGTTGGTAGGAGATAAAGCACGTTTTTACAATAATGTGCTGTTTTTGTTTGTATCATCATGTGTTCCTTTAAGCAAAAATACATTCAATAATCTTAATTTTCTTACCTGCGATCTTCTCAAATCCTCTCCTGACTGAGAGGAGTAAGTCCCAATGAAATATGGAGATTTCTTTTCAGACCCTGATAAGGGAGATTCAACACAGATGAGAGGAAAAAAATGTTATGAACAAGTGGACCGAATAAAATACCAGGAACCCACATACAGATCCCTGAGGGACACCACAATACAAACCTGTGTACTGCCGTTTGTGTAAACTGTCTCCGTAATACGTGTTGAGTTGCATAGATGATTGTGCCCTCTGATAATTTGAGCTGTGTCTTCTAATCCCGAGCATCGCAGGAGAGGATGTTGCACTGCCGCCTAGAGATAAAAACCAGACGGGAAACTTTGTCCACAATCAAGACAAAAAAAAGAGAAGTTTTCGACTTGTAGGACCGTCACTTTGACCTCAATGGACAGAGCTCACACCTGATTGGATGACGGGGGACATCTGCAGCGGGCTGGTGGGCAGGGTCGGCTGAGAACGGTAGCGGTCTCGTTCCAGAGTTGAGACGGGGGTGACGAAGTGGGTGTAGTTCCATCCGTCCTGCAATGAGTGAAGTTTCGAAGTGGAAAAATTCAGTCCACAACTATGACAACTGGATAGAAAAACTGCTGCAACTTTGAGTTTTCCAGGTGTGTGCTCACACTGACCTGTTTGTACAGGCTCCTCAGCTCTCTGTACTGCCACAGTGTGTTCAACACCTGAGCTGCCGCCTTCACAACTTTCATCGAGTACCTGTTACACAGGACACATAACGCATCCAATAATACAAAGCCCAGGATGAAGCTTCTTTCGCCTCATCTTGAGTGCAAAGAGCATGAATTAGGAATGAGAAAAGAATCTTGAAACAGAGCAGATTCGTGAAAGTAGAAGCCTCTGTTTCCTACCCTTTCCCTCGTCCTTTGCCGATGTCCACCAGCTTCTCGATGCCTCCGCTGTCGGCCAACGCTTTGGCGTTCTCCATGTTGCGGCTGGTGACCTCGTGCAGCGTGCAGCAGATCGACGCCACCGTGTCGTCTGACAGCACAGAGGGACTGCTGCCGGGCAGCCGGTTCACCAGATCCCGCATGGCGTACTTTCCTGCAGGAGCGCATGCAGCATTCAGACCTCTCAGCCCCTCGTCACATCACTGCCTGCGCTGTAAAGAAATCTTGTGGCCTAAAATCGTTTTACTTGCTTCAACGTGGTTGCTTTTTGCCGCTTTACTTTTTCTATTTCCCACCAGAAGAATGAGTTATCTATTATCAGTGTATTTTATGAGGAAGAAACATCAACTAATGCATCAAAAGTCCCTTTTTTGAGTTTGAGTATTAGGGTTTTTTTCTCCAGCAGCTAAAAGAACAAACATCTGGCTGCATTGAGCTTGGTTTATAGTACAGCCATCTTGTTTCCACCAGGTTCTTTTGTGTTTCTAATCCTGCAGGTGCAGGATTAAAAATTTTAATCGAGTCACAGCCCTAATATATATGTAATGTGTGTGATTTATTGAGAGAGCAATGGATTATTTCACCACAAGGAGGCGACGTGTCCCTGAGTCTGTTTGGAATGAATGGACTGTCTCAACGGTTTGTTGACGTTTCTGCTTGAAGTGTGAAGATGATCTTTTCAGTTTCACAGATGAGCTTGAATCAATTTGTCGGGAGTATGTGTATGCATGTGTGTGTGTAGCTCTGCTCATGTGTGTTTGGACCTATCAGCTCCTTGTTGCGGCCATCAAGTGCCATGTTTCGTAGGGCAGTGGCGACAGAGCAGACGACCCGGTCGTTGTCCATCCTCAGCAGCTCCACCAGGATGGGCAGACCTTTCTCTTTTCGCACCGCCGCTCGGATGTAGGCGGAGAACTGGGCACACAGAAAAAAATACTTTTAACAAGTTAAAAGCAAAATTAAGTTTTGCTCAATGAATAATGGCTATTTCTTGTTTTTGAGATTTGACTCAAAGTTTTGGGGGGTTTGAATTGAAACTCTTTTGAAAATGTTTTTCATATCAAAGTGTTTCATTTTCAAGATTCCAAATAAAATCCCTTCTAAAGCTCAGAAACTCTGCAGACGTTCTGTTCCTAAGGGGTGTGGGCCGCTCTGCGCAGCGCAGTCCTACCTTCCAGTTTCCGGCGGAGAGGTTCTGCAGGGAGCCGGCTGCGCCCTCCAGCGTGGCGGGGTTGGAGCTTTCAGCCAGCAGGTTGAGGTACGGCTTCACCACCATCGGGTGCCACAGCAGCTCTGCTCCTCTCAGAGACTGGGAGAAGCCTGGGACTGGGCCGACGCCGTCCCACTGCACAGAACACAGAAGGCCATGTTAGAGTGTCTGTGCTCAGTGTGGAGAATCTAAAGTATTCAGATACATAAAACACCATCTTTTGTGTTCCACTTCTGTCACCTTAAAGTTTCTTTATGGTAATTTTTCATATCTAGTGTCGCTTTGGTCAGTTTCCCGGTCTCTGTGGTCGTTTTGTGGTCACATTTTGATTGGTTTGTAAAAAAATGTTCTTCCCTTCTGATTGTTTTGTGCCAAACTTATTTTTGCATCTTTATTAATTTGCATTAGAATCATTTTGTTGCATTTTTCAAATTGCAACAACCCTTTGGGTTTTTTTGCATCCATTTTTGTCTTTGTGGTCAGTTGGCATCTTTCTTCCTTTTTCTCTCTTTTGGGTTTCCTTTTGAGTCTTTTGTCTCTCAGAGAAATACAGTCTGAGATAAAACAAAGGAACCTCAGACTCCCTGGGCCAGTGTGTGATGGGCAGGCTAAGTAATCTCTCCATTCCACTCAGCACCTCTCTGCTTTCATACCTTGCCCTCGGGCCAGCCGCTCCTCTTCCTGCCGCGCCTCCTCTTGCCCCAGCAGAGGTAGTCCAGTTCCTTGACCGGGGAGGAGAACCCCAGCAGGGTGTCCAGCTCCTGGTTGCCAAGGAGACGGGAGGAGGGCATCTCCACCTCCAGCCGGTATGAGAGGTTTCTCAGAGTGCAGACGCTGTTCTCCACAATCTGAAAGAGAAATATTTAAATCAGACCATCTCTGCACTCGGTTGACTACATAATTACTAGAGATGCGATAAAAAAATTTAATTCATACATCTAAGTCTGACGTGGTTTTGACAAATGAGAGAAAATAAATAAATAAATTTGGCTGGGACATGTTTGTTGTTGCCATAGTGACTCGGGAAGCAACCAAAGTCAACCCTCCATCAGTGGCTTTGAAGATAATGTATAATTTTGACAAACCGAGTTATTGTTTAAGATATCTGGTTTCTGCATTTGGACGTAGAAAAAAAAGAAAAAGAAAAGACGAGCCCGGGGAAAACTGTTTTTTTTCTACAAGTATTGATTTAACCATCAGGGGGTGATAGTAACCACTGTAACAGTAGAATTTACAGTAATTAACCACTTCAGACTCACATTGGTCATATTCATTCAGGTAAAGTGGGCTTAAGCTACTTTAATTAGGCACAGGGCAGAGTCTCAGGAAGGATAGGTGTGTCCTCCATTTTTAAAATCCCAAATCTCAGAAAACTAGATTAAACATAAAACCTGTTATTTGAATGACAGAAGTAGCAGATGGTCCAATTCAGATCTTTTTGACGAAACGGAAATAGATGAAAATGAGATCAAATCAAATATTTCTCTCCACAAATAAAGTTGCACGCAGTCAAAGCCACAGAAAAATCACCTAGTGAAGTAAAAAAGCGGCTCCTCAGAAGCAAAAAAAGAAAAAGATAAAAAGCAAAAAGAACAACCTGGGACTGTGACAAGTTGTGCTTACAGTGGCTACGTGACCAGGAAACCTGCTCATTTCTGCATGTTGACCAATTCCATTTCAAAAGTTATGATCTTCAACTACTAATTATCAGTTCACAGTGACAAACACATGAAGTACCATAACTGAACTTGTCACCAGAAAGCCTGCGTCTGAGCATCAACACCCATTTGAGCAAATTATCCATTATATATCATGTTTAAGAATGTGGTTCCAGTTACTGTATGTTGGGGTCAGGCTCATTTAGAACAACCCTCTCGGTCGAACAAAACGTGCATGTGTGCATGTCTCTGCTGCACCTTGCTGTCGTAGTCGGAGGTGTTGACGCAGACTTTGAGGACGTGCAGCAGCGAGTCGACCAGACCTTCACAGCAGCGCAGCTGGCTTCTTGCTTCCTCCCCTGCTGAGCTCAGGTTCCTCGCACACAAATAAGAGACACACATTTGTTCACTTGGATGTGCAGTGTGTGGATTCGCCCACAGGGTGGCTTAAAACCTGCCCAGATACAGTAAAGGAGGGAGCGGATCCTCCAATAGGAGCTGGCATGAGAAGACTGCACAGCAGCACAGAGCTCCCACAATGCATTTCTATACCATCAATCTACACCCTCATGTCAATGTGAGTGAAGGAAAATGCCAGAGGCTTCTGTGCATGCATTTTGCATGCAGCTCTGAGTGGATAAAGTTGATGCATTTGTCTGTCAGCTGTAGACCTACTTCAGAGAGTGTGTGTGTCACATGACTGTGTCAACAAATCAGCTTCTCCTCACTTGTGTCTTAAAAAAAAAAAAAAATAGTTTATTTGCAAATTTGGTCCCCTTGTTTCTATGGTTTTACTTTGTCATGATTGACAGATGCCCCATCATGAAGTAAACTGAAGTCGCATCTTTTAAATGAGCCTAAACTGCTTTTCCACTACATGTAAACTTGCAGGTAATAAATATAAACCTTGCTCAACCTGTGCTTTGAGCCTGAGAGACACTGAGCTGTTCCTCTATTGCCTCTTCAAGATTTTACTGCTGCATAAAAATCTGTAACAGAGCCCCGTATTGATGGATTATATGTCTGCGATTATGAGCCGCGGTCTAACAGAATCATTAGGATGAAAAGCAGACAGAAAACAAACCGTCACTGTCGAGAAATGAATCCAAAATTCATCCGCGCAAATAACAACAAGAATCATTTTAATGAGCAAACGGCACGCCTGGGAACTCAGCGGCTTAAGAGGTGAGGCATTTTGTGGAAATGGGTTTTCATCACAGAATGAGAACAAGTTTATAGACTTTGAGAGCAGTTTTAACCACAGAGGCAGTAACTGTGTTGACGTGATGAACAACAAGGAGAAAAAACAACTGTGTGACAACAACTATAATGAGAACTCCTGCTTTCCACCCCTCAAACAGTGAAAAAAAAAAAAAAAAAAAAAAAAAACGACTTTAGCGAGGGGAGCGTTTTTTTCGTTGCTCACCTCAGGCAGCCGGTGGTGTTGCGCAGCAGCAAGGAGGACTGGAACTTGACTTTGTGGTCCTCGCGATGAGAAATGCTGCTCCAGCCAGAGTGGGGGATGACGACTGTGTTAGTCAGTGTCGAGAGGGCGTCACGGATGATGGTCATCTTCACAGCATCACATGAAGAGAGGTTCCAGAGGACTCCTGTCGTGCAGAGGGCAAAGAAACAAGCATTTTGTTGCCAATGCCAAGGCCAATCTACAACATAATGTTTGAAAAAGAAAAGAATCGAAGTGTTGCAATTGTCCGAAGTCCAGACCTCCACCTGACTGAAATGCTTAAGAGAGCTGAGCACAAATCTCAATGAACTGAGCTATGCTATAAAGAAGAGTGGTCCAAAATTCCTCATCAATGATGTGAGAGGATAAGAACATCAATCAGAAAGCAATGACGGGTTATTGCCACTAAAGGTGGTTCTACTGAATCATGGGG
This sequence comes from Odontesthes bonariensis, assembly GCF_027942865.1. NCBI lineage: Eukaryota > Metazoa > Chordata > Actinopteri > Atheriniformes > Atherinopsidae > Odontesthes > Odontesthes bonariensis. The sequence continues at coordinate 13,518,655 of NC_134516.1, read as the reverse complement.
TGGGCTTAGTTCTCCCCACACGTCACAGCTAGATTTTGGCTTATTTTTAGTTTGACAAATGACACAGTGCAATAAGTCATGCACTTCATTTTTTGAAGACTTGGCGAGGATCGGATGTTTTGTTTGTTTGCACCAGACATCTCTTCTTTTCCATTAACAGTAAAAGACAAAATGTTGTATTTCAAAATATTTCTGAATATGCTGCAGTGTACTTTGTTCAATAGGTGCAAGGAAACTTGACATGCTGCGGCCCACCAAGCAGCTTTAATCATCCAAATCCTAAAATGAGCTTTAAAAATAGAACTCGCTTCTGTGTTCTGGGTCCAGTAGATTCAGGTGGACCGAAAGTTAAACACTGCGTGTGGTGAGGGTGCAGAGTCATGGATGCCATCCTGTTTCCAACACACATTATCTTAGCATCTGTCCCGACAAACTGTGCTGAGATCTGCTCTGTCAACACTGCGCACGGAGGGTTTAAGCCGCGGCCGCTCTCGCCTCCCACAGAACAGCCGATGCACAGATTAATGCTCTGCCAGCCCAGTCAGACGGTGGCACAGACTGACGCTCAGTCAGCGAGCCAGCCGGCCGGCCAACAGACCTAACTAGCAGGCCAACGCCCACACACATCACAGTGGGCTTTTTAGTGTGTCGCATTAGCAGTTGGAGAATGATTTTTGTCAATGTGGACCCTTCTTTTACATGAATTTACAATGAAATGAACGCAACAGACCCAAGTGCTCAAGTGTCCATCTTTAATAACAGGTCACTTCTTCCTTGTGGTTTTGTTAAATTTAAAAGCATGAAAACTTCATCTTGTGAGGATCCGACTCAAATTCCTGGGATTGCGTAATTCTTAAAGAAAACTTGTGGAATTATGGCAAATACTTCAATTTGGTGTAACCATCAAGACTTTGTACCACGCAAGGCAAATTGCTTAAGAAAGTTTAAAAAAGGTGTACATTTTGACAAACGTGATGCATGATTTTGAAACAAAGTTGTTAAAGAAGTGGTTGCAATTCAATAGAAGAAGTAGATGTCCTAACCAGAAGCAAATCTTGGGGAAGAAAGTCTTTTTCAAAACCACACAAGTGAGTGAGTGTAAACTTTTACCGGACATAAGCAGAAGTCTGTTAGATTGTTTCTGCTCCTGTTCACCTTCTTTTAATTCACAAATCCCAAATGTGAATCAAAAACAGGAACAGAACCCCGACACAAATATTTAATCATCAACTTTTATCTCAGAGGGACCTTCACACTCCCCAAAACACACAGCATCCCCCCCCAACAAATGCAGCTTAAACCAGCAAGGAAGTAAAGGATAAACGGCGCACTTAAGGTTAAGAAATTATATTCCTCCCTGGAGAACCTCCAACTTTAACTGGAACTGCTGAACGTACCGGTGACCAGCTCGCGAACTTCGTTGTCGGTTGTTTTCCTGAGGAGGCGCAGCAGAGCAGGCACGCCGCCACAGTTCCTCAGCGCCACCTTGTTGTTGTCGGTGGCTTTGCTGTACACCAGGTTCCTCAGGGCCCCGCAGGCACTCTTCTGAACCTCTGCCGCCTTGTGATCCAGCAGATCCACCAGGTGCTGGATCCCTCCCAGGTGACACACCTGCAGACCAAAGACCAGTTAACTCCATCCATTCAGATCTCTGAGCATCACTTAAGATGTCTGATGGCTTTCCTCTTAAAATACTAATATTGATTAAGATCCTTATACTTTTTTGGTCGTCGTTTTTATCATTCGAATATCTGCAACATCAATATCTTTAACATCCTGTCTGCTTAGTTTCAGGTGATTCTGAGTGACAACGTCAGCTGAAGGTCGATAATTTCTCCTTGAAATTAATCAAAGACGTGGAAAAACCTCTAAAAAAAAGTAAGTCAGAATTAAAATAACTACAGCTGAAGACAAAAGCATGCACTGATCTCATGCAGCAGGGATTTATTTTCTGACATATTCTGTGATTAAGTCTGGACACAAACATGAGAAAACTCTTGAGTCATCTCGAAGTCAACTCCTCTCCGTTTGTCTTCTGAGTCTGTGCTCAAGCCTTTGCAGACGACATTTGATTCTGGGGAAACGAGCAGGCATGCATCCCAGGCTGCTTCTAAAGTCCAATTAAAAAGCTCATCACCAAACAAACCAAACGGCACTAAAATGGCTCTCGCGCGTAGCCGCACGGTTGTGTCGGCATCAGTCACGGCAGGGGAAGCAGAGCAAAGACAGAGCGCGCAATGTTTCAGTGAGTCTGAGCGCCACCCCACTTGGCACCAGTATTTGTTTAAGTTTTATTGGAGCAGATGGTGCTTTGGCTCAGAGTTTGACTGCCTGCATCTAAAAAAAAAAAAGAAAAAAAGAGGCACATTTCAATCCCTGTCAGCTGAAAATGCACTGAGGGATAAAAAGGGAGACAATGTAAAGAGAACTGCAAATTATAGAACATTATCTCCTGTGTTAGAGTAAAACTGACTTTGGATGATGCCATTATGCAACACAGAATTTCAACATTTAACATATTCATTATAACAGAGAAAAAACACTTCAAAACACAACATTAACCCTCATTACCATCATCTTTGGTGGGACTTTTAAATGCAGCAGCAAATGTATTTTAACGTCGTGACTCACTCGGCTGGTTGACAGTCAGTCGTGACGTCTTGTCTCATTATTTTTATCCAGCCAGCTGCCCAGCGTGTGCCATCACCTTACCTCCACCTTGACCCTGTTGTCTCCGTAGCACAGGTGCTGCAGGTAGGCGGCGGCGTTGGCCTGGACGGAGGGGAAGTGATGCTGCAGCATGTGAATGACCTCCGGCAGCTCTGGGTCGCGCCATGCAAATTCCCTTTGGGGGGAAAAAAGAGATTTTTTATGTTAAGTTATTCTGGCTGTGTGAATACTGCCATTTTGTTGAGCAATGGTGGACGATGTGCTTCTTTGGTTGTTTGTTTCTGGATGGCAGCAGCAATCCAGCACTTTAGAACAAGATGAAACATCCACTATTGAATGAACTGCCAGGAAATTTGACTCGGATATCAGCTTCCCAAACGACTAGTTCGACTGACTTTTTTTATCTGACTCATGGTTTCCGCCGGACTCATCCCAAAAACAGCTACAAGCCTATAAAAATGGACATCTTTTCAGAAGCAATGCCCAGGAGGAGGACACCAGCGAGTCTGAAACAACTTCCGGCTGACTCAGCAGATGTGTTCAGGGTATGTTAGGTAGCCACAATGCATGCAATGATTCAGAGAAAGACGGACGTTATTCAGTTGAGAAAATAGTGGCAAATTAAACATGGTCTGATGCAAAAATGGCAAAAGTTTAGATGCCAGAAATTCTCTCTTTTTTGTGCATGCTCTTATAAGCCCACTTAAAAAACAAACAAAAAAAAAGCTGTACCACTCTTCCAAACTGGAAGCTGTTTTTAGTCTCAACTACCCCCGAGTACTGAACCAGTTCCAAAGATTTTTGTCCTTTGTAATAATTTAGATTCCAAAACAAAGGCAGAGCCTCACGCATCCATTTCTTCAAACAGGTAGCGAGCAGAAGCATCAATCATCTCATGGCAGCAGAACAAACCTCTGCGCACTGTCTAACTTGCAAAAACATTTATGACATTTAGAAATTACATCTTTATCAGGCAAACCTTAAATGTCCTAAAAACCTTAAAAAATAGTGTGTTTTGAACCCCAAATTTGGGGAAATAGCACCCAAATTTTGAGATAATTAACTTTTCCTTTGACCTAAAAAAACCTGCAGTTAGTGAAATGCTTAGTGATCAGGAAGTTTTCTCTGAAGTAGCAACAGATTTTAGACCTCAACTGAGGAAAGTTAATTTTTCATATGACCCATTGTCCCAAAGACTGGAGTAATAACCTTTTAAAAGGAAAGAGCTTAGTTTCTCAAGTAACATATTTTCACATATTATTGGAACTCCTCTCCCCAATATGCCTGTTGAACATCTTCCTCCAGTACTGTGTTAAAGTTCTGGGTACTTTAGATGTTTAGATTCCTCTTTCCCAGCCCAGAAAATTGGCTCTAAATTCATTGTACAGCAGCACAGGGAGCCTAAACATATGGCTTGAGTGAGAACTATTTTCAGCCACAAGAAGAACTCAAAGTGCTGCAGCAGATGGTGTAGCGCCCACAGACGCCATTAAAAGACACCGAAAAAAATCCTCTGAAGGACTGCACTAAGTTCTCCAACATGCTTGGAACAACTGAAAGGTACTAGATATAAGTATGCTTGGTGTGTGCGAGTACCTTGGGTCCTTATGGATGCTCTCGATTGATGGGGTTCGGGTGACGGCTCGGTCCACTAGTCCAGAGTGCCTGTGGGTGTAGACGGGCTCAGCGGACACCCTGATGGGGTCGACGTACACAGCTGCAGAGCTCAGCCCAAAGCTGTTTCTTTGGTACGGCAGTGTGCCGCAATGGCTTGTGGCTCGAGGGAGGGTCCCCATACCTGAGGATACGACAACAGACAACACATATTCAGTTTTAGTTTGTTTTAAGGCGTGGGGAGTGACGGATGTGACAGATTTCTCGACGCAGTTTTTAAAATATATTACAAAAATCTTTACATGAAGTTCTGAGATAGGCAATACAACTATTTAAAAGCAGCCAAATGTCTCACAGGCCAAGCCAGTTTGAATCATGACGAAACAAAATTACAACGGCTTCTTAAATCCGGCACTATCAACTCCCACAAGGCGTTCGACTTTAAATGATTCTGCAAAGAGTAGAATTAGGAGGCTGCAAAGAACATGAACGAGTTCAGCCTCATTAACAGCTAACCTCAGGGAGAGATGATGAGAGATAACGTGCCTGTAAACCACAATTTTAAACACAGTTTTTCGCAAAATCATTTCCGAGACACAAAACTGAGTTCTGCCTCTCGACCTAGGGACAGCAACTCCTGGGGCGGGGGAGGATACTACTGTGGAGAATAGGGCTGTTTGAGTAATTCTCTGATGGTAATAAAGCAGATAAACACTTGAGGAGGAATATGCAATCATTTAAATTGAAAGGCAGCTGCTGAAACCAAGACTTATTTTATTCCTACCATTAGAACTGCTACTGCTTTTCATAGTAAAGATTTTTTTTCTTCCCTTTTTCAAACCCAAACAGAGTTTATGCTTTTAATGCCAATTTAAAGCTCAAAAGTCAGAAAAAGTTGCAGAAAAAGGGACAAATACCTTTGTGTTAACCACACAGTTGCAACGGTGTGGTTGTGGAGGCGCAGTACCTGTGTTAGTCCTGTAGAGGGAGCCCTGGGGGTCGTGCGTGGGGCTGTGGTACAGGGGACTTTGGAAAGAGCGTTCATCAAAAACAGGAGTCATGTGGCAGTCTGGAGACAAGGCCGACCTCAGCTCTGGATCTATCTGCGCCCCGTGACTGGCGTATGAGCTGTGAAGCCCTGCGGGTACGCAAATCAGCACGTAAATAAACTTCAATTTTCACACCAGGTAAAATGAATTGTTGTGAAAGTAAATGAGCATTTTAGAATTTTCTGTAAGCACTTCAAGGCCACAACGCCAACCGTCATTTCAATTTAAGGCGAATACTTTTGTCTTGTGCTTGCAAAAACTAGTAAAAAAAATAATAATACGCAGAAGCTGCATAACTTTTCGTCGCTCATAAATTCGTATCGCATCATTGGGCTCACTTGATCACCAGCTGTAGGTGAAGTTGTGCAAATCCAGACTGTGCCAAAAACTGCACGCCATGCAGAGAACGGCTGCCATTGTGCTTATAAACGGCACCAGAACTCTGGTCTTTCAGAATCTGCTGCAGGCGTCTTCATCAGCAAGTCAAACAAGCAGGGCAGAGGGTTTTTCCTCCAGTCTCGCAGCAGATCTGCTAAAAGAACGCTCCAATTATAAAGAAGCTTCGGGCAAAGGTTGGGATGGGGGGGTTCAGGTGCTCAAGAACAAGATTTGCACCTAAAGCTGGTGATAACTGAGCTGTTTTCTCCTGCAGTTCAAGTTTTCACCAATTTCAGAGAGAACAAGATGGAAAAAGCTGGAAAAAGCTGGAAGAAAGCGAAAATGTGCTGTCGCAATTTGGACACCTTAGTGCTCTCCTCACAGGCTCTTCACTGACCCAAAACAGAACTGTGATCTTCAGAGTACAGGATGTCTAAAGCTGCCAAAATGTTTAAGATATGCCAGAAGGAAACAGAAGAATATTTTCACAGCAGTTCCAAAACTGAGTGTTATTTAACAATATCAATTATGTAAAAGAAGACACGGTCACAGTCTAACCCCATTAAGTCCTCATGAGAGCCAGTTCTTTCCTTTCCTCTGTTTGCTCACACACATAAGGCCTTACTGCAGGATACAGGAGCCTCACTTTGAATTGCCCTGTGTGCACTTTGAATTGCCCTGTGTATGAATTGTGCTCTATAAATAAAATTGCCTTGCCTTGCCTTGCCATAACAGAAATTACAACAGAATGGCATCTGTATGATGAAAAAGATTTACTGCAGAAACTGAAAACAGAGGGGTGTCCCTCTGTCCCCTTCAAGGCCGTATGAGTGCCGTTTCTAAGATAACACGTCCATGAGAAACATGAAGGGTGTTTATTCTGACAAGACATTGATTATGGACAACAAGCAGATATTCACTCCTCAGAAGTTTTCTCACCACATTGTGGTTCCATCGTGTATTCACTACATTTAACCGAATACTTTTTCAGCACCGGGGGGGGGGGGGACTGGTGTTCAAGGTCAACAATGACAGCGTCGTTTATGCTCCAAAAACCCTGACAATTACTGGATTTACAAATGAGTCGAGCTGCCATATAATCTTCACACACCCTCTAGCAGCTGCAAAGGAATCCTGCTACATTACCAGGGATTTCCTTGTTTTCAGTGGCTCGAAATCGTTTTTCGGGGGCTCACATTTCAAAACCTCGATTGCACGCACACACACACACACAAAAGAAAAAGAAAAAAAAAAGGCATCACCAGGCAGCTTAATATGTTGGCAGGTCCCCACGTGTCACTACCTAACCTAACCTATGATTAGTAAAAGCCTAATCTTGTATATCAATCTATTACTTATCTCCCTCACATAATCTGGGATTATCGAGGATCTGCAGGATAACAGAGAATAAGGACTGAGGCGACGTATTAGGTCACTTAGCAGCACTGCAGGAAACACACTCTGCTAAAGAATAGAAGGCATTTTATTTAGTTCACAGACTCTGCCTCAAGCACAGATAAAAAGGTCCTTCTATCCTGTTTTTGCACAAAAAACACATACGGTGCACATATGGATCACTGACACGAGCACAAACAGTGCAGAATCACACATGGATGCGTGAATTAAAAGAGGCGCAGCAACATAATAAAGCCTTGGCTGATAATCACTGCTGATGTTCCATCAGGCTTTGTGATAGATACACCCCTATATGGGTCAGTGGGAGCGGCTTAGCAAAGTGACAGAGGGCAGGATGGAGGAATAAATCTCTGTCGCTGCAGCATCAGCAGCGCTGCTCCACCAGCTGAAGTAGCAAGCAGGGAGAATTGTCGATAACCAGTTAATAAGAGGAGTAGGAGTGATAAAACTGGCTTGATGTTTGCTGAAGAAAGTCTTTCAACATCGTCAAAACCCTAAGTTAAATACACCGAGTTCAAAGCTACAATGTGTACGTGTCTGTTTGGTGGGAAATTTACTCCAAAGATGCCTCAAAGGCGTTTGTAAGCCAGGCTCAGTGAAGCGCCTGGCAGCAGAACAGAAATAATCCCTTCTCAAGTTTCTCAGCCAGCCCAAGCTGTCTTAACCAATCAGAAAGGCACAAAGTCAAAAGGTTGGATCTCCAGGGATGTCAATCAGCTCCTCCTGATCATCTGCGCAAGTTTAGCTCCGAGTAAACTGAAAAGCAAATGTCAAAAACCTGTGTAGAGCCCAATCTCTTTGATCTAATGGTGATATATAAACTCTAATTAAATGTATGTTCCACTTGCAAGTTAGAGAAGTAGTTACCAAGGTAACAACTAACAAGGCTATAAATGAACATATATACCGCATTTATCTGGCAAGTAGACCAAATGTTTACTGGTTTCTGCTGCTCACATGTGAGAATTTGAGGCTTTTCTGTTTTTGCGCCATTGTAAGGGACACATCCCCAATGAATCAGGCAGATAGAATAAAACTGTTTCAAGCCTGAAGGACAGAATTACAAATTTGTCATACCTTTACTGGCTGTAAACTGACGTTTGAAAGCGGCAGTTGTAGAGGAGTACTGCAGCCCTGCCGGCTGTCTGTCCAAACAGCTCATTAGATGAACTGAATTCACCTGGAGTCCCAAGTGTCAGTGAGAAAAAGAGCAGAGCTGCAGTAACTCAGGACGAGATTACACCCAGTTTGCATTGTGTGTATAAAAATAAGTTTTGTTTTGTTTCAGACACCCCTCGAGATAAATTCAGATCGTTTTTTCCCCTCATAAATGTAAACACAAACATGGCAAAAACATATTTCTGGATCCTTAATCTGCAACATCCCCTGAATCGAAGGAGGAGATTAAGTCTATGCCCGGATGTCTGGAATAATGCCCTTGACATGAAGTTGACATGTTGACGTCGTATCCTGCAAGCCACTGTCAGTTTAACATTCATAATGTCATCCCTAAGCGGGCAAACACAGCCATTTGGATGCATTCATGATGTGACACACGTGTAAATATCTGGCAGTTTTTGCCATAAAGTCACAGAATCTCAAGTCAAAAGTCACAATTACAATATGAGGTCACAGACAGTTTTCATTGTGATTGAAATTCTCTAAGAGCCAACATACATATACACACTTATCCAAAAAACTTGGGACAGGGGGAAACAAGACACAAAGGAGCACCTTAGAGAGGCAGAGTCTCTCAGAGATAAAGAAGGGCTGAGGGAAAGCAATCTGGAACTGTATCCACAAACTGGAGCAATTTTGTTTAGGAAATTATTCAGCTTGCTTTGACCAGCTTTCTTACTGCACATGCTTATTGATGTACTTCTAAGTACCCTGTAGCAACTTGACCAAACATCGCTGTGTTGTTTAAATAGATAAGAATAAACTGCCATCAGTAAGAAGCGCGCACTGCATTTGGACTGTGGACTTTTGGTTGAGGATCATCTCCCTCCTCAGCCTCACATTCAGACCAAGTGATACTAACACAGTTTTCTCTCTCAGCCATCGATTTGCTAAGAAGGGAATGAGAGAAACATTCAAGGAATCTCCGCTGCACTGTGCTCATGCATGCTGTGAATATGTGTTTCTTCGGCAAGCACTGGCACCTTTTCGTGGCTTGTGTTTCTGCCGCGCATCGAGCACAACCTAAACATTAAACATTAAACAACCTCCAACATTAAAATGAGGCCTGTACTCACAACATCTGCCTGGTACAAAGGAATTCCTTTCAGTCCTACATTACACCCCTTTCTTTCATACTTGCATGCATCAAATGAAAATTTATTAAACCCAGCGTAATTATCTGCCAGTGCTGCAAAAAGATAATTCAGCTAAAAACTGCATGGTATGAGCTCCCTGAGCTTGGATACCAGATAAGATCTCCTGCCGAGCTTGCACTTTGCCTCAAAGTTATTTTGTTAAACATGACGCTTTATTTAATGATTCTTGCAGCTTTGAGTGATGCAAGGAACTCTGTGGAGCACATTAAAAATGTTGTGTGTTACATATTAAATCAGCGCTGCTCAGACAACTTTCTCCGGATAAAGGGAAGGTTATTAAATCAACAGGGGAAATGGTGTCGAAGCTGTGCAGCATGGCTTTGTTTATTTACAGCCAGAAGATTTGCTAGAAACCCACTCCACACTCCACACCATCTTCCACTGCAGCAGTGCCTGTGGAAAAACACAGCTATGAGGGGATCTTTCCACTCAGATTGTGACCTGAAGGTGAGAGCTGTCCTCCGAACCTGTTAAATTGCCCGTTATAAAAATGAAGAAGGACAAAGGGAAAGGCTGCAGCTTTCACCCACTGTGCATTTATGAGACCTCCATGTCAGTGCAGAACGATATCAAACCATATCAAGAAGGCAGGCTGTACACATGAGGTTTTAACAGACTCAACAGCTCTACATGAAAAATGCTCATGCGTGTGTATAGCACAACATTGTTGAAAATAACAGAGCTGAAATATAGAACAACTTTCATCTACATGAACCGTAACATAATCATGAAACATAGCTACATTAAATGAGGTTTTGAAACTGAATTAAAGATTTTTTTATTTTTATGCAGCATGAATTGGGAAATATTCAAGTGTTTTATTTCTTCGGCTGCATAACAGAAGATACAACCCCGTTTCAACGAGTTGGGATGTTGAGTAAAATGCAAATAAAAGGGTTACCACTGTGTTCCATCTCTTAACAACACTGCAAATGTTTAGGAACGCCAATTTTGAAAGTGTAATGTTTCATCAAACGTTTTCACGTGTGTAACAGGTCTGGACTGCGGGCACATTTTGTAGGGTTTTAACACCAGGCATCACTTATGCACCCGGCCCACAACAAGCCATGCATGTGCCTTATCCTCCTTACAAACTGGTACCTCTACAGTAGGATGTGCAGTGAAAATGTGCCGACCTCATGCATTCGTGTCATCAATACTATAATGGAAAAAAATGTTAATATAACATAAAAATTAAAAGAATAGTTTAGAAAAAGAATTTCCTTGATTTTTTGAGAATTTTCCAAACATTTTCCCAACTTTTATGGTGGCATGTAAATAACTGCAGCTCTGCATCACGATCGTGCGTAATGGCTGTGGGAGACCTTGCAAATGTGACAAAAGCAAATATTCAGAGATTGTTGTGATTTTCAAGCACAAGACTGGCTCATGTGGCGCTTCAGATTTCGAAAAGCTGTTTTAGAAAACAGGCAACACACCATGATCTAGCTGTATATCTGTGTCTCCTTTATGACCAAAACCACACAAAGCTGAATACCCTACAGGTTATCTGTTGCCTGTGTTGGTAGTGTCCTTTATCCATAGCTTTGATGGACATACTTCTTTCTATCTAGTTGTGGTACAAAATATGTTGTTATATGTAAAATAATATTTAGGGTAGTGTCCACATCTGTTCATGGCTGCTAGATTAACAAAAAAGTATCGTACGTATGTACGGCTTTATAAATCTGGTGAAAATAATGCATATGGAAATTTCTAATGGACATCACTAGTGGATCAGACTGACCTATGAGGCTGTCAGGGCGGGGCAGAGCACTCCTCTGGTACAGGCCGTATGGATCAGCACCGTACGCCAGCGGCTGGCTCTGCCTGGGCAACGTGGAGCCATAATGCTGCGGTACTGCTGTCATCCCTGAACGGAGCGGTGACCCTGTTAAACCCCTGCCCTCGATCAAGGACAGGGTGGAGCCCAGCCGTCCTCCACCTCCTCCTCCACCAATCCCAACTCCTCCCCCACTTCCCAGGCCTTGGGTGACGTCGCTTGGGGAGGTTGGTGACGGGCAGGTGGGTGGCATGGTGGTGCCGGGGAAGATGGCAGCCAGTGGTTTGGGCTCAGACAGGATGGGCGAGTCATACGTACTGCCTTGGGATGTTCGCAGGGAGATGCGGGAGGGTGAGACCGTGCCTGCAGTGCCACAGCCTGGAGACTGGCTCCTGGAGGGGTGGGAGGCCATCCTCCGTAACACCCGACTAGATGCCTGACAAGAGGGGAAAAGTCCAAGCTTAGTCCTCTGGATACTGGAAATGATATATGTAATTAGTCTGATAATGAGGCATCTACTTTCTTTACACTTTCCTAAAGCATCCTTGATTTTTACAGGTCATTATGTTTGTGAGAAAACCATTAAACTGTGCCAGTGCAGGATTTAAAATGTGCATAATGTGCTGGGATATGCTTGAAAGTGTGTTTTATGATGCAGAAAAATACAAAACAATTATGAGCACACAAAGACAAAGATAAACCTCTCTACCTTTGCAGGCATATTAAATGTACAATGAGTGTCAGTATCTATAAAATCAAGAAAGACGTCATAAAGGACAAAATAATCTCTTAAATATTATACTTATTTTGTGCTGTTATTAAAACATAAATTAATAAAACCATTATCTCAGCAGCTCTCTTACCATAGTTAGTAAATTACATTTAATGGAATTTTATTCATTTCTAATTCACATTTGCTTAATTCTTGGCATTAATCTGCTTTTCCGGCTCAAAAAGAATAAAAATGTCATCGTAATACCAGTGTTTATAATTTATCAATTCACTCCCATTCATTCCCATTTAAAAAATATAGTCATCAGTAAAGTGACCGTTGTATCACATCTGATGAAGAGCATCATTTTCATTTGTCCAAGTCATTGAATGTTTGTGTCTTACTTCTCTATGTACCATAGGCAGAGCTCTTTAAATACAATACATTACTGGGAAGATGTTACAGAATATTCCATATTTAAGATGACAAACTTTTACTCCTCATCATGAAATGAAAAATGTCCCCATATCACAGGCTCAGCCAACTAGACGGCAATCTGTGCCGCCTTAATCCCTTGAAGCTGTAAACACCTGAAAGGGAAATTAAGATCCGAGACATGTCAGCACTCGGTAAGGCTGCTGTGTTTGGAATAAATCAGGAGAAAATTCACACAAGCCTCACTATTTTTTGTCACTGGTGTTTCTACTGTCATGAAAAGAGCATATAATTATCAGCCTCAAAGAAAGGATAATATGAGCTGGAACCCTATTAAGTTAGAAGACAATTTGATTTAAAGAGTTTTGTTGATGTTCATGACAGTAATTGTTGAGCCTCTATTAGCTGCTGTCATTCTAGGAGTGATGGCAGCTACAAGCAAAATAAATTCTTTTTTTTTTTTTGTAGATGGTACCAATTGCATCCACATGTGGGGAAGAGGAAAATGACTTCTCTCTTTGTGGTTCAATGTAGTAAAGGTGGAGGAGCATTCGATCGTGTTTTATTGTTATTACCCAATTGTCATTATATTGTAGCTGCTCAAATTAGTGCTTTTCCCCTGAGGCCTTTTCATCCAAAGCTGTGGCTCAAAGTTAATTAGTGTAATAATTAATTTAAAGGATTCAGAAACTGACTTAAAAAATTGCTTCTTAAATTGCTTTCCAAGGGCAAGAACATTTTTTAACCCATGCTTTAGAACTGGCAAAAATTAGGAAGTCTAAATATGTGTGTAAATTCCCTTCCAATACAGCACATTTTGCTAGGCCCTGCCCAAAAGCCCTGCTCAAGTTGCTCAATCTGACATATGGTTATTCAGTTTAAAAATACTGAAAGCTGACTTACAATTTATGTTTTTGGTGTGTGTATATATGTATATATATATATATATATATATATATGTATATATATATATATATATATATATATATATATATATATATATATATATATACATATATATATATATATATATATATATATATATATACATATATATATATATATATATATCTCTCAACTAATAACACCCTGATTTAATAAACCAGGAGACAAATGCAAGTTGGTATTTGCTGTTTATTTTGCCAGTTGAACTCTAGCTAGCAGTAGACTGGCAAGCTAGCAGCACAAGCAAGTGGTAGCCTCAGACATTGACTAAGTCTTTAGTCTTACTTTTCCGAAACAAGGACTTTAACAATCTCTTTATACAATTAAAATAGTACTATCAAACCTCAACCTTAATAGCAGTGTAGCGTAGTTAATGTAGAAGCTTAAAAAACTGCATTGTTCTCGTATTAAAAAGCACTGCTTTCATCCAAGTGCTATCAGGTGAAATGAAAGACCAGAGCATTCATTTGATCTCATTCAGCTCAGTACAACAACAGTAGTATTAATGCCTTTGTACTAGACAATTAGAGGCCATAAATGTATTTACTGAACTATTGTGGTTAGTCATGCTTCATTAACTCACTTCAACTGGCTCAACTTGACATTACCATAAGGGAGGTGCTTAATAGCAGGTTAGCAACCCAATAAATGGAACTGAAAAGTCAAACAAAGTTTGCATCTCTACAGTCAAACCAGCCACTTCTTAATTTTGAGTGTGTCAGTATCCCAATCTTTAGAGAAAATGCATGAAAACTTTGCATGCTTTGCAAGCTGACATGCAGAGTCTCTTACTTTACAAAGAGAATTGCAGTATAAAAGCAAATCATTTTGTAATTCCTGAAGGGGGACAAGAAGACCTCTTTAAACCTAGGAAATCCATATAAATGCATTGCATATGTGCACATACACACATATACTCTTATGTGTACACAATTGTACACATAAGATTTACAACATAATTCACAGTAAGAATTAAACTTGTTGCCAGTGTGCATTATACTTTATTCTTTGATTTTGAGTTCCTGGAAATACACAAAAATAATCTGTACTTGCTATGTGTCATTGCAGTGTTTTTACTATAAATTTGTGAATATAATGCACACCAATTTTATCAGCATCTAGTTTAACCTTGGAGTCGCAAACTGACTTTTCAATCCAATCCAGTAAGCTGCTAACATCAGCATGCTAAATTCCAACTGAGCCATTAGCTAATCCAATGGGTTGCTGACTTAGCTGCATGACTTACCAACTAGGTTGAATAAATAATCAGCTTCTTATTTCCCACTGCTGGCCTGTTGGTTGCCAGTGCCTTCTTATCACTGTCAAGGATATAGCATCCTTGGTAATATGAATTTTGTCCCCTTTTGCTGCACCATTTTAGAACAACCCATGAACATTTAGGTTAGGTTCATATCTGAGTTATTGCATCAAATTTTGATTAAATCTGAAGTATTTCATTTTAAAATACTCCAACTAGTTGAAAAAAAAAATGAAAATAAAAACTATGGAAACATAGATGAAAGGAAGCCTGAGAGACATTACCCAGAGGAGAACAGGCCTACCTGCCCAGAGGCTTGACCCTCTGCTCTCGGGCTTCTTGATAACGAGGCTCGGGGTTCTGAGCGAACCACGTTCTGGTTGCTGTAATAACTAACACTGCTGTCTTGGTAGCCACTGTCTGAATAGGAAGTCATGTGGGCCGAGTGACCTCCTGAGCCTGAAAGAGGAGAAAGATAAGAGGCATCAGTGCATTGTGGTACGATCAAACTAAAGCCATCGCCACATCATTTACAGCATTTCAATCATTTGCACACTATGCCATACTTGGCTTTCAACTATGCATATAAATATGTACACATGGAGATCAGCATTAAGCTTTTATGCTGCTCCTGGAACAATCTGCTGGCCTACTTTCTACTGTAGGATGAAGAGGAGGAATCATGTGGGGGATATTTTTATACTCTCAGACCACACCAACTGTATGGAATATAAATAAGCCAAAGGCAGATTTGTTTTAATATTTCAAACCACTGCTAAGATGGTAGATGTTTACAAATGTTGAAATTAACTCCAGTAATAGGGAGGGTAAATGGTGTTCGGGTAAGCTGGATTGTACGGCAGAATTTTAAATATGTATGCAAAGCCAGTTGTCTTACTTTCTCAACATAGATAAAACAGAAAGTCTCCTGCACAAATAAGAATTTAGGGCTGCACCAGCTGCTCTATTTCTTCACTCTATCAGACACCCATCTATTGCGGTTAAACACGTGCTTCCAGGGAGCTTGATGGACCCAAAATGTCAAACTCTCTTGTGAAGGAGCCTAATGGTGCTCCTAGGGGTAAATACACAGGGAACTTTTACAGTTAAAAATAAAGATTCAGACACAGAGAACTTTATGTTCTGGGCAGCTTAAGCTGAAGTGAACAAATGGATAACATATTTGTTTTTTTTAGTTAAAAACTAAGAGGAAAAACCTGCACATGACCCCTCTATATATTGGCAACTGGGATCACAGAGATCTGTAATGGAGGTTTAGGTTTCTCCCACATCGGTTTAAAAATTGTGGAACAGTAATTTTGTTGGTCACTGGATTAACCAGTAAATTCTTCCTCATAAATGTTATTCCTCTGAGCCACTGAGCTGTCCCACTACAGAACCACATGTGTATTAATCCTATGCTGAAAATGGTCCCAAATGCAGGCACCATTTCCTGATGTTTTAGTAAAGTTTCTACGTATCTCCGTCTGCTTTTGGTAAATAATTACACTCTTAAGAATTTAACTAGTTATCCATCCTGTTTGTCTGCCACTTTTAAAAATGTATAATATCTCTTCGGTAAAAACCAATATGCAGGACAGGGGTCGTGTAATGTATTGAAAGACAAAGTAAAATGTTAGATTTTTCAACAAATAAAGAGTCTTACAATTCGCAGGTGAGCACACATTTAGACAACGAATAATATGCTTTTCCTCAAGACTCAGCTGTCACGAATGTAAACCCTCACTAAAGTTTAGTTCAAACCGTGTGCTGTGTAAATTTAACAGACCCTCACTGTCATGCAGGGAGGCGCGGTCCGCTTCAGGCAGGTAGAGTCCTTCCTCAGCCTCCAGGGGACGACCAGGACAACCAGATGCCTCCATTGCTCCACCCTGAGACTCTCCGCCTGTCATAAAACATCCATTAAGTCCAAACTACCAATTAGTTAAACAATAATGTGTGTATTTAGATACTCCAGGGTAGTAACTGAGATGCAACTGATGCACTGACAAAAGAAAATTAGGTGTGGCAAAATCAAATCAATAACATCCATTTTTGCAGGAAAAAACCTTGTATTGTCCAAAGCACTTGAATTCTGTTGTGAAAACGGGCCTGAAATCTGAAGAGAGGGATCTGGGACATAATAGTAAATGGGTCTGATTCAAAGCTTATGTACAGTGGTGGAAACACTGTTTTCTTTTGCTTGACCGGCTGGTGCTGCATGCCGGTAATTTCCAGCCCTCTGGAGGCTATAATGGCTTTCTCATCTGGAAAAACAATGTTCTTTTAGTGGCAAATTTATATGGATTTGATCTTATTTGAAGCTACATTATTTTAAAAAAATACCGGAGGCATCAAACTAAACTCTCTCCTGAGCATTACTGAAGCTATTTGTATTCATGGAACCTAGATACTAACATTTTTTATACTTCTTTATGGTTTGAATCTGTAACTACATCACTCGCACTATGAGATGAGAAATCATACCTGCAGATCTCCATGCAAACGACTTCTCAGATGAGCTTCAGTGGCAGAGAGGAAAAGGAAATGGAGAAGACAAGAGAGAACAGAGTAAATCAAATCAGATTCAATTACTTTCATTTTAATCAGATCAGGAAAAGGAAGGAAGTCTGGTGTTTTTTATGACATCCTCACAAAATCTTGACCAATTTAGGTCCATCTGAAGGTCCAGACTGTACAGGTGGAGTGTCTGAAATTCAGTTGCTGAGTGGACACAGTGCAGCAATTATGATTAAGATGCAATTGTAACAGTTAGTTATCATGACTTGGAAAACAGGGACATAAAATAAAAGGAGCACATAGGCACAATTCTATAAATATTTCCAATATCACACTGCAGGTGATAATTGAATTTAATTTGGAAATGTAATTTGTAAAGTTATAAAGCTGCATCTGGAGATGACTGAACCTTTGCTCACCTTACTGTGGTTACATTCACAGCACATTTACTCATTCAGCAGATGCTTTTATCGACTTACAAGAGAAGTACAACGTTTAAGTACTGGTCTATGCTTCAAGGGCAAAATCAGTTTAAATCTATTTAAAGGAGAGTAGAGACGGTAGAACTGTACAAAGGGTGCGCAGCAGTATAAGGTTAGGCGCGTTAGAAGTGTAAGGGGAGGAGCTGTTTTCTGAAGAGATGAGTCCTCAAGAGATTGATGAAGGGAGAGAGGAACACATCTGCTCTGACGGGATTTGGTCCAGAGGGAGACTAAGCCTGTACGAGTGAACTTAGATAACTGGGTGAAGACCCCAGGAGTCACTCTGTGGGCAAGTATTGGTGACTCAAATTTGATTTGGTCCAGTATTAAGTGCCAGTGATGAGTGGCATGCATCTGTTTTGCTTGGTCAAATACCAGGTGTGCCATCGTGTTCTGGACTATCTGTAAGAATTACACTGTGCATGCTGGGAGACCTGCCAAAAGAGCATTGCAGTAGTCAAGGTGAGAGAAAAATCACAGCCTCTACCAAGAGTTGAAATCTCAAAAAGAATAAACTTTGGTTTAAGTGTCTTAGTCAACTCTATACAGATAGCAGGTACTATCAGAACATTTCAAGATTTGGCTAAATAAAATGCACAAATGGCAAAAAAAATCGCCATCCAAATAAATGGAGGTGGATGTATATTGGAACGAGAAGGGGTCCCAGTACCAAACCTTGAGGCATCCCGGTAGAGAGGCAGTGGGATGCAGATGTTTGTGCTTGGCATGAACTTTCTGTTGCTTCACATGTTCACCTCAGCACACATGAAGTCTATGACAGTAACTCTTAAAACATTTATCTCTCATCTCAAAAGAAGATTTTTATTTTTAGCTAAAACCTTTATGATTGCTGTAATGACAGCTGTTACTGACTTTTTTAACATTTTCTCATTACTGGATTTCATAGTAAAACCCTGTAACATTGTTTGCATTTGAGATTAAAAGAGAAAATCTATACCTGCATGTAGCTCATTGTTCACTGTTTAACTGCTTTACTGTTTAGTCAAACTGAGCCTAAATCGTTTTGTTTTTTGTTTTTTGGGGGCTAAAAATCCAAATAACTTTTTGTGGAGGTAACTCCTTCCCAAAAAATTATTCATTTGTACTGTATTGTTTCTCTCCCGAGAGACCACCTACGGTATATTCAGGGCAGCAGTTTAGTGCTGAATACTTTCTTCTGAGTGTAAATGTATCTGCAAACTAAAAATGAGTTGACTGGGACTGAATGAATGTAAGAAACAAAGGGTTGGAGCATAACCCTGTCCATTTTACCTGCTACTTTCTCCTGCTGGCGACTCAGCTCCCAGCATACACCTCTCCAGTTGGCTCGCTACGATCTGCCGCTCCTCCTCCAGCTCCCGAGTCAGACGTTCAAACTGGAGCTCCTGTGATGAGACATTAAGAGCAGCGATTAGGACGCAACATTCACCATGACACAGCACTTAAAGCCTCTTCCTTAAGACCTATTTGATGCCAGTTAGAATTAAATGTAAAATCCACTCTGTATTCAGTCGACATGACTTGACTGATTTCACAAAGTCCATGAGCTCATTAAGAGTCTGTTGGGGAGTCCGGGGCTTTTTTTCTTTACCAGCATTTGGGCCTGATAATCTGATTACACACATTCTAAAGCATGCAGAATGACGACAAGGTAACGATTTGTTGGAGATGGCGCAAACAGATGTGACCTCTCCTCACACTATGACTATTCTGGGTGCGTTCTTTCAGAAATTTGACAGCTCACGGATAAAACAATACCACCTTTTAACATTCACCTGCAAAAGAGTGAATCAATGTTGTTAACTCTTATTGTTCTACTGTCAGAACTCATGGATTTAAAGCAAAAACAGCAATGAACACATTTTCACTCGACTTATGCCCTTGATAAATGGAGTAATGAATTGATCTGGAAAATATTTTGATTTGAAAATCCTTTTTGCTCTCACAGAAACATATTTTAGTCGCTGGAAACAAAGACGTTTTGGCATTTTAGTTTTGAAGGTTGGCATAAATAATTCTGACAGCAGCCCAGTTTCATTACATGAAACATGGAACAGGTACAATAGACCAAATGTCAAAAACATAGCAGTGTCACATTCTGTGGTTAAGAATAGCAAGATGGAAACATATGGCTAGGCTGTTGTTTTGTGTATGATAGGGAAACGTCAATATCATGATGAGATTTGCAACAAATAGGTATTAAAACAAGAAATCTGTATAAGTGTGTGATTTTCTAACCTTAAACATGTACAGTATTTACAACATCTAATCCTAACTGTGTACATTCATTCCGACAAACCCTGTTGTTTGTGGTTTGTAGAGCAAAGTAGAAAAGTAAAGAAAGCAGGCATAAGGTTAATGTCTTTCATCATTACTTCCTTCCATCTTACAAGAGTCAATCGATCTTTTCCAATGATCATGTAGTCACTATAAATGTCATCAAGTTTCAACACCTTAGACAGTTCCCGTGATATGGAAATGACAGAATTTCCAGCATGCGATTGAATGTGGGGAAACTTTGAATGTCAGTAATTTGTTCAAATTTGAAAAATTACAGCCAGTAAGTACTTCAGACCTTCAGCTGTAAAAAAGATCATGAGAGCTTTGAGAAATATTTTGCGTTATGATCCAGCAGAGGTCCCTCTAGTGTCAGCTTCACCCAACACATGCACCGCTAACGTCTCTGGACAATAAGCTAATGATGTGTTTGCTAAGCTGCCATCAAATGAAATAAAAACCGGCCATTTTAAGAGGAAAGTCATGACACTAAAAAATGTGAGAAGCATTTTGGATCTAACACTGCATATCGTAAGCTAACAGAGCATTGTGGTGGTGGCAGTGTGGGAGGGTACTTGAATACATTAGAATACATTAGCCACATAGTGTGGCTTTTTTTTTCAAATTTGTTCCAACTTGGTTTTTGGAAAAAGTGTCACGTTTACTTGATGTGTTCAGGTAGCAACACATCAGGTTGCTCAGATAAGTGACCAACTAATCAATAACGTGCTCATTCTTTAGGCTTTTTTAGTGCTTTAGGACTAGAAAAAAGTTAACGGTTGAATTGAAAGTAGTTCATCTCCAGTATTATTGCCCACTCAAGATCGTTAAAGGGAAAAAAAAAGTGTGGCTCTGGCTCCATATACATTTCACTTTACTAATCAACATTTTGGCTCTCGGGGCTTCCTTAGGATCACTTCTTTTAGCACCTCCCGACTCATGTTACAGAGTTGGAATAGAAATTGACATATTATTAGAGTTTTTCTGTGACAATAAAATATCAAGGCACTCTTTGTGGAACTCTCACAGACCAGAAGATTTTTAAGTGGCTAGCTGTACAGACACCTGTCTGTACACTGTGCCTTGTTCCACAAGCATAAAGACCTGCTGCAGAGTGTGTGGAGGTATTTTTTCATTTGCTAAAGGTCAATGTCTTTTGGCTACTGATGTACGCCTCCAGTCTCATCTATTCAGTCATTTCCACTAACTTTTTTCTCTGCACCATTGAGACAGTTGAGATTTTTTTTAAATAGATGATCAGGTCTGATTGGAATTGGTGGGACGTCTCCTCTCTTTCTAAAATACCAGGCCTAACCGCACAAATATTGCAGTCAGGAGAAAAGATTACACAACCTCCACCTCTGTAGGTATCCTTTCTTTGATATTATCAGTTCTATTATCTGAGCTCGACGGTTATGTCACACAAGCACTTTGACTTTAACACCTCATTATATGAAATTGCAGCTTTTTAGGAAATGCCCGATGAGGTGCTCTCACTCAGTATGGGTCAAATTGCAAAGATTTTTGGTGCCTGTCAGTAATTTACAGGAGAAAATAGGGAAGCAGTAGACCTTGATACCGAGAACTTGAGACGCCTTTGAGAACATACAGAGACAACGGAACCGAATGAGAAGACAAGAAGGACAGTAATTAGGATCTGGATAATAGAGGAGGGGAACAACTTTGGATTTAAGTGGTTTGGAAAAGAAGGCATGCACTTTGGCATCATCTTTCGCCAATTTTACACAAATTTATTCACATAGTATTTAATAAATTTGGTTGCCCAGACTGGAGGCAGCAATCTCCAGACTTGCATCTATGATGCAGAAAGACTTAATACAACTACATAAAGAGCGTCCACAAATAACAATCACACATTGCTGCATCAACGAGTGGTAAATGTGAAGGTATGAAAGGCCAGGGAGCGTCATGAAAGACAGGAAGATCATCAACACAAGCATGAGGGGGGGCTGTTGGGTGCTTTGGTAATGTGTTGATTGAACATGCCCTCCTGACACACTAAAGTGACACCTTGTGTCCACCAGATAGAGTGCACTAAACCAAAAACAATTAACTCTTTGCAGGCAGCATGTGTGCTGTAATCAAGAAAAAAGTACTTCACATCATGTAACTTTAATGTGATACAACTCTGATTTTAAAAAGCGGGAATGCTGTGTAAAATGTCCATTAAAAGCTTCATCTTTTGATGATATTATGCACTCTAGATGATGGAATATTCATATAAAAGGTGCTTCACAGTTTGTAGACGCAGTTTTTTTGCAGATTGCTGAACCTCTAAGCCTCTCTAAGATGCTATTTGACGAATTCCATCCGTCATCCATTCATCTGTCCATTCATCCAACTTTTCGCAGGTCACTATGGTGAAAGACCTTTGGATCATATCCGTTCAAACAACAAAAGACATCAAAATCCACGCTGGCAGCTCTTCATCGGCTTACTCTTTCGTATTTGGGTCAGTGTGCTGCAGGAGCCTTGACAGGGATTGCAGGGATTTAGCAAATAGTCTGAGCCACCTCAGACTGGAGAAGTTTGCATGATGCTGCAGCTGATGGTAAAATCAAAGCTGGCCTGATTTCAGAGGCAGTGAGTTTGCATCACTAAAAACAAACTCAAAGGCAGGAACTCTTTTAAAAAGCCATTAATTAAGACACCTTAACAAGAAAGCCAGACGCATACAGACAAGAGACTGTCAATACATTATCACTTCAGAACAAACTGCATGAATCTTTAATAATTCTCACGAGGATCATGAAGGCACAGAGCTTATTCTGCAGTGTTAATAAGTGTTGATTCTTCTGTAGCAGCAGGTGATCAGAAAGGTGTTTGTCCACTTACAGCACTTATTTGGCTCAGAGTCAGCCGATCTACACAACTGCAAAATGTTGAATTGTTGATAAACCGAGTCTTTTCTATGCTCTTTGTATTGCCGAACATATTGCCAACCTGTTGCCAACGCAATCTCATTGGTTTGTGAGGAGCTCCGCCAGGTTATTTTTAACATTAGTAAGGTCTTGTGTTGCTCCTTCTCCGACTCTTTAGAGAAGCGCTCGCTTCAAATTAAAAGTTTTTCCTCTATTTTGACCAACAAGGGCAAACTGGCGATGGTGGAGTGTCAGCAGGATTATACAAAAACCATCAGGCTCAATTAAATTAAACTTAATTAAACTTACTGACATGTCCCAGAACCCAGTCAATTTTGCTACATAATTTGTTCTCTGAAATTCCTTTATGGACACACTTCACACCATTGTGAATATCCCAAGTTTTCAGCTCATAGATTTTTGGAAATCCCCTTCTTAGTGCAAAAATACTATCTTATGATCGTGAAACTCCGTTATTTTCAGTATTTTTTGTTAGATTTTTTGTAGATATTGGAACAAAATATGTGTCTTTTAAACACGCTGCTTGTCACAAACAATTTGAACTTCTTTCTTTGCTAAGTTGTGTTGACACAACACTGGTTTATCCATTAAGTTAGGCGCCTTTTTCATAGGCTTCAGTGGTTCTAAGTCAGTGCTTAAAAACACATGCCTCAGAAAATGGTCAGGGACATGGACTGGACCAAAACTGAGTCAGTATGGTTCCATTCACAGTTAAGTCGAGCTACAATTATAGCCCAACCCGGCCATATGATATGACTACTGTCTTAGTCCCACTACACAGACAAAAGGGCAAAATCGAGTTATTGACTGAAGGATGCCCAGTGTTGTAGACTGCGTATGAAAAGGTTCAAAACATTCTGCCACTTCCAACATTCTGTGGGAAGTCATCATACATGTAAGTATGACTGAATTCACCGCACTGACGTCTTCAAGTTACATAAATGGGGATTTTACCTGTGATAAAATCAACATTTTATTAGAGCAGAGCGACAATCTGGAAATGTTTGAAGTGACTGTAAGTTGTAATAAGTTATAGTCTTAGGGGCTGATTTTCATTCCAGATTTTTAGTAGCCTAACAAGAGAAAACAAACATTTTTACACTCTTAAACTAAATCGGGCTCCCTTGAGCTTCGCTGAGCGTATGCATGCCCCCAACTGCATTATTTAGGTATGTTAGTCCGGTTTTGAGGAGCTTGATTTTGTACGTTTTTGCTAATTCTAACACGGTAGTGTATCTTCTTCTCGTGTCATATAAATGTGCTTTGTGAAAAAGCAGCCAATGTCCAAAGAAAAACTTCAAAAGGCCTTCAGAAAGCCTGGAGAACTATTGACAACTTCAAAAGATTACAAGAAAGACTGGCTATTTGGAACCAAAATATAACAAAATGAGGGGTTAAAACTGTCATGTAGTGTTAGAAACTGCATTCTCGGAGTGATACAATGTCAGATGATGAGGTTTAAGAAGGAAATAAAATGCAAATAAAATGCATAAAACTAAAAAGATGCTTTTATTGTGGGAAAACCTGATGTATAAAGTAATGATGATGCGTCTGCAGCTCTCTGGGACACAATAGTGTGTCTTTTATACAACATGGTGCTTATTGTCACAGCATTACAGCTGATTCTGCCCTCCTCTGCTCCTGCATCTCCTTACATCACGCCAGAGCGGCGCAGAGACAGGACTGGAACACACAGTCCTCCTTGTTTGTGCCTTGCTTGCCTTACGCCACGGCTCGAGGGGCAAACATGGCCTCATTGGTGCCGTCCACCCATCACCTTCTGACGTCTGGAAACACGGTTAGACCCGCCAGGCTGACACAAAGCCGTGCCAGCCAACGCCTCACACCAGCTGGGGGCTACTGGACGATTCGCCACGGCTTATTGTGCACTGTCACAGTGTGTTTCTCACCCTTTTATCATGTGACACAAACCGCAGACCTCTGCGTTTTACTCCTTCTTGCTGCGTCTAATCATGGCCCTGTAGTTTGGTTTATCCACACTGCATCTGTGATATCCGTGAAATATTCGGCCTAGTTCTGCTGATGCTGCGGCGCATTGCTGCTCTGCTATAACTCGCCGCCACTTTCAAAACGGCAGCTTGTCTGTCACCCGAGGGAAATTCTCTAAGCTTCAACACTAAATGTATACGTCTTCTATTTCTTTCTAAAGGCAACGTTTTTCAAGAATAATCATATAGGGTGAAATCATCAGAGGAAAAGAGATCCAAGCTGTTGCACCCACGGTCGCCTCAACAGACTTCAATGCTATTCATCCTGCCTTTGTTTTTCCATCTTTCTTGCTCTCTCCACCTACAAATGTAACCTATGCATGGATTAAAACACTCATGCTCCCGACAGTCATTTTTGCTTGCAAGCAACAAGTTGTCCTCATTCTTTAAGGGCAGAGATAAGTCTCTTAAGTGGATGAGGCAGTTGGGGGCGGACAGGGTTTACTGGGAGAAAATAACTCTTGAAAATGCAAAGAACATCGGTATCAGAGGGTGGAGGATACACAGTGATTTCCACAAGCAGGATCAAGAGAAATCCTATTTCACCACAATGGCGCTGCTGCAGATGTGTCACACAACCACAGGCACCATGAAGCGGTCCGTGAGATCTCCCTTTCCTAAAACATGCCTTCAAATCCAGGCAGATGTCAAACATCAGCAGCTTTCAGGCTCGGATGTTGTTGGGGGCAGGGGAGCATCAGGCAGTGACATAACTGGATTGACTGAGCTGGTTTAAGCCACAGATTCATAATAGGCAAACCCGCTGCAGTAAAACC
The DNA here is from genome assembly GCF_027942865.1 of Odontesthes bonariensis. NCBI lineage: Eukaryota > Metazoa > Chordata > Actinopteri > Atheriniformes > Atherinopsidae > Odontesthes > Odontesthes bonariensis. The sequence goes on along the minus strand of NC_134516.1, from coordinate 13,493,092 downwards.
GGCCACCATGCGCCGTCACTCATCCACATCCAGAGTGTCTGTGCTGTAAATCTGCTGTGATGTCAAGCATAAATTTTTGGCTCTAATCACGGAAATCAAGCCAAGCGTGCAGAGCACTGATGGAGCTCGGTTGTTGTTGTTTTATTGAGACCCCCGCCCCCATATCTTGAGACGGCTTTTGCTGAGCGTGCACGTTCTTTTTCAGCAGTGCCATGACTCACTTTCATACAGTGGGACCCTGCGTTTAGATCTGGGAGCTGCCCTGCAGTGCAACAAACGGCTGCTGTCGGTCAAGGGAAAGAAAGCAATTTCCATTACCAAGAACCTCTTTCGATCAGAGATGTTGATAAATCAACTGTTTTCCTGTGCCTGACAGGTTAAAGTGAGTCAATGTCGACCACAAAAAAACTATTCCATCAGCAAGTTCACACTGAAAAAATATCAATATATCTTTGGGCAAACTGAGGCACTTCAGAATTTACATGCCGCTCTATATGTTGTTGTCAAACAAAGGAAGAAGTGGAGCCTGCAGCAAGATTGGCCTTTCTGAGAATTTTTTTTTTCCATTCACATTTGGGTGTGGACCACCTGCGACCGTCCTGTGCCGGGCTCTTCCATGCTTCTATGCACTCAGTGATGTAAATGGAGCAGATGGCCATCTCTCTGCTTCGTAACAGTATCTATGCTCTCTTTTGATCGCCACCCAGACATGGTGTGTCTCTACAGCTTTCTTTCTCTTTGGGTTGACAGGATGCTGAGAGGAAGAGTTACATTTCTGTTGCGAGCCTCCAGATTTGAGCAGCAGGCTGCACACTACCATCCCCAATATCTCAGAGAGAGTAGACTCAAAATTAAGCCACTAATGATGGTGCTTAGGATGAAGAAACAGAGACGCTTCTTCATCATTATTTGAAGCTTTGAAACAGTTCATTCTTTACATTTTTTTCTTTTTTTTTGGAGGGGACAGTGTATTCCTTTCTCTCAAAACAAGACAGCAAGGGAGAGCCCTTTATGAACGTGTGCCGATTTCAGGCAGCAGCTTCGTGCTGAGGCAGGCTGGTAAGATATAACAATAGATAGTCTGAGCAAAATTGAAGACATTTATCAAAATATGAAACATATTTATGATTTTTTTTTTCTCGAAAATTAACTAAATAAACAAAATCTTTAAGCCATGTATAACACCTACAAAAATGCTGTGCATACTCATGTGCATATGTGAATTTATACATTATTCATAATAATTATGTGTTTGTCTGTGTTTTGTATAAAATAATTATTTAATCATTAAAGTAATGTAATAACGTCTCAAGTTATTTATGAGACAGTCATCCTGTAATCTTATTAGTTAATTTTAAAAGTAAAAACACCAAACAATGCTAGCATTACTTATTGAAGAAAAAAACATATTCTATGACCATATTTTGTGTAAAAGGGAGTAACACACCACATGTAAAACCGCATAGAGCTATTCAAAGATTGTTTGTTGTTACATTTTATTGTAAAGGAACCATAGTGTTGCAACAGCTGCTCTTAGTTTAGTCACACTTTAGTCTGAAATTATAAATAGAAGCTTTTTGTACTCCATATACTCTATATAGAGTTCTTGAATTTATGTCATATTTAATACAATTCTTCATACAGTTGGATGGAATGTGAAGGTCTGTTTGTTCAATGTGAATTAGCCAGTTAGCTTCAAAAACAGAAACAGATAGCCTTACTCTGTCTACATGTAGCTACCTGTAAATAAGCTACCTGTAAGGAAAGAAAAATAAAATGCTTTAAATAGGGTATCCTTGGGTATCCTCTGATTATTGCTAAATTCAAGCAACAGTCCAACTGATGAGCTAAGCTAACCAGCTAATACTGCAACGGCAATTCCAAAAACATTTGAGACGCTGTGAAAAATGCACAAAAAAAGAAAAAAACAGAATGCAGTTATGTGTGATTCCTCTATACCAATATTTTATCACAAATGTTAAATGTTAAAGTGTGACATTTTGCTATCGCATGAAAAATATTCTAATCTTGAATTTGATGACACTACACGTCTCACAAAAGTTGGGATGGGGTTAAAAAGTAAGCTCGGGGGACATGATGCAACTGATTAGGTTAATTGGCAACAGGTCAGTAACATGACTGGGTATAAAAAGCATCTTATGGGGCTGAGTTTCTCAGAAGTAAAGAAGAGCAGAGGTTCGGCAATCTGCAAAAAAACCTATAAATTCTGGACTTTCATGGACTGAATATTAAAGACTTTCAATATTCCATCATCTAATATACATAATATCTTTAAAATATTCAGAGAATCTGGAGAAATCACTGTGCAATGGAATGGCCAAAAGTTTATCCTGGAGACTCGTGATGTCAGGGGCAGCACTGCATCAAAAACAAGCGTGATTGTATCATTGAACTCGTTGCATGGGTTCAGGAACAATTCACAAAACCACTGTCTGTGAACCCAGCTCACTGTGCCATCCACAAATGCAGGTTATATCTCTTCCATGCAAAGAAGAAGATATACAGTATGTGAACATGACCAAGAGGAAAACTGTTCTGTGGTCAGACTAATCGAAATTTGAAATTCTTTTTTGAAATCGTGGACTCTAACCACAGTCCATGACTGCATCCTGCAAACTAAAGAGGAGAGGTACCATCGAGCTTGTTACTAGAACTCAGTTCATTTGGATGCATTTGTGCCTGTGGAACTAGCACATCTAAAAAAGGCACCATCAGTGCTGAAAATACAGGTTTTAGAGCAGCATACGCTCCCATCCAGATGACGGCTCAGAGATGGTCTTGCACATTTCAGCAAGACAATGCCAAATGGCATACTGCATGGCTTTAAAGTAGAAGAGTCCAGGGGCCTCATGTACAAAGCGTGCGTACGCACAAAATAGTGGCGTACGCACCTTTTCACGTCAACGATCAGATGTATCAAGAGTGAAAAGAACGTGGAAATGTGCGGTGCCTCACGGCAGCTCCAGGGCTGGCGTACGCACTTTTCTGCAGCTGCTGATTCTTTGGCGACACCTAAGGTGATGTTGGAAAACTGTTATAATAAATAAATGTGAAAACAATTAGTCCTCAGACAGTGATGTGCACATCTGAGACACATGAACAATTAATACTGATAAACAATTAACACACCCATGTGTCTGCAATTACACGAGTGGATATAAAAGCAGCGCAAAGTGGTGCAATGCATACCTTTAAAAACAATGGCTGCTTTAAAAGTATTAAAAGACTTTGCAAATGGTGCAATTTGAAGAGAGCGTGTGTTCACTACAACAGAGAGTATTAGCTGGCATATGATGGCGACTGATTACTCATTAGCCGTTTTGAGGGAATTCCTCCTGGAACTGTGCGCAAAGCTGCGGCCGGTGTTGGAGCGCAACACAGCGAGGAGCCATGCGCTGCCTGTGCTCACAGGTGATGTGCACACTGGGGTTACAACCGGGGCATTCCAGAAGGAGCTGGACAACCGATTAGGACTGTGCCAGTCTACCCTGAGCCGAGCCGAGCCATGCCAGCCGTGTGGGACAGAATTATCCGCATCTCAGCCACGTATATTAAATTCCCAACAGGCCAACATTAAAGCTCAATTTGAAGCGAGAGCCGGTTTTGTAATCGGAGCTATCGACTGCACACACATTGGTATAAAAGTGCCATCACATGATGAATTTGTATTTTAACAGGGAACATTTTCATTTGATCGATGTACAGATCATATGTGATGCGTAAATGCAATTAACCAACATTGTGGCGAGGTGGCCTGGTTCAACGCACGATTCATACATTCTGAGTAACAGCATCGTTGGGAACAGACTTACAGGGTGGCACTGTGCGTGATGGCTGGCTTCTTGGTGAGTAACTTTATTCTTGTAATTGTCCTAATATTATTCCCCGTGACCCGCATTGAGTATGTGCGCCCCCAATTTCTATCCCATCTTCACAGCATCATTATTATATTATATATATTAGTCGGTGGTTAAAGTTAGTTTCTTGCTGTTTTTTGCTGGTTAAACTTCAGCTTAAGATCTTTCTAACAAGCCCCTGATCGTCTCTTCGTCTCTGTGGGCAAAGAGCAGTGCCACCCATAGTTGCGCCGACTCTCTGTTCAAACAGCCCCCCGCCTGTTTTGGCCACACTGCGGCGGTGGGCAGCCACTCTCTGCTTCACATCCATCTTAATGTCGGACCACTTCTTCTTCACCTCTGCTTGTGAGGCTTCTCAGACCCCCCAGCATTAACAGCCTCGCACACGCTCTCCCACCCACTCTTCTTGTGTTTGCCGGAGGACAGCGTGCCAAAGAACACATTTTTTCGGGCCTCCACTTCAGAAAGTAGCACCGATATCTCGCTTTCCGTAAAGTTCTCATTTTTTCCCGTCTTATTCATTCTTTTTTCTTTATTTTCTGATCGTGCAGCGAGGGGAATCGCAAGTGCAGGGCTCATTTAAATAGGATTTGCGTATTTAAGTAGGGGCGTGGACAGGGAGGAGTCGGGTGCTCCGACATGTGCGCTCAATTCCACGTTGATTGGGATGTACAAACGAAATGTGCTTGGATTGATGCGTGCGCACAGATTCATACATCCGACGTTGGAGGTCATTTGGGTTTGAGCGTACGCCATGTTTCAGTAGAAAATCCACACAAGTCTTTGTACATGAGGCCCCAGGTGCTGGATCAGCCTGCCTTAATTTTCACCAATTAAAAACTTTTAGGCACATTATGAAGCACAAAAGACGACAAAGAAGATCCCAAACTGTTGAGCCATTCTATGCTCTTTTGTGAACAAAATCTTGGTTTGTGAGATTCGAAAATCATTGCATCACAAGTTTTTCTTTACATTTTACACTGTATCACAATGTTTTGCAATGGGAGATATATACTTGCTTTTCAAAGCTACTAAATATAGTACGAATGTTCAGTCCAAGCCAGCACAAAATCTGAATGCAGTGCTTTGCTGTGATAGACACGTATATTATGACAACATTGTAGGACATATTTCATTCTTCATCCTTTTGTGCCTTCACAGAATAGTGCAGACAGCCATCACATTGATCTCATCTTTCATTTTGCAGCAACTTTGCTGCAGGCTGTTGTCTCAACATCACATCAATCTCACAATGTCTGCAGACGAAGCGTCAAAATCGAACGGTGTGCCCAAACCTTCGTGGGTTTCAGGTTTGCCACATTCGGCATTTCCCAGCTCACATCCATCATTCTTTTACTTTTAATGGGCTAAATGAGAGCAAAGTGGAAAAGCATCAGGCCCTAAACACAATGGAAGGCAATAACTGATGCGCTCCATTTAGCACATCCAATTTGACATTTCTGTGGAGGAACTGCAGGCGGTAGATTTGACGCTTCAGAAGCACTGTTGCCTGCATTCCAACACGGAGAGGAGTAAAGCAACTAGATTATGTTTTCCGGTCACAGAGCGCTCAACAGTGTGAGTCAAGCTACGGGATGAAATGTCTGCTCTCCAGTAACTTCAGCGTTTAGACTGTGCCTGTGATTTATGTCACCAGGTGGGTTTCCGTTACTGCCATCCTGCTAAGAGCATGAATGCTCCAGTAAAATAATAAAAAAAATATTTTTCCCAGAAAAACAACCCATGTCGAAGCTTAAAAAAAAAAAAAAGTTTCAAATGAGTCTTGTCACGCTTTTGGAGGTGGAAGCAAAGAAGGAGGACCAAAAATGCAGACTAAAAGTAAAACTGTATTTATTCCAAAACAACTGTAATACAAAAACGCAGCTGAGCCGGAAAACCAAACAACAAAAACTGCTCAAACAAAAACCGATGAACAAACAGATCTGAACGGGACACGCTGAAAAAAAAGAACTAGGAAACATGAGGTGTGACGGTGAGGATCGGACAATGAATGAATCACAAGCGGGAGTTTAAATGCAGAGGAGGGTGATTAGTGAGTGAAGGCAGCTGATGGAAGAAACACAGGTGAAGTGAGTTGAGCTGACGACTGGCCAGAAGAGAGATTGAGGAAAGTGAGGAAATGGCAAGACAAAAACACAAACGTGACTAAACTTAAGATGCAGATCGTGACAAGTCTTTCCCAATCCGCAAATCACAATATTAAAGGATGATTTATTTTCATTTAAAGCCATTATAACACCTAATATCAATCTCCCTCTTGGCTCGAGCCATAGCTTTGGAATACTCTCAACTCGAGGTGTAAGTCTTTACTGGCCTCACGGTTCAATCTGATTCTAATTCACCTTGAAAGGATTCTATGCATCTCTATGTCTTGCATCCTGAAATCACTACATCACTACAAAAAAAGCTGCATCTTTCACTACCAGTGTCAGAGTGACCCACCTACACTGTACATAATGTATGCCACATATGAGTCAGTCGCACGGAATTACCACTCCATTTGCTTTACTCACCGAGTACATTTAAATAGTAAAAAAAGAAAAAAGGCCTCTTATAGTCTTTTCCAAAGTACTAAAGTACTTTCCCAACCTCGTAGGAAAAATATTTTACAAAAAGCGCATCAAGTACTTTGGTCAATGCGTCGTTAATGCTTTGTTATATAAATATAACATAAAATGTTACATCATTATCAAGATTGGTACAGCAGAAAAAGGGGGAAATGAGCCAGAAAAGGGAAATGCATTGTTGTCACAGTCTGCTCACACTCGCCATACTGAATCCCAATTTGTACAACTGAATGAAAATAATCGAGTGTTGCATTGAATGTTGCAACTGAAATGAACTGTGGACTGGAACTATCATTTTGTATCACAAAGATGGTCCAGTGTTTCCTATGTTTGAGGAGATATATATAGAGAAAAAACTACTGAAATTCAAGCCCTTTCTTGTGGCTGCTACTTAGACACTTATAGGTCATTCACTCAATCAGGAAATTTCTGATACAAGAATTGTCATTAAGACCTTTTCACACATGAGATCTGAACATTAACCGACTCATCGATCTGTTTAAGCGGCGACATTCAGTCATTCACACACTTGGTCACTTTTCCATGAACACTGCCCATCCTTGAAAGTGACCGGAAGAACCAGAGCGCGCAAGATTAGCAAAACGTGATGGAAGCAGCTGAAAATATCACTTATCTACGTTTATTTTTATTTTTTTCTTGCTGTCAGTGTTGTTTTAGGGTTTAATCGCACTACGGTAACAACATAACTGGTATCAGGTCAAGGAAAACGTAATGTTTACTTCACCTGTGCACACACACACTCAGCACTTTCGCAACGAGTTGCCAGGAGAGACGCTGCATCGCCACACAAAGCTCCCTCTGGAGTTCAAGTTTTTCCAAGCTAACAAACACAAAAGCATTGTGTTGAACTAAACAGCAGTGGATGGGAGCAGATGAAATTCGTTTATGTGAGCTGCTGAGATAAAAAGACTCTTTGTGACTAAATAAGGCAGTCGGTCCTTCCACACAAAAGCTGCTACACACTTTGGTGAGGCTCTTCCCTTTACCAGAAGAGGATGGCAGTGTTGACTGTGCTCAATTCTTGGCTGCGTGGCCGGGTTGGCTGTCTTCCTTCAGGTTGCCAGTGTTGTGTCTGGGTAAAAACAGCTAACCCGGTTCCACAAATTCACTGTATTACCAACGTTTTTTGCTGTTTTATCAAGGTTTCTGGTCCTCCTTCAGTATGCGACGCAACCAAAGACCCCACAAAGGTGCACTCTTTTTCTGTTTAACTTCCATCACATGGGAGAAAAAAAAGATCACCACCGTTTAAACTTACCACATTAGTCACAGCCCTAATGACCTCAAGCACCTTGACTGACTCTCACGCCACCACAATGAGACCATACCATGAGTCTATGAACTGCCCCACAGAGAAAAAAAATCCATTTAACTCCCCACCAGTGAATCAGAACATACAGAGCTGCCCTTGACTTAACCCTTCAGCACATGGATCATTTACCCTACATCCGCCTTAATGGATCATATTTCAACCTCTCACCAGAATCGACTGGTACATACCCACAACCACGCATGGTAACAAGTTCTGTATTGCTGCCACACACCTTTGCCTCTGAACTCAAGAACACATTTTAGACGTATGAGCAGAAACAAAACAATTTCTTCCTCAGAGCTTTCTGTGACTGTAGACGTTTGAGAAAAAGTACTACGCTCAAACTGATTCTCAAACAGATCTATTTCAGTTCTAACTTGCAGGCACTGCAGTAAAGCTACTGTGGGAATGAAGCAACCATCAATCCAACATACGTGTGTTACAGCTGCAGCACTGTGCATGTGTGGGAAAATGACGCAGCGGTAATGAAATCGCGTTGAATATGACTGAGTGGTGACGTGGCTGATCTTTGAAAACCAAAGCGACATCATCGAAGCAGCCAAAGAGCCTTTTCCTTAACTTTTTCATCAGCTGAGATTTGGACACAATCTGCAGCTCCATAGAAACTGCAAATTTAAAGTAGGAGCTGATTCTCTTTTCTTGGACATCATAAGCCTTTAAATAGCAGTGAGCCTAATTCCAAGTTGCACACCCAGGGACTGAGTTGAGAACATGGCCACTGTCCAGGTATAATTAAGAAGAGGACAACAGAGAGACTGTCATGCTGTCGGGAGAGAAATCAGCATTAAAACAACAGCAGGGAAGGGAGACAGATGGAGGCTGTGCTCACATGTGTCTCTCTTTTTTTCTTCTCTTTCAGAATCCATGTTTTTCAGGGATGTTAAAAAAAAGTTTATGGCATAAAAACAGAGGACAATTCATGCATCACGTTTTCCGTCATTAAAACCGAAATAACTGTCTGAACTTGTCACACCTTACGCAAATTCAGGCAGAAACATTTTAGTCTCATCTTGACATGATTTTCTGGATATACCCGGAAAAATTTGGGTTACTCGCAGACTCAATTCATCCTGTGAGCAGAGGCATGACCGCAAGAGTGGAGGACCTCTGCCTGAAATTTGAATGGCCTCAGAAAGAAACCTTAAAGGGATGCAAAATGGCTACAGAAAGAAGCTAAATTGCCACGCAACAACAACAAAAGAAAACAAAACTAACTAAGAATATAACATAAAGACAAACAAGACAACCAAATAGGGGTAGAAGTCATTGTCAATGCAAGACAAAATGACAATAGAACAACGGGGATGCAAAATGACATCAGCGAAGTAGATGACACAAAAACAAACAAAATGACCTCAGAGTAATTCTTAATGACCATATCAATGAACGAAATAGCCAGGAAGAGAAGCAAAATTACCTCAAGGAGTCCTCAAAGCTAAATTACACCAAAAAATGACCAAACAGCTCCAGACCGATGCTAAATGACCAAAACGAGAAGCACAATGACCACAAAGGAAGGCTAAAGAATCTTACAGAGGATCTCAAAGAGAAACAAAACATACTCAGTTGGATCCAAAGTTACAAAGAGAAGTAAATGACACAAAACAGCGACGTAGGATGGAATGAAAGAAAGAAAGAAAATTGCATTACAGTAAGGCTAAACAATCGTAGAGAGAAAAACAATTGACCACAAAGGGAAGTAAAATATCCTAAAACAGGAAATAGGATAGAATCTAGAAAATTACAGACTTAATGTAGTGGGATGCAAAATGGCTCCGGTTAGACACAAAATTAGTACAAAGACAAACAAAACAAGCTAAATAGGATGCAAAATGGCCATAGAGAAGGAAAACGATCAGAGGAAAAACATTTAACGATCAAATAGGAGCAAAATCATAGCAAAAAGACACCCAAGACACAAAAGAGAACGAAAGAAGCCTAAATGGAACTAAAACTACTATAGAGGGACACAAATCAACCTGTGTGGGATATCAAATGCTGTCAAAGAGAAACAGCATGAACTTAAAGTGATTACGGATGCAAAAAAGAACATGTGTTTGTCATTTCAATGTAATTTCCATCGAGAGATGCAATACAGAAGTTACTTAAGTTTCTTCAATGAGACAAGTGTTTGTGGTCTTTGAGATCTTCGGACAATTCTAATCCTGCATGGGATGACTTACGTTCTGGAGCAGAGACACAGCCAGCAGTGTAAAGATAAAGTGTTCAAATCATGCAGTAAGTCAATGAGTGAGAGTGGAGCCTTTTGGAAAAATGGAAGAAAAACAAGCTCTCCCACCAGCACGGATGTGACTGCAGCATCTCCAGCCACCTACCTGCTCTTTGACAGAAGCCAGGAGGTTGGTTGTGGTGGTGTTGCTGGAGTCCGGCAGGAGGCCGTGACCACTCGGCCCCTCTCTGAACGCTACAGGCCCTTCCCCTTCCCCGTCGCCCTCCTCCATCTCCTCCACCTCTCCGCTATAGTCCAGAGCTGGCTGCTGAGGCGCCCTTTCTGACCCTGCAGAACAACTACAAGATGGTTAGGACGTGGATAGGGAGGAGGTTTAATGAGCAGAAAATTCCTGTATACAGGGACCAAACTGTTTTTCACGCTTTGAGCATCCCTGCAGGGACTCATAGGCTACTGACCTTATGGTTTCAGTACCCTACTCATCCAGTCCCTTCATGGAGGCTCAGAGGGTAATCGTGCTTCTTTGTGGCACCCTCATTCACAGAATTCACAGAGGCTCAATAATGAGATGATGGCGCTTTCCCTTGTGCATATTTTTAATCTCCTGTTGTAATATGAGGATATCTAGAGTGATTCAACCCTTTAATGAGACATGCAATTACTTGTATCTCCATTTACACCCTTGCAGTAGTTTTAACTTAAAGGTTATACATTTCATTTCCATGTGTGCTGTGCGCGCTGGGTGAGATGACAGCATGTCATGATTTTCGGTCATTTTTTCCAAATTTTCTTTAAGACGATCAATGGGAAGCCGTCAACACTTGCCACATGCAGCCTGTCTGTCAACGGCGCACAACAATCACTCAACCGTCATCCTGCAGCCAAGGACGAGGTCACACCGACTCACCGGACCGGAGACCGGGGAGCGCGGCTGCCCTCGAGCCGAGCCGGGGTTTCACACAGGTGCAGCTCTCCGCCCGCCTGCCAAGCGGCTGTCAGCGCGACTCACCGGCCAGATGTTGCCGTTAGAAGCAGGCCACAGCTGGCTCAATCCGTCCTGTTACACATCCATCCGCCTCCTCCTGCAAACGGCCGTGACAGCTACATTTCCCATGCGCCGACGTCACAAACAAAAAAAACAGTCCCGTGCACGTCCTTGCACTCCTCGTGCAGTATTATTATTATTTTCCCTCCCTTGTCCCCTTTTTGTTTTAAATCCAGAGGAGTTCAAACGCACCCGTTCACGCTTTGCATCCGCGCGGCACCCAGCCACCCGCCCACCAACCCGCCCAGCCGCTATCGCCGATCAGCGGCGTGACGTCACCATGCGGCTATGGATTGATTTCCAATAAAGGAATCGATCAGGCACCGCTGCATGCGTTGCTGTTGCAGCTGCAGACGTCGCGCAAGGACGATGCAGCGTGCAGCGAGTGTGCGCGCGTTTGTGTGCGTGTGTGCGCGTGTTCTGTCCACACAAACCGCTGCAGCCCAGTGTCTTCACGGGAATCCCAGTGGAATATTGAACAGTTATACGTTCGTTTTATGGAAACCCATTCGTGCCAAGATTACTGCTTAAACTTCCGACTTTCCTGGAAAAGTAATGAGCATCTAATTGTCAGCATCAATATGTCAGCTGTTTTTACTGAACTTTTATGACTTTTTGACTGTTTTGAAACATTCTTGGTTATTTTTTTATGATTACCCATTTAGCTTAAGGCTGTGGGGGGAAATGTTATATGGTCAAAATAATTGTATGGTTGCGGTGTTTAATGATAAAACAGAGGGAAACAAATCTTGAAAAGTCGAAAGACAAGAAGAAGGGGTGTCCTCTTATTATAAATGTATTTTTTTTTTCCTTTTGTAAAAGTCTAGACCAAAAGTTGCCCGAAGACTCAAAATCCTGCAAGAAAACTTTTTTTGGGGAAGGAAATTCAACAGCAGCCTCTGTGTCGACTCCGACCTCCTGTTAAACGGGCACCAGAGAGGTAGTTAGAAAGGGGAAAAAATATGTCCAAATACTCTCAGATAGAAGCTTTTTAAATGAACAAATATGATCCTGATCAAACCGAATATTGGAACGTGTCCATTTTCATTTCAGATCTCAGAGAAGCACGCTCTTCAGACTTCCTCCGGCAGATTGTGGTTCTACAAGACAGGAGAGCAGAAGAAGCCCAAAGACCACCCATACCGAGTCTGAATCGACTTTTGTTTTTGCAAAGGGGCAAGTGATAAAATCATGCAGGCAAACTTTACACCCTAATGGGGGTCAAATGTGTTGAGTGCCTTTATATGATGTCTTGTGCAACATGTGGCCCATCAATAATAAAAAAAAAAGTAGTTTTCTGGGTATTCGCAACTAATTTGAACCAAAACTCGTCCTTTCTAAAATATTTCTCCAGGTAGGGTATGTGTCCTTTTTCTTTTGGGAACAAGTGGGGGATGTAGCCAATCAAAGGGCCCGCAGCGTTCAGGTTGAGGGGATAGAAGACCACCATGCCCCCTTTTTGGAGGGGTATGACCATGTGAAAGGAAGGCCCTAATTTTCTGTTTGATTCAAAGAATCCTTAAAGACGCTCGACTACAACGTAAAATCGGGACATTTTCAAAAACTTCTGAGAAACACAAGTTGTTCTTCTTTGTAACGAGTCCAAACTGACTGTGACGATGGAAGCTGAAGATGAACTATGTCGTCATTACCGAGTGTTAAACTAACAGCATGACAAAGAAATGGAAAAACACAATTTTATTTAAACTGTTTGGACAAACAACAGCACACGGGTAACATGCACATGCCCATTTATTTAAATGACAACAGTCTGTGAGCAGTCATCAACATAAGCAGGGTCTTTACATCGAGTATTATCAGGAGGATTTCTCCTCGCACCAATCACACGAGGGATCCTGTTGAGCAGCCGCCTTCCTCAGTCTCCTCTCACATCTGCAATTCACATGAACTAACACCACTTGGAGATTTTAAAAAGCAAAAACAAAACGACAGAACTTTTGCAAAGTTAAGCCACTAAAGGTTCCCACTTAAGGTCTGTGAACTGATAACGCCACCAAACTCGCACAGAACTCTGGGGAGGTGGGGAGGGGATGGGGAGACCGCGACAGAACACAGTTAACCTGAATATTTAACAGTTCGTAAAAATAAACCCGTTGTTCAAAGCAAACGTCGGAAGGCGATACATTCGCCGTTCCTTGTACTGAAAAGTAAAATTCGGCGTCCACAATCGACACCACCTTTTCTACCACGTACTGATAAATTCTGCTAAGTAACTATACTGCACAAAAAAAAAAAAAATTTAACCACACGACACTGTTGAAGCTAATACATCTCTGGTAAGTTTCAAATTGTTTTCAAGTGAGAATGTGTTACTGCGGCAGATCTTCAGCGATCCGCTGGGAATTTCGCCGGATTTACCCAGACGAACGTCCCCGAAATCCTTCCACTTTCGAAACATCTTCCTCCCTCCACGAACGTCCCTCTGGGGTTAGGACTTCACTCTCACATCCGTGAAATGACAAAGGAATGGCCCGACAGTCAAACTAAGGACTGTTTAGGAGCCGCTTTACGAGCACTTACGAAACAATCATTTCATTCTCTCTGTGCTTCTAATGAAGAATGATGCCACATTCCACCTTCGTTCAGAAGCCAAAACAATGTTCAAGACTCACAATTAAATTCTAGACCTTATAAGACTATTTTATGCTATTTTTTTTCTTCTTCCAGGAAACATAAAGATAGGAAATACAGGAAGAGCTTCTGAAACGGAAGTTTTTCTTTTGCTAAAATGCTGTAACGGCAACACGCGTCACGAGACGAGTTCTGACGTCACTCACTTCTTCTACTGATGGCTAAGAACTGAAAACACGGCACGAATAGGTAAAAAAAAACAAAAACAAAAAAACGGTTTGGTTGGCATGTTCCGGACTCACTTTTTAAAAAACGTGTGCGCCCCAAGTCTTCACAGGAATTACCCTGAACTCTTAGCTGGTTGGTCTGCAGAAAGAAGCCATTTCTGCCGTTGCATTAAAAACAAAAAAATAAAAACGTGTTATAAACTGAGGGGAAATGCAGTGACTTATCATTAAAGGGTAAGCTTGGCACATCTCATGATATTCACTTTAGTTTAGTCCGTTTTGAGCTTCAGTTTACTTTTATTTTGGCGGTTGAAGAAAAAGAAAAAAAAAAAAAAGCGCAGCTTGCACAGTAAAACTGAACCAGCCAAGTAGCAACTTTTTGCAGAGCAGCAAGCTAAAAATCGTTTTTTTGGCCCCTTTGTTTCTTTTTTGGCCCCTTTGTTCGCCGAACAACCCAACGGTCCCAATGGCCCATCGATGTTCACTTCATGTGATCACGCCATCTCAACAAATCAACGGATACGCCCCCACCCCACCCCCACATACCTCTCACAGCAGGAGCCCTTGGTCCAAACAAATAATATTTCACGTCACTGGAACCACAATTCATGAGCACAAATACTTTAAAACTTCTCCAACTCGATCTTCATAAGACCAGGGAGGGAAACCAACAGCAGCCAAAAGCCAAACATGAAGCAGCTGAGCACTGTTGAGTTTCCGGCCCTGCCGCACGACTCGTCTTTCAAATCGAGGAAACCGGAATAAAAATGACGCAAGAAAAAAAAAAATAGAAAATACTGCCAGCACCAAAACATCAACTAAAAAAAAAAACTAAAAAAAAAAACCAGGTATCTTTTTCTACAGATCAAAGCAAATAAATAGAGAGGGCAGTACCTTTGCAAAAAAAAAACGTTAATACAAAACTGAACAGTCAGTGGATGTACAATAAATGTGAGTGAATCAGAAGGTGGGGGCGGGTTGGAGTGGCGTGTTCGTGGGTTTGTGTCACCAGTGTTACAATAACCCCCCCCCCCCCACCCCTTTGCTCTGGACCGGAACCTGAGCGCACTACTCCAGCTCGTCCACGTCGTCCGTCATGATGGTGCTGGTTTGTTCTGAGGTCACACCTGGAAAAACAAACACAGGAGTGTCAGAGGCACAAAAAAAACAAAAGCGTCTCGCTGTACTGGCGTTCTTATACACCGAGCTGGAAATCGCCGTCGGTTAACGTCTGCCTCTCTCGTCTGTTCTCTGTGCAATGCAGCGTCTGCACTGTCGGACCGCGTCGGCAACATTTTTAGCCGATTCAGCGCGTTGACTCGGTGTCATGTCAGTCACTGAGAGGAATCACTGACTGGCTGCTCGGAGGAGCTCTACAATCTCTGATTTCCCCCACTTGGTGCAGTTTCTCCTTTTTATTCCCCCTCGGCCTCTTCCTTCAGATGCAGGCACTTAGAATTACCTCCTCCAGTCAAAGCCCTGACAGTCTGCCGGCCAATTTCAGCCACAGACCTTGTAGAAAAATCGGCTGGGAAGTGAATGCCTTATTCATGAAGCAGTTGGCCACTCTCAGATCCAAAATCCCTAAATTCCCTCACTGAGACGGCCCTACTTACAGCTAACGTTCCCTTCTCTCCTCCAGCAGACTTTAAAGGATAACTTGTTATTTCTCCCCCTTTGTGTGGCCGTTGTGCGTCAATGGCTCTTGCAAACTGGGCACTTTCCACACCTCCACAGTGCAGGAAGAGGAAAATCCCCCAAGAATACTGAGGCAAAAACGCACAAGCTCCCTGGAGCAGCTTTTGTTTCGTCTTCTCAAAGGTTTACGAGGACGAGACGACCGGAACGATCATCTCGTCGGGAATATCTATCCGGCGATTCTCGCCATCCGACCTCAATCTACAGCACACGCAAACCTCAATCGATACGTCTACTTCAGTATTCAAACACAGATGGGGGCATCGTGCGATTAAACTTCGTACTTGAGGTGTCGTCATCGTTGGGGGACTTCTTCTTGTCCCCCACGTAGCCATGACTGAGCAGCTTGGTCATGCTGACTGGAGGCGCCTTCTTGTCGTAGCACCTGTGCAGGTGACAGCAGCCAGCAGTCAGAATGTAAACTCCCCAACTAAAACACTTTCATGGATCAGTTTACTTAAAAACCCAAAGACAAACGAGACATTCTTACGTTCTCTTGTACTTGCTGGTTAGTGACAGACCCTCCATCTCATTGGCAGCCTCCTCGGGGGACGCCTGCGGGATGGAAAAGTGACTCATTGTTATCTGAGGGGCCTTTAGAGGCGCAGCCTGAGATCTTACCAAACACGCCGTTTTGCTGCAGAACCACAGCGCTGCACTCAGTTAACAAGTAAACAGACTAATGAGCTGGTGGCAAGTATTTTCTGGGTAGAAGAAAGAAAGAAAAAAAAAAAAAAAAGAATGACATGAGGGTGGAAAACCTGAGGTGAAATTAGCCATGCGATGGAGAACGATGCGAGACAAGCGTGAACAAAATCGCCTCAAAGTCAAACAACAGAAAACAACATGAAGGTCAAATTCTGAAATGATCAAGCTATTCCTTTACAAATGACAGTTTTATTCTGGCAGCTCATCTTCATCACTGTAGCATGTGATAGGTTTGAAGAACTATGGTTGGAAATAATTAGCATTTCTTGCAGCTCAGGAACATCTCAGATGAGACAAACCTCTGTAAATGTCTCTGTGACCATATGTAATAACATATCTACCATAATATGTCATTGCAATCACGTCTTTTAAGAAACACTGCACAGACCTACAGCCCCGGCTCAGCATTTCCAGAGAATGATCACTCGCCCACAAAGCACCGGCAGAAAATTAAACCAAACATCAAATGCGACAATGGAGCAAAAACCAGGAGGAAACAAGAGGAAAGGCGATGATAAAAATGTTAAAAAATGATAATTATAAAAGATGGAAGACGTCTGCGTGGTATGGATGTTGGGGGGGTGACTTGTTTGGTCCATTCACCTTATCTTTATCATGGGTAAATCTATCAGTCTCTCTTTCCCAGGATGAACCGTTATCAGTGCCAAACGGCGCAGCCAGAAGCTGCTTGCCCGCCTTCATCTCGTTGTCGGGAGACGTTGCATTGCTTCCGCTGTAAGCACAAAACCACGGTGACATGCCATGTGAAATTACTGCTCACCGGTTCTCACATTTTTGGGGGGAAAAACACTGGCTGCAGG
This sequence comes from Odontesthes bonariensis, assembly GCF_027942865.1. Classification (NCBI taxonomy): domain Eukaryota; kingdom Metazoa; phylum Chordata; class Actinopteri; order Atheriniformes; family Atherinopsidae; genus Odontesthes; species Odontesthes bonariensis. The sequence goes on along the minus strand of NC_134516.1, from coordinate 13,475,990 downwards.
CCCGGAAGGTTCGCTGAAAACTGGGTCCGGTGACCATTTTCAATCTCAAATCCTCTTTCGGTAAAGCTCAATATTAGTGTCATGATTAGTTTTCCGCCACTTTAATCGCCTCTGCTGATAAACTGTAAACAATGGCAAAAGCGTGTGCAGGAACACCAACTTCAGAAGGTTTTTAGTTAAACACAAACCACTCAACGACATGTGGAGATGAATCCTCATCGCAAGTGTGTAATCAGCGTTCATACCTCTTTGACTCATCACTTCCAAACCAGGTGGGTGGATTGTAGGGTGTCTTCAGTTGGTCATCGCCATCACGTTCATGACTCAACAGCCCTGCGGGAGGAGACGATATTCTAAATGAAAGCAGAGCAATGTGGCACTTATCTCGCAGCCAATTCAGCTCAGTGGCTAAACAATTACTCAACCACAAGCCGAGTTCGGAATTCTTCCTTTACGGCGGCTTTATTGACAACTCCTAATGCTCCTCTTTTGTGCTGCCATTTCCTAAATTGCCGCTATTCTTCTGCAGTGCTGCCACAGCAGCGATTAGAAGCACAAATACTCATCCATCGGGAGCACAACTCGGAGCTAAAACCCTGAACCTTTAAAAAAAATAAATAAATAAAAAGAGGACACATGAAAGACAACCCAGCGGCTGGTGTTTTTCAGTTAAACAGGAAGGAGGAGACGAGGGGAAAAACCACTGAAAGAAACAGATTTTCAATGCTGAGAAGAGCATCAATACATGACAACAAGAGAGTTACTGTCAGCATAATGTGCCATGCAGTCTTCATTTTGGAGAATATTTGGGCATTTTTCTGTTTTATTTAACAACGTTTTGTGTTATTAGATTTGGATCGTATAATTCATTTCATTAAGTTGTTATTTCTACTAGTTTTGAGCGAATATTAAAACAGTCGGGAACAATAACTAATCTTACGCACGAATCTCTGACGTGCTTGGAGATGACATCCGTTGTGATTTGGCATTACGGATGTCACGAGAACCGATACTTCGGGACCAAGTCGATGCGACAATTCTAAAAACGTGGCGATGCTCGTTTTTCTCAGGGATGCAATTCCTCCGCACGTGACGTGGGCACCACATACACCTACAAGTGTTCTTGTGTGTCGTTAAATGCCAAACAACACGGAAGATGGAACTGCAGCGACGCCTCGACTCGTCGAAAAGAAAAATAGTAAGAGCATTTGCATTTGAGCGGATGATCAGGGATTAATAAAAAATTGATTTTTGTGAATCTATTCACAAAACATACAAACAGCTCATTTGCAAACAGTGCCAACGAGCTGTTCCAATTTAGCAAAGCACCTCAAAGACAGACGACTTCAAAGAATTCAAGGTGAGTGAGTTTCAAGTCATGTTAACGTTCACTTTGCAGGCAAATTCACACCCATTGTTCTCCGTTGAATTGCTCAGGAAGTATTCGTCGCAGAGAGATAACACGCATATCACGTGAAAGAGCGGGTGTGTGCCTATCCAAAGATGGTAACCGCTCGTCTATGCGATGAAGTGTTATAATTAAAAATACAATATGAATACAGCTCTGCGCGTCCATCTCCACACTCATTACTCTTGTTTGAATTACTCAGCGCATAGATATGAAACGCATATCACAAGAAACAGCTATGCAAAGAGTACCTGTACATACCGAAATAATCATGTTATGAAGACAACAAACAAACAGAACAAAAGTCTTAGCAAAGGAGGGCTGAATAAGTTATGAAGTCCTCGTCACTACACAATGCACCATATATCAAAATAAACAGCAGAACGTACCCTTTCCCAAAGTATTCCTCGTTTCTCTGTGGCAACGCGAGTTATCCGGTTTTGAAATAGATCAAATAATGTATCTGCTTACATTAAGACCAAAGTTGTGTTCAAAAGACGGAAAGCTAAAGCAGCAGTGCACATGCACGATAGGCACTAAGCAGATATTTTTTCAAATTACTAAGTCATAGAATATCCCACTATCATGGTTCTGAGACACAAATATGACACATTTTCTCTACTGACAGCATTCTATGATGAGAAGCATGTAAAAACACAATAATTTCATAAGACTTCATTAGATCTTTTTTTTTTCCTTCATATACAAGCTAATATAATTTTTTTTAATTATTTCTATTCATTACTTGAATGCGAAATGCCACTGTTTTTTTTTTTGTAATGTTCAAATGTTTTTAATATACGAGTATGTTGAAGTACATGGAATTTATTGTTCTGTTTTTGTTTTTTACCGTGGTATCAAATTGGGTATCGAGAATCGTGGAATTTCACTGGTATAGGTATCGACTACTAAATGTCTGGTATCGTGACATCCCTATTTGGCACCATATAAATGAAACTGAATTAAATACAATGAACAGCAGTTAGTGAAGCTGCTTCATCAAAATGTTGATGCTGACTGCAGAGTTCTTACCAAAAATTTAAGACGAAGATCTGCAGCAAGATGCATCGAGTAGAAATTCTGACTTCTCGTACTTTCCGATTTTTGAGTTTTCGTTTTCAGGTGAATCGACTCTGAAGCAGTTCCACAAAAAGAAGTGTGAACCAAACATTTCCTCCTCGACTCGAAGCTAATAATTAGCTAATAATGATAAGAAGAAGAAAACAACAACAACAACTGTGGTGGACATCCACAAGAAGAAAATGGAGAGAGCTCTTTAGGAATCACTTCCATCTCTGGGAACATCTGGGTTATTTCATTGCATCTGGAAAGATTAGGTTCGGTCACGTGAGGTTATCGTTTTGCTGGCTCAGACAAGCAGCTGACAAGTCGCATCACTTTCATTTTTGTCGGGTCAGACAAGATTTTTTTAAAAAAAGAAGTCATCTCCATTCCCAACAATGCACGTCGAGCCTTTTTCAAAACAGGCAAAAGTCACCTCCAGCCAGCACTTGAATTTTCTTTTGGGAAGCGGTGTAAGTTTTTACAACTCTTGCCGTTTCCATTCGATTTTTCCTAGTCACATCTTCTAAATGCGAATCGCACAATGCTGAAGACAGTTTACCTTTGTGTCCTCCCTGCTTTGCAAGCTTCACGTACTCCGAATCACTCGCAAATATCCCAACTCGACGTCCACTGATCCTCTCCACTGGAGAGGTTTCGTCGACGGTCTGGGACAGGCCGGGGATCTGGGAGGTCGGTCCAGTGGCGCCGCTGTTAGCAGCCCCCAGCTTTATGCCTGCAAAGACCTGAGAGTTACACCTGCTTCGCGGCTTTGGTTTCCTGGACGCACACACTGCAGGAAGGCAGGTCTCAATCAGCAAATCCTACTTAAAAAGTTGCGGCTAAATATTTCACAGTATATTTTACGTCACTGTCGGTTTTAGATTTGTTGTGATAATACCGTTTATTGCTGCACGAAAAAAAAAAAAGTCTCCTCCAGGTTATCAGGCATTCATTGTTCATTTGGCACAGAAACAACATGTTCCCGAAGCAATGTTACGTTTGGCCTTGCACTTAAACTGTCACAGAAATAAGCTAAATGGAGTTGGTTGAACGTAAGAAATGAAGCACTAGTACATGTGTTCTTATAGAGTTAGAGATGCTAAATATTTTAAAGTAGTACACACACACATCACAGGTAATGAGGCTGTAAGATATATTTTTTCTTTATAAATTCATGCAAATACTCCTCAAGTGCAGCAGAGTCTTACCGCCTGGCTTGGTCCTTCGATGGTTGGGTACAAGGGCACTCATTTTAGCTGAAAACACACGGGAAACTTATGACAGAGAAAAACACTCACACACAAACACTGCATGCAAAAATCAATACTTTCTTCTTAAGTTCTTTTTTTTTTTTTTTTTAATCCTTGTACTTCCACCAAAATTAACAGAAACACAAGTTTGGGCGATGACTCGGTCACAAATTTTGGATATTTAAGCAAGTCAGCGCCCATTTCATCAGACAACGTGTCATTTGCCTACTTAGACGAGAAAGAAAAATCATCCTATCATCAGTTATCATGTGTGAGGCGCATGTATTTTTATATTTGTAAAATTTACTTCTGGGGTGTCCCTTGGGAGCTTTTTTCCCCTGTTTGGCTGCATGAAAAGCAGGGCTAAATTGATAAAAAAAAGAAAAAAGAAAAAAAATAGACAAGAGGCATTAATAAAAACAGTAAATAATCTTAAACACACAAAGAGCGGTTTCTCAGCATAGACAGCATCTACATTTTTGCCTGTGGAGTTTGGCCTTGTGCGAGAAAATATGATGCAGAGCGGCCCTTCCTCAATTACCTAACCATTACTCGCAGTGATTAAGATGCTAACATAAATCAATTTACATGCTAAAACTCGTGTATTCGTTTGTGCCACCAGAGAAGATATAACAGTTATTGCAGTTATTATCCACAAAGAGTCTTTATTAACCGGCATTTCACACAAAGGGATATAGCTTAGCAATTTGTAAAATTTGATTTTGCCTTTAAACACAATGTTTAATCTAGATATGCGGGCACACGCCATATAAACCCCCAACCCCCGACACATCTCTGTTGTGTTCGAAGGGACAATTTTACTTAGCAATAATGCTAACAAATCCTTGCTAATTCAGATAGCCGCCTAGCTAGTTGCCGCAGTAGCTTTCCAGCGCTATATTCATTTTGCGCTGCAACACTGTTAGTGTGTAGGTAATCATCTAATCTATCTACATTTCTAAGACAAAACGCATATCTTACAGAATCTGTAGTGTATACTTTCTTGGAGTAGTCGGGGAGGTTGCTGCAATTAAAATCCTTTAGCTCCGTCGGCTTATTCTTAAGGCAGGATTGAGCGCTTCCTGCGGCACCTGCAGCCAACTTCCGGTACGCAAACCAAAGATCGTGTATACTCCAACAGAGCTTCACGCCGTGATGTTTATATCACCCACACAAAGATTCACAGTAGAGGAGGTGGAGTGAGTGTTCTGTCGAATGCACATGCTGTAAGTGCACGAACAGACGATCTTTAGCTCCGAACGCAAGACAGACTGAAAAAGATTAAAACCCCTTGTAATAGACCAAGTAAACAATTATGCAATATAAAGTTAATGTTTTATTTGCAAGCGAAAAAATGTGAGCACTGACTAAAGGATGAACACCTGACAACTCAAAATTTCTAATAAAATTACTAATTTAAATAGTTACAGAAGCCACTAGGGAAAAAAGAAGAAAAACAATTCTAACTCATTGTAAACGATTTAAAAGGTATATTTTTCTTAGAGTTTTGGTTACTTTTACATACGCCTAACAAGAAGACACAAGAAGACAAAGTCAGTCTTAAATCTACACAGTGAAAAACAGCTTTATTTTGCATCATTAGAACAAACAACATTAGTAGAATAATTTGCATTATAATAATATCCATTAAAACTATTTTTCATGCTGTTCTAAAATAAATCAGAAGTCACTATATTGAAGCCGCAGAGACTTTCATCCCAAAGTGAGACATGTAGTTTATTTTGTTGTTAGAATTTTTTTCCATGAAATAATGAAACATGGCTGGATTAAAACAAAAGCAGTTTGCTTTCCAGAACAACAGCAAAACAGATGGAAGGGATTGTGGGATGAAGGCTTTATCTCAGTCAAATAAAATATAATATTACCAGTGCATGCAGGTTAATGTGTAAGAAACTGATAAATGATATAAATAATGTAACAAAGGTCACATTAGGAGGATGCTGCCAAGTCTTCTAACTGGCAGCCAACCCAGACAGCCTTTTTCTGGTTGCTGCAAATCACTCAGAGGTCTTTGCCGCAGTCAGGGCAGAAGACGTCATCTTTGGATGTCAGGAAACCCCGACCCACCAGAGACACGCAGCACTTTTTGCAGTTGAAGCAGTCGTTGTGCCACTGGCGCTCCTCAAACGAGATGTACTTGCTGCCCCCGAGACCTGAGGTAAAAGTTGCAAAGAGGAGTCTCATGATCCCTGTAATGCAATAACACTGTAATTGATGGTGATTGGATACACAGGGTGCCCAGAGAAGCATATGATCTGGGGGACGTTGTGTCCATTTCAATGGTGTTGTTTGCATTATGATTACTTCTGTTGGACTGTAGTTTAGACATAACCGTTTGTCAACATGCTGCACGTGATGTGCTTTAGTCAGCATTCAAAAAATAATTAATTACGTTAAAACCTTTCAGCTATAATTGTTTATGAGGAAGGTCCTGTGGTCAAAAGTATGCTGCATTAGACTTTGGTGAAGACTACAACTACATTGTACAGTCTTACTCGAGGTACACTTCTGAATCCAACTGAAGAACATGTGCACTCTGTATCTTCTTTTCTGGACTTGGACTTATTCTAGCCAGCATTTGCAGCATTCTAGTGAGTTAAATATACAATTTGACTCACCAAAAGACCTTTTGGCTGTACTTAGTTTTGCAAAATCCAATCAAATGTGTTTATTAAGGGGTATTTCACATGTTTTGGCCTTCAAATTCAGTACCATCTCTACTCAATCTGTGGAAACAGTTGGAAAAATGTCCTTCAAAAACAGCAAATCCATCACAGACAGCCTGTTTTAGAGGCAGGAACGTGGAAGATTAGGCTGAGTTGTTCTTTCTGTGTATCCTGGTTTTATGAATCTCTTTAAGTCCACTTATTTTATGGTTTATGGTTATAGTCAGAATTCTTTTTGTTGGGACAATGCAAAGATAACTCAACCAAATATAGCTTCTGTGTCAAACAACTTTTTTTTTTAGCCTGGCATGAAAACATGTCTGAACGCCTAAAACTGCTCAAACAGATAGCAATCTGACAGGAATCTTGAGTGAGAGACAAGAATCTCCAGTCAAAAGTCATCAAACCTGATTCAGCGATTAATTAAACGTTAGTATTTCTTTTACTGCGACCGTTTTATTGAAAGCCTGGAAACTGAATAAAGTCCCACCTACCTGTTCTGAGTCTGTTGAAGATGACATAATCAAAATTCAAAATTTTAAATGGCAATATTTCTGATACCAGCAAAAGCACATTTTTACCACTAATTGGGGTGGTGCAGTAGGCACATTTCTTGGCAAACATGTTGCAGAAGCACTCAAGGCAGTAGGCCAAATCATCTCGAGAGGTGAACCGCTGGCCAGCAAGCTGCTGCTTGCATCCGGTACAAACAAAGCACTGCTTATGCCAGGGTTGGTCACGGTAACTCACCCCTCCAGAGGTGATGGGCTTTAAGATAAAAAGAAAAAAAATATGTCTCACAAACATGAATACCTCTTACTCGAGCTCTACCTACTAGATTTTCCCAAAGCGTGGGTTTCACCAGCAAAATTGATCAGTTATGACAAATATAGCTTATAGCTTATAGCAACTATAGCTGCTCAAGCTTACTAACTATTTACAATTAAAGGCAATGAGATCTGTTAAGTTTTTGTTGTTTTAAATCATTCTCACATCAGTCTGAAACAAAACAGAGCAAATAAAAACTAAGCTAACAGTTTGTAGAACTGGAGTTGTTCAATAACAGTACTTGAGGCAAAATTCGAGTTACTTTAATTCAGTCTAGTCACTTTTGCTCCTCAAAGTCAACAGGAAAGCATGAAGGACAAGAAGTAAAAATCCTTTTGTAATTCCTACCTAATTACTATGACATTTTGAGACCTGTAAATTGAAGCCTTATCTTTAATGAAAACTAAACTGCAATGACTTCTGTAAATGTTAACTGGCAACATGCTAATGAGCTTAATTTAGCAAACTGTTAGTAACTAGTGGATTTTGGTAGATGTTAATTTCATTTTATGTTGTTTTATTGCCTTTAGTATTTTTAAATAGCCTAACTTTTATAATGCCAAATAAAAACAAATTAAAATTGAGTTATATTTTATGCTAAGATAAAAAAAAAAAAATCCAGTCTTTCTAATAGCTAACCAGTTAAACGTTAACTAATCTAAATCGGGAGAGTATCCACTGAGGGACTATCTTGATTTGAATTACAGTTTTGATTCTAAATTAGCCAAAAGCTGAGTTACAAGATTTTATTGTGGGAATACTTGTTACGAAGCAAGATTTTCTAAAATCTTACAAGCACAAATTACCACCACCACTGGCAAGGGTTTTATGTCACTAAGCTTTCTTTTAATCCAACGCTACCTGTTATACAACACAAACATGGCAAAACATAATTATCACTGAGGGAAGAAATATAATATAATGAGAGATACAGAGGCTAATTAGCTTCTCTTAGAATTAGAAGTAAATATTGTTTGATTACATTGAATTGAAACTGCCTTTAAATAACACAATTCTTTTGCCTTTTTTGATTACATCTTTGAAAGGCCTTTTACTTTTTTAGGCCTTCGTTTTTACTCACATAGAACCTAAGAACAAGTTGAACTTCACTGTTTGTTCATTTGCTGATCTTTGCCTTAATGAGACTATATAGCATCAAACTTCTTAGTCATCTCTTCGCTGTTTGTTGCTGACTTAGTCACAAGTGAGCCAGATGACTGCTGCCTCACCTACAGGCTTTTTACGCCTCCAATTCCTGCTTGCCTGCCCATCTGTTTCCTGCTCATTTCTGATGTACGTCCCTCTTGTTAGTACTTTTCTCTCGGTCCACACGTCTTGAGATGATTGCGCTCTTCGCATTTATTTAGATTTAGAGGGTTTTTCTCAGTCCCAATAGGCACTGAATCAACATTTAATGATAACATGACCCAGTTTGAAGGAAATGTGTTTCAAATGATGGACAAGACAACATGTTATGTACATATCCATATAATGGAACTGTGTAGCTGTAAAAAATATCCATATCCTGCAGTATCATGTGTTAAGCTTGTATTCAATGTTAAAGATACTGACTACACAGCTCTTTATTGATTAGTTCCACGAACTAGCCTGAAGAAAGTGTTAAGACAAGTGATCATGCTTTTTTTTCTTTCTTTCTGTTTATCTTTTCTTTTTTTACCTTCTTGCAGTGAACACACTGCAGAGCAAAGTGGTTCTCATAGCAGTCCAGGCAGTAGTTGTTGGTGTCCTTCTTGACAAAGCTCATGGTTCCAATGGGCTGCTGGCAGTAGTTGCAGATGAAGCACTTCTCATGCCAGCTGTTGCCCTTATGCTCCATCTTTTTGGTGCCTGGCGGGTAGGAGAGCAGAGGCAGTGTTAGTGTGACTAACATGGGGGGGCATCACCACAGCAATCTTATAGTTTCCTCACCTGGCATAATGGTCTTCAGACATGCATAGCACTTGGCAGAGTAAGCCTGGCAGTAGCAATCAGTGCACATAAGCATTTCATCCCTGGTGGCAAAGGGCTGATCGGCCAGTGATCGGTTGCACTTATTGCAGAGAAAGCAGTCGCTGTGCCAGTGGCGGTCTTTGTAGGACAGATCCTGCAGAGACAAACAGTTTCAGGCTGCTACATTTGCCGGCTTTGGCTCATTATTGGCCGCAAATAACTGAATTATTTGTCGACAAAGTCTTCCACAAAGGGGTGAACTCGACTTCATTCTTATTTCTGACAGTTTCAGCCTCACTGTGGTGTTACAGGCCGGTTTCTGGTTAACTTAACAAGTTATGAAGGGTTCCACCACATGTACTTTTAATAACCCATTTCTGCCTAACATTTATTTGAAAATTATGACTGAGATCAAATTGAAACTTTTGAGATTTGCAGGCATTAGTCTCAGCCACAGGACTGAATCCCTTGAAATTCTGTCCTAAGATAGCAGATAAGTTATGAAATCCAAATAATTTAATTCATTTGAGATTGATGGCATCCCTTTCCAAAAACTGTGAACATATCTACATTGATGATGTGTTTCATGAGGGTTAGTGGTGTGCTGGTCAAACTTTTCGGTAAAATGTAAACATGAATGGAAAATGAAAGTGTGTCTGTCACCTTGCTGGTGCAGCTAATGAGCTTTTTGCACACTTCACAGTTGCTGGAGAAAAGTGACTCATAGCACTTGATGCAGTACGAGTGTTCATCCTTCATGATGTACTTCTGCCCATACAAGGACTCCTTACACTCCGTGCAGTCGTAGCGCTCACCCATTTTTAGTCCAATCTCCTGGCCAAGACCTCTACTGAGCAAAAAAAAAGGAGATAAAAGTACAACATAAGTACCATGATCTTTCATGACCCTTCCCAATCAGTAGCGGCCTATAATTGAAAAACTTGATTGAATTTCCAGGGCTGATTCTGTTTTCACAGAAGCACCACCTTAGCATCATGTGGTAAACATGAAAATTAACAACAACATGATACCTTCGTGAACCTGCACTGGATACACTGTGCATCCACTCAGGGATTCCTGGAAACTTAATTGAGGACTACATTCAACGAATTAGGCAGAGGAATGCAACCAATCGTCCACAGAATGGGCTGACACTGTATTGTAAATTCTGCTTTATTAATGAACATGATGTGACTTTAAATCTGGTTTATCCTGCGGAGAAGAATTCAGATTCGAGTTGGAATGAAACCTTTGGTTGATTTAGCTTGAGAAAAATAGAATTTCAATCATTCTTCTTGTTAGGAATGAATGGAAGGCTTTCTTTTCTTTTACCTCAGTTGAAGAATGGAAAAATCAAAATGTTTGTAATAAGGATTTAAGGTGACATGGAGAAATGTAATTTGATTTGATTTAGGACATCCAATTAAGACAGGGATAGTACCAGTGAATTAAGTGTTATGCAACATCAAGAAATCTAACCTGTTAACAGCTTTGAGATGAAATCCAGAAACGTTTGAGTGTTTTTTCTTTTCAGAATAAGTCAATAAAACTATAAATAAATGAATGTGGTGTATCAGCATACATACCAAGGATGCTCTTGTCAGTGATTTCCAAATGCTTTGGATGATAATAGTTGATTTACTCAATGGCAAACAGCCTTTAAATAACTTCAAACTTTATTTCAAGCGATCAATCAACTACATCCATTTTTACATAAATATTTATTGTTACTCTGTTAGCTGTACTAATGCAAACGCTGCTCTCCAAAACGGGAACATGCAAATTCTCCTCTTAACTTTTGTCCTCCTTAGGAGACATAAGCAGGCAGCTCTTGATGCCCAAACCTCCACTGGAACAGGGACAACTCTCAGTTAAATGTGTGGCTACGAGGTGTGATTCTGACTATTCAAAATCTGTGGCGACATACTCGTTCTCTGAACCTTCTTTTCAAAGAAGAAATGAGGATGTATGCATATCTGTATCTGCTCTGCCGCTTTCATGCACTTTAAAGAGACCACCGCACCTCCTCATAAGCCTCTTGCTAAACACCCACCATGACGCCCATTTTACTCCACACCCTTTCAGAAACCCTCCATAGCCGCCTGAACACATTCATACTCTTTAAAGTCTTCAAAATTCTTCTATACCCTTCATGCTCCTTTAACCCCCCCCCCACATTTACCCTCTGGAAAGTCTTGAAAATACTTGTTACCTCAGACACCTCTTAATTCAGAGTGGCACATTGCTTGTCACAATGACTTTATAACCTTTTCCAAACAACTTTTATCCATCTCTAAATACTATGTACCCCTATGCCATCCAAATAACCCTCCATACCCCTCTCTAAACCCTTCATACCTTTTAAAGTTGTGAGGAGGCTCGCTATGCCACACCGCATGCTTCTTCATTTGGGGCGGTCCAATGTAAACCCTCCGTACCTTCTAAAGTAGTACTTGTACTTGTTGAGTCCACCATACAACTTCATAACCCATCTGTACTCTTTTACACTTTCCAAAGCAACCAACAGTGCAAAGCATACCACTTTGCACTCCCTCTTATCTCTGTCTAAACTGTCTGTGTCGTGTGCACTTTAAACGACTCCCATTTAGCCGTCGATACCCGGTCATAAACCGTCTCTTCTCTTTGCACTCTGTAAACTCGGCACACTACTCGAAACCAACCATGCTTTCATGAACCCATCCGTAAGCCCTTCATACTGTAAGCCTCCAAAAACCTTACATGAAGGTCTGCAAGTTTACCATTTCCTTTGTACTTCCTCTCAGAATCCCTCTGTAGGGCCATTAATTACCCCTTCGACATCAGTACCTCCATAATTTACCCCACAAACAACTCTTTTCTGTGAGCAATCTACTTCTATTAAAAAGCTTCCCTCTCCTTCAAAGTCTTGTGTAAATCCACACATATCCTCTATAAACCTTTTCTACAATTTGAATTTTTTCAATAAACTTCATATCCTGTTCCTCTCTCCCTGTCTTTTTTTTTATCCTTGACTCATAAGCATTTAGCATCAAACCTCTGCTTTCACTATATTGCTCCAGCTAGGCTGTCTTAAACAACACTTCAAGGAATATCACTCGGAGAAAGGTCGACACCTCGCTCAAAGAAACTCTTGTTAAAGATCCCCTTTTTTTTCTGAGAAGTTGCTCAAAAGGCTCAGGCAATCTGCTGAACCTCCAGAGAAACTTGGATAACAGTTGCCTGAAACACTCATATAAAGGACATACACTAAGATTTGATGCGATATGATAAAAAAGAAATGCATAAGAAGAAGAATAACAAAAAGACATTATAGAAAGCACGAGAGAGAGAGAGGTCTTACCTGAGTGTCAGGGGAGCTGCCGTGCTTGCAGTCTGAGATGGGAGGTGTCTGCTGAGCAGTGTAGTCCATCTGCTTTATTAAATTAGAGCAAAATGTGACCTCCACTGGAACCAGAGGGTGGAGAAAGTGGTGTGACCAGAGTGGGCAGGTCAGTTTATAATCAGACCACTATAAATTCAAGACAAGGGGATGTAAGTCCAACAAATCCTCAAGGGAAGGTCATGGTTGCCTACTTACTGTATGAAACTATAGGAAAGATTTATGAACAATTTCAAGAGTCAACATGCAGGGAGTCTTAAAAAAGAAAAACTCCTTTTTTTGTTCCTTGTTTGAACAACAGTTTTTAGTAAACATTTTTGATAAAAATGGCTATATATGAAATGACCCCCCCCCCCCCCCCCCCCCCTCCCCCAGTGTTTCTTTGTTATCACATGCTTCTTATCACTGCCACTAAGCCTTCTCCACTCTTCTTCTGTGGTGGTCTCCAGGTCTGTGATGTTGGAGGGCTCACTGGCCATCAGTTTGCTCCAAACCCAAATCCCACAGATTTAGATTCAAAATGTTTATATTGTACTCTGTTAATATCTCCACCCTTTTGCCTTATATTTGAAATAACCATCTTGTTGGTAGGTCCCTGGTGTCTTCACCCATAATCTTAATGTAATTATCTTCCAAGAATATAAGAATCTTATATTATTTCCAAGAATCACTACCAAGGTCATCCTGATGAATCCGAGCAATTCTGATCCCCAAATCTCAGACGCAGTACAAAGCTGGTCTCCTTCAAGGGGGACGTGAGTGTCATAGAGGAGCAAGAAAAGAACAACCTCAAAGAAAAACGTGGAAATGGTATAAATCTATTCATTTATACAGAAGAACATCACACTGTCTTGTCTCATTTGACTTTTTGTCATGTCCAGACAGAAGAAGTTTAATGTTAGAATTGTGCCAGAAATTCAAACATAACTTATACCCCCATTACCCGGCTTCTGGGTATCCACATTGTAGATCCCACACCTCCCAAATCCTAAAACCCTTCTATTTGAACTTGAACATCCAAGTTTGCAATGAGATTAGGAGACATGAAAAGGCACGTCAAAAAGAAGACGCTGCACAAACATGGAATGACTCGTGCTGCTTTGGATTTGTTGACACTCTACCCTCCAGAGGTCTTCTACGGCTTCTTTTCTTTTCACATCACAAGATTATTTGACGCTCTGAAGGGCTTATTGTTGGCTCATATTGGCTCTTTGTGTCTTTAGTGAAGAAGATGGCTTGTGTTCAAAATGCTGAAATGTTCTAAATCTAATAAGGTGGAGGGTTTAATGGGATCAGATGACAGAGTTGCAGGTCGTTTGGGAGACATAGCACACAGGTTTTAGGGACCAAAAATGCCTACACACTATTCTTAATTGGTTACACAATAAAGGGGCATATTTGATTTATTCCATAAACACGGCCGAAATACTTTTATTCAGTTAGCCTTTGGTTTTGTGTCAGTAACTTAATATATTTTCTGATAAGTGGCTCCAGAGCATCATGATCAATAAAAATACCAAATCCTATCAGCCGTCAGATTTACATGTTCAACTCGACTTTGGGCAAAGCTCCTGAATTCCCAGACAAAATATGGGCCAAGTCATCATCTAATACAAATTTGGATCAAAAGGCAAAAAGAATTTCCAAACTTTTTCTGCCACTTGATGAAAATACTATTTTTTTAAAACATTGTAAAACCTTACGAGAGGCTGTGCCGCGTGGCGTTCAGTTTAGTGAAATTACGGCTTTAATTATCCAATTCGTCCCACATGAAGGGTCGATTTCAGTATTACCTGGGTGACACAGCAGAAGACACATCAAGCAATGAAATAATTACTGATAAGGACAATCTGATAAAAGGAGAAACCAGACATTTAAAAAAAACAAAAAAACTACTAAGACGAAACTCTGACATGGTGGGAAGGTGCTGACCTGGAGTTCCGCAAGTCACAAGATCCGTTTATCTTAAATGTTAAGACAGTTAAGCTTGAATAAAGGTCATTAAGTTTAGATAACCAGTTTATTGGCCATTGCATACAAACCTATTCATGCTGTAGCTGATTGGGCAGACATCTACTTAATGCAATTTAACTGCTCAGGTATACATGAGAGAACCATTTTAAAGGCTTAAATTGAAGAAGATACCGGGGTCATTCAAATCAAGCACCGTGAAATATGCAATATTACATTTAAATGATTTAAAAAGAAAATGTGGGTGAAGCTTACCGTGCCCATATTTTAAAGCACACCCTTTGAAACTGTCTGCACACTTTTCCAAACATAAACCAGAGCTTAAAGACTCTTTGCACACAAGGAAAAAAGGCTGGAAACTGGTACTGACTGGTCGTGATCACATGAAAAACAGTTGCAAAATTTAATGGACAAGATCTGCAAACTCTGCCATCTTCCCTGGGCCTGAGCTCAAGTGGAACACTGTCCCGTTATCTGATGAATCCAAATGTGAAATTTTTGTCCCAGCTACAGATGAGAGGAACTATCGGGCCTGTTTATCAGCACAAAGTTCATCTGACACAGCGTGAAGGTGCATTAGTGCTCGTAACATGGTCAACCTGCTCGCCTGTGAAGGCACCGTTAATGCTGAGCAATGCACACATTTCTTGGAGCAGCATTGGCCACCGTCCAGGTGCCATTTTTCTTTTGGTGGAAAGGACTCGCTGATTTCAGTAGACAAAACGTATCTGGGAACTATCACGGCTTTTGGGTAAAATAATTCAGGTGTGAAACTGCTGTTACACATTTAGAAAAACAACAAAGGAAACCCTGCAGGTGCCGCATTGCAACATTTTCTGTCGATAAGAGAGCTTTGACGAGTCCTTCCAATCATTTTCCATTTATATTTTTCACAGTGGAGGGGAATGAGGTAGTGAATCAATCATCTAAAACAAACCGAATCAGGATATGGATCTCCTGATACTCAGCTGAGGTCACTGAGTTTACTTGGAGGATATTAATCTAATTATTTATCACTCACTATCCTCATTTAACCTCCTCCTTGCCTCAGCTGCATCACAGACTAAGATGACAATAATCGGACAGACTATGTAAACCAATAGGATGTTTTATTCGGGTGTTTGTCAGGATGGAGGATTTAAACATTCTTATATTATCACTGAAGGATGACCAGGGTTCCACATCTAATTAGTGCATTAGTGCACCGAACATGTTCCACAAATTACCGCCCTGAGCGTCAGAAAGAGAAATTACCGGAGTCACAAGATGACACCCACAAAAATTAAGAGATGTTATTCCAAGAAAATTACTTTCGATGATCATAGATGTTTTTCAGAAAACGAGAGTCATCTCTAAACTAATCTATATTTGTACTTTAATGACAGACATGTGTCGGTCTTCACTTGTATGCAGTCACTGTGCGCGTAGTGAAACCTCCAAGTAAGAAAACCAAAGTGGACAGGTGTAGCATCACTAGCATTAAATGGGAGCTTTTTCAACTGCAGCACCTCTATCCGTTCCAGGAAGCTCAAGGAGCGTGTGCTGTGGCAGAGCGTTTGTTTGGGAAAACTTTTCCGGAAAACAACGCATGCATTTAAAGCAGCCAGACTGAGCTCTAACCAACTCATGAAGAAAAAATCTTTTCATATTTTGACTGCTCTGACATTAAGAACATGTATAAACATGCACTGGTACTACTTTCAGTTGCTTTGACTCATGAAAAGCAGAAATAGTCATTCAATATCTGTATATGATATCAGTCATACATCAGCAACATCAGTTGCGTCATAAACAAAGAGGTTTTCCTCCAGGTGCTTGACCGTGGTGATTTGGTTCGTCTGTATACACTGTAAATAAACAGATATTCTAAGTTCTTCAAGGGATGATGATGGTGGAAAGGGCCAGATAAATGATTTCTACATGAACATGAACACTGGAATTCATGTTCTGTATGAAACCAGAGCAATGATCAAAATGATCTTCATACTTAGTTTTACTCATTTTCTGCTCCTCGCACACGCACGTCATCTCAGACTGCCTGATCGTTGCTAAATTCTTTTGTGTTTAATCGATGAATTTTGTTGTTGTATTTTCATCTGCTAAGTAAAAGAGCTTTTCCAGCAGCAGGTTTATGTTGAGCACAGATACATGAAAAAAAAAAAAAGCTTTCCAAACAAAGAATGTTTCACAGGTAGGCCTATATTTTGCTCCTCCGAATGTTTCTCTGGAACACATGGAATCAGTACAGTACACTCTCTGACATACAGCCAATGGCAATAGGTAATTCCATCTTTAAACATATAAACACATATAAATACTTATAAACACAGCATCCAGAGCCAATCTAGCAGGCTGAGTCCATTTTTATAATTGGGATGCACAGATGTATCCGCCTTACAGCAAATATTCAACTTGGTAACTGCAATCGGTCTATCATCAAATAGGATAATATCAACTGATGGCAGAGCCTAATATTCATCTGCTAATTAAAAAAAAAAAAAGCAAATGTAGGTCTATCAAAGTACTGAAAAGAGTCATATAGTTGGTAATGGTTTAACAGGTAAAAAGTATTTTCAACAGTTTCGTTAAAGAAAAAAAAAAGGACTACGAGTGGTTGTAATGAACAATACTTATAAATGACACCATATTTATTTGCTCCTAAACACTGAAGGGAAAATAAATGACAAAACCCAAGTCAATATCTGCTATACATACACAAACACACATCACTATATACAGTTTGCACACTGATGAGCATTCCAGGGGAAATGTAGGATTTAGTATTATACTGAAGGACACTTTTGAACAACCAAACTTCCTATTGGGGGCTGATGTGTTTTTTTCCCCAAAGAAAAAAGGTACTTGGCTAGGCTTAGGCAACAAAGCGATATGCTTAAATTTAGGCACCAAAATTGATTAGTTGAGTTTAGGGAACACAACTACATGGTTAAGTTAAGGCAACAAAACAATATGGTTACGTTTAGGCAACAAAACTATTTGGTTGAGTTTGAGGAACAAAATTTGTCAGTCTGGTTTAGGGAACAAGGCAATCACCATCATGTAACTCTAAAAATTCTGAACATAGACACAGTTGCACGTCATCTAACTGGGTTGAAGTTGATTCACACTGAAAAACACTGACACAGTAAGGCCAAAAACAATTAACTTTTAATATTCATGCATAATACAGTTTCAGACATGATGGATGGTCTTACAGTATTCGTTATAATACTTTTTGAAAAAATGTTAGACATTTTTTACATTAGAAAAGTGATACAGAGAAGCAGTTTGAGGGAAACAATGCAGCTGACCACTTGATTTAAGAAGTAAATCAATATCTCATAATCACGGGTCACTGTCGAGTCTTTATGTCAGAAATGATCGGAATCAGTTGACATGTGAAAATATTACATACTCAAGTCTGAATTACAAAGGTTCATGCCCATATTGAAAAGATAACACATATGAAATAAAAGACCCAATTGTCAGATGGACGCTTTTTCCAAGCAGAGAAATCAGAAGAGATAATTGTACTGAGAAAAACAATAAAAAGATTCTTTAACAGGAACAGTGACAGCTGCAGTTTGGTCCCCACACAAAATAAGTGAATTAAAGAGGTAACTCATCACAGTTTTGAAATTAAGAAGCCCAGACAGTCGGGTATGACCCATTAATACTCATCTCACATGGTCACAAGGCTTTTTGCTTTCCACATAAGCAGGAAAACAAATTATGCTAGGTCTTCCAAATGGACATGTGTCCAAAGCACACATCCAACAGCACAAAAGATGGTTGCAAAGGAAAAGATGTGGTTTTGACCCCTTGCTTAGTGGTTTGCAAGGGCAGTTGTTAAAAAGGCTTCACAAAAAAAAAGTGAATAAATGCAACAAAATAAAAACCTATAAAAGTAGAAAAGGAAAACAGATTTGGTTGAAACAAATTGGTCTGGAACTGTTTTTTTTTTTTTTTGTACAGTTTTCATAGATAGAGTCATGTTTCAGGAGCCATAACATCAAAAGCACAATCTCCTCTTGCTCGAAGCCAATATGAAGCAATGATCAACAAATACTGGTCAGAGGACCTCAGAATCCTATGGTCGTAAATCTGCTTGACCATGCAAGGCTCTGACTATAGCAAGAAGAATTCTAAACTGGATTCTGAATTCTACAGGAGCTAATGGAAATGTAATACTCCCGTGGTAGCCATTTGCAGAGCTTTCAGTCTCTGCAGACAGACATATTTTCAAAGCAGACGAACAGACGTACAGTACCTTAAAACAGTCCTCGAACAATGCACAGGCACCGGAACCTGTGATGGTGGCACACGTTGATCGAATACTGATTGGTTGGAAGGTAGCTCAAACCTGCTGGAACCAGGAGGGGTCAAAGCAACTCATGAATATTGAAACATTCTTGAGGAGGCTGAATAACATTGTTTCTGATTCGATGTTAAGGCTGCATTACCACAAAAACAGCAAAAAGTATGGTATTTCTGTCGATTGTCGTGACTGAAACTGTCCCTGACCACATTTTACCTTGACTACACACACACAAACACAAACTTGTTCTATTATCTTTGTGTTGATTCACCTTTGACAATACGCATTTCCCAGCCTCTTACCTCAACCATTACCGAATGGCTAACCCTAACCATTAAGTTTTGACCCTCAAACATCTCTTTCAACTTGTTGGATCCCAAAAGTATTATGGGCTCCTAGTTTTTTTGGATTCCACAAGCATTGAAAAACAAGAGCACACCCACACAAAGCATGGGAATAAAGCACAAGTGGCAAAAGGAAATAAAACTAAATTAAAAACAATAATCATAATACAATCAGCTAAATCTATTAAGACATTGGGGTTTTTCACATTCAACCTCATATGTCTCTGGTCCCAGGTTATGTCCCTGAAAAATGTAACAACTAGACTACATAATATTGTTGAAGTAGCTAGCTAATTGCTGATAAAGTAGATAAGGTTTTATGTTTTCCTGCTATGCTTCCTTCTGGTGGCCCAGAGGCTGACACTGAAATGTCAAGATGTTTGACAAGTAGAAAACAATCTGACTTGACTTCATTTTAACTAGACTTTCATGCCCCATTCACAGATGGATCAGATGACCCAGTGTGTCCAGTTTAAAGACCATATGTTCTTCATTTCATCCTCAGGTCACAACAGCATTTGTACGGTGACTTTGCTGTTCGTTTCCATGCAGCTTTCATTAGTCACTGCATTTCTCATGATCTCTTTGAATTGAGAGGCTCGTTGTTCCTATGAAATCATATGATGAATGTTAAATTGGGTTAAATAATAAATATAATACTTTATTATGAGGTAGTTTCTGCAAAAAAAAAAAAGCCTAATGTGAATCTGCCAAGGGAGAGAAGCTTCATTTCATTCTCTACTGTTTCTTTGAATGGCGCTAAAGGCATGCCTTGTAAGTGCTTAACAGCAACCACTCCTCTGCAAATAAAGATTTCACGTGTGCCTCTTCATCAAGGGTCAGCAAAGACACATGGAAACAGGGCATATTGGGTGAAAGGCAAATACTACTCGACTGTTCATGGTGGAATTCGTTGTTTTCGTGTTACAACTGTCATTTGCAAAACCAGGCAACACAAAATGGGACTTTCTGCACCTTTTAAAAAGCCTCTTATTGTTCCAGTATATTTATAAGCACACATTTTGTAAATGTAACAGGATAATCTAATAGCAGGACAACAGAGCTGGATGAAGCATCATGTGCCTGCAAGATTTCCTGTGGCTGAAAGTACCCCCTGAGGTTGTTGACTTCCTATTGAATGCAATAAACCCGAACAAGCCCAGAGTGAAAAGAGTCAGCCTCAGGTACAAGAACGGAATTCTCTAAAGAATTTAACAATTATGCACAAAATGTCCCTCTGTGGGAGAGCAGCTCATACTGTCACAGCTCTTGTTATTTACTTATAAGTAAATAAAATAATCAACGTCCATTTATCAGGATTACATGATCAGATCCTTAAAACAAATGTCTAGGATTAGCCCAGATGCTAATTACAGAATTATTCACTTCCGGACTTTAGCTGAACTTAACATAAACATCTCTTGACATTCAACCTGTGAATCCCAGAGCCATGGAAGAAAGTTAACGGAACGATTCCTGAAGTTTAATCATCAAACATCAAGGGAACATCAGGGAACAATAGGGAACCCTAAATAAGAAAACTTGAGATGATCTTTTGGGAATTTTTCCCCAGGATTCTGTCAAGGTTATTTTGAAAAAAATAACAAAAAACACAAGTTGAGAATTTTATCAGGCTGTATTTCTCGAATTTTCCCAGAAAATTGCTTCCAAATATTTCTAAAGGCTTTTGGGAACTTTTTGAGAATATTTTCCAAATATTATTGATTTTCTTTTCTTTTTTTTTTGTGACCCCTTTAGAAATCTTCAAAGGGAAATTTACAAAACATTTAAAAGGCCTTGCAGAGAGCATTTGTCAAGGACTTCTTAAGAACTCTTTGACAATTTCGAAAGGCAACTATCATCATACATAATCAGAAACGATCTCCTCTTAGGGAACCAACCCAAAACCTTAAAGGGACAGTCACTTTAAGGTTATTTTATCAACTAAATCAGTACCAAATGAACACTAAATGCAAGGTACTCCTCCCAGGTTTCCAGTTTTCCAACAAACAGCAACAGATACATGAAAGAAAAAAGCTAATAAATACTTGTGCTCTGTGCCAGTGCTTTTGGTGTGAAGGCAGTTGGGGTGATTCTGATTTCTGAAGACGCAAAATGCTTTTCTCTTGGGAGAAGTTTAAAGGGAACTGCAAGAACTGTGTGGCCCCATCCACCGTTTTTGAAATAAGAAAATATGTTCAATGTTTGCAAGAAATCCCAAAGCAATGGGAACATATTCCAACTGTATAATTTAATTTTAATTCAATGTTACTGATCACAAAAAAGGAATGTAATTTAATTAGCTTGAACCTGGCACATTTTAGGTGGCTTATTACTGCCCTCTCGTGGCGTTAACGCACAGCGATATAACTAATCTTTTCGGGGAGTTTATGCTTTTAACTGCACAAATGCACTCAGAAATGTTGAATCTAATAAGAAAATTCAATTTCAATAATTTGTAATGTAGGAACTGTGATAAAAAATAAAAACAAAAATTCATACTGCGATATGTTTTATGTAGAGGGCAACCACGGAAACTTCAAATGTAACATGGTTAATTTGACTAAGAGTTTTTTTTTCATTAATTTCAGCATTCGCCGTTCCAGTCTACTGTATGCGTCTATCTTTAACTTGGAAACTCCAACAGGAAGTGCTATTCTTTTCTTTTTTTAAATAATGCGGAAGTTTCTGTTAAGATATTGGTTTCATATTGAAAACATGAGTAAGGTGTGTGTTGAGCCTTTGTGACCAAACAGCGAGGCGGCCGGCGTTTCATTCCACCGTAAGAACATGGAGGACAGGCCGCGGCCGCTGCGAGGAGGTAACCCGGACTGGATGTCCCGTCTGCCGGAGGAGCTGCTGGATGTCCCGCTATGCGACCTGGCCGTCCCCGGTATGACAACACACGGGGAGCTTATTATTTCATATCGAAACGCATTTCACGATGATTTCCGGATGAAATCTTAAAGAAAAATAAGTAAAGTGTGGGACTTTTTTTCTTTGTTGTTCCAACAGGGAGCCATGACAGCATGTCTTTCTGCCTGGACGTCTCCTCTCCGGTGGTCAGGTCGGAGTCCTGTCTCCTCAGACTGACCGACAGGCTGTTGCCCTGCTGCACTCGCCCCTGCGTTTACCGCTGGGCCACCACACAGGTACGGTGGCCCCCAAAGTCAGGGGGCCCACAAAGGTGAAACCTGAAAAACAAAACCCCAAACCTCTAGCTCCGTCCAACCCTCAGTTTAAGTACCCATACAACAACAAAGAGTTTTTTAAAAACGTTTGACAAGTGAAGTTGAATTGATCTACGCTGTCAGAAGCTAAAGAAGTGCTCCTTTTCGTGATTTTAGTCATCAAATTCTTGTCGTTTTTAGTCCAAGAACATGTCAGAAGCTTGGCATGGCGGACTCTCTTGACTTTGCAGAGCATCAACTGTCATGTGACAAAGCCGAGCAGGAAACAATCTCATTTCAAAATCATCAGATCCAGACCAGGACTTAGAATTAGGTCAGTACAAACTCAGAGGAACGACACATACTCTATTACACGGGTCACATTTATTTAACACTAGCTCAAAATGTAGTCGCCCCCCCCCCCTCTCTGCCTCCAGAAGAATTAAGATGGTAAGTAGCTGCCAGCTGCTGCTAATCAAATATAGGTAATTAATTATCATCAGCTGGAGGGAGCCTTTATTTTATTTTTTTTTAAAAGAGAGCCATATGTACACACGGCTTTAATAAATCTGGTGAAAAAGGAATGCTTGTGCACATAGTTTTAAGCGTTTGGCACCAGGTACAGACCAGATGTTTTGTTTTTCTTCTTCCATTTCCCGATAGATAATAAAACTTGGCACTGAAGGAGGGTGTACTTTGTGTTGCACATGACTGTGCATTCTTGGAATATTTAAAAAAAAATTCCCCATACAAAAAAAACTTCTCATCATTCCTGACTGTTGAATCATTTTGAGCTCGGATAAACAATATCAACTAAACGACGAAGCCTTGCTGCACACTACCGTGTACAAATACAACGAGTCATATTTAAGAAGCTGGACTACGACTCAAATCCAGTAATCAAACCCCCTGATGATCTGTGAGCCCCCCCTCCCCCCGTTAATTAAATGACTAATTCCTGAGGTGAAACCCTTTATAAGTTTTTACTGTTCAGTCTGTTTGTTCTTTTCCTGCTGTTTCGTGTGCTTTTGCAGCAATCAGTCCTCAGTGATCAGTGTGAACTTGGCGTTCGGTTCTTAGACCTGCGGATCGCCAAGAAGCCAGCAGGGGGCAGCAAATTGTTCTTCGCCCACGGCATCTACACTTTGATGACAGTGAAGGTACGCAAATTAAGTCGAACACAATTAGGTGGAATTTATTTGTTCACTTGAGTTTTAGTTAATATATTTATCTGCCCCCAGGAGGCTCTGTGTGAACTGGCTACGTGGCTTGACGCTCATCCTAAAGAGATCGTTATCGTCGCCTGTTCGCACTTTGAATCTCTGACCGATGAAGATCACACTCATCTAGTGGAGTTCATCCTTTCACTCTTCAGCAGGAAACTCTGCTCCTCGCAGGTAGGGACGTTGGTCAACCAATTATTCAATTAAAGAAGGGTTTACTGACATCTGGTGGTGAAGATGCAGACTGCAACCAAAGTTCAGTTGAATTTAGTCTCATGTCTAATTTGATCCTGTGGCTTTATTGCATTTTAAAGTTGAATTTTCCACCAGATAATATATTAATTGTATTTTTTTTTTATATGACAGTTGAAGCATCTTGTTGAACGGATGATAATCCAACTGTTTCACGTGTGCGTGTAAACTCTTACGTGCAGGATGTTCCCACTCTGCGGTCCTGTTGGTCCAGAGGTCAACAGATCATCGTTTGCTATGACAACATTCAGATGGTGCTGCAGCACCCTGAGCTGTGGACTGAGATACCTTACTGGTAAATTTCACTGTCAGCTTGAATCGATGGCATAAATATATCATGTTTTTTTTTTTTTAAATTGAGCTTGCTGTAGATATGAATCTAATACAGATGTTCCGACTGTTCTAACACTTTACCGTCTGGCCTCTTGGGGGTGCTCTGTTTGCAGGTATGCAAACAGCCCAGACCCAAAGAAAGTGATCGCTTATCTGGAGGCGCAGAAGAGCAGAGGAAGACCAGGTACACAACAAATTGAACTCACTGTCCCGAAGTACTCATCATGCAGAATGGCCCTTTAATATTTTAAGAAAACATGGGCTGTGTTCGAAACCGCATACTTCTCCTAATACTCCTACTACTCATAGTAACTTTAACTCTTTTAAGTTACCGGATGCATACTAGATTCGCCGAAATGTTGGGCATGCATCATGAGGTTACTACTCATACTCAAACTACCCAAGATGCAACGTAACGTGATGTCGCCGATCGTCATTTCCTGTCAAAACAGCAGTTTCAAGCTAGCTACAACGAGGGTAGGTTCACTTCCTGTTTTCAAAACAAAAGCACCAATTGTATCGTAATGGCTTTCCCTATGATAAAAAGCAACGGGTATTTTATTTTGTGAAAATAACCGGAAGTGCGTTGCTCACTACGGCTAGCTTTAGTAGCGCTGAATTCGTCAGAACAAAATTGTAAATAGCCAGTATTTTGGCAGGTTTTCAACACGTTGAGGATCTAAACGACTACTTTCTCGCCTGAAAATGTTTCAAATGTTGCTAAAGTTTACAGAGTTTAGAGCTTAAGCGAAATCAGCTTCAGGCCGGCTGATTTCGGCTCGGGCAGGAGCGAAATGCATTGTGGGTAAACGCTCTGCATACTGTCTGATCGATCAGTATGCAGAATGGAAGTGTGCAGTTTGCAAGTATGCGGTTTCGAACACAGCCATGGTCTCACTCAGTGATCTGACAGTTTACGAGCCTCCATGTTGAAATGAATAGAGAAGTAGAAAGCAACCTCAAAGGTTTAGTAATACTACAAGCAGGTCTTTCTGAAGTATTCATGTAGCACGCTGGTGTTCTCTTGGTTTTCAGATGGTTTTTACGTCTGCGGTCTGAACCTGACCGAACACGCTCCGTACATCTTCTTCCACCCCTGCCAGAGCATGAGGAGGATGACACTGGAGGCTCTGTCGTCTCTGCTCCGCTGGACGGCTGAGCAGACTCCAGGGCCCCAAGGAGGCGGAGTCAACATAATCTGCTCTGACTTCGTAGAGGTCAGTCAGTTCTGCTCGACAGTGATCGGCCTGAACTACAAACTGCTGGGCAGAGCCTGGGCGCCGGCGCCTCGTCCCGCGGGCACGAGGCCGGAAGCATCTCCCCCGGATGCTGCTGGAACTGGGTGACCACCACATGAGCTGTGGGTCTTCAGACGGTTCCACTCAAGTTTTTCATTTATATATTTTTTTCAAAAACCTTGCTGCTCTCAAATGGACAAGCCGACACCCTCCATCAGTTTTAAGGAGACTTCACACCTTCCCTTTCCAACTTTGCCCATCTGGGGGGACAAATAAGAATGTTGCGTCAACCAAGAGACAGCTGTTAAAGATCCAGCTCCATGTTCACTTTTTATTTCATCCAAGTCTTAATCAGCCCACCGTCTGCCATACCTTCATTCAAGTGATTCCTTTTACATCAAATTGCTTAAATTTCCTGTTTCCCTTGCGTGAATCATAATCACTTTCACACACCGTACAGCTGCGTGTTGTGGCTAACAAAGTTGCACATCCGGGAACATTTACACAATGACTATTAGCACCTGATACACGATGTATATATTGTAAATACTGAAAATATATCAACACTTAAAGGCTTATTGAGGAGGGTATTCCTAAAGGTAAAGGCTCACACTAAGACGTGTGGTGGGGTGTTTCTCTGCAGGGGAACCCGCCTCTGCCTGGGATTTTCTTGTTTTTAACTTCTCATAAAGACACGGGTCAACACGAAGAATCAAAAAAATAAAGACAAAACACACCAGCTTTTAATGAAATCCAGTGATAGCCCAGCAGAAAGCTGGCTGAGCTGTATTTTCCAAATTGTCCTCTTTTTTTTTTTAAAGTCTTTTAGTGCTGAATTTCCTTGTGTTTCCATTGTTTCCTGTGACCAGTTCATGGTAAATGCTGTATTAAAAAGAAAAGAAAAAAGACAATGTTTTAAAAACATCAGTTTCGTGGAATTTTTTTCCCTCTCTCCTTCTGTAGAGTTTAGCATCTTTATTGTCTAATCTAAACACCGGCGTTGGATGCGACACCATTTTCAACAAGTTGAAGCCAACAACGCAGAAACCCCCTGGACGCGGAGGCAGTGTGGTTTGGTCATGTGTCATATTTAAGTGATGCTGGTGTAAAATGATGGCTTGGAGGGGAAAAAAAAGGACCTATTTGTTTGACGCCTGCCACCTCGTCTCCTCTGCTCATTTTCTCAGGAATCGAGAGTCCTTCCCACAAAAGATGTGAAGAGAGGAGATGAAGAGGCACAAATTAGAGGCCAATGCAAAGAAGGATTATAGCAGCGCATCAAACTGACGTAGTGAAATACACTTGGAAATGATTGGGATCTAATTCCAGCCGGTGAAACTCTCCTTGCTCTCTCGAAACACAAGACTACGGAACACATCTTCACTGCTAGACAGCTTGGTTATCTTCCCCGTTATTTTTGGACATCCACAACAGACAGGTTAATAAAAAGGAAAGTCTAGACTTGGAAGGCCCCCGTAGGAGGATACCATTCAGAACACGGCACAAAATGACTCCTTTGCCACTGGTGGGCCAATTACCAGAGCAGCAGTAACATGTGGTGCGACACAGATCAAACCGTCAGCCGTATAGCCTTATAGTTTGGCTGATGACGCGTACCGAGGACAAAGAACTTTACTCACACGTCGTCTCTCGCAACATTGCTTCCGGTCCAGGAGGCTAAATTACAATAAGACTGAGTTACTAAGTGCATGCAGACACCTTAATCTGACAAGAAATTGGATCGGATCGAGTTACTCGCGAGACCCCGAGACAACTCGGTTGAAAGTCAAAATAAACGTGCTTGTGGACGGGTGAAGCACGTGGTGAATTAGACTTTTTTTCCCGCGGTCGGGAACCGGAAGTCGGAAGAGACGATATCACTGTTGTAGTTTCCGTCGCAAAGAAAAACAACGCGAATGAGAATGCGCCGTTGTGCATCGCGTTTGTGCAATAAGCAGCTCCTCACAAACGAAATGTAGAGGGACGTAGCTTCATCTTGCTCTTCATTCGCCATTTTCTCGAATGCCTGAGTTTGGTGTTGAAGGGGTCAACCAGAAGCGGCTCTATTAGCAATAGTTGAAATGGGTACAGCGCCACCTATCGTATCGGAGTATGACATGCTTTGTGCCTCTGATTCGATTCATTCACCGCCATATATCTAAGGGTAATTACCCTTGCTCAACTCATTCTTATTGTAATTTAGCCAATTATCTGATCCTCTCAGTGCCATGTAACCCCACTGACTGATTTTATTCAGCAGGACGCATGATTCCGTGCCCCCCGACAGAGGAGACGGGCCACAGCCGTTCGCCAGCGGATCTGCGACTACACCAAGACGTAAAAACACACAAACAGCTGCGCACAACACATGAACGGCCGAGTCCTCTTCAGACGTCTGAACGTGTTTTTTTTTTTTATTGGTTCGCTTGCTGGGAGGCGCAAACTTCAAATCATCCTGGTTCGTCAAAAGCGTCTACGTCGCACATCACAGGTGGAGTAGAAAAAGTACAGTTTATACATTAAAAAAAAAAAAAAAAAAAAGAACAATAAATATCCGTTACTGCTAAAACATACCTTAAAACATCTTCCCTTGTAGCAAAGTGGAAAGGGTATTACTCAAGTGCTGGAGTGGGGGTTACAGAAAACAGTCTAAAGGGGTTAAAAACATACAGAAACGCTTGCTCTCACACTCTAAATAAAATCATAATCGTCTGAATATTTCATCCAGGATCCAAGCTCTGCTCATGATACAAACACTATTAAAAAGTAACTTTTGTGTAGATCATTATTGACACTGTTCTTCAGGTAAAAACAGAAAAAAACATGGCAGTTCAACCTTTGTTTGTGGCAGTGCAGACATCCGTTTGGAGGGGCGAACCCCCCCCTCAAGATAAATCTGATGGCTTTAAGTCGTGGTGCTTTCACGGAGACGACAAAAAAAAAAACACCTGTTTTAGATTGTTTTGTTTTTTTCTTCTCCTTGCTTACTGCTGGAATATTTATAGATTTACAGCTTTTCAGTTTGCACAGTTGTTTTATCTGTAACGCGCTCAAGGGTTTCCGGATGCGAAAATAGGGCAAGAGTCACTCGAACTGACTCCAAAGAGAAATGTGTCGGTTTATCTTCTCGTCTGCGAGTTTCTCTTCCAGAGCGCAAGATAAGGGGGGAGGACGCTGCTGCAATGATTCAAGCAATGATAATAAGGTTTGGCCTTTGCCAATTTACTGCTAAATGCCCCATTATTTACAGCAGGAGGATAAAAAAAAAAAAAAAAAGCAGCTTGTTTTCAGTTTTGTGCTTGACGTGGCTGTGATAGATGCCGTGAGGTCGATCTTAATTTACCGGAGGTAATCTAAAACAACCTGGGGGCTCCGACTGTAATCACGAAAATAAAGCTTTATTTTCTTCCAGCACTTTTCTGACTCTGACATAGCGAAACAGGACAAACCAACACCAGACAAGACTCCGACACCCGCAGCATCGTGGAGTGGAGGCGTGCAGCGGTAGATAATGTCGCCCAACACCCAGAAAACTGGCTTTTGCGCGACCCTCCCCTGATTCTCAGCAGCTCTGCTCCGCTCCACGCCAATTTGTGCCGCTCTTGATGGACTGCTCCGGCCATTACCGAGATAAGCAGGCTGTGTCTGTGTTCATAGATCAGTGCCTTGTCCGCAGCTCATTCGCAGAACTGATCCCTCCGATCAGCCCTTTTTCTACATGGCGGCGCTAATTTCCCCCGCTTATCTTCGTATATCTGACCCCACAGCCTGGTGCTGATGGAGAAAGACTTTCAGCCTCGACATGTTTTTTTTTTTGCTGTGACAGAAAAGGCTCGAGGCTCAAATCTGACAAAAACACCTGGGCAAACGCCAAGATTGGCATCGCAGCATGCCAGCAAGGTGCAAACTGAAAGGCTGCATCTTTGGAAATCTGTGTGTGAGCTACTGTAGGTCACCTGACCTTAATTTGGTTTCAACACGTGGAATGATCTTACGAACCACCATATAAGAGGGGCAAGCAAACATAAACTAATAATTCGTTAGAAAAAACATATTTACAAAGCACCACAGAGTGTGAGAGGACAGACCAAAGTGTGGCCGGACTGCGCGCTCGTTGTCCAGCGTGTGCGTTTGTGTCCGTGCGTGTCTATCTCTTGGCGTGGCTGACGTAGCTGTTCTCGACGCACAGCACGACCAAGGGGGTGGAGCAGCTCGTGGGGAACTGCGACGTGAGGCTCTCCGAAGACGACGCCATGCCGAACACCTCCCGGCCGCCGACACGCCACCCATCGCAGATGCTGTCGACTTGGTGCTGACCGCTGCTGCTCGACCCGTGCCACATCATCTTGTCAGGCCTCCGGGGGGAAAAGTAAAAGAAAAAGAAAAGAAGAAAGAAACAAAGATTTAGTGGGACCATGTTCAGATGATGATTTAAGACAAAGACTAAGGCTACCTTTACACGGAAACGATCTGAAACCAAAACGCAAAGGTGGCGTTTCGTTTTCACTTTTAAATCTGCGTTTAGACGAGCGCTTTAGGGTGAAAATCTGCGTGCATACGGAAACGCAAAAGTGTGTGACGTTTCATATTTATCGATGCAGTAAACACGCCAGATGGCTAGGTGGCAACACTACCAAGACCAAGTCTTTCTACTTTCTATGTGACGAGAAATGCAGTTTTGCGTTTTCATCCTTTACACGGTGGCGCGACAGTGGAGCGTTTTCAAGAATTCCACTCTGGAGGGCGGTTTCACTTTTTTGCGTTTTCATGCCCCCAAAACGCCGTTACTATCTAAACGATATAGTGCATCCGCAAAAAGGTTTTGCGTTTTTAACCCGTTTTCGTTTCCGTGTAAGGTGCCCCTTAAAGGGGACGTCGAATCCTGTTGTCGGTTATGATGCCGGTCGTTGCCTCACCACGTGTTGTCTCTGAGAACGTCCTTGCCGTCGAAGGAGTAGACCGAGACGTCGTCCTTCATTCTGCCATTGTTGAAGATGGCGTTCCAGTTGTCGTAGATAACCTCATCCTGCAAACAAACGCGCAACACAATCAGCTGAAAACAAACGCATGCTGCGAGGTGGCGTAAAACAAGCAAACAGAAGATATTTCAGAGTTTCAGATGTTCTGATAAGGCCAACAGTTTCCCTGTTACCAGCATCTATG
This sequence comes from Odontesthes bonariensis, assembly GCF_027942865.1. Taxonomy (NCBI): domain Eukaryota; kingdom Metazoa; phylum Chordata; class Actinopteri; order Atheriniformes; family Atherinopsidae; genus Odontesthes; species Odontesthes bonariensis. The sequence continues at coordinate 13,445,411 of NC_134516.1, read as the reverse complement.
TTAACACGCTGTAAAATATTCAGTTCACTCACCTTCAGGTTGACTATTGGCATATTTTCCCTGTCAGCCTTGCGGACGATGCTGTAGAGATCCTGGAGTCTGGAGGACAGGAAGGCCCGGAAAGTCCCCTTCATCCCAATGGCCTGAGCCTGGGTGAAGCACATGAAGTCTGCGCCTCGGATGCCCCTCATGGCGCCGGTCTGAGGGCTGTTCAGAGCGATCAGGTGGAGCTGCACGGAAACAAAAAGCTCATGTTTACCTGTACAACACGACTGGCTGGAGTTTTAGAGGAGTGTGGCAGCTTCTCTTACAGCTGGCCCTGAAGTGTGGCTGTGGACCGGAGAACGAGGCGGAGACGATGGTCTCCGCTGAGGTGTGACTGGGGCAGAATACCGACCGTCCGGTTGGCTTAAGCGGTCCGTGTAGCTCGGAAACCTGGGATCTGTCGGCGCAGGGTACCGCGGATCAGGCTGGTATCCCGTGTCGGGGTTGTACCGCGGATCAGGCTGGTATCGCGTGTCGGGGTTGTACCGCGGATCAGGCTGGTATCGCGTGTCGGGGTTGTACCGCGGATCAGGCTGGTATCCCGTGTCGGGGTTGTACCGCGGATCAGGGTGCCGGGGATCGGTGTAGGTTGTGTCCGGCTGTGACGGAGGCTGGGCCGGACTCTCGGCTGGCCTCTCTGGCGAGTAAGGGACGACTGGAGGCGGCCCGACAGCCGCGACGCCATTACCCTGAAACATAATGTGGGTGTGTGTTACATAATAGCACATGACGTGTGTTGTCAGAAGAAGAAGAAGAAAAAAAAAGAGGAAGTTAGACTCACATCCACATTTGGTAAGGCGATGTAGCTCCCGAGCTGAAAAATAAAGCAGAAAACTGAATTAACGCACAGAAATCAGTGTTAATAAAGAATATTTGTCATTCTGGCTGATTTAGGATTACGATAAAGACAAAAAAATTTTTTTTAAATCACCTGGACCTGACGAACTCCTTCTCGGACCCGTAGGTAGAGGTCTGTTTGGTCTATAATGTACACCAGAGAGCCTTCAGGTTGTCTTCTAGCTGTGGCCGTCATGGTTTCGTAAGACCTCAACACCGTCACCTACGAGCACATAAACACTGTGCAGGTCACTGTGCAGGTTACATGTAGATCCAAGCACACGACTTCCAATTTAGCTTTTTCAATTTCTGTTGGTTTTCTTGGCGCCACAATGAGACAAAGGCTGCAAAGATCTAAAATAAAGTTACTCCCATTTTTTTGAGCACTTCGCCAAGTTAAAGGGAATCCACTGACTAAACTAAAAACTGGCTTCCTTTACCAATTCGGCTTTTCTACGTACAGAACTAGAAAGTTTGACGACAAGAAATACAAGGAGAGCTGCAACTTCATAGAAAAAGAACTCATCTGAAACCATTTGATAAGCTGAGAAAACCCCTTTTTCGGGTCGAGACATCGTAAATGGAATGGCTCCGTGGCTCCGGCCTTTTCTTTAAGTTTGACACTGGGATCACTTCATTTGTTGTGAGGACAACTCGGGAACATTCCAAAGAGCATGAGACGTGGCTGGAGGCAGCAGAAAAGCCGACAAAGGGAGGCCAAGTAATCACACGCAGTTTAAACCAGAAACAAGCGATTGGATCATTTTAATATTTGGGTTTTGCAGAAAATCTTTGACCATTTCACCGTTTTTGTAAAAGTTACTAAAATAGGGATAGAGCTGTTTCTTTCTCTCACAACATGCCATCCCTTCTGTCCATATTCTCCCATCGCAGAAATGATTATTTAATCCTTTATGCCACATATTCCTAAAACAATAACACGCTTTCTTTTCCATTTTATAATAGAAGACAAGAAAACGCAGCTGAAACGTCTGACTTTGTGGAAGGTTTACTCACCCCTGAGTGGATTCCAGGTAGTCCTGGAGTTCCAGGTGGTCCTGGCGGTCCAGGAATACTGATGGCTGCCATTTAAACAGAGTGCAATGAGCTTTAGACTGAACGCAGAATATTCAAACAGGCCTGATGTCCATAAAAAGATGGTGGATGATTAAATCCTTCGCTGTTCTGGACTGTTTTTGTTCTTGTTTTCAATAACTGGGACCTATGCTTTCCGACAACGCTGTCGACCACAATTCACATCGTTCAAAACTCACAAAAACCAGCATGGAAATCATACAGACAGATGCTCAGGAACCCGCAGGAGAATTATGATGCTTTAAAGGACTTCCCTCCAGTCAGGTCATAGTATTCTGTACACTGAACTCAAGTGTTACGAACGGCTATATCGTCATGGTATTTTAATGGCTCCGTCTCTCGTCCTTAAAGAATAGTTAAACAATGAGCATATCCTCCTTTAGACCTCAGATATCCTCATCACATAAATGGCTTTAAATGAGAAAACTGTTGTGAAAATTAACCTCATATGTTTTCTGTGTTTTTTCACATGACTTACTCTGTGTGTCCCTGTAAGGCCCGGACAGGGCCGGTCCTGCGGGTCCTGGGGGCCCTGGTGGCCCAGGTCTGCCATCGTAGCCTCTTCCAGGTTGTCCAGGCGGCCCCTGAGGGCCCGGTGGGCCAACGATGGATTCTCCTCTGGGGCCCTGATAATACAAAGAAGGCAAAGTCTGAGTTACAGCAGGGTTACAGGTAGGGTTGCAAAGGGATGGAAAATGAACGGTAAATTTCAGGTACATTTTTGGAAACTTTCCCTGGGAATTTTAGTTCGGGAATTTTGGGAAAATTCCAAATTGGATCATTCACACGTAAACAAAGACTTTCCATCAACATCAGCTGGTGTGTAAGGCATTCACACATTGCTTGGCTTACACACGTTCCCATAAAATCCCATTCATTCTCTTTAATTCCCGCAGAAAGTTTCCAACTTCCCGGAATTTTGCAACCCCAGGATCTCTTTGAAAAAGTCGGGGGACAGTTTTCATGGTGTGATCTTACTGGAGGTCCAGGCACTCCTGGGGTTCCGAATCCGCTCCCACCATAGCGGGGGTCATAATGTCCTCCGCTCGGTTCTCCTTTTTCTCCTTTCAAGCCCATCTCGCCTCTCAGCTCGTTCTGGCCGGACAAAACATAATACAAGAAGCAGACAAGAAATCCGATGTGAAAACATTTTCATGCGTACAAACGTGACCCGATGTGATCGTAAACCGTGAGGACAGGTTTACCTTTAAAGTGTAAAAGTCGATGTTTGACCCGTAACCTGGATTGGAGACATATAATGCAATTAATCTGCGAGCACTTTTCTCTCCCAACTTTTCTCTGCATGATTTACATGAGGTGACGCTACCTGGAATTTCAAAAAACCCTGGTGGTCCACGATCGCCTTTCTCTCCTTTAACTGCAAACAAGACGGACAGCAGTTCATATCTTTTCAACACACGAACGATGGTTTGTTTTTCCAGAGTCGAGTCGAAGCGTTTCTTTCTGAACTGTGAACTCACCGGGGTTAAACCTCGAGTAGTCGTCGTATCCCTGAAAGGAAAACGGGGACATTTCAAATCACTTGACATCATTAGAATGTTCAATAAAAAGCAGCTGGACGGGAAAAGTCCACGTTTCGACTCACTCTGACTCCACCGGAGGGAAGGGGCGGTCCAGGAGGTCCGGGGGGCCCTGGTGGACCTGGGGGACCCTGAGCAACGACAAGAATATCCATTACTGAGCGGGTCGCTGTTAGTGTCTCACATTCGGAAGCAAATGGGATAAAATTCATTGAAACAGAAAAGGGTCGATTGGAATCCTGTAACACCCACAGGGTAACTGTATCCAGATCCACCGCCTGAATCGCCCCTCTCTCCTTTGGCGCCGTTCAATCCTGGTCGACCCTGAAACCAAACCAAGTATTCACGTTTAAATCCTGTGCCAGGAAATATTCACACCTACCTCTTCTTAAATGGCGACGATTTAACGAACGCGTTAAATGGTGGCAACAAAAAAAAAAAGAGAGGGTGCACCAACACCTCGCAGTCGCGTACAGAGATCCATAGATTCTAGAGGGATTATCCGGCACAAATGATCATCAAGCACATGAAACTCAAGAAAGAAGCGCAAATTGGTCTTAAGGCATCTTTTGACAAGTTTTTTTTGCAATAACGTCGTTATTGGGAATGCATCTGGTCACAATCGTTTTGAGGGTAATGCGACATCAGGGATACTTTTACAAAAGGGAAGGAAGGAAAAAGGGAAGGGGTAATGTGTCAGTGGACCTTTCTGACGGTCATAAAACTGTTAATTCACTCAGATCTACGTGTCACTGACGGCAGGAGAACACGCTGCATCGAACAGATCAGTGTGTGGATGCAAAACAATTTCCTTCAGCTAAACTCAGACAAAACTGAAATCATTGTCTGTGGCCCACAGAAACAAAGAGAAAGTGTTATCAGTCACCTTGAGACTCTCTCTCTAAAACCTAACTATCAAGTTAGAAATCTCGGGGTAATATTGGACTCAGACCTGAACTTTAACAGCCACATTAAATCAGTAACATCAGCAGCTTTTTACCATCTAAAAAACATTGCCAGAATCAAAGGAATAGTGTCTAAACCAGACTTAGAGAGACTGATCCATGCGTTTGACTCCAGCAGGTTAGACTGCTGTAACGGCCTGCTCACTGGCCTCTCTAAACGGGCTATAAGACAGCTGCAGTACATCCAGAACGCTGCTGCTCGAGTCCTGACTAGAACCAGGAAATACGACCATATTAGTCCAGTGCTCAGGTCTCTGCACTGGCTTCCTGTCGCTCAGAGAATAGACTTTAAAACAGCTCTGCTTGTGTACAAGTCTCTTCACGGTCAAGTGCCAAAGTACATCTCTGACATGTTAGAGCCATATGAACCAACTCGGGCTCTGAGAACCTCAGGGAGGGGTCTCCTGCTGGTGCCCAGAGTCAGGACTAAACAAGGTGAGGCTGCGTTTCAGTTTTATGCTCCTAACATCTGGAACAGCCTTCCAAAAGATGTGAGACAGGCCTCAACTCTGACAATGTTTAAATCCAGGCTGAACACAGTTCTATTTAGCTGTGCATATGACACCTGAAAGTATTTTATCTGCTCTCTTCTATTTTAATTTAATTAATTAATGATTATTTTTATGTTTTATGGAATGATTTTATTGGCCTGCTTGTGATTTTATGTAGCTGTAAAGCACTTTGAATTGCCTTGTGTACGAATTGTGCTCTATAAATAAAATTGCCTTGCCTTGCCTTAATTTGGTGCAAAGAATCGAGGAGTTTCATATGTATTTGTACTGAGAAATAACCTCCAGACCAGCGTCACGACCCTGGGGACAGTGGTACTTTTGGTCTGGACTCAAACGTCACAGTTCCCAGAGCAGTTCCAAGAGATAAACATTCATGCTTTTGAGAGGCTTTCACAGCCTCTTAGTCTTGAATTTACTGACAGGCTGACAGTTCCCACTTACCGGTCTGCCAGGGATACCGATCTCTCCCTTCAGGCCTGGAGGTCCCTGTGGCCCCTGGAGAAACACATACGCTCATTATTATGAATCCGATGCAGTCGGCTTGTCACACGGCTTTAAAGTGACAAAGATTTTACATACTGAAGGTCCCTCTGGGCCAGGACCTCCGCTCTCGCCCTGTAAGTCGACACACACGCTCAGTGTAAACATCACAGAGGGACTTTTCAATAAAAGATGAGCTAGTAGAACAGACGGACGTGAAGGTGTAATGCAGGAATTCATTAAAGAGAGATTGAAGTACCGGTTGTCCTGCCAGACCTCCCAGATATAAAGGTCTCCCATCAGGTCCCATAATGATGCCGGGCTCTCCTTTTTGTCCCTGAACAAAGCATTGATGTTTACACAAAAATAATCATTACATGACAAGAAAACGCATCTGGTGTAATATTATTTTTCTTCAGATATGAGCCTTTAAAAATCGAAAAAAAAAGTGGAAATTGAGGTTATGAAAGAAAAGAAAAAAGACATACTGCACCAATAACGGCTGTTATCTACACATGAATATTTAGAATAACCGTTCTGTTACACTGAAAAATGATGCTACCTAATGTGGCAGCTTACACACACACACACACACACACACACACACACACGCACATACAGTCCACTGGTCCCTTATCTATATATTGTCTATCATTAGAAACATACAGCACATTTAGGATCTAACGCTGATGAGATGTGAACTTATAATTTTAAGACAAATATTCTACATCATAAACATTACATTACATTACATTACGGTCATTTTGCAGACGCTTTTAACCAAAGCGACTTACAATAAGTGCGTTCAACATCAGTAGGCAAAAGAACTTCAGGTCACAAGAAATCACAAGTGTATTTCCTTCCAAAACCAAACAGCTAAGAGCAAAACTAGTGCTAGAGTAAGTGCAGTAAGTTAGGTACCTAGACAGAGGGGAAGACAATTTAGAAAACAAAGACAATTTAGGATTCAATATAAACACGAGAAGCTTGTGCTAAAGAAAATTAAAAATTAAAATAAAATAAAGGACCAGACTCAGTGAATAATTCCCTACACTCCCTATAATATAGATTAGTGAGCAGTGCTGATCAAGCTGATCAGGAGGTTCTATTATACAACTATAATAATCTACAAAGTAAGAAGTGGAAAATTCCAGTGGTGGATGGAAGCAGGTGAGAATGTCACTTCCCTACATATTTTGAGATTACTGAATAGTCCCCGTTTTACTCATGACAGCTGAACAGCAACACAGTCGCAGTGAAAGATGTGATCTTTTACTCCAGCTGAGGACACCACGAGAAAAGCTGCACCACCACAAAACGACTGTTTTTCATGCAGAAGGTACTCGTTTTGTCCAGTAGACTAAAAGCGGAAGTTATCGCGCCGCAAGGAATGAGTCGGGCACTTTTCAGAGCACGATTCCCTGTTTTTGCTTCAGAGATGCCTTCAAGAAAACGTGCTTTTTGGTTGCGAGGGCCGAGCTGAGCCTTTTTTAGCTTCTCCAAAGACCCAGGGATCTTGGATGAGTGGATGACGTTCGTTTTTTCCTGGCCAGCAGCACAGTTGGGAAGAAGTACGGCTTTGCGAGGAGGCTGAGGCTAAAAGTCGAGGCTCCTCCATCACCAAAAGGGCACAGTTGCAGTTAATGAGCATATTTACCAAACACAGACGTCGTGCAACAACCTCCGTTGGAACAGTTTGTAATTGGGGGTGAGATTCTGGCTCGAAGACGTATTTCTGGCTGCAGGTGGTATATATAGCCTTATCTCGTTTTTTCTCGTTCATATGTTGTCGCAGCATCCTAGCAACTGGAGCGGTGCGCACCTACGAGTCACCATCATCCCTATCATCCTCAAGGAGGAATTATGAAGTGTGCACAGCTAATCCAGAGGTACCTGAGATCAAGAATCACGTAAGTGGAAATGATCCGGCCATCTCTACTTTCATGAAAAACATGGATTATCCTACCTTAGGTGCATATCCAGGAGAACCTGTGTCCCCTTTGTCTCCCTTTGGCCCAGTAGGCCCCTAAATTAAAAAAAAAACATGTTATAACATTACTCATCTAAATTAATAATTTCTCAAACTAAACTGTGTGGTTTCCATAATGTTACATACTCGGAAGCCTGTTTGCCCTGAAGAACCAAAGCCTCCCTGAAGAAGAGAGAATAAAAACACATGAAGCAAAGAAAAAAGAAAACACACTTCTGTGACTTGTTAAAGTGGCATTAGTTCAGTGAGGTTGATGGTGAGGTCAGTTAGGGGATCAGAGGACTCACCTGTCCCACTTCGTTCCAATACACTTCGTTAGACTACAGCAAAACAAAGTTAGGTCAGTTAGTAACAAACAATCAGGCAAGCAGTGGCCGTTAGTGAATATGAGGGAAGGCTTGCTAGGTGGTGATAAAGTGGCATGCCCATGTGTGACAGTTGATTTAGTTTTCACAGGTGAATGCGGACTCAGTTCTTCTCTACCATTTACATTTTCAACCGTGACTCACATCTCTTGTTCCCTGACGAATGATCTGTCCTGGAGGCCCGGGAGGCCCTGGAGGTCCAGGTAACCCGCCACTTCGTCCCGGGGGACCCTATGTTACAAATAAGCACAGACACTGAATTTTGAAATCCTGTCAATTGGAAAAATGGCAAGAAATAGTTTGGGTCTTGGTGAACACCTGAACCAAATAAAATGCAGCTGAAGAAAAAAGTGGGTGCAGTCTGTGCACATGACGTATGAGAAGAAACATCCTGTGATGACAATTGAGAGAGGGTTATACTGGGCACTGTAAAGGCATCTGAAACCAGTGCCCCTCGTTTCTGGAAGTTTGTAAGGCATCTCCAGTTTTCAGAAAGTAAGTTATGATATAGGTATAGCAGAATTGTGTGCGTTTAACTTCACGCTATGACTAACAAAAAGTCACTAATGAAGAAATTCAAACTGGAGTGGTCCTAATGTAGAGCCCTGCGGTACACCGTTCTGTCTGATTTACACTTCTGTACACCAAATTTAGATTCCATTATGAGGAGCTGGAGCACCACAATGCATGTTGAGAAATGTCCTCTAGTCAAAAAACAAAAACATGTCTCTATACATTTTTTAACAATGACCTATGTTAAGCATAAATACACTTTATGACAGGACATGTCCATCATGTTCCCTTATTCCTTTTAACTGGCAGAACAAGTTACATATGAGTCTATTTCATAACAATTCAGGAGATATATTGACAGATGAAGTCCTTTAGACATTATAAGAAGCTGTAGACTTCAACATAACTGTTTGTTTTATTTTAGTCAACGAATTTGAATTAATACGTCTTTGAAAAATTACAATCCCGAACACCTCAGCAATTCCATCTACAGACCAGGATCACGTTGTATGCTTGAGAGCTTGAGAACAGCTACTAAATGGCCTTTAAATAGCTGCTGTCAAACCTACATATATCCTGAATAGTTGCAGAATGTAGCAGAAGTCCTGCACATGTTCACCACTTTGCCAACAAATTATTGCATCAGTACAAAGTTCAAAGTCCACATACCGAATGAATGAAAAATGCTTGCAAGGTGATCCCAAAAAAGGAAAAAAAGGTCACTCACCATCTCTCCCTTCTCTCCTCTGCCTCCCTTTTCACCCTAAAAGGTGAACACAAGACCCTATTAGCACCCCAAATACAGGCAAAGTAATGTTACAAAGTAGTATTAAGAATATATAACTTTAAGGTACATATTAGGTGTAACTGAATTGCGAATTCTAGTTTATTTGGCTCCGTACTAGCAGTCCAGGGTATCCGTCAACGCCTGGAATCCCAGGAGGTCCTCGTGGTCCCTCTGCTCCTTTGTTCCCATGGTTACCTGGAAAACCTGGCTTACCCTACAAACCATGATCAAAACTTTACTTTGCAAACTGATTACATTTACGTATGCATAAATTCTCTAAATATCATCCAGAAAGCTAGCACTTGTGTTCTAAATTATATTTTTCAAGAAGGTGTCTTCAGTTAAAGTATAGAAAACAATTTTATATGCTGTATTTGTGGCTTTCAATCAATATTCCATTGAAATCTATTGACAACATAATGAGTTAGGCTTGGATAAATCGTTGGTGATATGTTAGAAAAAAAAGAAAACTACAAAAAATATTTTTATTAGATTTTCATCCATTTCAAACCTAAGCTGACGTTTTCTGTTCATATCATTTTTAATATAATTTATTTATATTGAGTTAATCTTATGCCACGACAGCCGTTGGGATTGAAGGGGATAAACTAAAAGAGAGAAGCAACATGCACAATGTCGCACACATCCTTTTTGGTACTTACAGGTAGACCTGCGATGCCAGGTGGACCCTGGAAGGCATGACACAGACAGCATGAGACAGAGCAGCTACAGGACTGTGAGCAGAGCGACAACAAACTCAAATATGGTTACCTGTGGTCCAGGCGGACCTCTGAGTCCGGGCAAACCGTTGATCACCTCGTTTCCTTCTTGGTCGTTCTGTAAGAGGAAGATGCTAATCAAAAATTTTACTTCTCATTCATCCGTAATTCCGTATACACCCCTTAAAGTCAGCATGAATCCTCTGAACCCCACATGTTTAACTCGCTCTGTCTCAATTACAGGACATGTAATTAAAGCACTGAACACGAATTCATCCAATGTTCTTTATCCCTAATTTACATTTCTGGAGGACAAGAAAAAAAATATTCACAGTATCAAATAAGAAAATTGCAGGCTTAAAACTGCTATGAATGCCAGATTCCTAACATCTTCATCCACTTTAGCGCTACTATCACTGGGTGCTGTCGCTCGGCAGGTTTCCAGAAGCTGGCGAATCGAAGGAGAGTTTTTCAGGCAGGAAGGCCTTAAAGGGACAGACACTAAAATGGCTTGTTTCAGACATCGTCAACTTTTTATTATCATTATCAACATTATACTATTTCAATTCTGGAACATGAGTCAAAGTTTATTATTACTGGTACTGAATCAACAGAAACCTATACTCACAATGCGGAGCGGTGGCCCTGGTGGTCCAGGGGGTCCTGGAGGCCCTACTGGTCCCATGGGACCTGGAAGCCCTGCCAGACCAGTTTGTCCCGATGTACCACTCAGTCCTCGGTCACCTTGAGCACCCTGGAGGTGGAACAGCAACAATATGGGTGCTTTTTGTCCAACTCGCACAATTTCCACAGTTAGCAGGTTATGATGTTACCTTCAGTGCATCCAAAAGAGAAAAAGAGAGGAAAACTGATGCAGCAAAAGGGGACGTACAGAAAGTTAGGCAGTTAGGCGATCTGTTAAGTTTACCAAACACAGTCTGATATCACACACACTGAAAAGTGAAAGCAAGGGGTTGAACATTTAGTTCAACCAGGGAGAAATACAGCTTTGGTATGAAAAAAAAAAAGGTTATGTTGAGAAATGAAAAATGGGTTAAAACTTATGTAAAAGTAAAGAAAACCACCAGAGCAAAGACCCTCCCCCAGTACCTGCAACCCATTACACACCGTATAGGATGGAGCAAAGTAAGAGAAGAAGTTGTCGAAAAAGTTGGAGGCTCGTGCGTCTTGCTAGAGGAACGCAACAAAAAATATGGCTTGATGCACCCGCCACAAACATTGACATTTTTTTATTTATTTATTTTTACATCAGAGCGGTGAGCAAATCTTTGAAATTTGGGTTTCCACAAACAAGACAATATTTTTTGTCCTAAGGACAGAAATTCAGACTTCACTCACTTTTTCTCCAGCTGGTCCTGGGAGGCCGAGATAACCACCATCACCCTGTAGGATGACAATAATAAAAACACATGCTTTTTAGCCACAATAAGGGCTAAAGCTATTCACATCTTTACTGGATCAAACACCATGAAATTTAATTTGGCTGGGGGGATATGTCATAACGTTTGTACATTCTTAACTTTTTCTCTCAAGTAAAATTTTATCTTCATTTAAAGTTCTCATTTAGTCACTATAATTATTTATTCAGCACTAATTAGCAACTCTTTTACGCTAACGTGTTTAGCAAAGATTAGCATTTAGCTCAGCAAAAATTGCAGGAATTTATTCATTGAAAAAATAAAGTAAAGTGGCCCTAATTCAGAACCCTGAGGTACGCTACTTGGTCTGAGCTCCAACGTGCTTCACAGGGCAGCTAGCATGGCTGTTAAGATTTTGTCTTTACCTTTTCTCCTCCGAGTCCTGTCCGACCAGGTGCACCGGGAGGGCCGGGGGGGCCCTGAAACAGCCAGCGCAAAATACAGTCAGTGTTTTTGATCTCACAATTCCATTATATCCTGATTACAATGTAATGAAGAATATTCTTTCTTTTAGAAATGATTCCTTTTTTGCAATTTTTAACTTAACTATTTAATTTTTACGAAAGCAACTGAAAAGCAGCTCTTCAAAGAAGATGAAAGTATTGTTTTTTGAGATATTTTTGCTTGAAAATTTTAAGAACTAGAATACTTACTGGTAGACCAGGGACTCCATCTTGTCCGGGTGGTCCTGGAGGTCCATATGCTATTGGACCATCAGGTCCCAGTGCCACAGAAGTGCCAGGGATCCCTGGGGGACCAGGTGGACCGGGGGGACCACGTGGACCCTTGGATAGCAAATCCCAAAATTAACATCCTGTATAACTATGTAATTTTTTGTTTAGGATAAACAACATACCTGGATTTTTTCCAGGTCTGAGAATCCCGATCCCTCCATGTCAACAAATGTCTATAAAAACACAACTTAGAGTAAAAAGTTTGTCTTTTAAAGATAAACAGTTAAATAAAAACAACAACAAACATTTCAAACCCTGTACATACTGGGCGATCACCAGTGCCTGGTCCAGGAAGTCCTGGTGGACCTGGGGGGCCTCTGGGTCCAGGTGAACCCTCCCCTTGCTCGCCCTGGAGAGATTCAGATGGCATATTAACACACGACCGATTGACTTGTATCAGAACTCAATCACATATTCATATACTCCACCTTTTGGCCTCTGGCACCAGGAGTTCCTGGAATTCCTGGAACACCAATTGGCCCAGCAGGACCCTGAAAGCCAGAGTTACATGGATTGATAAACCATAAAATAAACAAAATAAGGTAAAAATCTAGTTACTGAGTGAATAATTATTTCAGGAACATAGAGACGCACAGCTTTTCCATCCTCTCCTGGATCACCCTGAAATGACAAAAACAATTTGTGATTCGCAGAAATATCTAAAAGTTTCATCAGATTCTTCACATCTTCTCTATACTCACAGGCTCCCCGTTAGCCCCTGGTGGTCCTACAGCTCCATCCACACCTGGCGGCCCTGGTGGTCCAGAGGGTCCCGCCACCTGCTGCACAACGGACCCATCACCAAGTCGGGCAACCTCCGCTGCAGGTCCCGGAGGACCAGGACGCCCAGAAGATCCCTTAACCCCACGTTCTCCTTTATTGCCCGGGTATCCAAAGCCAGAGTCACCCTGAGGAGGAAGAGGGGGAAAGTCAAGAAAAGACTGATGGATGTTTGGTTCTGGTTTGTTTAGAATAACGCCGCTAGTGAATAGACGGAAAATACTCCGATGTTAAATTCTGATAAATCTGATTGGGATCCTGACTGTTTTTTGACGTCCTCCTTGGTCGACCTGCATGTTTCCCCAACAACAACCCTTTGATTGTGTGTGTTTGTTTAGACAACAGCCAACTGGGAACAACCAATATCTTTGTTACTTTTTTGTAAGTCTCACTAAGGGTGAGATATGTATAAAATAAACATAAATGTGGAAGTCATGATTCCAGAACTTGCTACGCCACCAGGTGGCTCCACTGCCATGTTCTACCTGTGTCTGATATTGTAAATTTTGCCCTTGGCTGAATAGTTTGTGGACAGCTACATAATTAGATTTTTGTGCTTCAGGACATTTTATTTGAACTAAACTATTAGAGGCTTCTTAATTGTGTCAAACCCACTTATTCCCATAAACATGGGAGGTACAAATCTCAAATTACACTCCTGCTCGATGATGAAAAATAAAAATTCAGTCTTGTTGCGGCTTCATCTGCAGGTAAACAAAATGACTCAACTAAAAGATTAAAAAGAAAACAAACGAACATGCAGCTGTTATGTAACATACCTTTGCCCCTTTTTCTCCCTGTGAAAAGAAAAAAAACACCAAACACATTACTTTGTCAGCTGCACGTCACTGGATACGTGATGCAAATGACCGGGCGAATGACGGCGTACCTTCTGTCCTTGTACTCCACCCTGTGAGGAGAAACCAGAGCCAGAGCTGCTACCTGAATCCCCCTTTGACCCTGCAGGGCCTTGGTCCCCCTTTGAGCCTCTCTCTCCCCTGTCGCCTTTCTCCCCTTTCTGATTTGTGTAACCTATAGGAAGTCAAGTTAATTTAGAAAGCTAGGAACAGCTTGACCAAGCAGCAGGATGACCGGCTCATCCAACATTTTAAATAAATAACATTTAACAAAAAATGTGCTGATATGCGATGTGTGTAAATGTGAAACATGCTACAATTACTGCATCGCTTCCCATTGTATTTCACATTCATTTTGCACCATTTATACTTAATCCAAAGGATTATTACTCCTTGATTAGTAGAAGCAATGTCCCCGTCTGTCCTCTAGAGGGCGACATTGTATTGCTCGCAACAGGTCCCTGTTCTCACTGATTCCTCCTCAGTCCCTCTTCAACATGCTCAGGTGCACAATTAATTTTTTCTATCTGATTTTTTTTTTCTGCAGCTCAGGGTCAACACAGCCGCTCAACGAATTGTATCAAACTGAAATTGCTGTTGGCGACACAGAGCGAGTGTTTTTGGGACTTTCTCGTGTTAGTGCTCCAGCATTACGGAACGACGGGAGTGTCAAAATAAAAGATAAACCTGTTGAAGAATAAGAACATCAACAAATGAGGCAATGTACAAAGAAATGCAGACAAAAACAAGAAAATATAACAACGAATAAATAAAACTGTGTGGAAAATGGAAAATGAAAAAAATGTGGAAATACAGAGAATTGGAGGTATTTTCATCCATTTCACTTTTATTTGTTCATTTATTCATGTTTTTGTATAAATCTCTTTATTCTATGTGAATTGCCACGTCTAAGGTTCTTATTCAATGCCTTAAATTGTCATCTTTCATTTTGATTCCTTTAATTAGCTTTTAATCAATACATTTTTTTTTAAACTTCCGATTGTCGGGATTTAAAAAAAAAATTGTCTTTTCTTTTCCTCATAAATCAATCAATCAGGTTCAAGCACAATCCATCTTTATGAACTACACCGCCTTGAGTGAAGAAACCACTTTCCCATTGTTTTTGTTCACCTTAACCGTACCTAAAAGTCCGTTTCTTAACACATTTGTGGAAGAGGAATAATAGTTGCCGACTTTTCATTCATGTGTACAAAGCCCTAAATTGAAAGTACAACTTAAATTCCTATTTTGGATCGTAGAATATGTATCAAAGTATCCTGTGTTACACCAGAGGTGCAAGCTTCGAACTGGGAAGATTTAGCAACCACGGCTTTTATTACTAGCCTCAAATGTGCTCAAAAACAGATTAAGATTTACAGTTAAGGTGAAATAAGTCTTGTATGCAGTAGTTCCCTCATTCACGAAGGCCCAATTCACAAAAAGGAAGCAGATAACTTTGGCATCAGAGCAAAAGTCAGAGGGAAGAAAAGCGAAACTGAAATAACAAGGTAAAAAAGTGTAGAAAAACAAGAGTATAAAAAAATTACTAATAAGTGATTTTAAAAACTGGCACTACAAAAATTACTATAAAAATACTATATTTCCACAATGATGGATTTATTCAAATTTTTTTCACGTGTGTATCCTGTTTGTTGATGCACTCTTTTTTTTTGAGGCACTCCCGCCATTCCATACAAAACAGCTCTCAAGTGGATCTTTAGAGGATGTTCTGTAGCTTTTGGAGCTTCTTCCTCAACAACCCCAGTAGCAGTACATTACTACAAATGATGCATATCTCCAATCATCCATCTCGAGGAGTTTAGGAGGTTAAACGTGCTGGAACAACGTCGGAAAATTCCCGACGCTTTCAGGTCCAAACAAGCAAGACGAGCAGCCTCATGCAAACACAACCCCTGGAAAAGTAATGGCATCAACACTTTTGTGCGAATGTGCTGATGTCAGTTAAAGGACCAGGGGAGATAGAAGTCATTACCTCTACCATGAAAGCACATGGTGCACATTCAAATCATGGACACTTTTCTCACCCATCAATCGTAAGGAGGTTAAAGTGATGGAAACTGGAGAGACGAGGCTCCATCCCGCAAAACCCATCCGTCAACCGCTGTACAAGAGGGTTCGAACCAGAGTGACGTGGAATGATATTTCAACATTGAAGTCCACAAATACTTCAAGCCGTCGTGAAAAAGCCAGCGGAGGTACAACAGACCAATGACAGAGCGATAATCTGGTTCATGATTTTATCATTTTTTCCTCTGCCTTATTTGGAAGACCAAAAAAGGCCAAACATGACAACAATTTGCTTTTTTTTTCTTTTTCCAGATACGTCTTACGAAGCCTGAGTATTCAGATGGTTAGTGCGGTGCGGCCTCAAGCTGACGGCCCAGTGTTTCCCACACATAGACTAATTCGTGGCGGTGCGCCACAGATTAAACACCGGCCGCCACATATTGCGTTTCGTTATTATTATTTTTTTCAACGCTATTTAAAAAATACTCGTATTCGTTAAGCTGCATTTCCTTTCCCTGCTCTACCTCCGTCTCTCTGTCCCTCGCGTCTCTCTCGCATAGCCTACTCACACACACAGCCCCTCCCCTCCGTGCTTCCCTGGAAGCTTGCTAGCTTCAGCGTCGCGTTAGATTAGCTCAACCGAAAGAAGACGGCTGGCGAAATTCACGAAAGGTTGGTATCACGTGCACCTTTATAAAATCACACATTAAAAAGTCCTATAAAAATATTTTATATTTTGAATACAATGTTGTCCCGTCCCATAGCAAACAAGCGATTACGCCTTCTTTATAAAGTTAACTAGTCGCAAGTTTGCCGTAAAAAAAGAAAAAAAAATGTAGTTGGGTTGTCGAGGTCTAAACACTAGCAGCTGTGAATCAAATAAAGTAGTTTTTTTAAACTCTTACACTGAATGTTTGCTGCTTCAATCCAGATGAGTATTGAAAAATATTTTCCGCGATTGAAAGTGAAACGTGCGTGTTGAGGATGAGGAGCAGCCTGAACCGGAGGTATCAGTCTGAAACAGCTGAACAGTCCGACCAGTGTAATTAGCTATGTTATTAATTTGTTTACAATGAAGATGTGAATATCTGCAGAAAAGCCGCACCTGTGTCACCCATTATTTTGAAGAATTTTTATTTTTTACCCCCCCCGGCCCACCACCACACATTGCCTTCACATCTGTGGGAAACACTGCGGCCTTTTTTTTTCTTACCTGTCCGTGTGATTGTTGTCCCCCGTGAGGATACCTGCGGGGGTTCGGGGACCGGACGGAGGGGTGGGGGAGTGGTCTGAGGATGGAACAGAATAGAAAACAAGTGGTGTAAAAAAAAAAAAAAAAAACACGTTTGCACAAATACAGAAAATCTGATGCAACCTTATCGAAGCTTTCACTTCATGAAAAAGTGGATGTTTTAAATAAAATTCGGCCGTTACGTTGCAAAAAGAAAAGTTGAGCCTACTCTTCACCTTCGACGGATAAAAAAAAATTCTGCCAATTGTGGATCATTTTTTCACTGCTGCCGCCTGCTGCTTAGAGGAGCTTTGAACAGAAAATGGAGCAATGTCTGCTCCACTGCCACGCAGCGTGTGGACATTTTCATACCATTCCTTGTTAAACACAAGGCCCTGCAGCCTTTGCAACCCTCACAGGTTTATTAAATTCCATTAACACTTACTTGTGTTGAATGAGTCTAAAAAGTTGTTTGCACGTGAAACGCTGTTTTTAAAAAAATTGTGGAAAGAGCAATAATTTAGGCAAACCTACAGGTGAACCAGTGGTACATCTGTGTTTGCTTCATTCACTGTTGATCCCGTGTTTTTTGGCATCTTGGGTCCCCGTTCCGACACAGCACAGCCTCACGAACCCTATCAGTGGTTTTTCCTGACAGTCTAATGCAGTTGAAGTTGGGGCAGGAGGTGAACACTTGCAAGAAAGTAAGGTTTCTTCAAAAAGGAGACGTGCTAGAATCACATCAAGGCCATCTATCCATGTTCTGTGCCTGCTTAATCCAAGACAGGAGTCTGGGGTCCAATCCGAGCTGTTACAGGGAGGAAAACAAGACAAACAACCATGCACGCTCACGCTCAATCCAAGGGGACAGTTTAGAATAACCGTGCTGACCTAGCATGAGTGTTTTTTTAGATGGTGCGAGGAAGTCGAAGGACCCAGAGAGACCCCACACGTTAATGGGGAAAACACGCACCACGGGGGCCCCGGCCGGGACTCGGACCAGGCTCAGAGGCTACAGAGTATGCCTCAGAGCAGATGAGGCTTCAGTGGATGGATCCACTGAAGGTACAGAAGCGTCTCTCAGGTCATGTGTTAGGTCTTTGCTGACTTTTTTTTCCTTTTTCTTAAGGACATCGCTTTCAGAGACTGTTCATCTGCTGTACACGTTTTTGTTTTTTTTTGGTAGATCTGCCACTTTTCCAGTTCCTTCAATATTTTAAGGAAGCACTGCAGATTGCTGAGATATGCCACATTTTAAGCTGTTGCTGCAAAAATATTATCTTTTGTCTCTCAAACTGTGTTTTCTTCTTATTGATGCAACTAGAGCTTTTGCCAGGCTAATAACTCAGAGCCTTAAGATACCATTTAAAACTGCTTGGTCCCATGAGTTGGTGTGTTTTGTTTTTTTAAGCTTGAATGATTCATAGGTCAGAGTTAAGGGGTACACCAACCTTCACAGTGTTCCCTTTCGGTGTCCTGTCGGCTTGTCCGCTGCCAAAGTCACCAGAAGGCTGCGAGATGCGGACAAAGACGTGTAAACACAGAAGCACCCAGAAGCTTTTCATACGGAGTATGACAGAAACACACGCTCACTTCATAAGAGTCGTCGTCTTCGTCACAGAAACGCTCCGCAGCCCGAGGGTCTCCCACGAATTTCAGCTCTGAGATTAAACCCTAGAATGAATAAACAAATAAATGAGATAGCCTGAGATACTGAGACAGTTTTTCATCTCAGCTTTCAATCTTCAAAAGTCTGTGACATGTGCTCACCTGGTCAAAGTCACAAGCAGTCACACACGTTGGAAAAAAAAACGTTGGATGACCACAAACACTCACACTCACACACCTGCTCTTTCAGTAAACAGCATGTTTCTTGAATTATCCGAGCCCCAAAAGGGACGTTTGGCAGAAGATTCATTGCTGTTCCTCCGTTTTTTTTTGTTTTTTTTTGTTCCCTGTTCGACAAATCTCTTGAAACATTTCTTCAGCACATGAGCATTTCCTCTGCCGGTACCCTGGAGTTTATGGCTAGAAAATCAGCCTTTCCTCCTTATACAAAAGTGTAAAACGAGAACTTTTTGAAATTATTTAACTGAAGTATGTAAAAGTGATTACATTGTTTATCCAAACCTTTTTTTCCCCTAAAAATTAAATGGAAAAACATTCTGAAACAATACAGATGTCCTGCTTTTAGAATATTCGCTGACAAAAGTCAAGTTCATTTGTCCAAATTCTAAAGCATACTATGTTTTCTGATTTGTTTTCCTCTTTGGTTTTTACATTGTAAGTGGATGAATGATCAAACAATCCTGATAAAAAATGTAAAATCAACAATCACAAGAAGCTTGTCAGTCAATCAATCCTCAAAAGATTACCTCAAACTTGTCAGGGTCCGCCCCTCCTGCCTGACCCACAAAGATCCCCGCCCCTGGGTCAAGCTCCATCGGATCCGGCGAGCGCTCAAACTTCACCACCTGTGGCTCCATGTCACATTCCGAGTAGAAAGTCACCTGATCCTCCAAGACTGACAGCGCAAACCGGCCCCAGCTGTTCTCCAGGCTGGGCACGTCGAAACTGGCTGCCTCGTACGAAGCCTCGGAGTCCGGTTCGGTGTAGAAGAACCGCAGCTTCTGACGGCCAGACTGCACTGCGCTGAGCTTGATGCCAATGTACATGAGCCTCTGGGGTGCATCTGTGATGGCAAAAAGGACGGCGGCCGCGGGGGTGAAGGGTTTGATGTTGAAGATGAGGGAGAAGTGCCGGTACAGGGGGTTAGGGACATGGGCCACAGCCAGCTGGCCCATCACAGAACCAGAACTGAACTGGTAGGCAGGATTGCCTCCTGGTAACGTGACCTTAGTTATCTGGTCTGGTGGAGGTTCACCAATCAGCTGGAGCAAAGTCACACCATTTTCTTCTGCAAGGAAGACAAAACGTAGTATTCAGATTTAGGGACAAGGTTTAAAAAAAAAAAAAAAAAAAAACTTAAGTCTTACTTCAACAAATACATGTTTAAAAAATAAAATAAAAAATAAATAAATAAAAAATAGCAAATCACAAGGTCTTTGGGAAAAAACAACCATACTCTTTCATGGCTCTGTGTGAATGAATAAATACAAAAATAAATTGACTCTGAGGAAATCTTAAAATGCACGTTGAAACCACATGGAGTTCAACCAGTTGGTCTACTGCTATAAAATTAGCTGCCACACCGAGTGAACTCTGGAGAAACAAACAAAAGCCACACTTACTTTAAAGTCAAAAAGCAAACCACAGATGTTAAATCCAGCAGTGACCTCTATGCAGCGGGCTTAAAGGGGGTGCACAAATTGAACCAATACCATATTTATGATATGGTGTCTGAGAGACCGAGTGGGCAAATTAATGGAAAAACCGCTAATATTCCAGTTCCCATGGCCTGAAATAGCCCAATGGGAAACCAAGAGACCGACAATTATGTTGCATCAGCATCACAAGGGAAAAAGTATTTGGCTCAGATTTTTAAAATCTGTGCATTAAAGGGACTTTAAAGTCAACAGTCGTGGGGGTGTGGTGTGGTGTGGGGGGGTTTCCCAGCTTCATAAAGAACGGGAATGTCATGAAAGAAGGTTGAGAAAATCCTAACACAAAGCAAGACAATGACGATTATAAACTCGTCATTCATAATCTTAATAACAACATATGAAATAGGGAATAAGCTTATTTTTACTGATCCACTGTCATTTGCTGTCTTTAAACATCAATTTCCCTGCTAAACTGTGCCTCTCATTGGACATCAATTATTCGGTAGAAAAATAACAGTAGAAAAAGAGAAATGACAAATTCCAACAGCAAAAGGAGAAGCACAGTCTAAACCTCATATAGATTCAGTCAGAAATCATTTAGCACTGAAAACAAAAGCAGAGACTGATATGAATTTGGCTTGATAACATTTTGAGCAATCACTGATCATCAGTTTTATATACACTGACATGAGCATTGTATATTTGTGTCCTTACTTTAGCATTTTAACATGATACTGATTTAAGCTTGACACACCTTTGCTTACCATGACAAAAACCTTTTATGTAGTATATTAGGATGCAAACATTTTATATATTTTGACAAAACTCAAAAATAGGCAATCTATGATGACTTATCTTGCCTTGCAGCTATATGCTGTTGCTTTCATCCTAATAATTGGGCTACGACATTGCTAACATGTTCATACTAGCTTAGCATGAGGGTCACATGCTTTAACTAGAAATGCACTCAGAGAGTGCAGACCTCCGCCAATGAAGCTTTGTTTTATAAGCGCATTTTTTTTTATCCACCCATATATTGTAGTGAATGGTCTGAAACGATTAACGTCGTAATCCACCACGTCCGAGAGAAAGCGATGCGTCTGCTTAAACTTGTGCATAGATTCAGCTGGCTCGTGTTCCGATTGAAAAGGTTTACAAAGTTAAGATGCTATCTTTCAGATGCGACTTCTCAGAAACGGCTTCCATTTTTGTTTACCTTCCCCCCTGCGCACCCCCTCCTACCTAGCCTGGGCGAAAGCCGACTGTTGACTCTGTCAAACAGTCTGGGAAAACCCAAGAGGAATCCGTTTCCATGGAGGGCGGGACCTTACCCAGCAACTTAAATTCATTGGAGTAACGGATTTCCCTTAACCAATCAGTAATGTTTAGAAATGACGTTGGTTATGCGCCGAGGTTCATGCTTACTCTCGCGAGGCTGTAGCTCGCGAATCACGCTTCCCACATCCGCTTTCATTATACCGGTACCATTTGATAAATCAAACTTTTCCCAAAGCCAGTTGGAAGGAGAGCTACGACATCCTTGCCACTAACAAAATTGACGAGGCATTCCTCTTGCCCTTGTTTTAATTGTATAATGCTCTCCAGGGTTGAGACAACTTCATGGATAGCTTCTAGCGTTCTTCCGTCGCCATGTTTATTTCCGCTGCGGTTGAACTACAATTATATGGACTACAATGGACTGGCGTCGCCAGGCAACCTCCTACCCCTCCCTCAACGACAACGAAACAACCAAGCCAAGCCACCTTGTGGCAGGTCGCAAGATTGCAGCGAACAGACAAACATCCAGACATCCAGACAAACCAACAGACTCGAGCGATCACATAACCTCCTTGTCGGAGGTAAATATTTGTTTGGCATATTAAATGCTGACATTTTAAGCAATTTTACATTAAGAATTAAATAACAATTTAACTGTAGTTTATTTTTGACGAGTCAGTCATACTGAACTGACGCTACGTCCCAATAAAACATGCTAAAAATGCTAATGTGCTAAAGCTAAAGACTGCATAATATGTACCATGTCCCCTTCCTTAGTTTAGCATTTTAGCAAGGTAACATGTGATAAAGAGGACTTGATAAAGAATGTGAAGTTGCTGTCATGTGTCAGTCTTATTGGAAGCCTACTGTATTCTCACTTGCACTCAAACTGTCCTTTTTATTATCGATATAATGACTTAGAAAATCCACTACACGACTTCATATAACAAACACATTGTTGAATTTATTTGGAAGTTCTAACTTTTGTTTACTTCAATGGATTAGCCAAAAAAAGGGTATCGAACTTTGAGGGATCAAAGGCAGATCTTGAATTCATTGATGCGATTTAACTACACCCAGTAAGCTCCAAAAAAGTAAAGTGAGATTCTCCAAAGGAATCTCAATTGAATCATAAACTTAAGTATAAACTGAATAACTAAACTGAAATTGAACTGTTAGAATTAATACATTTTCAAAAAAAAAGTTTGACCTCTACAGCCACAAAACCTTTTCTGTAAGAGTTATTGTGTAAAATGACACCACAATATCAAATTATCCCTGTATAATTTTTCCAAAGGTGCTGCAGTGTATAGCATCCACCAGCTCAGATCCAATTGCTGGAGGGGTGTGAACCGAAGCACAAAAAAAGACTTACAGAGTTCATGCTGCACATATGCTGGTTGTTGTGTTGTCTCCACCTGCACAGACTGCAACTAAGCCTGGATTCCTGAGAGATTTCACTGAGCTGAAGCCTGGGCAGGGCAGGGTGGTCGACTTCCCACTGAGGGCACCTGCTATTGGTTCATCTCACAGCAACACAGCTGCTGCAGCTGTTTCACGAATCACGTCTGACAGATTATGCCTGCAGAAAAAGCCAGCTTCTCCGTTTCAAGATGTGAGTTTACATTTAATCAAGGATGGGAACTTGATTTTCTCAAGCCAAGTCCTGTTCTTATTTTTAATACGCTTTAACATCTGGAAGCGGTCTTGTCTAACCACCTCTCACACTGGCAAGATCCTGCAGCCCGGAGTAAGGAAACCTCCCATGAACACCAACAATATGTGCCAAAAAACTAGTAACACTACTATTTGAAGACCATTATGTGAAAATAACACAAGCTTTTGACTTTTGTTTGTTTTTTTCCTCTCTTAATCAGAGCTGCAATCTCTGCCTCAAGCTCTGAAATTATTTCTGTTTTCCTTGTGAAAGAAGCAAAACAAACACCAGGTAGCAAAGACCATTTTTTCTTTTCCCCAGCGTATTTATTCCTATTCTTGCGGTCACTGGTTCATAATGCATTATACCCTAAAGAGGGACATTTCTTACAAAAACACGAGAAAGAGAGAATTTGTTTGTTTTATTACATTGATAGCCACACTTTTGAATGTGGTACTGAGAATAATCATGAAAATGCTAGTGGTTTCAAATTCTTGCCTTTTTCTCCTTTTCGCAACGTGAGGAGAAAGTTTTGACTCCAACATTGCTAAATACTGATTGGTGGATAAAAATATGTGATATGTGATTCTTTCTGAAATTGAAGCAACTTTTGAAAAAAAAAAAAGAATAAGGTGGCAATGAGTAATAGCCCTGAATGAACTGGCAAATACAAGTGACTTCATGTATATTCAGTTTCAGAGGATTACTGGACTGCCAGGTCCATATTCTTTAGCATGTAACTCGTGAGAAATTCAATGCCTGCTTTAGTGAGTTAATGAGAAAGATATGCCAGTGAAGAGAGGCAAAGACGGCCAGATGGGCAGACATACAGGGAAAGGAAATGCGTGTCAGATATCCATGGGAAAGAGGAACATGAGGGACTCTTAGATGGAAGAAGCACACAGACCCAGAAGGCTGCACTGACACTGCACGCCAGTTAAAGCATGCTGAAATGTCATTGTGGAACTAATGGGGTTCTCCAGAGGTTTATGAGTGGAGTGCCTCCCTCTTCCCTGGTGGAGAAACATGAAGACAAGATGAGAGGCAAGAAAAGAAAAAAAAAAAAATCAGCAGGAGGTCATATTTCATTTCAGATAATCCAAACACAGCCATCTTAAGAGGCTAATATACAAAGTTAGATGGACAAAACAGTGTAATTCATAGTTTGTTTGGGCTTAAGAGTGCAGGCAAGAGTTAAGAGATAAAAGTTAACTTCACTCTAATCCACTTCTGCCTGACCTGAAATATTTTCATTGGCAGAAAACTCATTCAACCTCTTACAATTACACAAAAACGTCTAATAAGTGTGTATAGTTGTGGTCATTTTACCCCCGTCTGATAGCTGCAGGCCATATTTGGAAAAGTAAGCCCTGCAATAACAAGCTAATGAAACTGTGTCATGATAAGATCTGCTGCTTTACCCTAAGACAGGCCGACACCAAACACTCCCAGCCTAGTAGGAAGCCAACGCTGTCTGCTAAGCTAACCCTACAGCTGCGGTTCTGCCATACGGAGACCCGAACCCGGTCGAGCGGCATCAGTTCAAACAGGTTCACCCCCTTCTGATCCCCAGTCAGATCCTAATCCTCGTTTGATTAAACTGAAAGATGAGAGCTAATTAAAGCGGACTGATGTTGGATCAGTTCAGTCTGAAATGATCAGCCTTCTTGGTAATGATGTAAGCAGCTGCACACAATCGGATGCAGAAGAGGGACTGACATCTGGGATGAGCATAAGCACCTTAATCTAAGCATTAATCTAACTGTAAAAAAAAGCCAATTTCAGGCAATTGAAAGTGAGTCAGGGTCAATCTTCTACCCTTAAGTGATACGTTAATGTTCTGAAATGCAGATTAAATTGTTTAAACCTGACCTCACGCAGTGTTTCTGCACACTGAGATAAAGAGCGGGTACTTCCCCACTCCCATAAAAGTCTCTCTCACACACTGTTCCACTCCCTATCTGTACTCATCTTCCAATGGTCTGCCAAACACTCAATTATCAACGATCAAGCTTTATTGGTTTCAGTGGGTGGGCAACTGGCGGTGCCCTCTGACCCCTGGCAGAGACGTCAAGCCGCCCCGTCTCCTCCCAGCCACAAAGCTCTCTTGTTGCCATCTGTGACACCGTTGCCCTTTCCCTCAAACCAAGCACACAATCGACGTACTCTGTCTTCGGAGCGGACCATTTTCCCACCCACAGCAACTATCATAAATGTCATCCACAGCTCCCCCCTCCCACCACAGATGGCCCGACTGACTTCTTTTCCGTGACTGTGGAAGCCGGAAAATCAGCACATCAGGCCACTGCAGCTGATCAGAAACCAAGAAGCGCGATGACGAGTAGATGAGCCTGGACAGAAATGAAGGGCTGCTATCCAAGAGTAGGACGTGAGAGTAGAAACATACAACCTGAGGGATGCTGCGGGGGGTGGGGGGGCACACCGGCATCACAGTAGACACTACATTTGATTTCTGTAAACACTGTTCATTGATATTAGAAGTGGGAAAGACTACGTGAGAAGGCACTGCGTGTTGGATCTGATATCTGCGGTAGTTATAGACTGGGTTTGTTGAGAAATCAGGACATTTTGATTGACAAACTCACTGCAATAGGATGCATAATCTACATGTTGTTTTACTATCACTGCAAAGTTTGTGTGGCGGGTCAACAGGTTTATATATTTAACATATTCTTTCAGCAGAGGAATCAGTTGTTATTGAGTCATGGTCGAAAGGAATGATTCATAGTTGAGGTTAAAATCCATGGTGCGTCAATGATTTACATGCTGAAACGCTAAATGTTGCCATTAGAAATGCCAGAATTTGATGAACATCCGAATGTGCCCCACTAAGCAACTTTCAAAATAACAGCTGACGCCGATTCTCTGTCAGTTTGCTCTAACAAGCCCAGATTCATCAAAGATCATTACGCACTTAAAATTTTATTCCCGTGTCAGAAATCAACTTGTAACATTCTGCCAGATGACATATGAATGTCTCAGTCTGAAAAGCTGGCGAGATCCCCATTTCCATGGTGATTTAGCTGGGTTAAAAGAGAGCCAGCTTTGTGACACTGAAAACTGCCTTTTGGCTTAACAGAGGCACTGATTGCACTTTGTCATCTACACTCCTCTGGAGTATTGTTAGCTCACAGCCCTAGTTACCTTTTCTCACTCTTTGTGTTGAGTCTTTGCAGGTGCTCAGACCTTGTTCTGCCCCAACAGCAGCACAACACGACAACAGTCCAAAGCCAGAGCAGTTCCCGTAGAAATATTCTCTCTCACACACTGTACCTTCAGAAACCATCCATTTTTCTTTTGTTCTAAGTCGAACAGTTGTGTAAACATGAACCTTGCATGTGACACAAAACCATCTGCCACTTAAACCTGGAACATTTGCACTAACTGCACCTCTGGGAAAACACATAATGATGGTTTTATGTAGCAGAGTTCATACTGTTAACCCTGAAAGAAGCCACCGACTCGACGTGCTGCTGAATTTATGAAGGCACTAAAAGCCAAATGCGAGGGCCTCTGCAGCATTTCCTGTCATAAGGGTTTACACTCTGGGGGAGAAGCTTCTGAG
This sequence comes from Odontesthes bonariensis, assembly GCF_027942865.1. Classification (NCBI taxonomy): domain Eukaryota; kingdom Metazoa; phylum Chordata; class Actinopteri; order Atheriniformes; family Atherinopsidae; genus Odontesthes; species Odontesthes bonariensis. The sequence continues at coordinate 13,418,688 of NC_134516.1, read as the reverse complement.
CCAAGTCTTGCTTTTGCAACATGAAGGGAACATGTGTTTGATGTCCAATACGACCAGAATGACAGCTCCCACCTCGCGAAACCTGTAAGACTTCCCTAGCTGAAACGTTACCGACTCGTCACACAAAAACGCTGCTTTTTGTAGATTCCTCACTGCGCAGCTTACGAGACAATCACGAGAAGCCGAACTTCAGGTTTTCTGTACTTTAAATTAATGGTAACCATTTTTCAGGCATCATAGGGTTTGAGAAGTATATTTGCAGAGACTTGCAGAGCAATAAACACAACCATGTATGCATCCATGCTAAAAAAAAAAAAAAGTTGTAACTGTTACATCAGGCAGGAGGACTACTGCTGTGGTACATGTGCAAAAGTGGAGTTATCAGAACTCTAGGAGCCATCGCAAGCATATCTGCTGGTGACTGAGTTGCATTGCGGGTGATGTAGGCAATTTTTTCATTCAATTTGGTTTAATTTGAAAATGAACCAATATGATCATAAACTTTGTTGCTTTACATTACAATAAACCTAATATTTTGGGGTTCTGGACTGGGCTGCAGGAAATTCTGTTTTATTTTGTACATGCTGATCGTTGCTACAATTTCAGTGCCATTTTGCGTCTGAACTCGAGGCCCTGCAGGTTGATTCTTTTCTTCCAGTGAAACCGAAGCACCAAAGGGTGCCTGGTACAAATGACAAGTATTTAGTTTGGTTTTGAAAAATGGTAAAAACATCAAATCAAGTCTGGCGAAAGAGGACCTCTGCAACATTTCCTGTCATAAAGGTTTACGCTCTGTGGGAGAAGTCTTTCCACTGCTATTGCAACATAAAGTAACCATGCGTTTGATGTCCAATACGACCAGAATGACACCTACCTAACCTAAAGACTAAAGCAACGACAATGTGCTTGGACCACAAAACAAACTGAAGAAAGAAACTAAAAGAATTGACCGGATTCGAAATGTATCACCACACAGGATACATTCCAACCCGCTGGGGTTACCTTTCCAGTTACTAACTGACGCGCACGCAGGACGCCCGGGCTCCTGCGCTCTTTCAGGCAAGTGGTCACACTCCACCGGAAGACGCCCGTTTTCCAGGGATGCCCAGCAGCTGTCTTGCAGCACATGGCAGAAACCGCGACAGGGCAGGTGCAGGGGCGCGGCAGGAGGGGGGCACTTGGGCGCCAGCAGGAGGCAGAGGAACCACTCTACGCTGTGGTGACACCCCGCCCTCACAAGCCACGCCCACTCATCTAGGACCGCCCTCACCTCTTCCACAGATGTGTGGTTGAAAAAGTTGGGCAGCGTGAAAAAGTTGGGCCGTTTGCAAACGGGCCAATCAGAAGGCACGGAGAGACAAGGTGATGCTGAGGCAACAGTCCCATTTATTCTAGAAACATCAACCTCGACAACTGACCCGATATCAGCCCTGGACCCTGACCCATTCCCTCCCACAACCCCAGACCCTTCATCCACCCTCCCCTCTCTGAACCTGCCTGTTTCATCCGTCACGTTAGGCTTAGCGCTCTCCACCTTCTCAGTAACGCTCCGGCTAGTAGTCCAGGTGGTCGGAGTCCCGTCCCACGTCTCCACAAACTTACGAATTCCTGTGGCCACGCTGATGATTTCCTCCCCAACCCCGATTAAGGTGCCATCCACCTTCCCTTCCTTCGTAGTCATGTCATGGGCTGTGGTTGCAGGGCTTGTGGTTGCAAGGCTTGTGGTTGCAGTTGTCGCTGTTGAGGTTTCTGTGATGGGTTTTGGTTCTTTGTACCACAACCAGGCCTCCAGGCTCCCGGCACAAAGAACCAGGAGAAGCGAGCACGTCTGGATCTTCAACATGCTGCTGGTTCCGTCAACAGTACTCTCACTGTTCCCCCAAAACGCCACCTGTAAGCCTGCCGGTCAACAGTTAAATCCAAGCTGTTCAAGGGCCACTGAGCATCCGCTGAATGAACGCACAGACACACAAAAACTTCTCCCACTCAGAGAACCTCCCTCCACAGCTCCCTGTGCACGGCTGCTGCTCAGGGAAAAAATCCCATGCACGGACGGACATGGGGGGGGGACCCAAGTGTGGAGGCAGCCTTGTGATGTGATGATAGGACCGATTACTCAGAGTTGCCCAAACACACTAAAACTCCTCCCCTGCACAACTTGACGAGTGGCTCCCCTAAGACCTCGTCTGCGGGATGGAGAAAAAGCATGCAAGTGTTCCAGTTACCACACAGGCACACCCGCAGTGAGCAGGAAAAAAAAACCTGACACTTGAAGAAATATGGATCTTCACAGATTTAGTTCAGAACTGTGAAGATTCCAAACCATCATGTGCATCAAACTCGGAGCTTTGTTAAAGCAGAGAGCTTTTGGCACGTCTATTCATTCATTCAGTTTAGTGATTTTTGGTCCGCAAAGCGAGTCAAGACAATAAAATACCCTCAAAAATCATGAAAAAAGCTACACCGCTACAGTAATCTGTAAGCCTTCCAATCAATCAATTACCACCTCGTCAATGTGCGTTAGATAAAAGGAATCACTCTAAAACTATATTTTGTTAACTTTACTAGTCATTTTGGTGTACAGGCTAACTCAAGATGACAAAAGTTGCTCACGTGTTCTAAAGACGTTGGGGGTATAGTGTTGAACTTTAAAGAGATCACATTTTGCTTGTCAAGGTTCTCCCTCTTCTTCTGTGAGATTTGTAGCATTTTGGAAAGAGATTATAGATAAAATGATCCAATTCAGAATTCATGAATTTAATGACTTCAGACTTGACTTGGAAATACTTGATACCGCTCCTACGTGGTGTTTAAATATTGATTACCAGACACAGTCAGCATGGAGCTGGCTTGGCAAAGGTTGACAGGAGGAACTAATCAGTTCATATTCTATGTACTAATCAGAAATGCCCAGCTGTTAAGAAAAGAATAAAAAAGCTTAAAAACTTCTATGCAGTTTCAATATGGGATTAGTGAAATACGTTGCTGAACCGAAACCATGTCATTTGTGTTAATGTTTTACAGGATTGTGTATTGGAAGCAGCACCATTTTTCCCCAATATTACATTTACTCTTGAATTTGAAAAAGTCTTCAAATAACCAAGTACAAATTTCAGAAAAAAATATATTATTTGTGTAAACTTTATATTTCAATATCCATTAAAAGAAAAGTATTTGATGAAGAGCTCATGATGACTTGGCTGTGACTTGAATCTCAGTGTTGAGGACTTGTACTTGACTTTGAACTTTTCAGTCTTGACTCAGGACTTGCTAATACTGACTTGGGACTTGCAAAATAATGGCTTGGTCCCACCTCTGTCTAATAGCGTGATGAAATGGGAGTATGAACCAAAAAGAAGCGTAATATGGGCTCTTTAAATGTTGTGGTGCATCTAGTTTCAGGTTCTATAGCTTCTTTTTCACTGCACAGTCAATAGAGCGGCATTCATTTCTGGTTAAAGGATCCCAGAACAGTTCCGGTTCAGAGTCTACTCCAGTTGGACGCTGTGTATTGATTGTTGCACGCATGGTACAGTGCAATGGCTTCCAAATGGGAAAGATCCCTGTGGGTACACAAGATTTTTCTCTACAGCGAGTCAAAATTTGATTTTCGTACAAAATCATGACACTTTTACTGGATTCAACTCCATCCATCCATCCATCCATTATCTATACCGCTGAATCCGTCGGTCGGGTCGCGGGGGGGGCTGGAGCCTATCCCAGCAGTCAATGGGCGAGAGGCGGGGTACACCCTGGACAGGCCGCCAGTCCATCTCAGGGCCATGGATTCAACTCAATTCAGTTTATTTATATTGTGCCAATTCACAACATATACGATCTCAAGGCACTTAAAACACAGAACAAGCTTGATATCAGTTATTACCAACTAAATTCAATTCATTGCAATCCAAACAGAATCCAATTTGATTCAATCAATTATAATCTAATTCAGTATCAAGACTCTGTATAAACAGCTGACTGATCCTTTTTAAAGAAGCATACATCGTGGACAAGTTAACAAAAAAGATGAAGCATCCAAATCAAAAAATACAGTAAAGCTAAAACACTCTTCATACAAAACCTGGAAAAGTAAAATGAGGAGCAGAGTGTCCACTGCTGAGGAAACCTCAGTCGCTGCAACACTGTGGGCTGTGTGAGAAAATGACATTCTAAGTTTCGTAGAATGATCGTAAATCTTCGTACATGTGAGCATATCTGTATTCACGACCCAGAGATCGTCTTTAAGTTACTTGAATGGTGATTTTTGTCAGAGGAGGCTGTGATTAAAAAATTTAAAAAAAAATCTGGATTTTATCAGAGCAGAGACTCTCTCTGGAAATCCTTTAAAAGACAGTGAGTTGAAACGTGGTAAAATCTGGATTTTATTAGAGCAGAGCAACGGCCTGGAAATGCTTTAAATGATCACGAGTGATCATGAGTTCACACATAGTTTTAAAGGGATGATTTTCAATCACAATTTCAAACACGTTTAGCCATCTGACATAAGAAAAAGAAAAACACATGGATGAGAGCAGCTTTATTCGGGAGTTTGGCTGTGTTAGTATACACTTGCAATTCACTCTTCGAACTTCTGCGGAGTGTCTCGGACCATTGAGTCTAATTGAGAGTTTATATCAGGAATGTTTAGATCCCCAACCACAGTAACTGGGTGTGTTGGCCCAGTTTTGTGCTATTCGCAGACAGATGTTAACATGCATTTTAAAAGTTCTTTTTTTTTTTGGTCAGACTACAACATTTCTTTTTCTTTTTTTTCCAAGTGTCATGTGAATATGCTAACTGGTGCACACAGACTGCCCAAACACGCAGTTTCAGATTATCTTCCCATTCAGCCCCAAGTGCCAGGAGACTTTAGCAGCTTGTAACATAACAAACAAAAGCCAGCGACAATTTGTGAATCAAGCTCCTTAGAAGCAAGCTCAAAAGTGCTACTGATTGTTTCGTAAAGAGGTCAGAGTACAGATTTCATGACAAATTTAATGTCAAAACCGTTTTCTGTACCCCTGGTAAGTACTTCAGTGCATTTCGAGGAATTTTGACTTATTGTACATTTCTATTCCACGTCCTTTTATTTAATATTGTTTACTGATAAGTTACTTTCTTAAAATTTAAGTCAAATTTTATCAAATGAAAGTACAAAACAGTGTTACAATAGATCTGATTTATCAAAACAATCTAAAAAAGCGGGGGGGTTGTACAGCTAAATCAACTTAAGATCAGCCTTTAGATGCAGAACTCTTACTTGTAAGTCACTTTAAACTGTGTTAGTGGTACTTTTACTAAAGAAAGAGTCAGAGTGCTTCTTCCAGCACTGCCCGTGGTGTTTAAATGGGAGGAGGGAAAAAAACTAAAAAGCGCTGGAGAATGAAATCCAGCAGCTGACAAATTAGACGACACCAGGAGAATACCAAGCACATGTTGAGGCTGACAGAAAATAAATGACCTGCAGCGGAAGAGACATGATTTCAGGAGGGCATTGGAGAGAATGCGGCGCTCCGTTATACAATGCTGGCAGGCCAGTGTGTTCCAATGTGATTTGTTGCTCCGTTTAAAAAAAAAAAAAAACACACTATCACAAAAAGAAAAAAAAAAAAAGGCTCCAAAGTCAATTTTCTGCTGTTTCGTAAGTGAGGAAATCTGACAAACAGCACAGCTGGAGAGGACTGCAGCAGCGGTGTGACGGCTGAATGAGACACAGCAGCTGAGAAAAGTGTGAGGTGGGAGGAGCAGCGGCCCTCCCCGGGGATCGAGTCCATTGCCTCATGATAGAAAATCCTCACGCCGCTTCCAGGTTCTCACAGATGGGTGAGAAGGGAGCGAGGAATCCTCTTCTTCTCTTCCTCTTCCTCCTCCACAAGGCCCAGAGTGCCCTCATCATCAGCTACCCGCCTCATCTGCCAAGGGGGGACATCCAGCTGTTGCACATTCCAGCCCTCGGACCTCCCACGCCCACGCCGCATGACAGACATTTGTGCATTTGTGGAGGAATTTCAGAACATTAACGTCAAATATTGTTTTCTGTTTAAGTTAATGAATGGATTCAAAGTCAAAGTGGATGATCCCAAATCTTAACTCATTAAACTACTGCCATTTTACCACAAATGGTTAAAACCGCAACTTCAGTTTATTAACGATAAATCCTCCAGAGGGTTGCCTGGTAAAGTGACTTGAACATTCGTGTCTGTGGGCATGCTTTTGTTACTTTTTACTTGTAGCTGTGAGACTGGGCTGAAATAGATCAACAGATGGAGGTAAAAAACCTACAAATACAAAATTTTAGACCTGATGTCTGTTTCACAAAGCAGGTTTAGTGAAAACTGAGTTGATTAACCCTGAAATGAGGGAAACTCTGAGTTTTCCGTTTCACAAAGGGAGGTAACTCAAACCCGGGAAAGAGGGGTAACTCTTGCCTGTTTCACAAAGAGAGGTAACTTAACCTCTCGGTCAGTTACCGTAGTAACAGACTCTATGAACCGAACCTGGTCGGGACCAGGTTTTACTCGAGAAACCTCGAGTTTCTTTCTGTCTCCGCCCTCTTTCAGCCACACACGCCATATGATTTCCTCATTCAGTCAGCAGAGCGAGTTCTTCTACTTCTAGAAGTCCATTAGGCAAAGTAGGAGGAGACTTTTTTCACCAACATGGCATGTCCTTTTGACAACGATCCCGTGGATGAAGGTGCAGCATTACTGCGCAGAGAATTAAATGGTTATCAGACCTCGCATAGATGTTTTAGCATTTCCAGAAAATTATCTTTTTGAGCAGCACCATAAGAATTTTTTTGGGACAAAAGAAAAAAAAGATATAAAGCATGGAAACCAATCATAGAAGAATTGTTACGGCTGTACATTCCAGCCCATAATTTAATCTGCACCATCATTGTACATTAGAAGTACATCAAACATAATATCAGCTGGTGTAGACCAAAAAGCTAAATCAGCAAATAACACACAATGTGGATCGTTCCTGGAGCCCAAAGAAGTTACCAAATTAAATACTGTCAGTTTAACACAATGGAAATAGAACTTTCACTTCAAGTTCTTGTGCTTGTTTGAGCTTTTGCAAAGTAAAGTCACCGTTATGTTAGCTTAAACTATGCTGACCCCACGAAGAAGCTCGGTCCTCTGGTGAAAAACATAGTTGAAATTGACCATAAGTCTTTCTTTAGCCCCTTTCACACTGCGACCCGCTACCTTAGTAGCCTGACTACGTCATACTCACGATTCTAGTCAGAATGTGAGTCTGATACCGCTCAATAGAGATTTGAGTATGGGGCGTGTTTCAACCGAACCAGGAGAAAAAATGCCTCTTCGCTCAATTGGATAGACCTACAACCAATCAGAGCAACGTAGTATGTGACGTAGATTAAAGCTGCAGTCTGCAACTCTTTTTCAAGCATAATGCCTGGAACTGTCCGGGGATTCTGAAAGTAGTACATTAAATACCCCAATACAAAAAAAAAATGAGTTCTCTAGGTCCCCTATATGTCCCGCTAGGTCCCTCCAAAGCCAGCAGGTTTGTTTACAAAATTGCAGACCGGACCGGTAAAAGGTAACCAATCAGGTTACGAGCTGGGCTCTGCTGCCTGTCAATCACCGATTGTGCACGCGCGATACAAGGTAGGCTCGTCTCCACGCTTATTTATCTAGACTATTGAACTTCATTACGGGCTTGTCTACTTACTGTGTCTTCCATGATCGCAAATGACAGGTGAGTTGATGAATGAGGAGTCGTGTGGGCGCATCTGGTGTGCACGTAGACGTGCACGAGTTCTCATGTGTTTTGAAGGGGCGGGACAGGAAGTTGAATAACTTTTTATTTTTCGGTTAAAAAATAAGCATTTCTTGCATTTTGCGACTACGGAGGTCACCGTTTTCAACTTCAAGCGTTCTGATAGATCATGTAAACTCTTAAAATGCCAAAAAGTAGGACTTTACGTATGACAACAACAAATCCTGCAGACTGCAGCTTTAAGCAACACACACATTTGTTGTAGGAAGGACGGCAAAAACATATTTTCTATCGATAAAAGCCTTTATCGCGTTCCTCTGTTCGTCTTTCAAAATGAATGTAGAACAGACTCAATGGCAGAATCTACACACCCTAGCTCTCCAGCGGCAGCCATGTTCAGCTCTTTAGTGACGTAGTCGATAATGTCCCTGTTGATCATCTGTCCATCATCGTATAAAGCCCGCCCTGGCAATCTGATTGGGTCGACCGATTCTTGGTCGGGCATAATGATTTCCCAACTGAGCAGAGCCAGACCGAACTTCCCGACCAAAACTTTTATGGGCGGGGCTAAGTTCGGCTGGCACCCAGGCTACTACACCTTCGGCCCGCGTCGAGCAATGTGAACGCTTGGCGTGTCAGGGTGACCCGTGTCGCCTGAAGCCGAGTTCAGGGGGCGTTGCCTAGTGGCAGAGCGTCACACGAAACACATAAAATGCTGGGCGTGTACAATGACGTAGGCACAAGCTATGCGTCGGCGGTAGGGTTAAATACACCTGTCTGCATCAAATTTTTCAAACAAACGATTTCGGGACACCTTGAGAACTCGTTTTTGCAATGCAGTTCATGGAGATGTTACTTTACGGTGCGTCTTGCTGCGTGGGAAACCGCGCTTTCCCATCTTTCTCGCCAGCCCTTCCAGCAGAGGTCCATCTTTCACCGTCCCCGACATGTGGCGGTAAATAACGTCCTCTGCTCGGAGGCTGAGGAGCTCGCGGACCTCCTTGTCTCCCCAGTTGGCCATATTAAAAAATGTCTCCAACTTGATGTAGGCTAAAACAGAGTAAAACTTGTCCTCACCTGTCGCTGTTGTTCTGAATCAGCTGTCCATTCTGTCTTTTAAACTCCTCACGTCACGCCCACGTCCGACCCGCGTCGATTGCGTTCACATCAAACTCGGCTCGGCAAAAAGACTAGGGTCCGACGCGGGTCGAAAGGCGAGTCGAGTTGACGCGGCAGCCCGGGTCGGCAGTGTGAACACAACAGCGGACACGCTAAATTCGCGAATTAAACGCGGGTTATTCGGCAGTGTGAAAGGGGCTTCTGAGTGAAACTAAGTGCAAGCTTTTAACCCTCATCCTTAAAAAAAAAATAAGCATCAACATGGCACAGACATGCAAACTTTACAGGTAGAAGTTCATCAGTTATGCACTCATTAACAAAATCAATGACAAGCTTCCTGTCTAATTTACTTCCTGTCTGATTCAGTTCCTGCTTTTTGTTCCCCTCAAAAGCAGAGAATGAACACCTGGTAATTAAAAAAAACAAATAAATACTAATGCATCAAAATGTTTGAAAATCTGACACTTTTTTTCCCTCACATTTAAGTTGTAAAATCATTCGTACTAACAGTAAAAACAACAGATTTTTTTTTAAGAAAACAAAAGAGAAATCTGGACAACTTTAAATTGGACTCTATTCTTCAGACGTGATTGGATGCTGCACTCATGTTCCACATGTCAACGTTCCCTCTGTGTTTCAAAAACCTTTCATCGCCATGAGCCGTCAGCTGCTCCGACCTGCACGGGTCCACGAGCAGGGCGAGTAAACACACCGCGGCATTGTGCCGCAGCGAGAGCAGCTTTATGAAGGCAGCTGCTGCTTCCATACACATACAGAGAGGGGCGTGCAGTTACCTGCAGCTGCAGGTTAAAGCTCCTCTGGCTGCTATCACATCATCCGCTATGGGTTAAAAACTACTCAGAGCTTTATATAAATAAAGTGAATATCAGCATAATGTACTAAAAGTATCAGAGTGGTCTATCTGCAGCAGATTTGGGATAGTTACAGTTATTTAAACAATACCAAGGGAGAAGTTTGGAGCGGAACATCTGCAACAAGCCCCAACTAGATGCTGCTTTATTCAAGGATTCTTCCTGTCATATTTCATGCTCCTACAACAATTTCTGGCACCCAACTAGCTTGAATATGTGCCATATCTTGATAATTCTGCTGCGTAACAAGCCCTGAAAAATTTTAGCCTTAAGGAAAATACTACCTCAGGAAACAACAACAAACAAACAAACAAACAAACAAACAAAAAAAGCGAAACAAAGCTGCTACTTCTGGTCTTAACGTTGAGGATTTTGCTGCTTTTTTTTTTGGACGGCTACAGCTGGAGTTGACGCAGAAGCAGATGCGTTTCCTCATGAGGTTTCTTCCGATAAGCTGACAGCCCCTCTGAGCGTGTGAACTGTGGGGAATGAGTGAGAGCCAGAAATACGATACACTGGCTAAACAGAGGGGTCACGAAGCTGAGAAACTGCAGCGGGAGCATAAAATCTTTCTTTACCAGACAAAAGATGGAAGACAAGACGAGAAGACAGATGAAAGAGGCTAAATATGGCAAAGGGTGTTGGTAATGTGTGCAGGAGCTGTAAAGATAAAAATGTTCTGGAATGGCCTACCTGCTGAGATAAATAAAAAAAAGACACTGACGCAAGACACAAATGAAAGTACTTAGTGAGCCGTTTAAACTTATTACACAACTAGTGACCCATGACAGAGATAAATGTTTTCCTTTATCCATTCACTTCTATTTCAGACACAAAAGGTTCAAATCAACAAAAATAACTGAAGTAATTACGAAATGACAGTTTTTAGAGTCATCAATGAATGGAGGGGGGTTATCATTTTTCCAAATTTGTAGAGAACATTACAAAAGATTCATCTCTGTAAATTTATTTATGTCCCGATGCAGAAGTAGGCGCATATCTGTCAGCCGCTGCACACACCAAGGCACCAAATGTCCCCATTTTTTTTCGTTAACTAGTCCCATGAAAGAACATGCACACTGACGCTGACTGTGGAAATCTCAAAGGCTCTTCACTGCCCATGTTCACATAAACGTTGTCATTGTATCCCTGCAAAAGCCCCACATCAGTCACACTTGCCCTGAAAGACAAACAGTTAATCTGTGGAAAATTAGATGATCTTTTAAGAACCTTCGATCCATCGAGTTCAGTTGCACGCCTGCTGATGCCTGGACTTCTCACCGTGGACCAGCAGATGGCAGCAGAAAAGAGTTACTGTATGTATAACTGGCTTCAGGCAAAAAGTTTACCACTAAACTTCTTTATTAGGTCAGAACATTAAACCAAATGCATGACTGGCTTTGCATTTATCTTCAAAGGAAGCAGCTTTCATACATTGCCACTTTTAGATGCTCAAGGACAAAAAAAAAAAGAGACAACGGAAAGCATGCTTGAAATGAAACTTGAATTTATTAGCTTCTCAATAAAAATATGGATAGATAAGGCATGAAACTTCTTGCCATTACCTGAGGCCTTTTCTGTACTGTGTTACATCAAACCAGGTGTGGCCCTTCAATGTTTAATAGCGTTATATATATATTTATTTTATTTTTCTGGTTCCACCCACAGGCTCTACAATGCTAAATGCTAAAGTGTAGAAAGTAAAGCCCCTTTCAGACATAAGATATAAAATTGAAGGCTTAATTATTCAGTCATTTAGACCTCGGTCACTTTTCTGTTGAGATTTCTCGTTCTTCCCTCAGGCGTGACCAGAAACCAACAGAGAGAGCAACAGTGCAATTTTTGCCGTTTGCACTGGAGACTGTGCAGCAACCACAGTGTCTTGTCGCTTTAACAATTAATATATGCTTACAAGCGTGCAGTGGTTGTGTAAAACATAGACGTGGTGGGTAAAAGTAGCTGAAAATATCATTTTTCTACAAGTGTAAGCTTGTTGAACAGTCAGTGGTATACTTGTAAGGGTTTAAGTGCGCTACTGTAACAGCGTAGTTATCGACTTAATCATAGTTTTCGTCTTTGTTGCAAAAAGTCCCCAACAAGCTAACAAACACGCTTTATTGTGTTCAACAAGCTGAATGCACCAATTATCCTGTAAAGGCAGAGTAGGAGTTCCAACTGCGGCTCAAACAATACACTTTTTTTTCTTTTAATTACCCACTGCTGCTGGGCGTTTCTGGCCAATGGGTTCACACTTCTGCCATGTTGAAAGTGAAACATTTGCACGGACTATAAAATGGTGGGCCGATAGTCAAAAGTATCAGTGAAACAACAATATAGGCAATATGAAAAAATGAATGAAAAAGTCATTCAGCCCTCCATCACGCCATCTTTTAATGAATACAAATTCTTTCATACAGATGTATAAAATAACTTTTTTCATAAGAAAGTCCTTAGTGCGACAAATAACCCCATTAACCTATTAAACTATTACCTACTCAATGACTTTTTAGTACTTGATTGGCCCAAAGTAATGTTATTACGAAAAATAAATCGATCAGTATGGAAATGTGCTGCCACCCACTGGATATTTTATGAATCTGCAGCTGCAGACTAAATACGATCGGTTTCAGGGCAAAGTCAATGCCACATTAGGAAATCATCAGTTACTGTCATCGGTTTAGATTGTCCATTTGGCCAACTCCAGTCAACAAGCTGAATAGAAATGTCGGCCTAAGATCGATATCGGATGATATTTTCGTGCGTCCCTACAGATTACATTTGCAAACTGCTATATAAAAGCTTCAGCGTATTCTGTGAAAAGGGGACGCATATATTGTGGGAAAGTACTCAGAGTGTTGTGGAATTATTTGGGAGAAAAAGCTTCTTGATATTCAGAGGAGTTTTTCGTTGCAATACCGCAAGTGACCACTGGGTGAGACTGGCAGACAATGGGCCTCATGCAAGAACATTTTCTAAATTTCTCTTACTTTTTTCGTAAGGTCTCGTACAAACACGCCACGTCAGATTCAACAAACGCTCTTAACTTCGGAAAAAGTGTGTAAACGACCTGCGTAAATGATGAATGCCACTCGTGCGTATCTAAGTGCACGTGCACGAGGATAATAAATTTGCATACTCCACGCCCAAAATTATACCATATTAGGAGCTGTGCTTCCTCGCTCCTGTGCCAGGAAGTGTTGAGTGTTGAGTCATGAAAACAGCATCGAGGCGCAAAAAGAACAAGTTTACGGGCTCTGAGATTGAAGTTCTGCTTTCAGAGATCCAAAAAGGAAAATCTGTAATTTTTAGCAGTGTCAGCAGTGGAATTACGGGACCTGCTAAAGCCAAGAAATGGGAAGCAATTACGAGTGCTGTTAATACCGTGTCACCTGTAGTTCACAATGTCACCGAAATAAAAAAGAAATGGTTTGATATGAAAATGGCTTAAAAAAAAAAACGTCTCGCCATGGCCAGGCGCTCGATGACTGCAACTAAAGCCGTGCAATCAGTTGTTGCCTCATCATGATGGTTCTTTGATGGGGTGGTCCATGAGGGGGGTCTTCTGGCACCACACCTTCTGGTCTGCCTGGACTGGTTCAGATGGAGACCCTCGTTCATGGCAATATTGCGCAAATCTGGCATGCCTTCTCTGGGCTGTAGAGCAGTTTGCCCCCCGCTGTATCGAGACACACCCACCTGGCCTTCAGCTCAGTGCGCTCCACGACAGCACGGGGGCTTTGATGCGTATATGTGTCTCGTGCTCCAATTATGTTTGGCAGTCCAGCCACGGCATGAAAGTCCCTCTTAATTTGTACTTGGGTGGTGCGGACCTGGAAGTGTGGTGGAATTGGGTTTGATCGGCGTGTTTTTCTCTGGAGTCGTGGCTCTAGCAAGCTGCATATTAGCAGCAGCACAGTCCTTGGAAATCTAAATCGCAATGTCAGCCATTTGTCTGTCTCCACACGGTCTCTTCCAAGAGCCTGACGCACCAAGGCATCCAAAAGTAGCAAGACAGCCGCTGGTTACGCTTCCCATTGACCTTGTTAACCTTCAATTAGTGCATAATTTAAGTCAAACAGAATAATGTCAGCATCATTATGGGGTATAATGTATATTTATTTATGTTTGCTTCAAAGTAATTAAATATACAATCCATTAGTCAAGCAAACTTGATTGGAATAACAGCGGACTATTTTACGAAACTCCTACGACAGGTCTGGATCACTCGTAAATTCTGTTCGTACCTGAAAGAAAATGTAAAATACGAAAAGATTGGCGAATGCGCAAATTCTCTTAAACCACTCGTACGGACGATTAAGAACAAATCTGTGCGTACGAACAGTTCTTGCATGAGGCTCATTGTCTGAGGCAGCTGTTGTTAACGCCAAAAGAGACAGTAGCAACACTGCCTCTTGGTATCTACAAAGATAATTAACTTGTGAACCAAGAAATAAACCTGTGTTTACATGCGCGTCTTGATTATTACAAATCACAAGCATGCCTTACAGATTTTACTAGCATCTGCTGTACTTTCCACTTTTCCGATGACTCAGCTACTTCAAAGCCATACAGCAAGCTCAAAGAAAGTTCTCCTTGGGGCATGTTTGGCAGAAACTCAGTAGAAATCAACACCCATGACACTTATCCTCCTCTTACCCTGAGGCATGTTGAAGTGGGTTTTTTGGCAGGAACAAAAGCAGGGCATTTTCACACAAGAGGCTGGGAGACAGTTCTAGATTCCCGAAACCACATGAGAGATTGAAGAGAAGACAGTTGACTCCTTGTTTGGAGAGGCTGAAGGAGGACTTCTGTTGCAGAAGGCCTTCTCAGTGTGAAAAAGGCAAGGAGAAGTTGAACCACAGCTGTGAATAAATGACTGAAAGCAAAATATTAAACGCAATTATGGAGTTTGTTTCACGATCAAATGTGAAACAATCATCTCAACACAACCATCCTCTGTGAGCTCTCTTTACTTCATCTGTCAGAGCAATTTTTATAAAGCAGGAGCCGGAGGGGACGTGCGCTGAGGTTTAAATTCCTGCAGCTCACGCACTGAACTTCAGGGCACGTTCTGCTCATGACCCCGCAGATGCACAGAATGAGTCAGAAAATGGAAAACCACACAAACTCATCCTCACTGAAATTGTTTTAGAGTCACATCCGATCTTATCTTTGGAGTTCAATGGTATTTAATCAAGATTCTTGTATTTGCTTCCCATTTAAGCAGAGTTGAAGTAATGTCAACCAAGAGAATATGAAGGTATGTATGTAAAAATGTTCCAACTTGGTGTGATGTTTGCCATTCTTTGCTCCATTTTCTTTTTGTAATCATTAGTTCACGTAAAAGTCCAACTCTTGCAGAGAATAATGCCCCAAAAAAGGCTGTGGCACCCACTGGCTCTCAGAGCCACAGCCTCTTCCAGCTAAGAGCCCCAGACTCGCAAAGTCTCTTGGATAAAGGGCTGGAACAGCGTCCACTCTTCATAATAAATTTAGAGGTTTTGAAAGCAGCTTCCAAAGAAACACAACGTCTCCCAAACCCATGTCCATGTGTGGTATTTTTGCTGGAACACTACAATGTCTAAAAAAAAAAAGAAAAAAACTAATCCACTTCTCTTGTAGTTGAGGATATTTGGAGAAGACATGAAGACAGTCAGGTTTGCAACAAGAGCAAAATACATCAAGCAAGTTTTCCACCTTTTTCCTGCTCGCCGTCTTATTTCATTGGTTCTTCACGAAAGTAATCAGGATTAATTGCTCCAATTTAGTCTGACCTCACCTTTCTGAGACTGCCGTGTTCAAGCCCTCAGCTACTGATACTGCGTACATCATGTCTTGTTGCACATAGAGACGACACCTGATGGACACTAACTATCTATTAGATGGACAAAAATCCATCAATTAAGAGAGTGAATTATCAGCACAGGAATCCATAATTCCGTTGATTTGAAGAATAATAATGAATTGATCCCAAACAGGGCAATTATTTTGCAGCATTAGGATATGAAAACAATCACTGGCTGCTGCCGTTCAGATTATAGTTGAAGTCTTAGAGGACAAGAAATGTATTCAAAATTGAATATATGTATATTCGTTGAATATTCTCTTCTTTTTTTTTTTAATTTCTCCATGAAGTTCACACAGAGAAAAAAACTCAAACACAGTTATATCTCTCACTACTGTCATCGCGCGAATCAGACACACTGACCCTCCGCGCAAATTTAAACTTTTATACTTCTAGTTTAAATTATATAGGTCCTTCGTTTGGTAGTACTTTAATCAGACACCTGAAATGTACCTGAAGCTCATGAGACCTCTCACTTGACCTCCTGCATTCCTCCATTAATTTTACCACCTGTCGTTAAAGGCAAGGAATGCTCTGCATCATTTCACATGTCACCCCCTGCAGCATGATCTTGTCACCGCACTCGCTGCTGGAAATGTGTGAGCGTGCAGCTGCCTCGTTTCCAAGCAGTATTTTTATATTTTTATTTATAAAAAAGAAAAAAAAAAGATTCAACTGATGACACCTAATCCTGTTGAGTTGGACCTTTTTAAAATGAATGTGGTACATCACCATCACCTCAGAGTTTACAAGCTGATTAAAAGTCTCATATATATGTGAGACCTTTTTTATCCAAAGATAGACAACAGGATTATTGTGGTCATCCTTGTTCTTTCTTGGGTTTTACAAGAAAGACGAACACTTAGATTACAAACAAACTTCAGCTAATGTTCCCTTAATTGAAAGTCCTTCTCCGCAGCTTCCTTTAACGTGGCTGTCGCACACTTGCATCGGACATTAAGCACCACATGCCTAATTCTCCCTCTGAAGCAGGGAATACTTTAGGGGTAGAACCATCTCACAAGAACCTAACCTGAACACAGGAAGAAGATAACATCCCTGAAGTTGAAATTCATCTAAAAACAACTGGCAGAATTTTACTCCAGAGTCCTCTTCTATGATATTGAGACGCCAACATTAGCCACAACCGAAAAGCTAACTAGCAGCTGAATCACAAATTTTATTCGTACTTGTTCGTGTATTAGAAAGAAAAACGGGACTTGGATGTGGAAATCATTGAAGCACACATTTAAGCTAACTTCTGAAAAATTCTAAAATTGAAAAATACTCAAGCATATGAAATTAAAGATATTCTCTAGATATTCTTTAAGAGCTTAAAAAAAAAACTCAACTTTGATCAATAATCACGTGAAACGCTGAATAAAATGTATTTAAACATTATACTTTGAGGTACATTGGTTTCCACTACATACATGCAAACAAAGACAGTTTAGACGGGAGACAGGGCCTACAATCGACCATGCGAAAGAAGAGTTGCGTCATACATTTCTGCATGTCTGTACAAGAGCGTGAGGACTGGCGTTCGTCCATGCTGTGTCTGGGCCGTGTTTGTGTCCTCAGTCTTGGCAGCTGGCCAACCCCTCTGGATGTTTCAGCCACCACGGTTGATATAATTAACAGTTCGGGCATTCCTCTTCGATATATCACTTTCAGGATAAATGTGGCGGACCGTACAAAACATGCTGCTTGAATGCAAAAGATGATGATGAGAGTCGCCACAGAAAGTTTCACTGTTCAGCAGAATCACAGCCACCAACCATTTTTGTGGTGGTGAGCAGATGAGCCAGCCAGCAAATAGGAGCCATGATTAATATCTCGTCTGTTCTGAACAAGAAGCCTCTCTGTTAGAGGTGTCATGACCTGCGATCGAGCATTCGAGTGCACTAAGGAAGCTGGCTTCAGGTTGACTCTTGCTACAGAGAATCAGCTCTTTACCCCCCAAAACCTTAAAGGATAAGACCGGTTTTTTGACATTGGGCCCTTGATTTCACATTATAACATGATGTTCTACTCACCCCTGCTTGTTGTTGGTGTAGCGTTACCGGGTATTTATATACCTATTAAATATAAGGATTTATGAGATGTTCTTACAGTCTCAAATAAACCTTACCTCGAATTCAGGGCACCACCAACCTAGGTTTTGACTTAGTTTTAAGTCACACTCAGGTAGGAAAACTGTTCGAAATCTTACGATCCTGGTGTTAAATTAATATTCAATTAATAATCAGTCTCATATCTCGCTACTTTCGTGAAGTTCTCGTTTGGTTGGACAGACATTACGTAAAGAAAGCATACGACACAATCTGTGATTATAACATATATATAGATATATGAACTGTTTATTACAATGATATGATCTTAGACATGAACCTTTAAACAAACAGGAGATGCATGGAATATGGGTGATTATATAAAACACTTAGTGAATATAAAATAAAGTATGGGAATGGAGAGTTACTGGATTTATTCAAATAGTTTGGGTTGGCTGACTATTTGAATCTAAATACTGACATTTCGGATTAATTTATCATTCTGTGAAAGCCTCGAGACATCCATCAAACCCACTTTAAGGTGAAAACGGGTCGGTCTTACTGTGCTGAAGTTCTGTTCAGTCGGTTCGGACCATGGTAGCGGCCACGCGGGGTCCGAGGGGACTTCTCTTCCGCTCTCTGGGCCTTCCTGGCTGTGGTGGCTGACCTTTTTAGCTTCTCAGTTGCTTCTCTTCACAGGGAAACGGGGACGATGATGTCGAGGGCTTTACTGTGGGATGATCAAATCCATCGTTGTGTCAGAGTTGGTCCGTTGCTGCTTTCTCTGATGAAGTGAACTTAAGTTCACAGAAGATTAATAAAAGGTTGCTTGGCGTTGGCTTCTTGGTAGAAAAAGGTGATGATGGCGTGAAACAGCGGAGGTTAGGACGTGCGACGTAGAAGGACGTGGATGGCGAGGGACGAACACAAACACGTAAAACGTGCATCTTCAGAGTATTTCAATCTGTTTCTTTGTTCGGGTCTTCCTCGTCTTTCTTTGGGTCCTTCTTTGGTCATGGAGGGCTTCATCCTCTCCTCTTTCTTTGGGTCCTGCTCCGTCCTTCTCCTTCCTCCCTTCCGTCGTCTTCTCCACGGCTCATACTCTCATCTTTCCGTGCTCTTCAAATCTCTCTGAGCAACTCATCTGATCAATTCTCCATTGTTCTTCTCTGACCTGTTCTCCCTCTGAAAACAAGAGCGTGCTTCTGGAAAACAACAAGAGGCAAGAAACGAGAGAGGCAAGAAGGCAAGAAAACAAGAGAGTGTATTTCGCGGGGCACCGGGTTTTGACTCTCGGAGGCGGGGCTTACACTACTTTTTCAGCCAATGACATGCTTGAACTGTGTGCATGTCTCTGTAAGGTGATCTGTGCTATAGGGGGATTTCTGGATGAGACAAAGAACTCTGTGTTTCTCCATTACTCCCATCTCATAGAACATTTGTCTCGTTGATTCTGAAAACACCACATCTTGTTAAGATATGCAGATTAAAGATATAACATAGACTTGTAATATAACGACATCAAAATAACACACATGATAAAGACAATTATGACTTTCAAAATTCAGATGAATATCTATGAAATCGTGACATATGAATAGTGAGTCACAATGCTAATTTCTGTGTTAACAATGGGGACACTAAACAAATACCAAATAGATACCGAAGGGACATCGTTAAAAGTTAAATTGTTGCATATACATTGTCCATTTTACTGAGTCCTCTGGGATTTAAATGTTCAACTAATCAACACTGCAGACCACTAGGGGGCAATGTGGTTCCATCAGGCAGGTTGGGCGTTTTCCACCAAAATCAGTTCTTTGTCAATATTTAAGCCAGAATCGTACAAATTGTCTCTATATGCGTCTTGTGATCAAGCTGGAAACCTGAAAGAAATTGTACACGGTCATCAAACACATTTAATATAGTTTTAAGATTCGACTAAAAGTGAGTCTTCTCAGTTCGTGTGTAGCCATCTGGTCGGTCTGATCTGTTAAAGTGTCAACTTTCGAGTTATGGTCTAGATAAGATAGTAAGTGCCCCACTTTTCCAAGAGTGAGTTCGACTCCCCAAAAGCTCTTAAGGGTGTTGTAAATTAGGCAGTTTCTGTCTCTTTTTCCTTTGTGGAAAGAAAATGAAGATCTGGTTTATATCCACATACGTAAACATCCCCCACAGGAATGTTGGTTTTGTCAAAGTTTGAAAAACTCTTAATCCACACGGCACTGTGACTGCTACATTGGTAATTTGGAGCTGTTCCAAAGATATTCGAGAGGCGTCCGGCTGCTCTCTTGAGATATTCGGCCATGAAACGGTTTCCTATGGGCAAGTTTATACAGGCACAAACTATGCTGTTTATAATTTATTAATTACTGTATATTAGCACTGATAACGTGGAGGTGCGTCGCTTACTTAAAAAAAATCCGGGTTACTAATTTTGAATTTTAGCCGAATTAATAAATAGGCAGCAGGTCTGTGGGCTGCCTGTGGCAGTAGCACGATGATGACGTCAGTAACACCCACTTTACGACAAAAATTCAAAATTACAGTAACCCGGATTTTTTTAAGTAAGCGACGCACCTCCACGTTATCAGTGCTAGTGTACAGTAATTAATAAATTATAAACAGCATAGTTTGTGCCTGTATAAGCTTGCCCATAGGAAACCGTTTCATGGCCGATATCTCAAGAGAGCAGCCAGACGCCTCTCGAATATCTTTGGAACAGCTCCAAATGACCAACAACAAGCAGGGGTGAGTAGAACATCATGTTATAATGTGAAATCAAGGGCCCAATGTCAAAAAAACGGTCTTATCCTTTAAGAAGCTGCTGAAGACATTTGACAACCTGCTTTCACTTGCATTGTTTTTAACACTTTTTAAAATCCTAAACTGGTACAGTGTGCCGTTCATTTGTTGATGGTTTTGGTGTCATCCAATTCAACAATTGAGTCCCTTTTCAAGCACAATTACCAAATGTTTGGCAAGTTTAGTTCTCAGTTATGGTGGTTTACTAATTTTTGTCCCTGTTTGCCATAATATTAAATAGTTCTTCTTTTTTTCCCGTCTTATTCATTGTTTTTTCTTTATTTTCTGACTGTACACAGAGGGGAATCGCAGGTGCAGGGCTCATTTAAATATGATTTGTGTATTTAAGTAGGGGCGTGGACAGGGAGGAGTCGGGTGCTCCGACATGTGCGCTCAATTCCACGTTGATTGGGATGTACAAACGAAATGTGCTTGGATTGATGCATGCGCACAGATTCGTACATCCGAGGTCATTTGGGTTTGAGCGTACGCCATGTTTCAGTAGGAAATCCACACAAGTCTTTGTACATGAGGCCCCTGGACTGTTCTGTAGTGTTCTGGACTGTTCTGTAGTGTTCTGTAGTGTTCTGGACTGTTCTGGACTGTTCTGTAGTGTTCTGGACTGTTCTGTAGTGTTCTGTAGTGCTCTGGACTGTTCTGGACTGTTCTGTAGTGTTCTGTAGTGTTCTGGACTGTTCTGTAGTGTTCTGGACTGTTCTGTAGTGTTCTGTAGTGTTCTGGACTGTTCTGGACACACTTGCAGCAACACAGACCTGTATCTTTGTCAAGAATTGACTAGAAGTCCCTAAAACTGGAAATTAAGCATAATTGAACCCTGACCTGTTTTTCATTTATGGATTACTTCCGATTAGATCTTCAAATGTGAAACAGGTGGGAAAAGCAACCACAGCCACCATCATCACCACCTCAAAGCCAACAAAGCTGCAGCTGCCAAAACAAAGCATTCCCCACGAGCACAATCCATCCCGACTGGCCAGCTCCAATGGATTCTCATCAGATAGGAACCAGAGAAGACTGGAAGCAAAACATCCTCTTGTGCCTCAGCATGAGATCACACCTTTGCTGTAACACTTTAAGTGCATGCAGCGGGTAGAAAACACCCACAGCTGCCATTAAGAGACTTTGATGTTTCACTTGCTTCAGTCAGCAAGTCCGCGCATCTCCACAGCAAAATTTGAGATGCACATGGGATAAAAGCGGTAATTACACATAAAAATGGGAGTGAACTCCATTGAATTAATGTCCTCGAGGCTATGGAGAACATAAGAACTGTTCTCAGACCAGAGTGCTAACTTACAACATACACTATATTGCCAAAAGTATTCGCTCATGTGCCTTTACACGCATATGAACTTAAGTAACATCCCATTCTTAATCCATGGGGTTTAATATGTCGGCCCACCCTTTGCAGCTATAACAGCTTCAACCATTCTGGGCTTGCTTTCCACAAGGTTTTGGAGTGTGTTTATGGGAGTTTTTGACCATTCTTCCAGAAGCGCATTTGTGAGGTCAGAGTTGGACGAGAAGGCGTAGCTCGCAGTGTCCGCTGTAATTCACCCCAAAGGTGTTCCATCGGGTTGAGGTCTGGTTCAATCTCCCAGACAAAGAACACAGTTTATTTTACGCTTAAATTGTTGATATTCTCAAAGGAAGATGCCATTTTTTACTCTGGGGTTCCTTGCAGGAGCCTTGGTCACTAAGGCTGTGAGGAAACTCCTAAAACCATACTTTCCAGAGGAGGAAAGTCCTCCAGATATGGTGGGAATAGTTGCTGTCACACCAGATTTTAGCACAGATTCTGACAACGATACAGAGGACACCACAACAGGTCCAGTTGTCAATCCGGACATGCGGTTATGGAAGTTCTCCAAATCATTTAATAACTGTTGGATGAATGAAACACTACAGGGTGTTCTAAATCTGAACATTGTAAAGACGAAACTCTGTCGGAGCCACACAGAGGTTTCCACAGAGGAGACCTATTTTTAAGAGCCCTTCACAACCCAGGAACATGTTTCTCTCCTAAAGAGATCTTGCCGGTTTTGGGGGAGTTAAGTGCTGTGATACCATTACTACTACTGGAGGAGGCAAATGACATTGCAGATTTTTTGGTACATTTAATGCCCTGGTTGAACGAACACGGAGTTATGTCAAGGCTTCGTGTCAACAAAGTAAACGGATGTAACCAGTGTCGCTCCACTGAAAGCAACATCACAAGCCTGGGTAATGTCTATTTCCTGTCAGCTGCAGGTAACAACGACACCACTGCTTCTCTTTTTGCCAACGCAGTGAGGGATGATCACTACAAGGACCAGTGCAACGCATGCGACTCGGAACTAATGAAGGAAAACTTTTTCATCTCCCCTGATCTGATAACTCTATCTGCCACGGACAGCTTACCTGACAACCTTAAGAGTGCCTGTGACACCAAGTGAAGACATCAGTATTCGTGTGAACAGTGGAGACCAGACGTGTCGCCTGGCCTCCGTGATTTGTCACATAAACTTGAGCTTACGTTGACCACTTTTATACGTATGTGCTTAAGGAAGAAAAGATCATCATGGCTGATGATCATTGGATATCATTGAAGACAGCAAAGCTGACATTTACAAAAATGGAATAATTTACTTCTATGAAAAATGCACATAAGCACATCGTCAAGACAAGACCTCAAGAAACAAAACATAAAAGAAAGATAAGAATAAGAAAGTTATTCTTTGCTTTTTACAGGATTTTTTTTATAAAACAGTATGATTTCACCAAAGCTGAGGATGAGTGGATATCAGCTGCGGACAGCAAAGCTGATAATTAGAAAAATGGAATAATCTCAAGAAACCTACATCGTAAAGACAAGACCTCAATAAACAAAACATAAAAATAACATAAAAATTAGAATAAGAAAGTTATTCTTCCCTTTTTACAGGGTTGTTTTTATTTTTTATAAAACAGTATACACTGAGTAGGATTTCACCAAGGCTGTGGATGAGTGGATATCAGCTGCGGACAGCAAAGCTGATATTTACAAAAATGGAATAATCTACTTCTATGAAAAATGCACATAAGCACATCGCCAAGACAGGACCTCAAGAAACAAGTGATAGAAGAATTTCACAGTAATACCATGATTCAAATTCAATAAATAACATCAATAAAATGAAAAAACAATTTTTGTCTATGTATATGGTGTATTTTCATGATTTACTTTAAAGGAGTACTAGGTAGCATTTTCACCTAAAATTATAGCCTTCAGGAGTTTAACAAAGGTTAAACAAGTCAAAGGTAAGCGAATGAAGCCTGTCTCGCTCCCAACAGGGGTCTGTATGCTGAAAATCCCATATGTAACTTCGGCAGGAGCGACCCGCTTCTGAAGTGTCGTGATGCGTGAGAAGAGTCGTTTGTGTTTACGGCATTAGCTAGGTACTGTATGCTAGCTGTAGTTGCAGCTATGTGTTCGCTTGCGTTGAAGAGCCAACACCAAGCGTTTCATATTCTGCCTTTCACAGACTGAATATGAAACGTTCGATGTTGGCACTTCCCATCTTTGTGAAATTTCTCCAAGCGTGATCTTGTTCATCTACCATAGTGATCTGCGTTTTAGATCGTGAAGAGACAGGTGATGACGGTGCTCTAATTCCTCCTGAGTTCGAGACGTAGCCTAGCTTCAGAAATACACGGACCGACCTGATTAGAATAAGAATAGCGTTTTGATCCGAACAAGAATTGTTGTCTACTCTGCGTTTATTGCGGCGTGTATGTTGGTAGTGCCTGCGCACATCTGTCTAAGATGTAATTTTTGTAAGTGTCTGCTAATACAAATGAATCACTCCACGAATACACCATGATGAGGGAAGAATCCCATTCAAGATCAGCAACAGTCCATCCATACATCCATTATCTTCCGCTTGTCCGGGGATCGGGTCGCGGGGACAGCAGCCTGAGCAGAGAAACCCAGACGTCCCTGTCCCCGGCCACTTCCTCCAGCAACAGTATTATAGCATATTATCTTGAGTTCTCTCTTCAGAAAATCTCTGATTATAGTATCTTACGTGGGCAGTCTACACTTGTGAATCAGATGACCTAACTGCACTGACTAAATAACACAATGGCAGCATTCGCCACGATGTTTAGTTAGTGGGTGTGTACAGGTGGGCATTTTTACGACAGTGTAGAATTTCAGTTTGACCAATAGAGATCGCTATACTGCCGCTAAACTACCTTGTATCCCTTTAAGTTTAATCTAAAACCAGTGAATTTGTGGTTATTGCTATATTTTTGTGTGTGTGATCTTGTAAATCTACAAGATCACACACACAGTAGGAAAGGTCACCATGCTGCTGCAAAATGAACCCATTCACACATGATACTGGCTACAGTGATTCTTCCAAAGAATAAACAATTTCTCCTAAAAACAAAATGGGTGGCATGGTCACCTCACAGCAAGGTCACCTAGGGCAAAGTAAAATGTGGGCCGATCAATCTGCCTCGAGAGTTTACGGTCGACATGGTAACAGCTAATGTTCTTGCCACCTGATGCATACACTAGCTCGGCCCTGGGAGATTCACATGATGCCATTAGCAGTCAGCAGAGCATGTAACTTCAGGCTGTCCACATCGTTGATGGGAATTTTTTGATTGCAGTGCTCCCTAAATAATGTCAGAATTTTAAGGGGGTAAATACATCAGATAAGGTGGACCCCAAGGCGTACTTTGTAGGCTATTGATTTTTGCGGCCTCTTCAACATGAAAAAAAAAATCGTGTGTATGGTTGTGCATGTGCAGGGCTCACACAGATTTGTGTTACATCCCACCACTGTAGGGGGGAGCCAAAATGATTTCCTGTTACTGTAAGTAATCATAAGTAATGCATTCTTCAGTAAAAATAAAAACGATGTTTATCTGCTCTCTCCTCACCAACCACCAGCCTGGTTATCTTGGATTAAAATAAATGTACTTATGTAACATACATATGAGTCAAAACAAATCTGGATAAATCAAAAGACAATACATTGAACATTTATGAGATTCCTATGAGTTTATAAGTCTTCATAAAAGATGTTAAAACTGTTCTTAAGAGATGTGGACTCAACTGTAGATGACAACATGGAGACTGCAGTTTGTTGTGCTGTTGATTTAAATGGTGTCATATTACGCTCTTTTTTAACAATTGGACAAAATTTTCTCAATGAGGTCTCATTGAAATGTATGAGACAGGTTTCGGGTCAAAATACCAGTTGGTAGTGCTGGGCGGTATACCGGTTCACACCGAATACCGGTTTATAATTTCGTTATATGAATTTTTAATATACCGCCATACTGTTGTATTTAATTACACAACGGGGGGAACGCTGCGTCGCGCGACATTGTTTGAGACGGGACCCTTTTCAGTGTTGCGCTTCTAAACACGTATGTTTACTGTCTATGGGTGTGAGGTGGTAATAACAGAGAGTTCCTATTATGAGGAGAGGGAAAGCTGGCGGCTTTTTCCGGGTGGTACTGCACTCTAGGGGCGCCAACGAAGCAGTGCAGAGCACGCCGAACTCTATGGTGATACTATGAAATCCACCTTAGATGCAGCCATTGCTTTTGATATAATTTTTAATATTTTTTTATTTTAATTTTCCTAAAGGCAGGATAAATTATCCTTACAAACGGCACTTATTTTGATTTTTTAGACTCACTAGATTTGTTTAAAATACACATTTATTGTCAGTATTGCATCCCGAGTGAGGTCACGTATGTGGCATCACTTTACGGCATGGTCAGTCCTAGCGCTGAGCTAGTAGAGAGGTGTTAGCTCAAATAGTTACAGATTTCAGCACAGCCCTTTTACATACTCTCTGACTAGCCTCTGGTTTAGCTTTGGTTGTTGTTAGCAGCACCAGGTTAGCACTCTGGCACAGTGGACAAGTGCCGTAAAGCAGCCGGTCGTAATCAGCCGTGCGTTCTTCAGATTCCGTTAGCTAGATGCTACCGGAGACTGACTCGCAAATGCCAGACCTGTAAGAAAACAGAAAGCTATAACTCCCAGGTTATTGTACTTTCGATATAAATCCACATCCCTCTGTCAGAAATCACAGTATTATTTTCAGGTTTCAGCCGCTAGCGGGGACATTTTTTGAGTTATTAGCGCCAGCCCTATGGCCAATGGTCATTCTGCACTCGCTCGCCAGCGCCCCCAGACAAAATCAACTGAACTGCAGCCAATTTTTTTATAATGGGGCAAATAGGAAGTGGAACGGCTATCTGTAAAAGGGCTGTGGTAATAAGCACTTGCGTTATGCGAAGGTGGATAGGATAGACATGGAAAGTTCCGAAATCGAAGCTGCAGAACTAGTAGAACATGCTGACACAGAAGAACTTGTGCCAAAAAAAAGGAGCCGTGTCTGTAGTTTGGAAGTTTTTTCGTTTAAAAAAATCCGACATCGCCCAAACAACCATTTTATGCAAGTGTTGTCGGGCTACAGTTGTCGCTGGAGGTGGCAACACGAGCAATTTGCTCCATCACCTTAGAATATCAAGAATGCATGAAGTTAAGGTCAGCACCCGCCACATCAGCAGGTAACACGGGGAAAGCAAAAGAAAAGTCGAACCAAATGTCACTTCAAGACGCGTTTGCTAGAGGGACTGCCTACGACCTCATATTGATGCAAAAGTATAATTATTGCAAGTTGCACTACTTTTTTGTATTGATTTTCATAAAAGATGTTTGAAATTTGCACAGTAAAAGTTCTGTATTTTGACAGCAATTGTGTTTGCATTCCGATTCCTCACTTCATTAGAATCATGAGTAGCACTTCTTTGTAAACAGCATCATTTTGTGGGGCGTTGTTCTATGACGGTAAAATAGACCATCCTAAATTAATCTACTGCAGTAATTCTGTTCTCAATCTGTAGAAAATGCTGTGAACACCTAATTATGCATGAAAAAAAATACCGTGATATACCGTGAAACCGTGAAAAAATACTGTGATAGGTATTTTTGGTCATACCGCCCAGCACTACCAGTTGGTTTAAGCACAGTGCCTGTCTGTCTCAGCCCGTTCTGACACCTCTTTGTTACCGGTCTGTTTTTCGTGGTGGAGTCTTAGCAGGTGCCCAACCCCGTCCGTTCCGAAAGTTTCCGAACAGAAAAGGACTCTCTCTGGAATCTCTCTCTGGAATCTCTCTCTGGAATCTCTCTCTGGAATCTCTCTCTGGAATCGTATCAGTCTCAGCTGGAGTCAAGGAGCAGGACAGGATGTCAGTGAGGGCTTAGTTTCTGTACGTTGGCTAAGGAGAGCTCTATAAGAAGACATCCATAGTTACTGTACTGCAGTGTAGCTGCAGCAGATGCTACTAAACAATGCTATGTGATCAACTGTGGCGGATTAAGCTGGACACCACGTAACCTGTGGTAATGCATGTGTATCATTATTTACATTTTATAAAATATATCACTTTATAATGATGTTTATTAACATCCTTAAACAATTTTACGAGGAGACCTACGGCTTTTTCAAAAACGAATGTAATACAATACGTATGTTATCACACAGGGCAGTACACAGCGTTCGGTGTGAGGAGAAGACCGGTGTGGTGTTGAAAACCCACCTTATCCACACAGCTGCAGGTTGTCCAAACTAAACGTAACCGCTTAACTAGAAATAAATAATCCAGGACAAATTATATTTCTCATGCAGTTATATTTCCCTGATCTAAAATTTCAGGCACTGAGAGTACGAACAAATTCGTTAAACAGTCTGAAAAGTGAATACCGGTTGCTGCACATAGAGAGTTTTTAGCAAACTCTTGCTGGAACCTTACCCTCAAATATAGTTTATCCACTGGGGGCTTATATTCTCTGAGGCTTGGGAAACTTGGGAGGCCTGATGTACTTTTGAAATGAAATTCGGATTGACACGTTAAATGAGGAACTTTCAAAGAAAGGGAAACAAAAAAAAATAACGGGTTGTATTTTGGGGGTGTTTTACACTTGCTGGGGACTTCAGACTCCCTGATGCTCCCAAGAGCAGAAAAAAGAGATGTTTCCATAACACTTTTCATTTAAAGTTGAGGCTTTATCAGGTCTGCTGCAACGGCTTTAAATACAATTAAATAAGTAATCATGGTGAGAATCACAAGTCTGGATATGTTTTGATAAATATAAATTAAGATGAGATGAGTTAGTGACAACTGAGGGTTAATCCTAATGAATAAAGATTAGGTTTAGAAAAGTCAAGTTCAATAAGATAAATCAAGATTAGGATATAAGGCATAAGGCAATTATTTCATGAAGTTAAACTACATGAAGTAAATCCATTCATAAAAAGTCAAAAAAGATTGGGAAATGACTCAACTTCAGTCATTATAAAATCAAGATTAGGTGTTTGTAGAAGTTGAAAAAAAAAAAATCCTGAAAAGTCCAGATAAGTTACAAAAATAAAAAAAGTATGATAATACTAAAAATAATTAAAAAAAAAAAAAAATCAAGATTACAATTCAAATAATTAAAGGTGAGTCAGGATAAATCGTGATTAAGATTAAGATCTGATTTATTGGTCATGCATTCACACGAAATTTGTCCTCTGCTTTTGACCCATCCAGGTTGGCACCTGTTGACACACACATGCACAGGGTCACACACTCAGAGACAGATGCCAACCTGGAGCGGTGGGCAGCCATTCAGCGCCCGGGGAGCATGGGGGTACGGTGCCTTGCTCAAGGGCACCTCGGCCTTGACAAGGAAGAGGACTGACACCCCTCCAGCTATCAGTTCCACCAATCTTTTTTGAGTGGCGAGAGTGGGAATCAAACCACCAACCTTCCGGTTATTGGACGACTGACTTTAACCACTGAGCCACGGCCGCCCACATTGAAAGATGAAAGATTTGGGTGAGATGAGTCCAAAATAAAGTAAGGAAGTCCAGATAAATTACAACAAATCAAGATCAGAATGAGGCAAGTCAAGATAAATCATTGAAACTAGAGGTTAAGTTATAAAAAGTCAAGGTAAAACATTGTAAAATCAAAATCAGGGTGTGAGAAGGTAATTATTTCTCAGTTTGGGATACATGAAGTAAATCCCTACAAGAAAAGTCTGAATAAATTGGTTCAATGAGTTAAAAAAAAAAAAGAAAGAAAGAAAAACCAAAGCAAGCAAAGCTAAGAAGAGTCAAAACGGCAAGGTTTAATGACCATATCAGATAAGTCACGACAATTCAGTTCATGACAAATCAGAAATTAAAAAAAATAAACGATATGAAAACACAATTCATCAAGTCGAGCTGTATGATGATAAAGTCAAGATACAGATCTCCCAGCAGAGGGCTTAAAGCTGCAGTCTGCAGGATTTGTTGTTGTCATACGTAAAGTCCTACTTTTTGGCATTTTAAGAGTTTACATGATCTATCAGAACGCTTGAAGTTGAAAACGGTGACCTCCGTAGTCGCAAAATGCAAGAAATGCTTATTTTTTAACCGAAAAATAAAAAGTTATTCAACTTCCTGTCCCGCCCCTTCAAAACACGAGAACTCGTGCACGTAGACGTGCACGCCAGATGCGCTTACACGACTCCTCATTCATCAACTCACCTGTCATTTGCGATCATGGAAGACACAGTAAGTAGACTAGCCCGTAATGAAGTTCAATAGTCTAGATAAATAAGCGTGGGGACGAGCCTACCTTGTATCGCACGTGCACAATCGGTGATTGACAGGCAGCAGAGCCCAGCTCGTAACCTGATTGGTTACCTTTTACCGGTCCGGTCCCTCCAAACCTGCTGGCTTTGGAGGGACCTAGCGGGACACATAGGGGACCTAGAGAACTCTTTTTTTTTGTATTGGGGTATTTAATGTACTACTTTCAGAATCCCCGGACAGTTCCAGGCATTATGCTTGAAAAAGAGTTGCAGACTGCAGCTTTAAAGCTGCCGTCGGCAGGTTCTCAAAATTTCGAGTCTAAAGTCGGAAAATTCGAACTGATACAACTTTCAGGTCCCTCCCCCTCTGTGGACGAGGTTGTGCACGTGAGTTCACACCAACAAAGTTGCCGACGGCAGCTTTAAGTAAGATGCAGCTGATTTGTTCAATTACGTATGTGTAAAGGTGAAGCGCAATGCAGAGAGGTAGGGGTGGAAACGCATCATTAAAATAATATGATAGATGACATCTAAAGCAGCTGAGCCAGACATGTTTTCCACCCAAACCCAAACGGGGATTCTTCATCAATACTCAGCAGCAGAGATCAGATCAACTCCGTCATTAGAGGCGAAGGTGCGTTTTCAGAAATCACATTCCAAGACACCAGCACTGGGTTTCTCTCCACCCGATCACGATGAAGCTTGTGTTATCAGTATCTGCTTTAGGGAAAGATTTGCTGCCATACATGAAATTAGGTGTGTCATCAAAGATTATCTAGTCTCAGTACATCTGTAAACAGTGTTGAGTGCCAGTAAGCGTATCCTGACACATCATATTGGGCTTTTTCCTTGTAAGATTAAATTTGCCAATAACGACATGGAGACTGCATCAATACAAATCTTTTAAGTCATGTGTGGTTTTTATGACAAGGTAACAAATGTAATGCTTCCCCAATATCTCTCTGGAGGAGCTTCAATTCAGCCTGCAGTTAAAAAACAACAAAAGCATTAAACTTTCACGAACTACAACGTTAATTGTTATTTTCTTTGTGTGAGTTTTTTTTTTATTTTAATGAGCTCAAGGCTATAAATATCATCCGATAATTTCCCTACAATGTACAACACAGACATTCCTGGCAGGTGAAATGGGCCACGTGTTCAGACAGGCTGCTGCAATCACAAGAAATAAACTCCTTGCCTCAGCTCTAATTATCCCAATCTAAGCTCCCCCGTGTTTTCTTTGCATCACGAATGTACACCGCACAGTTAAATCCACAGCCACTCATTTTGTGCAGAGCAGAGAGTGAGTTTTTTTTTTTTTTACGACCGCCACTTGTTGTTTGCTTGATGAGAAATAGAATCGTGCATAACAGGGAAGAGGCCCTTCGGCCACCCAGGAGGGACATCTGCTGCTGGCCTTGCATTACATTCTGTAGATGTAAGATAAGCATAATGCAAAAAAGCAAAAACAAAGAGGATGTAAATTAAATCCCTCGTGACTGGTAAAGATAAGTCAAAGTGCCAGTTTGTGAGGCTTAATGTTTGAAAAAGAGGTTTGTAGTTGGCCGGTTTGGTAGATTCACACTCCCAACAACCGGAAAGCCTCTTAAGTCCCAAGATCAAAAAAAGCAGAGATTCTTTCATTCACTTTGACCTCCGTTTTAAAGCGGACAGTACGATCCAAGGATATTTTGTCTTTTACATCATCAACAATAATAATGATAAAATAATGATCATGAATATTGGGCTTTAAGATATAGACGCTTTATTTTTTAAGCCCCAGCCAACTAGCCGGACTACTTACGTCAACGCCAAAACTCGGCTGGAACTCGGCTCACAGGACGCAGCGGGGGGTAAGTCAATGTTCATAAATAATATTGCTAGTATGGGATGTCATACAGCTTCATGTCAAAAGAGGCGAACTATCCCTTTAAGAAGGGAAACAAAAGAAACACCAGCAGAGATGGAATGGATGGGGAAAAGATCAAGAAATGCATGATATAGAAAAAAATAAGCCCTTTCCCTGAACCGCTGTATGGAAAAATTCACAAACTAGGTTAGAAGTGGTCTTTCACAACGTGAGGGCCCTAACAAATGGATTTGTATGTAACTCGCATGCATTTTTATGAACGTTTATAATGGTAATTGATAACCCAAAAGTACCCATCGGCACCCACAATGAGAGCCCCACAAGCCAGACTGACCAAATCTGATCTGAAAAGGTATGACCTGAACTGACATGGACAGGAGCGTGCAAAAGAGTCCTGTGAGATTGATCTGTGTTAATGTTCATCATGTTCTTGTATTTACTTTGCTAAGTTTATCTCTCTGCCCCCCCTTTCCTCTTTTATATATATATTCACCAATTAAAAATAAGGTTTAAAAAAAATAAAAATAAAACAACACTTTTTTCCAAACAGGTGATGTCAACTGGTGATTGGAAACATGATTTTGAACTAGAACAGCATACATAGAAAGTTTTAGTCGCTGAGGAAAATAAATAAGAAGATGATTGTCTGTCAACAAACGTGTGAGAAGATCATCGAACTATTAAAAAAAAAAAAAAAAAAAGACTGGAAGGGATTTTCCATTATTCTCCTCCACTACGGTGCAGAATCTCATTAAAAGATCAACCCTGAAGGAGTTTCTGTGAACAAAAGACCAAGGGTGCGATCTCCGATCCTTCAGCACTACAGAAAGAACCGTCATTCAGTACTAAAGATCTTTGTTGGAAGAAATGGACACCATGTATTCCAGACTAAAGATAAAATCGACCCTCCCCACTGTTATCTGGAGCAAACAGTCCAACGACAGGCTCTGGGGTTGTATCGGTGCTCTTGGCAAACGCTCATTTCCACTTCGATGAAGGTAGCGTTAATGCAGTATCAGTGAGATTTTAGAGCAAGACGTGCTGCCTTCAAGAGCACAAAGCAAAACCACACTTTACAAAGGCACGGCCAAGGAAGACGAGGGTACTGGTGCCGGGCTGGGCTGCCCGCAGATCTCACCTGTAATCTATGGACAGTGTGAACAAGACGAATGGGACTAAATAACACGCGAAACACCTCACTGATCTTTCTTTTTTAAATAAAAGTGTAAAAAAAAACTCCAGCATGCTGACGGCAGAAATCTGCAGTTTTTGGAGGATTTCCCCCCCCCAACACAGCAAGTTCAACAGGAGAACATTTCAACACTTCACACTCAGCGACCAAGCCGGCATTCTTGAGAGACGTTTCTGTATATTCAATACTGTGTCTCTACATGACTGTGTGGGCATGCCTAAATGTCAGCATAATGCTTGTGTGTTTGCTTGTGTGTTTTGTGCGGAGCCCGTGTCAGTGTGCCAGGTAAAATTGGTGATGAAGACGATCTGTTTTGCTGGGAGGGACTGACGAGCCCTGAAGAGGGGGAAATCTGAACAAAGGTCAAATCACAAGCATGCACACACACACATACAGTACATACACCAGACTGTGCAGCATAAGGACAAGTAGCATCCCTCTCTGCATGGACCCTTAAACCTATAACTAATCCTTATCCAAATATCACCCTTAAAGAAGCAATGAGCTGTTAGAAGTTGAATTGGAGTGAAACACAAGCACACACACACGTACAGAACCACAGCGGATTAGTGCAAACACACACAGACTCAGGAGCCTGAGAGCTGACGGGATCCCTCCGGCAGAGCTTCAGTTAGAGGGGATGGATAACATTTCTTCTCATGTAGAATCATTAAAAAAAAAGGTGCAACTTACCAAAAAAAAAAAAAAAGAGGAATAGTGAGGGGAAAAAAAAATTGACCACAAAGAGATGCAAATTTACCAAAAAGTGAGACAAAATTATGACAAAATGACACAAAATGAGCAAAATAATCTTCAAATTTCCCATAAAGTGACAAAAAGGTGATGGAGAGCCCAAATAACTACAGAAAAACAAGATCAAATGACCACAAAGCGAGGCAAAATGATCAGAAGGAGAGGCTAAAGTACCACAATGAAACACAACATAATTCCTGACACAAAAAAACTACAAAGGCGGGAAAACGATGACGAAGTGGCTGAAAATAACCACAACGACACACAAAGTTAAAAAAAAAAAGGCATCAAGACATGGAAAATGACCGAGGGGAAATGCTAATTTATCACAAACTGACCAAATATGTTAGTTGTTTTTTTTTTTAAACACCCACAATAACTGAAGGGAAGTAGGAAATGAC
Organism: Odontesthes bonariensis; assembly: GCF_027942865.1. Lineage (NCBI taxonomy): Eukaryota > Metazoa > Chordata > Actinopteri > Atheriniformes > Atherinopsidae > Odontesthes > Odontesthes bonariensis. The sequence continues at coordinate 13,384,394 of NC_134516.1, read as the reverse complement.
CAAAAAGGAAAGTAAAACAACAACAAGTAGATTTAATAACCTGCAAGAGAAGCAAAACAGCCAAGCACGAACAACAACAAAGAGCTCTGAAAAGTTCTTAAACATCCACATAAATAACTAAACTTAACACATAGAAATGTGAAATAGCTACAAGGAGAATTTTAAAGTTTAATTCAGTTTAATTTATGGTGTCAATCCACAAAGAGAAAAACAAAGTGAGCAAAACCAAACAAACTTAAGCAGGCTTCATGAGGGGCCCTTTATTCCTCTGAGCCATGTGTACTCATCACCCACCCGTGTACTAAGTGATGCTAAAGTCAGAAGCTTAAAGATGCACTGAAACGAATGTTCATCTATCAGCAGTTCAAACTGATTCACTAAACAGTGAAACAGATCACACCATTTAGACTTGAAACCTACTTGTGCAACCCAAACACAGAGAAATGGAGGATGTCTCTGGCAGCCGAGGCCATGATGAACTGCTCATTGTTCCCAATAACCCAAGTCATTTAGTGAATGTCAACCCCACCCTCATTCCAGCATGAAGCCCCACGCTTGGAGCTCGCGTGTCTGCATCAGGGGAGAACGATAAAGTCAGCATTCATGTTTTCAATAAAGAAAGGGACGTTAAAAACAGAAAGCACGCCGTTCCTGGAGTTTCTTCTTCTTCTTCTTCTTCTTTTTGCGTGTTCTGCGCTTTTTAATCATGTCTAACTGTAACATTTCCTTTCAGAGTAAACGTCAAATGTGTTTAATTAGCGTAGAGGATTAAAATAATTAGTAATACTTTACCTATGCGCTGTGATGTTGTCTGTGAGGCCACCAGCAGCATGACGGCGCAGGTCTGCCAGCCCAATATCGCCCACCTGTCGGGTCGACCCATCCTCGTGCTGGTTATTTATTATTATGAGAAATCAAAAATGTGGGAAAAAAAGAAAAAAGAATTCCTTCAGATGTTGTGAGCACGAGTTTTTCTCATCACCAGCTGACAGACGCGGCAGCGACAGACAGAAAATACCCTCCCGGGAGCGCTTCTGCACCCGCCTCCCGTCCACCTGTGGAGGATGTGTGCACCTTCCAGAGCAGAGGCTCCGCTATCCAGCGGGAGGGAGCTGCACGTCCATTTCCGTCAAGGTTTTCAAAATAAATGCTTTAGCGGAAAATGTTTTCATAAGTGGGGAGGGAGAAGGACTAAAAGTAAAAGGAGAAAAAGTCCCAAACATAAGCCAATTCAAAAGACACGGTAATAATACACGTGTATTTAATGTTGATTTAGATTAATTTAGATTCAGATGAGCCACTTTTCAGCTAAAGCTCTCAACAAGAGGTTTGGGAGCAAATACGTACTAGGTAACCCACTCCGCTGTGCCTTTGTTGGAATAATCCGAATCTGAAAAATATACATAATTCATGTGGAGCCTTTGGGATACAATCCACACACACACACACACACATATATATATGCACAAGCTATCATTCACTCACATGTTCACCCCACTATTACAATGTGACTTTTGGCTTTAATAATAATCATCAACTACAATGATTGTCCTTCTCATATACTTGCTGCTGGTGATGTTGTTGCTGATTGTTTGTTTGTTTGCTGTGTGTTTCTTTTCATTTATGTTTCTGCAGGTGCTCCTGACGATCCTGTGCACGACTGCAGTTTGCTTTCTTTTCTCTCCACAGATGCAGCAGTTGGTTACCCGGTTTTTGGCTATTGGTGTCTAGCTTTTCAAGCTCTGTCCTCCTCCCCCTCCCTTTCTTTAAAGGGATATGCCACCCCCAGGCCAAATTAAGTGTATCCCCGTATTCCCGAGACATAAATGAGTGTGTGGGAGCGTTTTCCTGGCGACCCAGGCATTGTCCGAATCTCACAGCACTGACCACTGCTTGGTTGCGCGTAATACATACATGCTAGCGTCGCCAGCGTCGCCAATCGAAATATTTCGCCCAACGTGAATTAATTTACTTGATTTACCTTCTAATTACTGTGTGAGTGGCGTACTTTCACATCGAGTGCAAATGACTGTGTAAATCAACACGGAAGGCTTGCTTTGCTCATGTCGGTTTGGGAACTAGTTTCCAGTGCGGAAAACACAGCCGAAGCACACTCCCCGCTACGTCATTGGGAATCCCCCCCCTGGCTGCTTCACGCTTACCTGACTCCCGCCCTCTGGTATTCGCATACAATCTGGGACGAGCCCACAACCGACATGATTTCAAATTGGGCTATTTTTTCTAAAACTCGTGCATGTGATTGGATGAAGAATCTGTCCGTCATCTTGACTGACACGCCACTTCAGCCACTCCCAATGACTCAACCCGTGACGTAGCTCAGAGCTTACCTGACTCCCGCCCTCTGGAGCATGAATGGGCGGCCATAGCGCCGCCCATTTATCCAAAGTCCCACCCAGCGATTAATGATTGTTTTCTAATCGGACGAAACACATATGACTCCCAGGCTCCTCAGATGGTTGTGTGAGGAAAGGGAACGCCCCCGCGTGTAGTTGGTGAATGCAGCCAGATGACGTGAGTCAGGTTAGCTTCACGCTGGTTTGTTTGAAGAAGTCGGAGGTGGGGATTCCCAAAGACGTAGCGGGGAGTGTGCTTCGGCTGTTGAATTCACGTTGGGTGAAATATTTTGATTGGCGACGCTGGCGACGCTAGCATGTATGTATTACGCGCAACCAAGCAGTGGTCAGTGCTGTGAGATTCGGACAATGCCTGGGTCGCCAGGAAAACGCTCCCACACACTTATTTATGTCTCGGGAATGCGGGGATACAATTAATTTGGCCTATCCCTTTAATCTTTCCTTTAAAAAAAACAAATACCTGAGGAAACATGAATCACTATCTAAAGCAGCAGTCTCAGAGATCATTTTGTACCATTTAAGTGTTCAGTCACTTCCAGCTTGGCAAATAGTTTTAAAACTCTAGATGGGGACATTCACGTATCTCATTAGTGAGTAAGTAATTAATCTCTTTGTCATTTACCAATGCTGGGCAAAGAGGTGCTAAATCAGTAAGTTTAAAAGCTTTTATTTTGAAAGCACTTTTATTTGAGTAGTATCATAATTCCATGCAGCAAATATCAATATTGTAACAAAGTCTTGAGGTGGGACATCCACATTTCAAACAAATTTATGTGGACCGAACCTTGATAAACTTTCCACCAGAGTTTAAAAAAAACACATTATACCCACAATACGTAAACTGTTAATACGTGTGTGGCAGCTAAGGACAGCATAGCTGGAAAAGATGCGTAAAATAAAGAGCATCAAAGTTCTGAAAAATGATCAGAACAAATCTGCCTCAGAAAACAGCATTTCTTTCAATATTTGTGCAAAGACCGCAGGTTATGAAACTGATTATACATCAATTTAAAGTTTTCCATGGGTTTGAGCCTCTGTTCAGACATGCCTACACTGTGACACCTGTCTGTGGTCTCGACTAAAAACTGCATTCCACGCAGAGTGAAATTCTTTGCTTGATGACAGATGCTTCATAAGTATCACCAAGACCAAACAATATGTGTAGGTATTCAGAGCTTTTACCTAATAAAATGAATAAAATAACTCAGATTAAATGCCCAGTAGCAAGTAAAAGTCAGACTGAATTGATAGTATGTAAGTGTAATCAGGAAAATTTAGTTTTCCAGAGTTTTCTTTTACATTACTTTGATTATTTTCCTGACTTTACTTACCTAGTGCTTTCATTTAGTTTAAATTTGCTCATTTATTTGGAGGCATACACTTTCAGTTAGCCTCATCTTCAACAGATGCAACTCTAAAGTTGACAGTTTATTCTGACTGACCATCATGAAGGTTTTTTCAAAGGATTAAAGTTTTCTTTTTCTTCTTTTTCCTATGCTTATGCCGCAAGCTGACATCGATATGATGAAGAGTTCTTCTTCCTTTTTCTGTTATGGGCACAGCGACCCTCACATAACAGGAAGTGCTTCTCACAAGAACCGTGTGCAAACCGGCTGCAGACTTCCGGAAGCTGACCAATGAGGAGAAAGTTGTTTTTTTAAGAAGGGGCCTTCTAGTTCTACAGTGAGGAACCTATTATTTTTTACCAGAATTTATCATTAGATGCACATATAAAACAGGTTTCCAGAACTGCCTTCTATCCCCTTCGAAATGTTGCCAAAATTAGGAACATCCTGTCTCAGAGTGATGCAGAAAATCTGGTCCATGCGTTCGTTACTTCAGGATTGGACTACTGTAATACTTTATTATTGGGCTGTCCCACGAATTCTCTGAAAAGCCTCCAGCTGATCCAAAATGCTGATACCAGAGTTCTGATGAGAACTAACCGGAGAGGTCATATTTCTCCAGTTTTAGCTTCTCCTCATTGGCTCCCTGTTAAATTCAGAATAGAATTTAAAATTCTTCTCCTCACATATAAAGCTCTTATTACCTAGCTCCATTTTTCTCCTATGACACAACTTTTCTCACTTTGCCCCCCCCCCTTTATTTCCTCATATGACATTATGTACATTTGGCATTATTGTTGTCATTAACTTGTCTCAGCAGGTATACTTTGAATGGTGTTACGGTGTTTGTTGTCCCCTCTTTTCTGTCCTCTCAAACCCCAGCTGGTCGAGTCTGAGTCAGAGGTTTCTTCCTGTTAAAAGGGAGTCGTTTCTCTCCACAGTTGCCTCATGCACGCTCAGGGCAGGAAATTGGACCGAAGAGAGGTTTCCGTGCAATCTTTTGGTCTCCTTAGCTAGGAATATATATATATATATATATATATATATTAAATTGGCTCCATATGTATGAATGGGGACTAATTTTTCATTTAATGAATGGGATTTGATTGGATTAGGATTACAATGAATTGGATTCTAATTGGCTTGAATTGGACTGTATCATTGAAGTGCCTTGAGATGACATTTGTTTTGATTTGGCACTATATAAATAAAGAATTGAGATGGAATTGAATAGTGGAGTCCCAAAAAAGCCATAGGCCTACATATTTTATTTTTTTTTAAAAACACTTAATTGATCAAAATACGTAAAAAGTATGGGTGTAACAGGGTTTGTAAGAACATGCTTTCCCTGTCCTCAACCATAAGGTTGAGTTGAAAAATCCCTCCCTGTTTGGATCCCCTGGTCTATCCTGTCTGCACATGTAAAGATAAGTCCACTTTACAATGTCATTCCTTCACAGCCAGCTGCTCGCCCCTCCTCACTCTCACACTTTCAATTTAAATTCCATCCATCATCTCCCCTGCTCTCAGCCATCCAGGCTCAGGAAGACGCTTCTTGAAGGTAGCACTTATATAAACGAGTGCAAAACTCAAGAAAGCTTGTCATTTTTTTGTGCAAAAACAAAATATGACTGTGTCCTTCCACCAACCTGCAAGGGAGAAGAATGTTACTCATCCCAGGCTGCCTGGTGACGGAAACTATTCCATCTTGACAGCACAGAAGGGACTGTCACAAACATCCCATTTCCCGACAAATGGCTCTGAAGACATTGAGATGGATGACACCTCACATGTTCTGCCAGCCTGTGAAGTCTGCTACCTTCCAAGGTTTCAAAAAGCAGCACATTAACGAGGATATGAAAACGGATGAATGCGATTTTGTCATAAAAGCCAGGAAAATTACTCTTAATAATAAATGTAAGAAGAAAAAAAACACCTTCATCCTTGACAAAATTGGGAATGTTGAAAAAGTTTGTAAAGAAAAGAATAAATGTAGTGAAACCTAGAATGTGTCACCACATTAATTTGAATTGAATTTCATCGGGGGGAAAAAATTAAATTAATCTTTCTGTTAATTTTTACGGGTTGAATGTGATTCCCCGGTAATGTGATATGGGACCTTTGAGACCGGAACTGTTGCTATCCGGGTGATCTCAGGTGTGGACTTCCGCCCACTCTCCAGACACAACTTGGACGGCACAGGCATCACTCCGTTCTTTCTGTCTGTTTTCACAGGTCAGTACTTGACAAAAGTTGATAAGTTGTTAATAAGTTGATAAGTAGGTTTTAAGTCGTTTATGCTTTTATTTGTGTGTACATACGCTAAGAGAGTGAGTTGAAGGGTCATTTGCATATGTTTATGAATGTTTAAGACAGTTGAAAAACCGCCACTCTTCCAGGTGGTTCATTGGGTTCATTGCCCCCTTGCCTTTGTCTTGCAGGCAGTCAAGTAGCTTTAAAGGAAAACGTCGGAAAATTTCAATTTTCCTATTTTCCCTGACACCTGTCCCCCAAAATCGATTTCTCACACTGTTTTACATTATTCAACCCATAACCTTGCGCTCCCAGATTTTTTCACTTCTGGCCATGGGCGCAGCCATGTTCAGCCACATCCGGGCATATTTTACGTCAGAAATGCAATTCTACTTATGCAGCGGAAATAAAATTCTACTTGTGTGGCGGGAGTGTGCTCTAACAAAGTGTAGAGTGTAACTTGGAAATACACAATGATTGAATACTACCTGTATATAGTAGAATTAGAAATTATTTTTATTTCAACATGTATGTTCACATATATCTGTAGTGATAGTCTACAACTGCCTCGTCGGCGTGAAGGAAACCCTTGTAGGTCCCGTCCTGCGACTCATATTTATCCCTGATCGCCCACACCGCACAGGAGGGAATCACTCTTCGGAAGCGCTTCCCAAGTCTCCCATGGAGAAAGTAGGTCACCTGCCGGTAGGCCTGGAAACGGTACACAAGGTTGGGTATGGGGTCCGGAAACGCCTCACAGCTCGTGGATACAACCGGTGAGTCGTTAGCATTTGGCGGCGGTGTCGCGGCTGCTGCGACAGCCACTTGTCCATCCTTATTTTTAGCCTTATCCGACCATCTCGGCTGATGGCTATAAGCTAACATAACTTGGATCGAGAGGCTGATCATGATCTGACTCGGACTCAGGCGAAACTTCGCATTCTATCTCCGGGTCCGAGTCAGACCAAGACAGTTCGTAAGTGTCTTCCATTGCTGTAGAAAAAATGTTTGCATTTCTGACGTCATGTTGAGTGAACATGGCGGCGCTAGGGAGGGAGAGCCAGAGCGGTATAACTTGAATTTCAAACATTCGCGAATGTTACTCTCTCGGGCTGACAAATGTAAACAAGGTGAGAAATCGATTTTGGGGAACATGTACCAAATTTGAAACTTTCCGGCGTTTTCCTTTAAGGCTGATTTATTGTCGCCTACGGAGAGCCCTCTCCGTCAACGGAGACCCTCCCGGACGCTAGTCGTCCATTGTTCAGTCAACACAAGCAGTATCCAACGCATTCAATTAATTTTCAATGAAATCCGGCCGATCGTTGTCGCCGTGCTCGCAAAGCATGCTGGGATTCCGGCACGGCGAGCGGGGGACCTCCGGCACGTCAAAATGTTGGGCTCGCCCGAAGTTTATGCAAATTTGCCACGGCAGCCGTAGTGCGTTACCCAATGACAGTAGATCATGTAGGCGTGTCATGATAGGTTTGTCGTGAGGAAAGCATCGCGGAGAAAAAAAAAGAAAAAAGATGGAGGAGTGTTTAATTACTGCGGTTAGCGGATTCCCCGTTTTATTTGACCCATCCCTGCCGTCATACAGGGATACAAACATTAAAGACGAGGCGTGGAGGAAGGTGGCGGAGATTGTGGGTGTCCCTGGTGGGTTGACATCTGTGTGAACTGTACAAAATTACATGAACACCTTGCAAACATCATGGCCAGTAATGAATGCTAATGTAAATGGCTAGGTCATGCCCCTGGTTGTCTTCGTGGTGATGAGCTAGATATGTTAGATCATGTAGTAAAATAATGAATGAAATAAATGAAGGGCATCACTCAGTTTTTTTTCCCTTTGTTTATTCACCTCTGAACGTTTCGGGTATTATGTCATTGCTATTGCGGGCAAAATGAACAGCAGCAGTGGCCAGAATGGCTGTGCTAAAACGATTGTAGGCGAATAAAACACACCTAAAACATCAGGCAATTGTGTGAGCATCTCCACTTTTTTAGTAAAGTAATGACCATCAAGGAATAGAGGTTCAATCCAGTGCATCAAATTCTTTCATGGGCAGAGGTGGAGTAGTGGATGAAACGTTATCAATAATTGTGATAGGCATATCTTTCAACGAAAGAACCAAATCACACCCATGGCCATGTTTTCACAAGATGTCTTGTTCATGTTTCATTTTTAAATCAGAGAAAAGGTGCAGGGACAGGTGGCGGTCCCTCAGGGACACATATGTGAAGGAGCGCAAGAAGGAGAAGGAGAGACAGAGGAGTGGCTCTGGGGCCTCCTCACACAGGCCATGGAAGTATGCAAAAATCATGTACTTCCTGGCACAGTTTATTGAGACGAGGGAGACCTCGTCAAATCTGCCAAGGAGAGCACCCATGGCATCTTCCTCAACCTCCACCATGCCTCTGCCCTCCACCACCCAGCCACCCAGGGAAGAAGCACAGGAGGATGATGAGGAGGAGGAGGTAGAGGAGGACTCCCTTAATTCCCTCCTCAATGGCGACCTCCCCGGCACCACAGAGGGTCACTGCCCTGCCCCTGCCACCAGTGGAGCCACATCCACCCCTGCCACCAGTGGAGCCACATCCACCCCTGCCACCAGTGGAGCCTCATCCACCCCTGCCACCAGTGGAGCCTCATCCACCCCTGCCACCAGTGGAGCCACATCCACCCCTGCGGCCTCAGCACCTGTGGCTCGTAAAAGGAGGGGGGCTGCCGCCTTCAGCCCGTTTGAGCGGTCCGTGCTGCAGGCCCTGCAACAACCACTCCAAGCACCACCACCACCACTGCCAGCACTGTCATCCTCGGACGAGGATGAGCTTTTTTTTTTTTTGGAGCCTGCTGCCCACCATGAGGCGCCTACCTGGGCCGAAGAAGGCAGAGGTCAAATTTTACATCCACAAACTTTTATTTGAAGCGGAGCAAGCAGGGAGAAGCGAGGGGAATGAATACGGGTTTTTTTTTCAGTTCATTTTAGTTCATATTCAGTTATTTATATTTCATTACACTTGCTGACATTTTTGTTATTTTATAATTATTATTTTTTTACAAAGCGGTGTGGGGTTATGGGCATTGTTCAAGGGCAACAGTTAATAGTTTAATAAATATGTTGTGTATTTAAACCTGTGTGATTTTTTTTTTTTCAAGACAGATGGAAAACAAATCATATTTTCCATAAGAAGTCTGTACAACATGTTCAGTTGTGTATCACTGCACAAGACAGACATACTCGTATCACTTAATCAAAATCAGGTTCATTATTCAACCATTCAAACCAAATCAAATGTGAATTTTTAATCACAGTTCTTCCTATGCTATTTTATGCCATATTACACTGAGCCTAGGAACAATTTTGATTTAAAATGCAGTCTGATTAAATGGTAGCACTTTTATTTAAGATATAAAGCATCACATGCATACTGTAAATCCCTGAAAAGCAGCCTTTTAACCTAAAGCAGTGTATGCAGCCTATCAGTATCCCAACACAACGAACCTGCAGTGACTTATGGTAATGCAGTAGGCCAACATGTTTCCAGTCACATACATATATTAGCTATTTATATTATAGTATTGATATTTAGATGGCCATTGCAAATAAAGAAGGGGAGGGAAGTAATAATCATGTTTCATCCATAAAAACATTGTTATTCTCACTTATGTAACCCCTGTACAGAAAACTCTTAAGTGCCCTAAACTTTGGAGGGGTGAAAGTGTTTTCTGTAGAGGGGGTACGTCAGTCAGAATAAGAAACTTATTTTTTTGATGAGACATGGATATTATATCGTATCAAACATAATGTCAGTGTGTTATGTGCCCCTGTAGAGAAAAGTATTTTCTGTAGAGGAGTCAAATAAGTTAGAATAAAAATGTTTTGTATTGAAGACACTTGGACATAATATTAATTAATATCCATGTTTCATCAAAAAACTCTTATTCTCACTGATGTGACCCCTCTATAGAAAACACCGTCACCTTCAAAGTTTAAAAATGTATAAGGGTGAAAGTATTTTCTGTGAAGGTGTTACATCAGTGAGAAGAAGAATGTTTTATTCATGAATCATGGATGTTGATGTGTGTAGTGATGTGTAGTGCTTGTGCAACTTGGAATTCAGCTGTTAACTGATTAATGGAGTGGCTCTTAAAGGACTTATGAAACGAATTTTAATTGTTGGAATTTCACAGTTTTTGCTGCTGATTCTAAAGGTTCCAAGCCTTGCGATTAAAATGAGATATTGTCTGGATAATAATTTATCTGGGAAGTCATGTTAAAACGGGCTCAAAAGGAGCCACATTTTGTCTTTTTGTGCGAATTATTTTTTTTATGCGTGACGTCATAGGGTTGACACAGAAGTTCTGGTAGTCTAACTGTAATGGCGGCGTCTATGGCTAAGACATCAAAGCACGGTGGAAAATATTGTGTTGCTCGGCCAAATGGTGTTAGTTGCAAAAATAACAGCTTCACTGAAGGCATCTCTCTGCACATGTTTCCCAACTAAAAAATACTGGAACTGAGACTGACAAGGAGAAGGCAAAGACAAGAGCACGGTGGATCGTATCACTGCCTGCTGCCGCCTGCCGATAGCTGCACCTGTTACGGTGTTTGCTGCTCGGAAGCAGGGGACTGCTCGCTCTGCTCTTCGGTCTGCACACATATCCAGCTAGAATTTGGCGACGTTGTGAGTGGCTGGCCGTCTACCTCTGCTAGCTTTTTTTGTGTTTTGTCATGTTTTTATCGTTTTCATCACTATGATCGCCTGAGTCTCTTGAAAATCAGAGATTCTGTGGACATTAAATCGATCACGTCAACGATCAGACAAAGCCACCGCCACCTGTTTTGGCGTCTGTACCCTCTTACCTATGGCATCTACCTGGTCGGTTGCCACGC